>NC_134239.1:53478010-54103010 GCF_965152275.1 Natator depressus | reverse complement strand
CTTTTAGAAAAAACATCCAAGCTTGATATAAGAATTGTCAGTTATGGAGAATCCACATGACCCCTGGTAAATTGTTCCAGTGGTTAATTACTCTCAGGTAAGACATGGGATGTTCTCCCCCTAATTGATGGCCCAGCCATTGTTGTCTTAACTCTTTTGAAGAACCTGAGAGATGCTTACCCATATCATTGTTTTAGCCTTTCTGAGTTCCTTAACAAGCCCTCTTTAGAGCCTCCTTTGAGTTGACTGCATGCATTCAGCCAGGCAGCAATATAGAATTGAACAGGGAAACAAAGTTCTACATAATATTCCTAAGAAACAGACATTTTCCCAGTTTGTCACAAGTGAAGCTGCCAGAATCCTGGGGGAGGGAGGCAATAGTGGAATCCTGCTGGGGAAGAATCAAGATAAGAGAAGTTCTTCAGGGTTCAGGAGAAAGGACCAAGAAGCAGAGGACTTCACTGAAGCCTGAGAGGGGCAAAATAATTATTAGTTTGGGCACTTTATTGGGATTTTCTGTTGAACCTTTAGTTGCCCTGGAATGGGAGTCAAATTTTATGTGAGTTGGCTGAAGGACCAGACCACAAAACACTAAGAGAGAGACACTCAGAAAAAGACACAGGCTGGGAAAGGCCATTAGAGGGTCTACAAAGTATCTGCCAGGGGTTGCCAAAGAAGAGGACCCTTTGAAAGCTAATTTGATAACTTTTGATGAGATTAAAGAGTTTGCTTATTACAGGTGATAGTGTTCATGTAATATATGTAGACATCTGTAAGCTATTTAACAATTTTAAATATGACCTGGAAGAAAACATAAAATCATTGATAAAGTTTGAAGGCCCCACAAAAATTGGGGGAGTGGTAAGTAATGAAGAGGACAGGTCACTAATCTGGATCACTTGGTAACCTGGGCACAAAAACACAATATGGTTTTGAAGATGGTTTAATATAAATGTATACATCTAGGAATATAGGCCATACTTACAGGATGATGGACTCTACCCTGGGAAGCAGTGACTCTGAAAAAGAGTTGGGGGTCATGGTGGATAATCAGCTGAACATGAGCTCCTAATGTGATGCTCTGGCCAAAAGAACTAATGCAATCCTTGGATTCATAAGCAGGGGAATCCTGAGAACATTATTAGACCTTTGTATTTGGCACTGGTTTGACAACTGCTGGAATACTGTGTCCATTTCTGGTATCCACAATTCAAGAAGGATGCTGATAAATTGGAGAGGGTTCAGAGCAGAGTCATGAGAATGATTAAAGGATTAGAAAACATGCTTTACATTGACAGACTCAATCTATTTGCCTTAACAAAGAGAAGGTTAAGGTGTAACTTGATTACAATCTATGAAAGTTTATATGGGGAACAAATATTTTATTTATTTTCATTCTATCACAGAAAGGGATTGTGATGTTATTGACATGAACTGTGACCATATAGATCATTGTTGCAACCAGGGTCCTATGGTTGCACCAGGTCTTGTAGAGGAGGTCAAGTGGGGTGTCTATGCAAAGGTTGTAGTTTGCTGGTTATGATTATACTGTCTGTATGTGTATCATTTTTGTATTTGAAGTTATGAATATTGGCTATGTACTTGTATCTCAATGTGTTTGATTCTAAGTAGCCTCAGTGAAGCATTTGGTCAGCTTCTTGGGAAAGGACTATTCTGAGTAAGTGCCCAATCAAGAAACACTTAACTGACAATGGACTTTGGGAGACACCAATCCAGACACTAATCTGAGTTTTCCTGGGAAAGTTCAAACTAATATGTAAACAATGGCGTTGGCCTGCAAAAAGCTGAATCGTTCATGGATATGTGACTTGCCCAGGTGGCTATAAACTCCATCTTGTTGCTGTGATTTTGCACAGGAGAACAAAGGGGTTTCTGCCCACAAGAAAAAGAATATAAAAGGCCCTGGAAACCCCTCCATTTTGTCTTCAGCTGGCTCAAGAGATGGTCTCTCCCCCCAGAGAGATGCTTGAAAAAAACTGGAACAAAGGACAGTAACTACAGGGGTCTGAGTGATTGCTGGACCCAGGCCATAACCTACAACGTTGGCCTGAAAAAGATTGGGCCCAGACTAGGAAGGAGTCTAGTCTGTGAAAGAAGCTTATTGGAACATCTCTGAGGGTGAGATTTACCTGCATTCAGTTTCCTTCTGTATTAGGCTTAGACTTGTGTGTTTTGTTTTATTTTGCTTAGTAACTTTTTTCTGTCTGTTATTACTTGGAACCAGTTAAATCCTACTTTTTATATTTAATAAAATCATTTTTTTTATTAATTAACCCAGAGTAAGTAAGTAATACCTGGGGGACCAAACAGCTGTGCACATCTCTCTATCAGTGTTACAGAGGTCAGACAATTTATGAGTTTACCCTCTATAAGCTTTGTACAGAGTAAAACGGATTCATTTGGAGTTTGGATCCTATTGGGAGCTGGGTGTCTGGGTGCTAGAGACAGGAGCACTTGCTAAGCCATTTTCAGTTAAGTCTGCAGCTTTGGGGGTGTGGGTCAGACCCTGGGTATGTGTTGCAGCAGATTAGTGTACCTGGCGCAACAAGACAGGTTTCTGAAGGCCCAAACTGGCAGATAATATGGGCTCAGAGGTAGTCTCAGCACATCAGGTGACAGTCTGAAGGGGGTCTCTGTGACCAAACCCGTCACAGGCATAACAAGATCACAAAGGCTGGAAGTTGAAGCTAGACAAACTCAGACTGGAAATGAGGCATACATTTTTAACAGTGAGATTAATTAACCATTGGAACAATTTTTGTCATGGTGGATTCTTTGTCACTGGCAATTTTTAAATCAAGATTGGAAGTTTTTATAAAAGATATGCTCTAGGAATTATTTGGGGAAGTTCTATTACCTGTGTATTATAGGAGGTCAGATTAGATTATGGCATTGAAATCTATAAATCTAATCAGGTGGAGTGCCTAGTTGTAGACTGGTGAAATCTACAACCCAACTAGAGGTCTGGGAAAGAGGCCGCAATTCACCTACCTAGGTCCAGCCCCTACTACTGCAGCATGTGGGTTATGGTACTGACCACATCCCCCTGCACTACTTGGAGGATGTTTGAAGGCCACTGGATGTTTGTAATTATGGACCCTGTGACTATTTTCCTGGGTCTTTCCAGAGAATGTTGGCCTGTGCAGGGCTAATGTGGAGATTTCTTGTACTGTCCAGAAAGATTGGTCAGCCCCTTGCATAGACAGTCCACCAGCAGAGCCTCACTGTGAGTTTAAATGATGTAGACTCTATTTCCTTTGTTCCTTTGTACTGTGTATTTTATCCAATAATCATAACTCAGCGTATTCAAGTGGAGCAGCTAAGTTTCTGCGTCTTAACCATAAGTCTTCCTAATCAGTGTGGAACTTTATGATTTTCTTATTTGGTCTTCCTTTTGAATGGTAAAGTTAAGATTTTAACTCTAATGACAATGTGTTCCTTCAGGATAGCAAGAGCTATCCTCCTGATCCTTTGAAAAAAAAGTCACATGAAAATCAATAGCTTCATATAATCTATTTTGGTGAATTTATGACTCTTCTTAGCACCACATCAAGGTATTGTAGTCCTTTAAGAGACTCGGTCTTTGCTTTCATGTGTTCATTTAACTTGTTACTTCTTGAAACATGGTGATGAAATATTATATGATCTAATTGATTGATTCCTGTTACATGCATCTGTCGTTTGGGCCTCTTGAATTATAAACTTTTGAATTAAGCCAGTATTTAAAGCGAAACTAACTGTACAGAACATCGTTAAAACTAAATAGACACAAAGATATCCTTTAGATTCCCAAATCAGATCTTAATGTTCTCTCTACAAATGCTATAAAGTGCATACTTGCATTGTTATAAGCATCCCCTTGGCAAATTCCTACTTCACGCACCGTACACTGCATGCCAAATTGTTATATATCTTTTAACTTTAAAAGGGCATAAAACACAATCTGTAAACCTTTCCTGCCCCAGATATTGTCTTGGGTTCTGTTTCTGTATCAAAGCCACATTTGTTGTAACAGACAATGTTTTGATGAGAGAAGAGAAAGTGAGTGATTTTAAAAGAAATCTGTAATTAAGGCCAATGGAAAGCCTAGCTTTAGTGGTCAAGGATATTCTGCCTGAATCTTCATGTCACAAAGGCTATAAAAATATATATCCAGTGTTGGGGTTTTTGTTGTTGTTTTTTTTCCCCAGAAAACTCCACCTAATGGTCTCAGAAAAGCACCGGAAAAAAAAACAAACCTCATTTTTTTTTTATAACCCTCAACAATACAGCTGCTCTCCAGAGAAAGAAAAGTGACTATTACTTAGTGGCCTATCGGGTGGAAGAATATCAACAAAAATATAAGTTGCTCTGGGGAACCTTTAATTATTCAGTAGAAAAAGTAGTAAATATCATTTGCTCATGGAGTTGTAATTTTTTTTTAAAAAAAGCATAATAAATGGCTATTTCCCTTCTTCAATCCTCTCTTTTCTTTCTGATTTTCTTTTTAATGGTTCAGATAATTGTCAGGCTCTTATCAGTTCTACATAGTTGAAATCAAGACTTGCTCTCACATTCACTTAAAGGAGGTACAAGATAGGTAAAAAGCATATTGAATCCAAATGGACATTAAGTAAGCTAGCCCACTGAGGGTTCGAGGAAAGGCTCCTACCAGCTGTCACACAGGTAAATATGTACAGTTATATCACAGCAGGAGATGAGTAAATTGGCAGTGTTCACACCCAGATCTGAACTATGTTTATGTCAAGGGATCAAGTCTCAGGCAAAATCAGTACAAGGGTTTGAGTTCAGATTAGAGGTCAAAGAAAACTCCCCCGCTCCAAACCTTTATTCCCAAATGGTAGTAATTTCATGAAATCAGTAATTCTAAGAGTTTTTCATTATTTTGGGCCAAATCTCACTGGCATGTTATGCTCAGATGATTTTAGCTTCATCTCAGCTGGAACCAGAAAAAATAGTAAATTCCTTCTGGTTCCAGATCAACCTCCAAATCAAAAACACAAGGTCAAGTTGGGATGTGAAGATTTAAATCTTAGTGTCATCAGCCATGCTAGAAGTTAGAAGGGGCTAGGAGTCTGGTTTCAGCCACTCTCTAAGTAAAATTTGTCAGTGTTGAGATCATATGATGTCCTCCAGAGTGAGTTCTTTGGCATCTATGTGTGGCAGTGGCATGTTCTTTAGATCAAGAATGCCCCACTGAGAAATGAATTGCTTCATCCATGTAGTAAAGTGTTAAACTGTCTCTAGAGCAATTCTTTACCTAGAATGGCTGAAATGTATCAGATCACAGAAGACTTTTTCTGGATGTATTGATCAGAGTGCAGAGAGTTCAGTGACAGCAAAGCACACTGTTATCTGGAACATCTTATCTTTCTGGCATCCACAGAAGAATGAAGACAACATACGGTGTCAACAACAATCTCTCACGGTAAATGATATCATAATGGCCTGGGGAAAAAGGCTACTGTTTAACTTCCTCATTTCATCTGTGTCAGTTGCAGCCCTTCCTTTCCCAGTTTTCGATCCATCTCAAGCAGACTCAGGCTGAAGCCAAGCAAGGCAGAGTTGAAGCTGGTAGGAAGAGGGGAGAAAACTTGCCTCCTCTGTAACATCTCCCATTTTTTACTCCAACACTATCCCTTAACATCTCATCATATCCCCTTTCCACTCTGGGCCCGTGCCACTGAATTCCAACAGGGGGAACGTAACCCACTGTATACAGCCTTTACATATAGTGTCTTAATTTTGAAATATAACAATGAAGATATATGAATGTAAGGGGACTTTATCCTGGGAAGCAATGACTCTGAAAAGGACTTGGGGATCACGATGGATGATCAGCTGGACATGAGCTCCTAGTGCAATGCTGCAGCCGAAAGGGCTAACGTGATCACTGGGTAGATAAACAGGGATGCCAGGTAGTAGTAGATAAACTATATTACCTCTGTGTTTGGCAATGGTATGAATCCTGTGCCCAGTTCCGGTGTCCACATTTCAAGAAGGATGTTGATAAATGAGACATTTCAAAGAAGAACCATGAGATTGATTTAAAAGATTTGAAAAAAAAAGCCATAAAGTGAAATACTCAAGGAGCTCGATATGTTTAGCTTCACCAAGAGAATATAAAGGGGTTACTTGAGCACAGTCTGTAAGTATCTTCATGGGGAACATAAAATTGAGAATAGAGGGTTCTTTAGTCTAGTAGAGAAAGGTAAAAAAGATTCAAATCGGTGAAGCTAGAAAAATTCATACTACAAAAAAGGTGTATATTTTAAATTATCCATTGGAACAACTTACAAAGGACTGGGGTGGATCCTCCATATCTGCAAATTTTAAACACCACATTGATTGTTTTTTTTCCTAAAAGATATTCTATAGTTCAAACATGAATTAATTCATGGAACTCCAGTGGCCGATCACAATGGACCCTTCTGGCTTTATAATATACTAAAATGAATTTTTCAGACTGTTATATAATTGCCAAGAACAAAGGAATTACAGCTGTTTAAAACCCAATTTAACATTTTAAAGTTAAGGAGTAATTGAAGTACAACATTTTAAAATGTTTTAAATGTTTTAAAATTACACTTTTTTGTTTGTTTTACTTACAAGTTGGAGTGTCACAAAAGGGGGACCGGGGAGACTGTTGTAGATAGGTGGGGAATGAGACATCAGCTGCCAGAGAATTCACCTTACAAAATGTGAGCCACTAGTTTATTAATGGCAATGAACCAACATCATGTCTTTGATATCATCTTTCATACATCTGCTCATCATGTCAGTTACATCTTATGCAGGAACAAAATAACCACAATGTGACTGACTCCACCAACGCTAATCTCCTGCTTGTTCCTTCAGTCTCTCCTTTTTAGTTCACCCACTGCAGACAATTCATTTGGAGCAGACACCCCTGTACCTAACCCATGACTGACACTGAGAGGAAAATGTAGGTTGTCAATTTACACATTTCCCACGGACAGAACAGTGGGTTGTTTTTGTCTACATTGCGTGTAGTTCATTATTTTCTATACAGTGTGTGTTCCCCTTGAACAGTCCTTTCTCTCTATATATACATATATGTTTTCCTTCCTGAAGTGGCAAACCAGTGCTCTTGGTGAAAGACATTTTTGCAAGGGCATTCAGTTATCCTTAAATAAATTATGCTTAGACTGCTTCATTCTGAAAAAAGACTAGTGCACGTACATGCTATCCACCCCCACCCAAATGGATTCAAAGGTGCTGAATAGCTCTCAGTATTTCCAGTAGCAGGATTTGGTACTCCTCAGTCCTATTCTCTACCTCTGCCACATAATAGTCTAGTCTCCTGTTAGCTGTAATACGTTGGTCTCATTGCAGTTGCTGGAGTAGTGTGTTGGTTCTGGATGATGTTAGTGGCCTGTGTTATACAGCAGGTCAGACAAGAGGATCTAGTGTACCTTCTGGCCTTAAATTCTGACTGACTGATTTACATCTCTGACTTTCTGACCCAGAGATTAGAATTCGTTTTACTCATCTCTTGTACAACAAGGGGATTGCTGTGGCCCTTATAGTAATCCAGGAGGTAAAAAGGTGGTTTAATGCCCCCACTCAACTCCTTTGGGATGAGCCTCTTGTTAGGCATCTCTCAGGTGGCTCAGCACAGAATCTATCCCTAGATATTTTTAATTTAAAACTTATGTAATATTGTAAATATATCAAATGCACACATATAATATTGTAATTGTATTGTAATCACATCCCTACCCCAGGGTGACCAAACTATCAGACAAAGGGGGAGCCATCATAGTTCTCAATCATGATGACTAACGCTGTGAGTTTGTCATGGAAGTCACGGATTCAGTGACTTTTCGTGACCTCCGTGACTTTTGCAGTGGCTGGTGTGCCTGGCTCAGGGCAACTCAAGCAGCCCCTGCGCCAGGCACCCCGGCTGCTGCTGGGGCAGTCTCAGGCCCCTGCGCGCCCCCCCGCCACCCCAGCAGCAGAGTTCGGGTGTGGGAGGGACTTGGGCATGGGATGGAGTGAGGTGGGCTCTTGAGCAGCGCTTACCTGGGGGGCTCCCTGGAAGTGGCAACATCCTCCTCACTTAGCTGCTAGGAAGAGGCATGGCCAGGCAGCCCCCGCACCAAGCAGCTGGGCCACTCTCCCCCAGCACTCATGGGACCTCCGGGCAGCCCCCTCCCCGCCCTGCAAGTTTTATTCACTGGTATTTTTAGTAGAAGTCATGGACAGATGGGTGAACTAGAGTGCCTCGTATTAAAGGAGGATATTGATGTAATAGGCATCACAGAAACCTGGTGGAGTGAGGACAATCAATGGGACACAATCATTCCGGGATACAAAATATATCGGAATGACAGAACAGGTCATGCGGGGTGGGGGGGGCAAAGTGGGGAGTGGCACTATATGTGAAAGAAAATGTAGAATCAAATGAAATAAAAATCTTAAATGAATCCACATTTTCCATAGAATCTCTGTGGATAGTAATTCCATGCCCTAATAAGAATATAACAGTAGAGATCTATTATCGACCACCTGACCAGGACAGTGATAGTGACGATGAAATGCTAAGGGAGATTAGAGAGATTATCAAAATAAAAAACTCAATAATTGTGGGGGATTTCAATTATCCCCATATTGACTGGGTTCATGTCACCTCAGGACAAAATGCAGAGACAAAATTTCTCGATACTTTAAATGACTGCTTCTTGGAGCAGCTGGTACAGGAACCCACAAGGGGAGAGGTAAATCTCGATCTCGTCCTCAGTGGAGCGCAGGATCTGGTCCAAGAGGTAACTATAACAGGACCGCTTGGAAATAGTGACCATAATATAATAACATTTAACATTCCTGTGGTGGGAAGAACACCTCAAAAGCCCAACCCTGTGGCATTTAATTTCAGAAAGGGGAGCTATGCAAAAATGAGGAGGTTAGTTAAACAGAAATTAAAAGGTACGGTGACTAGAGTGAAATCCCTGCAAGCTGCATGGACACTTTTCAAAGACACCATAATAGAGGCTCAACTTAAATGTATACCCCAAATTAAAAAAAAAAACACAGTAAAAGAACTAAAAAAGAGCCACCGTGGCTTAACAACTATGTAAAAGAAGCAGTGAGAGATAAAAAGGCATCTTTTAAAAAGTGGAAGTCAAATCCTAGTGAGGTAAATAGAAAGGCATATAAACACAGCCAAATTAAATGTAAAAATGTAATAAGAAAAGCCAAAAAGTTGTTTGAAGAACAGCTAGCCAAAAAATCAAAAGATAATAAATTGTTTTTTAAGTACATCAAAGCAAGAAGCCTGTTAAACAACCAGTGGTGCCTCTGGACGATCGAGATACAAAAGGAGCACTTAAAGACGATAAAGTCATTGCAGAGAAACTAAATGAATTCTTTGCTTCAGTCTTCGTGGCTGAGGATGTTAGGGAGATTGCCAAACCTGAGCCGTCTTTTGTACATGACAAATCTGAGGAATTGTCACAGATTTGTTGGGGACACTGGGGCATGGCCACTAGGTAACTCGAGGGGATGGAAGACCACGAGTGTCGATGAAGCCCCCTCGCACTAGGCCCAGGTGTCCTTGGCCCCCCTCCCGCCTGGAGGCACTCGCAGCAGCTCTGCGTACTAGGCCCAAGTGTCCTTGGCGCCCCCCCCCCCGCCTGGAGGCACACACAGCAGCTATGCTGAGAATCTGCAACAATATGCTGCAGAGTCAGACTGCCTGAAACTAAGCAAGGCCACACAGGGCAGATATGGAAGAACAATGCTGAATAAAGCAGCTTTATGTATAGTTTAATAAATGATACAGAGAACCAGGGAACTAGCTGGGAACTGGATTGGCTGGCTATATGGATACTTGGGGCAGCTTGCTATTGGATAAGTATGCTGGGAAAAAGGATGTATAAAAGCCTGTGTAACATCCTGCTCTGTGTACAGGATTTGAGATTCAAATCTCCCTGTACCTTTTTGAAGCTTCAAATAAACTTTTCTGCTTCTCCACCCCGTTGTGATTATTGGGTGTAGCACATCGGGTAACGAACCAACTTCAGCTGTTGTTTAGCCTCTTGGCACTGGGTGCCAGCAACAGATTGAAGTGTCACTAGAGGAGGTTTTGGAATTAATTGAGAAATTTAACTGTAACAAGTCACCGGGACCACATGGCATTCACCCAAGAGTTCTGAAAGAACTCAAATATGAAATTGCGGAACTATTAACTATGGTTTGTAACCTGTCCTATAAATCAGCTACTGTACCCAATGACTGGAAGATAGCTTATGTAATGCCAATATTTAAGAAGGGCTCTAGAGGTTATCCTGGCAATTACAGACCGGTAAGTCTAATGCCAGTACCAGGCAAATTAGTTGAAACAATAGTAAAGAAAAAAATTGTCAGACACTTAGAAGAACATAAATTGTTGCGCAAAAGTCAACACGGTTTCTGTAAAGGGAGATCATGTCTTACTAATCTATTAGAGTTCTTTGAGGGGGGTCAACAAACATGTGGATAAGGGGGATCCAGTGGACAGAGTGTACTTAGATTTCCAAAAAGCCTTTGACAAGGTCCCTTACCAAAGGCTCTTATGTAAATTAAGTTGTCATGGGATAAGAGGGAAGATCCTTTCATGGATTGAGAACTGGCGAAAAGACAGGGAACAAAGGGTAGGAATAAATGGTAAATTTTCAGAAATGAGAGGGGTGATGAGTGGTGTTCCCCAAGGGTCAGTTCTAGGACCAATCCTATTCAACTTATTCATAAATGCTCTGGAGAAAGGGGTAAACAGTGAGGTGGAAAAGTTTGCAGATGATACTAAACTGCTCAAGGTAGTTAAGACCAAAGCAGACTGTGAAGAACTTCAAGAAGATCTCACAAAACTAAGTGATTGGGCAACAAAATGGCAAATGAAATTTAATGTGGATAAATGTAAAGTAATGCACATTGGAAAAAAAATTACCCCAACTACACATTCAATATAATGGGGGCTAATTTAGCTACAGCTAATCAGGAGAAAGATCTTGGAGTCATCGTGGCTAGTTCTCTGAAGACATCCACGCAGTGTGCAGCAGCAGTCAAAAACACCAAACAGGATGTTAGGAATCATTTAAAAAGGGATCAAGAATAAGACAGAGAATATCTTATTGCCCTTATATAAATCCATGGTGCACTCACATTTTGAATACTGTGAACAGATGTGGTCCCCTCATCTCAAAAAAGATAGACTGGCATTAGAAAAGGTTCAGAGAAGGACAACTAAAATGATTAAGGGTTTGGAACGGGTCCCATCTGAGGAAAGATTGAAGAGGGTAGGACTTTTCAACTTGGAAAAGAGGAGACTAGGGGGAGATATTATAGAGGTATATAAAATCATGAGTGGTGTGGAGAAGGTGAATAAGGAGAAGTTATTTACTTGTTCCCATCATATAAGAACTAGGAGCCACCAAATGAAATTAATGGGTAGCAGGTTTAAAACAAATAAAAGGAAGTTCTTCTTCACTCAGCGCACAGTCAACCTGTGGAACTCCTTGCCTGAGGAGGTTGTGAAGGCTAGACTATAACAGGGTTTAAAAGAGAACTGGATAAATTCATGGAGATTAAGTCCATTAATGGCTATTAGCCAGTATGGGTAAGGAATGGTGTCCCTAGCCTCTGTTTGTCAGCGGGTGGAGGTGGATGGTAGGAGAGAGATCACTTGATTATTACCTGTTAGGTTCACTCCTTCTGAGGCACTTGGCATTGGCCACTGTTGGTAGATAGGATACTGGGCTGGATGGACCTTTGGTCTGACCCAGTATGACCATTCTTATGTTCTTATGACAGGTCACAGACCGTGAATTTTTGTTGACTGCCCGTGACCAGTCCGTGACTTTTACTTAAAACACCCGTGACTAAAATGTAGCCTTTATGATGACTACATTAACGAAGCCAACAGCTAACTCTCCAACATCACCTACTATAGAGAACTCTTGAAGACCCTACACCATAATTCACATAGGAATGTAAAGATACCATCAAATCTTTCCCCAAACAACTCAAAGAAAAACTCTAAACCTCATCCCCCACAAACTCACCCCAATGACCTTCTACATGCTTCCCAAGGTACACAAACAAGGGATCCAGCCTCATCAGAACTGGCCATGGAACTCTTACTGAAAGAATAACGGGACTGTTAGAAACCATCCTCAAACCACTCACCATCCAAAGGGCCAGCTTCTTCCCAAGAGATTACCAACTTCTTCTAGAAATTCTGCAACATCAGCCCTGCCATCCCTTTACACCAACATCCCTGACTATGATGACAGCACTGCCTGCCTAAAATACCTATCAGATAATGAACAATGCTCAGAAATCCACCCTAAACACATTGCCATACTCACCCATTTCATTATACCCACAACAGATTTACATTTAACAAACAAATTTTCCAAACCATGGGAACAGCCATGGGCACTAGAAGAGGTGGCATATCAGAGAGCCATCTAGAGGAAGAATTTCTGGAAAAATGCACCATGAAACCAACAGTATACTTGATGTACATTCATAATATTTTCATCTTCTGAACAGATGACCTAAACTTCCTCAGCTTTCCACCACAACTTCAGCGACCACCACCCATCCATCAAACTCTCGATAGAACGCTCCTACACCAGCATGAACTTTCTGGACAACACAATCAGCTTCAGGAATGGAAATTTACAAATGACTATATATAAAAAAGCCATGAATCACCAAACTCACATCCATGGACCCAGCAATCACCCCAGATACACCAAAAAATCTGTTATCTACTGACAGACACTTACATAAGTGTCTGTAAGAATGGCTCTACTGGGTCAAAACAAGGGTCCATCTAGCCCAGTATCCTGTCTTCCGACAGTGGCCAGTGCCAGGTGCCCCAGAGGGAATAAACAGAACAGGTAATCATCAAGTGATCCATCCCCTGTTGCTCATTCCCAGCTTCTGGCTCCTTACCTAATAGCCATGAATTTATGGAGTTCTTTTTTGAATCCTGTTATGGTCTTGGCCTTCACAACATCCTCTGGCAAGGAGTTCCACAAGTTGACTGTGCATTGTGTGAAGAAATACTTCCTTTTATTTGTTTTAAACCTGCTGCCTATTAATTTCATTTTGTGACCCCGAGTTCTTGTGGTATGAGAAGCAGTAAACACTTCCCTATCTACTTTCTCTACATCAGTCATGATTTTATAGACCTCTATCATATCTCCCCTTAGCCGTCTCTTTTCCAAGCTGAAAAGTCCCAGTCTTATTAATTTCTCCTCATATAGTAGCTGTTCCATACCCCTAATAATTTTTCTTGCCCTTTTCTGAACCTTTTCCAATTCTAATATATCTTTTTTGAGATGGGGTGACCACATCTGCATGCAGTGTTCAAGATGTGGGAGTACCATGGATTTATATAGAGGCAACATGATATTTTGTGTCCTATTATCTATCACTTTCTTAATTATTCCCAGCATTCTGTTCACTTTTTTGACTGCCGCTGCACATTGAGTAGATGTTTTCAGAGAACTATCCACAATGACTCCAAGATCTCTTTCTTGAGTGGACGAAACACTGACCACACACCTCTAATTATCACCTACTACCCCACACTAGAATCCATATGGGTTACCATCAAATAATTTTAATCCATATTTAATGGGGACCACATCCTGAAATAAATCTTTCCTGAACCCCCTCTTCTGGACTTTAAACCACTCTGCATCTTGCCAAGCTCATTATAAGAAAGCAAGCTCCCTGCAGACCAGGACACACCAACTCAAAGCAGCAGCAGACCCTACCAAAACAACAGATGCAAAACCTGCATATATATCTCCACTAGTATGATGATGAATCCCTCCCACAACACACTTTTCAAGATCCCTGGGTCCTACATATGCCTATCATAGCATGTGGTATACCTCATCCAGTGCCTCAAATGCCCCAACAACAACAACTATACAATGCCCCAAATGCCCCAACAACAACAACAACTATACAACAGTAGGCAGGGGACTGGAGTAGATCACTTCTTGAGGTCCTTTCCAGTCCTAGGAGTCAATGATTCTATGATTTCAAACAAACCCATACAGAAAAAATGATAAAAAAACAAAAGCACCCTGTTACCCGTGGGCACACACTTTTCAAATATCTGACCTCTCAGTCTTCATCTTCAACGGAAACCTTTATTAGAACGTATGTTAGAGATATGAAAGAAGTTGGCACCAGAAAAATAGCCTTAAGAACACTGCGGATCACAGCCTGACAGTGATTCTTTATGATGAAGTCCTGCTGAATCCAATAGGAGTCCCAGATCTTGAAAGACAGCAGGACATATTCTGTTGACATCCAAAACCAATGGTGATTTGGTCTGTGAGGATTTCCCAAATGGGAGAATTTCACCTGGAGTGGAGAACTGGTATCCTCTTTTTAAAAAACATAGGAAAAAAATGTACAGGCTCTAAAATTATTAATTATTATTATTATTATTATTATTATTGTGGGTTTTAAGTCATTACTATGGCAACTGTTTGCATCAGAATACTATTTTTCCCTTGAGTTATTTCAGTCTCATTAAATACTTGCTAATACTTTATTATTTGCTATCTTTTAAGCCATATGTATGTCGGTATCTAATTTACTTAACAAATTATGTCTGACAAAAGAGAAAAACGTATAGTACAATAACCAATACTATTAATTACTCTGTGGAGCAGGGCACCACTATGTTTGTCAGGAACATTATGCCTTCAGAATAATGGTACCCAGTAATTAAGTATGAATGTGTTCTATTATTAGGATATATATCCTTTGCTTAAATTTATTTATTCATTATAATAAAGAAAAGCAAAATTGCATTTATTACAGTGAAGGCCTTTATCCTGCTAAAACAAAGCAGTAGGAAAGAACAAAAAATAGCATTCAGCCTGACAGTACGTAAGAAAAAGTATGTTGCTATGGCAACAGAAATGTAATTTGTTATACTTTACTCATTAGCCATTAGAGGTGACTTTATGAAAGAGAAGGGAAATCCTCTAAATTTAGGAAGGTGGTCTAGTACGAAATATTTACTTCTAGAAGGCTACTTTGGTTGGTTACATTTATGGGACAAGTCTCACACCAATTATTTGCATAATTACCATGCAAGTAGTTTCATTGATATTACTGGTTTCAGAGTAGCAGCCGTATTAGTCTGTCTTCGCAAAAAGAAAAGGAGTACTTGCGGCACCTTAGAGACTAAACAATTTATTTGAGCATAAGCTTTCGTGAGCTACAGCTGAATGCATCCGATGAAGTGAGCTGTAGCTCACAAAAGCTTATGCTCAAATAAATTTGTTAGTCTCTAAGGTGCCACAAGTACTCCTTTTCTCATTGATATTCCTGGCACTACTTGTGTGAATATGTCTGTACAATTTATGAATTGTGCGTGAAATTATGAACACTGTGCGTCTGTGTAAATTGCAAACTCCATTTTGAACATGCTACCTTTTGCCTTCTCTATGGTCTGTTCACCCCACGGTGAGTTCCAAAAGCTGGTGGCAAAAGAATAATAGAGTGTAGGTGGCTCTAAAGTACCCACTCATTGGAAATCTGTTTGCCCTAGACAAAAGACTGGTCCCTGCCCACAAGAACTGGTTTAGCAAGGAAGAAGCCACCTTAGCAACAGTCACCTCAGTGTTTGTACTCATGTGAGGAAGCTGGCCAGGGTGTCACCTGACACAGGACACTGTGTCTCCTTTGGGGGGTAGCAGGGACTTTTTCTCCAGTCAGAGATCACTCACCAGATAACTTCTTGCATGAGGAAAGGGACACCCTGCCTGCCTGCCTTCCCAGACCCAGATAGTTCCTAAGGATTTACAAGGGAAGGGTGATCTAGAAAGGGACGTTCATTGTAGCATATATTGTTTTATATGTATGTTCTCTTCTGTGCTTTATATGGCTATGGATAAAAGAACATGAAGACGTTAGACTGTACAATAATGGTGCCCAAACTTTTGCCCTTGACCCCCTCACCTCGCCCTCACCAGTAATGAAATGTGTCTGCATGCCCCAAGCCAGGAGTGCAGTCGTGGCCAGGCTGGGGGCCATGGCTGGGGACTGGAAGCAGAGCTGCAGCCAGGGAGATGGGGGCTGAGAGTGGGGTTCGGGGGCTGGCAGCCGAAAGTGGGGACTGGGCTGAGAGTGGGGGCAGACGGCTGAGCCACAGCTAGGAGCAGGGGCCGGGGGCTGAGAACAGGGGCTGGTGGCTAAGAGTCAGGGCCAGGAGGGGGGGCCAATGGCTGAGCCGTGACCAGGGGCCGGGGCCATGGACCGGGAGCAGAGCTGGCCTGCGGCTCACCCCGCCCCTCCGAACGTTCGTCCATGCCCTCCTAGCTGGGCACACCCCACAATTTGGGGATTGCAAAGTATATATGTATTGACTGTTCCACAACTTCTGTACGTCCCTAAGAGAGAGAAATTGTAAAACAATCACACTGTTGGGTAGAATTCTGGAAAAGGGGTGTGTTTAAGTATGGGGGAGCCGGAAGGGTCAGTGCTGTGCCCATACCGGCTAGGTAGTTGGAAAATGGGTTCCATCACTCAGAGGAGGGTGCCAGATAGCATGTCTGCATCCTGAGAGTGTGCATAGGGACCCTCAGATTGGGAAAGTGGCTGGACTCCATTCAGGTTCTAGAACAGGGGTGGGCAAACTTTTTGGCATAAGGGCCACATCTGGGAATAGAAATTGTATGATGGACCATGAATGCTCAGAAAACTGGGTTTGGGGTGTGGGGGGTGGTGAGGGCTCTGGTTGGGGGTGCAGGCTCCGAGGTGGGTCTGGGGATGAGGAGTCTGGGGTGCAGGAGGATGCTCTGGGCTAGGACTGAGGGGGTTGGAGGGCGGGAGGGGGATTAAGGCTGGGGCAGGGTGTTGGGGTGTGGGGAGGGGCTCAGGGCTGCAGGCCCCAGGTAGCACTTACCTGAAGTGGGTCCTGGAAGCAGCAGCCTTGTCCCCACTTTGGCTCCTACGCGGAACCGTGGCCAGGCGGCCCTATGTGCTGCCCCGTCCATAGGTGCCTGGCCAATGGGAGCTGTGGGGGCAGCGCTTGGAGCGGGGGCAGCATGCAGAGCAGAGCCCCCTGGCTGCCGCTACACATAGAGTGGATGAAGTGGCCCCCGACCCTGCTCCCTGGCTGCAGCGGTGGAATGCCAGAGCGGGGCAAGTGCAAGACCCCGCTCCCCAGCAGGAGCTCGAGGGCCAGCTTAAAATGGCTGGCAGGCCAGATCCAGCCCGCAGACCATGGTTTACCTGCCACTGTTCTAGAAGCTTAAAACACCCTCTGGATCTAGAGCACAGAGACTTGGATCCCCCTCACAGCAGTCCCAGTGGGAGGCCAGGAAGGGGCTCAAGCTAGGATTTGTGACGGACTCCTACAGCAAGAGCTTTAGGACCAGATACTTTATACTCATCTAAATCTGGTATAACTTCATTGACTTCAATAAAGTTACTCTGTATTTACACCACGGTAACTGAGATGGGATTCTGCACCTTAGTGCAAGAACAAGCCCAATCCTGCTCCCAATGAAGTGAAATCAATAACACATTTCTCACTGGTTACAGCAGGAGCCTACATTTCAGTAGCCTGTAGACAAATATGTAAAATTTACTTTAAAATTTTCAGTTTTATTTGAAGAGCCCACGAGGCCTAATAAGTTTAATGTGCCACATCTTTGATGAGTCAAGTTATCCATACGCTTTACTCTGCTGATGACATGCACCTGCACAATGCCAGAATGAATGCACAGTGATATTTGATGGCTAATGTGATGCCCATTTTATGTCCATGACACTCTGGCTTCTATCTGAACTATCACTGTAGTTGCTACACATACCCAAAGTGCATTCTTACACTTATCCTTTTGAATACTTAGATACTTAGAAAGGATCTTTTGTGTTTGAGTTATACCTCCTAAGCCCCTTAAATCCACTTGTGGCATGCAAAAAAAAAAAAAACCCAAAACAAAAAACAAACAAAAAACCCACCCTAAACAGCAGAAGTAAAGGAATAATTGATTGCAATTTCTATATCTATGGAGCCCTTTGAGGCAAACTCTCTCCTTTGTGTCAGACTTGTAATAATTTCACCCCACTTAGTTCTTTAAGGGCTACCTTGAATTTATGAACCGACAAGTATTTCTACTTTGATGGTATAATAACTAATCCTAATGCACACTAGATACAGAATGTCTGGATTGTATTTTTATTAAAACCATTAACTTAGCCGCCAGCTGGCCAAAATGCTCTTGGTGATAACAACATTGGCTCTTCTTTATAGGATTTGCCTGAAAATATCTCTGTCCTGGTACAAAATGCCCAACTGCTCACTGTTGGAGTATTTGGAGCAGTACTCCATTGTTAGAAGTAAATTTTTAATGAGATCTCTGTTCAGAATAGATCATCAGTACAGTGATAAAACAACTGCCTCAGATCACATGCACTTATGATTCAGTAACTACTCTGCAATCTCTTTGTACTACTGTATGTTCACATACATAATTATTGCAATTGTGTTAGCTTTCATGCTTCTGTGTTATAGGCTGTCATTGGTATCTTCTGAGTGATGAATTAGGTAACATTTTAAATACTGGATTTTTTTGTGTCCTCTGTAACAAACTTTAATTATTTGAACATTTTAAATAGTTAACCGAAATCAAATAGTATATCGATCGATCCAGAGTGCAACCAAACATGATGCTATTAAGGTATATCTAGCCTCTGGTGTTCTGTTAGGGCTGTGTGTTTGTATCCCCCTGCAGTGATTACAAATTGGGAGTTGTTACATTTGTAAGCAATTGACTATTCCACATAAATTGCTAAACATGTTCGATTTACAAAAAGTGGTAACCGTTCTTCATTTCAGTCCAGTGGCTAATAAAATTACAGCATTTGAGAAAATAACTTTGAAAACACATGACTTCTTGAAAAATGTGTCTGCACACCCTCCTCTAGCGCTTGGCACTGCTGGAGTGATTCAGGGCTCAAAAAGGCCTTTCCTTTAAGATGGCCTTTCTTTTCTAGTGAGCCACCTTCAAGAAAACTAATTCATTAGCTCAAATGCAAGTGTCCATCATTAATCTCTATTTCCAGCTTCACTGTTCAATGCATGTTGCCAGACCTTTAGAGAAGAAGAAGGAAAAAAAAGCAGAAAAAGCAATATCAGGTTGTTCTTTCCTACATGGAAAAATATTCTACTCTCAGAACAGAACGATTATATGAGTTATGAATTATTTAACAAGGCATACAAAAAAAAAGAAGCTTGTTTACTCTTTTTTGTGCTTGTGTGGGAATGTCCCCATGTTTACTACCCACACTGAGCTCCAGGAACATGTGGGAGTACTGACAAGTGTGAGCGTGCGTATTCATGTAGCTCAAACTGTGTTCCC
The DNA here is from genome assembly GCF_965152275.1 of Natator depressus. Classification (NCBI taxonomy): domain Eukaryota; kingdom Metazoa; phylum Chordata; order Testudines; family Cheloniidae; genus Natator; species Natator depressus. Next base: position 54,083,574 of record NC_134239.1, on the reverse strand, counting down.
TGACCTCATCCGCTCTCAGTGAAGAGGAGGAGATGGAAGAGGAGGCTGCTGAGAGTGATTAAACTGCTTACCCCAATATGTTCTTCGATGCCTGCGCTCACATGCTCTGTGTGATGGGGTGTACAAAGCCTACTCTGGGCAACAAGGGGCTAAGGGATTATTTTGGGCTCAGACAGCCCCACCCCACTACACCTGCAGCAAATGCTCCATCTGCTGGAGGAATTAAAAGGCATGGAATTAGTTCATTTGGGTAGCAGAGCTGGAGGTGAGCAGACCTGCAGCCCACAGCTCCAGCAGAGAGGACTAAAGGCCATGTCACAGCTGCCCAAAGGGGCCCTCCCTGGGGGAAGGGAGGACCTACCCCAGAGAGGGAAGTATCCCATCTCCCACAACTGTGGACCCTGAACATTGGTAATCCCCTCTTACTTATTTTGGTTTGGACTTCCCCAACAGGGGAAAGGCTTGGATTAAGCTGACCAGCGAGCGAGGGGGTGAGATGCGAGGAAGAGGCCCAAGAAGGGCAGCCTTGGTTGCCAGACCACTGGTAGCCGAAAAGGCCCTGGGTCAGAGCCTCATGAAGTGGGAAGGTCCATCCCAACAACCCCCTTAGGGGTTACGTAACAGTTCCTAGAGACACAGATAATTATCATCATCATCACTCCCATAACCTCATTGGTCGGTGGGGTGCCATCATTGATGAGCATTCAACCAATTGTTTCCACCCCTGACAATTGGGTGTCAGTGCTTGAGTCTCTGCGAAGTCCATTCCTGTCCACTCTTTTATGTTGTCAATCCATCTCTTCTTCTGTCCACCTCTTCTTGTCTTCCCTTGTACTGTCCCTTGGAGGATAAGAACATAAGAATGGCCATCCTGGGTCAGACCAAAGGTCCATCCAGCCCAGTATCCTGTCTGCCGACAGTGGCCAATGCCAGGTACCCCAGAGGGAGTGAACCTAACAATGATCAAGTGATCTCTCTCCTGCCATCCATCTCCACCCTCTGACAAACAGAGGTGAGGGACACCATTCCTTGCACATCCTGGTTAATAGCCATTAATGGACTTAACCTCCATGAATTTATCTATTTCTCTTTTAAACCCTGTTATAGTCCTAGCTTTCACAACCTCCTCAGGCAACGAGTTCCACAGACTGACTGTGTGCTATGTGAAGAGGAACTTCCTCATTCCCAGCTTCTGGCAAACAGAGGCTAGGGACACCATTCCTTACCCATCCTGGCTAATAGCCATGAATTTATGTAGTTCTTTTTTGAACCCTGTTATGGTCTTGGCCCTCACAATATGCATATGTGATCTTCTAGGGCATCAGTCTTTATGCGCTCCAAGTAGATGTTGAACAGTATGGGCAAAAGAAGGCAGCCTTTCCAGACTCCAGCAGTGGTGTGAAACCACTCTCCTATTGTGCCATTGACGAGAACTGCACTGCTGGCCTTGGGATACAGTTGTTTAATGGTAAGAATAAGATTACGACCAAAATTGTATTTCTTCATGGTTGCCCAGAGAGCTTCACCCCACAAAAGCTGTCTTGGTTGGTGAGCTACTTGGGGGTAGTCGTGTTAGTCTGTATCCACAAAAACAACAGCACAAGGGGACTTGTAGCTAGGACTAGTCCCAAGGAAACAGCAGTATGCCTAAGGAAGCGGACCTAGCTGCTCAATACAGGGTCCCTGGGCCAGAACCCAGAGCAGAGGGTAGGCCTGTGTTCCCCTACCAGCCCATGAAGAAGTCCAATAGAAGGAATATTAAGCCCAGGATGGGGTTCAAGACTGATTCCCCAGAAGGGGTGGCTGGCAGCTCTTTCATGTTGGAATGTTTTGTGACCTTTTAATTGGACCTTCTTGTAATCCTGCAAGGGGACAGCTCTTTATGTGATTTGTCTGGAAGGCCAAGCTACAGAAGACCTGGCAAGGGGCAGGCAGCCAGGAGGATGCTATGGGTCATGAATACACTACCTTACCTAGTCAAAACTGGGATTTCTAACACCAGAAATTCAGAAACCTACACTACTTTTCTAAGCAAAAGCTATTTCACTGTGGTCTTTTGTCACTTTCTGTACCCAAGGGAATACTGTATAGAATCAGAAAAGATCTAATGCCCTTGCTGTAGAAAAGGTCTAAGTCTTTTGCTGTAGAAGACTTGAATTATCTGACTACATCATTGGTATCATGCCTTCAGGAGTTTGCCTTTTCTTTAAAAAAAAAGACAGGGTTAGACCGAGTCCTAGTTATGAAAGGTCCCAGGGAACAGGGATGTATGGGTGCATAGCAATGCAGAGAGCCTTCTCCCCTCCTGCAATCATCTACAGAGGCTGCGTACAATCACAAATGTTGGGCTCCCCTCCTTCTGCTGACTCCTCAAAGTGGGTGGAGGTGGGTGGATTGAAAATGGCTTCCAGGAGCACCAGGCAGAAGAGCTGGCCTCACCTAAAAGGGATGGGAATATGTTGCACCCTGTCAAATGTTATTGAAGTGGCTATGCTCCCCTCACAAACCAAGAAGCATTACCTGAGGCTTAGTGCCTTCTGGGGATCTCACTGGGTAAGTGCTTCTCAATACGTTCCCGTATAGTACACTTTGCCTTAAATTGCTTTATGGGGGAGCTTTTTAGCCCTAATGCCACCACAAAGACAAAGATGAGATTGAGGCATGCTTTGCCCCTGGTGCAGGTAACAGTATCCTTGAAGGCTTCCCTATTTCCCCATCCCCAACACAAACATGCCTGCCATAGCCCCCATAGGGCTAGGAAAAAGAAGAGACTTGCCAGAGCATGGATTTGCTCCCCCCAGATCCCAATCTGATCAGTCCTCTTCCAAGCCTACCCACAACACATCAATGGTTTATCACAAAATGTCCCTTTGCCAGTTGGTGCAGAGTTGGTCACACTCTATACCAAGACCTAACCAGCTTCAGGGGCATTTAGATCTGGGGGATTGTAGTGAGGCGGAGTGGCCTTCCATGGGCCCAGAGGGGGAAGAACCACTCTCAGATCCCAGTTGGGCAGATCCAGGCCATGCTCACCCCTCCGGCTGGAAGTCAGTGGGCGGGACAGGAAGTATAAAAGTCGGGTCTGGGAGCTCAGTTGCAGGGCAGCTGCTGGAGGAGCTAGATGCCTTCTGCCTGCTCCTGAGCTGGGAGACTGCTACAGACCCCCGTGGAGCTGCGAACTGGCCAGGGCCACCGGAGCCATACACTGACCAGATCATGGAGGAGTTGCCAGGACTACAGCAGGTATTCTACCTGGGCGATCTGGAGGGCCCTGTATGAACCCAGGTACACCCTGAGGGGGAGTTAGGAAGTGGCCCAGGGACAGCATTATGCATTATTTCCATAGACCCAGTCAGCTTGTTGCAGTCAGGATCCCTGCTGATCAGTGGCAGACCCCACTGCCACTGTTAGGGACCTGGGCTAGATCACAGTGGAGTGGAGTGGGTGGGCCTATGTCCCCCCTGCCTCCTGAACCCCAGGGTGGCAGTCTCCCCCTCTTTAGACCAAGAAGCCAGTGCTTGTCTGCCATCTGCCAGAGCTAGGATGCTTGCTGCTTGTCTGCCCAAACCCCATGGTGCTTGGCCTCGACCACAGACCCGAGCTATAGACTTGCCTTGCCCTGCCTTAACCAAGAGCCTGGGCTATCTAGCTGTGTTTTGTTGCTTGGCCCTGACCATAGGCCCGAGCTACAGACTCTCACTGCCCCACTCTGACTAAGGGCCTGGGCAGCCTCACTGTGTCTGTTGCTTGCCCCAAACACAGACCCAAGCTACAGACTCCTGTCGCCCACTAATTTCCCATGGTAAGCGACGCTCAGAGATGAAGTGAGGTAGAGTGGCCTCCCATGGACCCGGAGGGGGAGGAACCCTTGCCGCAAATCAACTACAGGGGTTTATTCAGAATCATCTATTTAGTCTTATGAGCCATTTGTTTCCTCACTTAAGTCACAGCAGCAATTTGTGTGGGTTCTCTTCCATTTTTTCAGGTTGGCATGTCCATTTCCATCATTTTGTTATTGTACTGAATTTAGTGAACTGCTTATTAATACCCCTCATGGTTATAGCATGTAATTGTGTCTCCAAGAACATGTTAAAGTGCATGACCTTTCCAGTTTCTGCCATTACTCAGCAGCAATATGTCTTGCTCTGAGTTATCTCTCCATCTACCTCCCACTGCAGAGGATCAGAAGTGGATTACATAGAAAACATATGAGTTTAGCCTTGATTTTACTGCGTTACTAATGGGGTGATTTGTATTTACAGATGAGTAATATAAGTATTGCTACAGATCACTGAATCGATTTCAAGCTTTTTAGTTAGTGCTACAATGGAATAAAATCCACCTGGGAATTCAGTTGATGCTTAACGCCATTGATTCATAGCACAGATGGGTCAGACAGGAAATGAAGTGCTTTGGTGTTTCTTTTATTATACAGAAGGAATTGTGCATTGTAGCACCCCCTATTTCAACATTATGGGGTCAAAACTCAACTATGCCAGACCAGGAGTAGGTGCAGGAGTAGGACAAAGACAAAGCTGTCTATAAGACACCCTTCTGTCTTCCTTGATTCTGGGGGAGAAAGCACTGAACCAGCCCATCATGGCTATTCCAGATTTCCTCTGGCTTTCAATGACCATTGTGACATATATGGCAATTTCCTGCAGTATCTTTGGGAGATCTTATTGAATTAAGTTCAAATAACTGTGGAGTCAATTGTATTACAAATACGAAGTTTATATATTTTTGTGGAATTATGTGTAATTTCTGTATGGAGTAGACATGACAACTATAAACCCTATGAAGTGTTATGAGTTTCAAAGAACTATTTGAAACAATGTACCAAACAAGAATGAATTTATGGGACAAATAAAGTTAGATGTGTTCCCCAGGAGATCTCAGGGTGGGATGGGGGGGGAGAGTAAGGGAGGGCGTGTATGTAGGCAAATATACTGCCTCTGGTGGTGCAACAACACAGACTTTTGAAGCTTTCACCTGAGGAGGGGACTCATACACTTTAAGGTCAGGAGGGACCATTGTGATCATCTAGTCCTATCTTCTGCACATTGCAGGCCACAGAAACCCACCCCCTCACACACACACTCCTGAAAAAGACACCTAACCTCTGGCTGAGTTACTGAAGTTCTCAAATCATGGTTTAAAGACTTAAATTTACAGAGAATTCATGATTTACACTAGTTTAAACCTACAAGTGACCCGTGCCCCTTGCTGCAGAAGAAGGCAAAACCCTCCCAGGATCTCTGCCAATCTGACCTGAGGGAAAATTCCTTCACGACCCCAAATATGGTGATCTGTTAGACCCTGAGCATGTGGGCAAGACTCACCTGGCAGGCACATGGGAAAGAAGTATCTGTAATAACTCAGAGCTTTCCCCATCTAGAATCTTCTCTCCAACCAGTAGGGATTTTTGCTACTGGCAGACACTTGTGGACCTCATGCCATAGTAGTCATTCCCATTATACCTTCCCCTCCATAAGCTTATCAAGCTCAGTCTTGAAGTGAGGTAGTTTGTTTTGTTTTTGTTTTTGCCCCCACTGCTCCCCTTGGAAGGCTTTTCAAGAACTTCACTCCTCTGATGGCTAGAAACCTTTTGCCTAATATCAAGCCTAAACTTGTTGATGGGCAGTTTATAGCCATTTGTTCTTGTGTCCACATTGGTGCTTAATTTAAATAACTCCTCTCCCTCCTTATTATTTATCCCTCTGATGTATTTATAGACAGCAATCATATCTCCCCTCTTCCTTCTTCTGCTTGGCTTGTTTAGTCTAATCAAACCTTTGTCTGCTGATCATCTGTCCCCAGAGTACCAATATCAAAGGCCCAAACTACATAAAGGAATGACGTACATATTTATGTTGGTGCTTCTTCTGAGCTAATGGAAGTTATGAACTTGTAACCACAGAAGGACCTCTTGGAGGGGTTTAAAGTATTGGAGCCTATAGTGGGTGCCCTTGCTGGACCATGGACAGGGAATACAGGTGCAGTTGCCTGGAACTGTGCCAGCCATTACATTGGCAAGGATTGCTAGAACCTCAGTCAGGCCCTTTCATCCCCACGCCACCTCCACATGCCCCCAGCTGAAAGAGACTGGTGTGGAGATGTACACCAGGTGAGGATTCCCCCACATCAAGGGAATCCATAGCTATGCATTTAAGGCAGCTTTAAGGTAACTTTGCATCAGTGTGGTGACACAAAGTAGCCTTAACATCCAGTAGCATCTGGTGCTATGAAAACATGAATATAAACTTAGCTGTATTAAATTAAAACATTTACTCTGACGGCAACTGTGTTGTGTGTCATGGATCTATGAGAGTACAGGCCACACTTCAAGTCATGATGTTTTGATCAGTGTGGGACTGACAGACCTGGAGAGTGAAATAATCTATTTCTGCACAGAATAGGTATGTTATGGGTAGTGGCAGTCCAAGCTTCCACATTGTCTCATCAATAAAGCAGTGTCTCATAAGCAGGGTTGAAAGATATTCTTTGTGCTTTCTGATTTCTTTTCAGTTTAGGCCCTGGCCTCTCCGATGAGATTTACTACAGCTAGTTAGTGCCAACTCGGGTGTTTGTGTGTTTTACTCATAGAATCATAGACTTTAAAGTCAGAAGGGACCATTATGATCATTAGTGTGATCTCCTGCACAATGCAGGCCACAGAATCTCACCCACCCACTCCTGTAACAAACCCCTAACCTATGTCTGAGCTATTGAAGTCCTCAAATTGTGGTTTAAAGACTTCAAGGTGCAGAGAATCCTCCAGCAAGTGACCTGTGCCCCACACTGCAGAGGAAGGCAAAAACCCCCAGGGCCTCTGCCAATCTGCCCTGGAGGAAAGTTCCTTCCCAACCTCAAATATGGTGATCAGCTAAACCCTGAGCATGTGGGCAAGTCTCAACAGCCAGACACCCAGGAAAGAATTCTCTGTAGTAACTCAGATCCCACCCCATCTAACGTCCCATCCCAGGCCATTGGGCATATTTACCGCTAATAGTCAAAGATCAATTAATTGCCAGAATCATGTTATCCCATCACACCATCTCCTCCATAAGCTTATCAAGCTTAGTCTTGAAACCAGATATATCTTTTGCCCCCACTGCTGCCCTTGGAGGGCTGTTCCAAAACTTCACTCCTCTGATGGTTAGAAACCTTCATCTAATTTCAAGTCTAAACATCCTGGTGGCCAGTTTATATCCATTTGTTCTTGTGTCCACATTGGTACTGAGATTAAATAATTCCTCTCCCTCCCTGGTATATATCCCTCTGATATATTTATAGAGAGCAATCATATCTCCCCTCAGCCTTTTTTTGGTTAGGCTAAACAAGCCAAGCTCTTTGAGTCTCCTTTCATAAGACAGGTTTTCCATTCCTCGGATCATCCTAATAGCCCTTCTCTGTATCTGTTCCAGTTTGAATTCATCCTTCTTCAACATGGGAGACCAGAACTGCACACAATATTCCAGATGAGGTCTCACCAGTGCCTTGTATAATGGTACTAAAACCTCCTTATCTCTACTGGAAATACCTTGCCTGATGCATCCCGAATCTGCATTAGCTTTTTTTCACGGCCATATCACATTTGCGGCTCATAGTCATCCTGTGGTCAACCAATACTCTGAGGTCCTTCTCCTCCTCTGTTACTTCCAAGTGATGCGTCCCCAGCTTATAACTATTTATTTTTTTGTTATTAATCTCTAAATGCATGACGTTGCACTTTTCACTATTAAATTTCATCCTATTACTATTACTCCAGTTTACAAGGTCATCCAGATCTTCCTGTATGATATCCCCGTCCTTCTCTGTATTGGAAATACCTCCCAGCTTTGTGTCATCTGCAAACTTTTTTAGCACATTCCCACTTTTTGTGCCAAGGTCAGTAATAAAAAGATTAAATAAGATTTGTCATCAAACCAATCCCTGAGGAACTCCACTAGTAAGCTCCTTCCAGCCTGACAGTTCACCTTTCAGTGTGACCCGTTATAGTCTCCCCTTTAACCAGTTCCTTATCCACCTTTCAATTTTCATGTTGATCCCCATCTTTTCCAATTTAGCTAATAATTCCCCATGTGGAACCATATCAAATGCCTTACTGAAATTGAGGTAAATTAGATCCACTATGTTTCCTTTATCTAAAAAATCTATTACCTTCTCAAAGAAGGAGATCGGGTTGGTTTGGCACGATCTAATAGTTTTGTGTTGTGGACACCTGTCAATTAACAACTAGATTAACACCGACACCTCATCTTTCACAGTCCACCAGATTAGATTGTAACTGGTGCATTTGATCACTAAGAGATAGATCGTCAAAGGCATTTGGGTGCCTAACTAATAATATAAATTCATATTAATAGTATATCTTTGAGGATCTGGGCCTAACAGCCTGAGCTGGATTTGAAAGGATGACCTAAAAGTGAAAGCTATCCACGCTCTATTCCCAACTTCTGAACCAACGGTCCTACCTGAACCATATTTTCCCCTATTAAAATACAATGTGAAGCTATCTTTTCATAAAACAATATGATCTATTTTCATGATCAGTCATCTCAGAGAGTGAGTCAATGTTGTGTAATACCTACTCCCCCAAAGTGGGCAAAAACCCAAGAGCAGCAGATGCTGTTATTAATAGAGCCCTGCAAAAATGATCAACTCTTGCTTTTTGGTCAAAGAATACCTTTTCTGCCTATGGAAATTTTCTGTTTGTTTCTGAAAAACAATTTGGCTTTATTGATACTATTTATAATTTAACTACCTTGTGCTTAGTACTGGACCATGTGCAGGTATAAATACCTCCTGCTCAGAGGAGATTACAGTCCAAAAGACAAGTAGAGTTAAAATCAGAGTTGTTAATTTAGGGGAGAAGTCTGTCTCTTTCTCTCTCCCCTCCTTTTAGAAAATGTCCATATGTCTGATATGTGGTGGAATCTGAGAGCCTTGGGGAAGAAGTTAGGAGGTTGCTCTGTGTGTAGGGGGCAGCACAGTAGAGAGTCCCAAAGTGAGAATGGGAGAAGGAAATGAAAGGAGTAGTGGCACTGGTATCACTGGCAGAGCAAAAGAAGTGAGGAGAGACACAATGAGAAACGAGATCCCCGACATAGACTGACATTGTGCAGGGTCTCAAAGATGAGAATCAGAAGTTTAAAGATGACATGATGGCAAAGGGGAAAATGACTGTAGGGATTAGAAGAATGAAGTGATATGGTCGGATGGATGGAGAAAGATAATAGGAGGTGATGTGAACACAAGAGGCTAAATTTTCAAATATTTGCCTCTATTTCAGTGTGTGCGATTTTGTATCTGCAAACGTATGGGTGCTCACTTTCTAGTCTGTCCCATGCAGGTGATAAGAATTATACACAGGATAAAAACTCACATGTTCAAGTAATAGAGATCAAAAAGTGTGCATGAAAGCTGGAAGCTGGTTTGAGGCCCCTTCAAAATTTGGGGTGAGAGTCTGATTGGGATACCAAATGTAGGAGCAATGGAACAAAAACTTTAAAACTATGTGTGTAGGGAGAGTCCTGAAGTTTTAATCTACAACAACAATTAATTACAAAATTTGTATACAGAGCCATCTATAATGCATTGTTTTCCATTTATGAATGGAAAACTATACTTTCTGTACTGTACAATGCTTTATTGATCCCATTCTTACTTTCAGGCTGTAATGTGCTTGAGGCAGGGACATATTACTCCTGGGAGAATTCTGCATCATTTCACATGGGCAGAATTCATGCCCCCCACAAATTTCTTTGCTTCCCCGCATTAAAAATGACTTCTGATGGGGAAGCAAAGGGAAGGCACAAGAGTGGTCGTGTACGTCTCCCGGGCAGAACAGGTAGGTCTGTTTGGGCACCCAGAGCAGCCGGTAGAGATGTAAATGAGACTGGGATGGGCAGTCATGTATGTGAGAAAGAGACACTCTGTCCCTCTCACTCGCTGTTGCGGCATGCTCATCATGGAGGGGCAGGGCTTTGGAGTGTTTCTGAAGATGAAGGCGTGGGGAAGGCTCTGTCCCCTCAGGCAAAGCAGAATGTAGCAGCCTGCCGGCTTAGTGAATTATTCCCATTGTCTTTGTGAATTCCCCCAGGGATATAAAACCGGTGTAAAAGTTTTAAGGTTCCTTTACATTGCCAGAGTTGTGTAAAGGACATGTGGCCTTATAAATGCTTAGGATACTTCAGTGATTAGAACTGGTCTAAATTTTTGGACTGAAAAAATTTCCTATCAAAATATGGTTCATGAACTGTTTCTAACTGACCTTTTTGGAGATGGTCAGTAGCCAGTATAAATTGTGAGTTTGATTCCCCAGCTTTCACTTGCTCTTCAGTTGCCAATGAGGTAACACTGAGCATATGGCTGCATATATTTGTTGACTAATAACTAGAAATAAAGGGTCAAACCTATAAGGCAAGGGGGGTTGGTGATTTCCTCCAGTGCTCCCCACTTCCATTCTCCATCCACTGTATTGTAGTTTAAATGAATTACGAAAATAATTGAAACCAGCATGATTATATTGTGCTAGTTTGACAAATAAAACATGCGTAATTTTGCAGAATTTTTAAATATTGTGTGCAGAATTTTTAATTTTTTGGCACAGATTTCCCCCAGGAGTAACGTATTTCTTGTTTTTGCACAGTTCATCTATTGTACAGAGCCATGCACATATGTAGAGCTGATTCAATAATAGAGAGAGGGTCAAGCTACAAAAGTCAGTTCCTGATTTTGACCCTCCCTGCACTCCAAAGTTCAGGCCTGTTTGGATCCAGGGTTCTTTTTAAAACTCATGTCTAATTAATAAAAATATTAAAAATGTCAGTAATTCTCTAAAAATTGCAATTGGACAATTTCACAAGTCTCATTGGAAGACACTTAAAACTAATCAGGACAAAGTACTAGAAAATATCCTGGGTGAAATCCTTGGGGACAATATATACCTTCAAGTCAGTAGCACTGCTATGGGTACCCACACGGCCCCACGGTATGCCAACATTTTTATGGCTGACTTAGAACAACGCTTCCTTAGCTTTTTCCCCTAACTCCCCTACTCTACTTGCGCTACAGTGATGATATCTTCATCATCTGGACCCATGGAAAAGAAGCCCTTGAGGAATTCCACCATGATTTGAACAATTTCCATTCCACCATCAACCTCAGCCTAGACCAATCCACACAAGCGGTCCATTTCCTGGACACTACTGTGCTATTAAGCAATGGTCACAGAAACACCACCCTAGACGGAAACCTACTGACCGCTATACTTACCTACCTACATGCCTCCAGCTTCCATCCAGGACACACCACAAGAGCCATTGTCTACAGCCAAGTTCTAAGATACAACCTCATTTGTTCCAGTCCCTCAGACAGAGACAAACACCTACAAGATCTCTATCAAGCATTCTCACAACTACAATTCGTACCTGATGAAGTGAAAAAACATATTGACAGAGCCAGAAGAGTACCCAGAAGTCACCTACTACAGCACAGGCTCAACAAAGAAAATAACAGAACGCCACTAGCTGTCACCTTCAGCCCCCAACTAAAACCTCTCCAGTGCATCATCAAAGATCTACAACCTATCCTGAAAAAAATGATCCCTCACTCTCACAGATCTTGAGAGACAGACCAGTCCTCGCTTACAGACAGCCTCCCAACCTGAAGCAAATACTCACCAGCAACCACACAACAAAAACACTCACCCAGGAACCTATCCTTGCAACAAAGCCCGATGCCAACTCTGTCCACATAGTCAAGTAACCATCATAGGACCTAATCACATTAGCCATGCCATCGGGGCTCGTTCACCTGCACATCTACCAATGTGATATGTGCCAGCAATGCCCCTCTGCCATGTACATTGGCCAAACAGGACAGTCTCTATGCAAAAGAATAAATGGACACAAATCTGACATCAGGAATCATAACATTCAAAAACCAGTAGGAGAACACTTCAACCTCTCTGGACACTCAGTAACAGACTTAAAGGTGGCAATTTTGCAACAGAAAAGCTTCAAAAACAGAGTCCAGCGAGAAACTGCTGAGCTTGAATTAATATGCAAACCAGATACCATTAACTTGGGTTTGAATAGAGCCTGGGAGTGACTGGGTCATTACACATACTGAATCTATTTCCCTATGTTAAGTATCTTCACACCTTCTTGTCAACTGTCTAAATGGGCCATCTTGATTATCACTACACGTTTTTTTTTCTCCTGCTGATAATAGCTCATCTTAATTAATTAGCCTCTTTCTCCACCTTTTCATGTTCTTTGTATACATATCTTCTTACTATATGTTCCATTCTATGCATCTGATGAAGTGGGCTGTAGCCCACGAAAACTTATGATCAAATAAATTTGTTAGTCTCTAAAGTGCCACATGTACTCCTTTTTGCGGATACAGACTAACATGGCTGCTACTCTGAAAAGAACTCTCACTGACTTCAGTAGGGTTGGAATTTCACCCATTGCAGAGAACAATCCTGCATTAATTCCAGTCCTGAGAAATCAGCTAGAACTGGAGTTCCCAAACTTTTCCAACCTCTCTTTTATACCAAGATCACTCCAGGATCCCTTTCCCATTTACTTGGGATCTAGGTAGGAGCCTCCTTTCACTTAGCAACATGGGAAGGGCAGGCTGGTCTAAACACTAGGGTTGAGATATTCTAAATTAGAAGACTTGCTAAATGTTTTGGACCAGATTCACTTATGCTCCAGATGTTTTGCACCACTGTGGTAATGCAATGTCAATGCAAATTCAGTTTAATCAGTCGGTTACACCAGATTGATTTCTGTTTTGCCTTACGAGAGTGGTGCAAAAAAGCCAGGGTGTACCAGTGAATATAGCCCTACATCTCTACTTCTGTGAATCCATGATTCAGCAAATTGTTACTTGAAAATCTTACTATTCTGTCTTCACAAATAGATGATGTGGCTTTAGCAGCCAAAGTGTGCAGTAAAGCTCACTGTCAGCTTTCCCTACCACATATTATTCCTGAAGCCACCAGTGTAGTGACAAATATAACAGCATCAGGAGAAGCAAAAGTTCCATGAACAGAGGCAGTGTCTTTCTGTTTGTGCAGTGCCTTGCATAATGAGGCCTCTGCACACAGCTGTAAAGCAAACATTTAACAATAACCACACAATCTGACACTTCCACACTGCTCCAGTCCTATACACATACCTTTACCCAGCCAGCCCAGCTTATGTGTTGTATGGGACAGACTATCACTTTAGAAACAAAGACAGTAACAGCTTTCTGGCTATGGATGCACCATTGTGTAAACTTAATTGATGATGGGGCTCAGTGTCTGAGAAGTATTGGTGACCTGCTTCCAGTTAGAGGTTAGCAAGAATATTCTGTTCTGAAACAGGAAAAAAAAATGCAATTTGAAAACTTTGATGAAGCTGTCATGCTCTGAAAGGCAGAGACTACCCTGGGGACAAAGATAATATTACTGAGAAGCACAAGCCCTGTTTGGTTAAGAAAGAATCCATTCTCTTAGAAGAGTAGGCGGGGGATAAAAAGTCTTTTAAGTGATTTTCTGATGGGATTATATTGGCAATGGTTTTTTTTTCTCTCTCTCTTTTTTTTTTTTAATACACAGGGAACTGGGACATCATCAATATGACAGTTTCTAATGAACTTTTCAATTGTCTAGTTTTCCACTAGGGAAGGGCAAATTTTTGCTGTTTAACTTCAGTTGAACATCGTAGGTTGGAAATTTTTTGACTAGAATTTGAGCAGATTAATGTTCTGACTTGGAAAAACTGGGGGGGTGGAAGTAGGGGTGGCAGTGCGAGGAAAGAAGTACAAAGAGATTGCAAATAAATAGAACAGAAACAGGATAAGAGTGAAGAATTCTAATGGATATTAAATGTATTATATGAAGGACACACACATGTGTTAGCCTACCTTCATGTGATGGTATGGTTGGCTCGGGGCTTTCTGTGCCCACAACAGCACTTTGAAGTGTGAACATTCACCCAGTGATATTTGTTATCTCAGAATTTTTCTTCATGGTATCTGAAGTACAATTGTGTGATAACTATTGACAAAAGTAAACTTTTTAATGTTGCCTACAAGTTGCCCTTTAGCTTTGAAATACTTTTTTAGAAATGAGCAAAAACTATATATATTTTTTAATCCAAGCTTCGTGAACTGTGACTGATAAAACTGGACCCAGATATGAACTGCTCCTAGACTGTAAACATCTGCCTGTTATTAAGGAGTTGTTTATGAGCACCCGAGTGCAGACATTTGTTGTTGTGTGGATTGCACACATGGATTTGTTGTGGTAGGGTTGCTCATGAGCAATAGGCAGAAAACACTGTTCTTTTTTTCCTTTACTTTCTTCTGCCTAGGGCTCTGCTTTGTATTTGCTTTAAGGAGATTATATCATTTGAAATAGTATCTTTGAATTATATTACTCAGTCTAATTACATTAGAAATATCTAATATTATGTCTGGCACAAAGTGTTACAGATCAAAACTGGGGGAGAAAAGCACAAACTCAATAATTAAAATAATAGTACAAGTTTCCCTGAAACAGAGAACAAAGCATGGGAATTCCAGGGCAAAGCCATCATTTAGTTCTCAATGCTCAGCAGTGCCTACATCTGACTCCTGTCTGCCTTATCAAAAACCAGATGCCCTCAGATCTGCATGCTGTATGACCATTGTTATCAGCAGGCCAAATCCCCTCTTTTACTCACTCTCTGCCCAGGAAAAGCTCCCCTTCATTTCAACAGGAGTTTTGTCTGAGACTGAGTAAGAACTGAATGAACACTAAGACTTGAGGATTTAATCCACTAAGAACTGTGCAGCTATATGTTTATAATATTACTCTTTATAATAAGAAGTAAAAGATTCAGAAATGTCATTGTACATCGCTGAGTCTGATCCTGCTTGATGCTGATTTCCCTCTTCTCTTCCACTGAGAAGGATGAGGCCTTATTTTCCTAGACCCACGGTCACTAAGATTGCTATATTCCAAGTGGTCAACAATATTTGAAGCACTATACTGTGTGGATTTTATGAAAAGTTTTTATAAATATACATCAGTGGTTTGGGGCCTGACTCTAGGCCGAAATGTCTGATTATATGTCAAGCAGCAAACTGCTTCTGCATTTTACAGAGAGGAGTTAGGCTGCATTAGAACAGCTGGCTAGATAAGATAGCCATAGATGCTGTGAAATTATCATAAGGTAACTTTTTTCTTTTACATAATATGCTTAGTTATTCACAATATATACTAATAGAGTAAATCACATGTTATTATATTTGATATAGTTTTGCAGAGTGCATATTTTTATCAGATAATTGATACGTGAAGAATGTTGATGGAACTAAAGAAATTATATAGACTTAAGCTATTTAAAGGATCCTGCAATAGTTCCCTGCAGTTTGAGGAAGTTCTGTTGCCAAGACAACTGTAAGAAGTGTTTTCATAGTTTGTACAGGGCTATTTTTAAAATAAGAAATATGATCAATAAGAGCATTTACCTGAATAATTGGCAGAGGTATAAAGATTTATTTTATTTTGTATTATTTGTATTTGTTTTTGAAATCTATTCAGTTCACATGTCAAATAAAACTTATCTTTGAGACTTTTACTCACAATTTTATCAAAATCTGGTTCTAAGGTTAAGCAAGCACAATGTCTATTTAACTGTTTGATTACCAGCTAAATAGATACCACTTTATAATTCTAACCTTCCAGTTGAGGTAAAGAAAAGCTACTAATACAGAGGTGTATACAGCTGTTCTGTTCAAGTATTTCATTATCTGTTGAATCATAATGATGGCGGATCAAGTAAATTACCCAAATTGTGTGCATCAATATGATTTGCAAACCAATATGGCTTAAGAGTTTTGTATGTGAATATTACGGACAAAGAACACATTACTGCAAGCAAGAGTAAATAATTACCAGAATAAGGAGCCTAAAAAAATTATGCCTTAGTCTTTCCTTAGATAGTGGGAACATAACCTAAGGTACTCAGCTAGTATCTGGTTGGGTCAAATCTGCATAAGAAGTGCAAACTGTGTGCTGATTGGTCTACATAAAATTTTAAAATGAGAACATTTTGTAGAACTATTTCAAGTCTTCACCAGAAGCATAGGAGGCTCTCTAACTTGGTCCCATCAACAAGAAAAACCAGGCTGCAATGCCTATCGGAAACTGGAGTAAAAAAAAGTCTGATGCCCTCAGAACTTCACTCTTGAGCTGGAACATCTGGACAAAAGATTGAGGGAAAGTCACTATTGGCTGACTGAAAATCATACCCCTGTTTAGAGACAGCTAAAATCTTTTCCTAAATAAATATGTTTTAAACCTTTTTTTCTGAGAAGTCCCAGAGACATCTGTGAAATCCAGATGTAAATTCAGAAACTTTAAGGCCGTTCTTCATTATCCTGTGCCTATTTATTTACACTTGGACCTTTATTAAATTGGCAACCTCCCCACTCCACTCTGCCAACAATGACAGGCTTCATCAACTATTTGTTCTCTTTTTTTTTTTTTCACAACCACCTTCATGTTTTCTCCCATTCTACCTTTGTGTCGAGCACCTTCCCTGAACTGGTGCTTAAATCCACACTGACCTCTTCAAAAGGTATTTCATCCATAGTACCCACAGGAAATCACCAGCTGATAGCATCTAAATAGATGGCAAATAGATACTTATGAATGATATTTATCTTATTGTTCATATATAATCTGATAATTTCAATTTAACTGAAAACTATCCAACAGTGAACATATCTGGCTTTTGTCCCTCATTACTCCCAAATCTGTTATACTCACTTGCCTTCTCTTGTCACAATTGGATTGTAAGGTCTTCAGGGGAGCAGCCATCTCTTATTCCTTGTTTGGATGGTGCCTTCTACCATGTGGCCCCAATCAAGATTGGGGCCAGCAGGCATTGCAATAATATACATAATAAATCATAAATGATGGTATAGGAGGGAAACAGACTCATTTTACCACATCCTTTTCTACTGCATAGTACTGGTTTATCTGAATACTGGGTACTTGCTTATTTTCTAGAAAGAAAGTGCTTTCAATATATATATATATATATATATATATATATATATATATATATATATATATTTAAATTGCCTCATGGGTGACTGACATGTTAGCTACTAGTAATTTAGCATTTGGCACTTCAGAAGCTGAATTTAAAAGGAAACATGATTTACATGCTCCAACCTGCCACTTTCGTTCTGCCATACAATTATGTCCTGAACATGAAGACAAGGTGGCATCAGAACTTGTCAGCTCTCTGTCCACTGTGATCATGTAGCTTGTACTGCCCAGTGGAGAAAAAAGCAGAGGCATTTTTGACAGTGTGCATAGTGCTGGAATGATAGGAAGAAATTATGAAAACCTCTAATGCAATTAATTTTGTTTTAATTGTCATCTGGATATTCAGCCCGATTGCAAATGTTGGCCTTCTAAATTGAGAGATGGGTTCTGCTAATTATGGAATTCTATACAGGAGTGTTGGGACAATTTGTATATTGGGCGAGGGAGTGCTGAGAGCCATGGAACCAAATTGCAAACCCTGTGTATAATGAAAACCACTTAAAGCCAGGGGATGCAGCAGCATCCCCCGCCCCCAGCACCTGTGGATCTACATATACAGATCACTGATAATCCTTGAAAAGTTATAGGCACATATGCTTAATAACAGTGGTAAAACTGTAGAGTAAATTTCATAATTTTTAATTGCATTAGTATGAAATTGGTATGACCCTAATTGAACCAGTTCATGTAAGAGGAGTCTGTTTTTTTTTTTTCCTATAAAGAGTGTGTTCAGCAAAATGTTCTTAAATATAGTAAGTCTATTTCTACCTTTCCCACAACAACAACAAAATCTTGTTCACTTTATTGATTCTAAATATAATTTTTGGTGGGTAAGGGTGAAAGAGAGAAGAGTTAGTTCTGAGAAGACCAGTGAAGAAGGTTTCTAGGAATCTTTTCTGTCTCTTCCCTAAAGGAGGCAGAAGAAAACCAAAGGGAAATAGAGTGAGGAGGGAGAGTGTGAGGTTGAAAGTAACAGGTATAATTCAGCAACTGGGTCAATAAGTATATATCTACAAAGAGTGTTCACAGTGAATATCTAGGCTGGAGATTAAAATTCCTCCCAAAATTTGTTCAACAGACTCTTAGGACTGATAACTCAGCAGTTTAATGAGAGGCAGAATCACCTATTATGTTATGGAAAGACACTTCTTTGCTTTAAGGATTAGTTAGGACATCTGGAGGTGTCCCCAGTTCCTGCTGAGTCCAGAAACTGGATCCAGATGGAGAAAGCAATGCACATTATACCTTAAAAAATCAGTACAGAGGAAAAAAATAAATATGTCAAACCAGATTTAAGAAGTGAGGAATCTTGTCCTATATCTAAAGCCAGCTGAGTCATTATGTATCTGGGACTACATTTGGACAGAAATTGGGTATTACCTCACACTCCTTAAATATTAACATCTGGAGTAACATCTAAGACTTCCCACCTTATATCCAGCTAAGCATCCTTTAAGACACAGAAAGCTGGAATCTGAAGACAGCAGAAATAAAAGAATAACAGTTAAGTAACTTTTATGACCCAGAGGTGTTATATTTTCCTTTTCATAGTTAGTAATAAATGTAAAATTTACTTTAGCATGTGTGGATCTTGACTCCTCTGTCTTCGGGTACATTAGATACTAACTAATATAGGCTTTCTGAGAACTTTAAACTATTATTAAGACATTGTTTTGCCTGTGTTTCAAGTATCTACTAGTCACTGCAAAGTCTCAGTACTTAGCAGATAATTGATTTAGTCTTATGTGGCCTTACAAATTAGTTGGAAGTTCCTCTGCGAGCAGGGTTCCATGAGACACCTGTCCCACTTCCTGTTTCTGGCCTGTCAGTGCATTTCTGGCTAACAAAAATGTTGTTATTAATAGTAATAGACTAAGGTAGTTAAACTTTTTTCAATCCCCTCAACAGTTTGGGATTTAATTCCAGATTTGGCCAAATATTTGGGTTAATTCTTATAATATCCAAATAGATTTGCCTATCCTTAAGATAAAGGCACTGGCTGAAGTCATTTTTTTGGAGTCTCTGAAGGGTAAGGGCATCAATATGTTTACTACAGTAGCAAAGCTTATAGCTTTTTCTTGGCAAAGATGAAAATCAAGCAACAGTACATTGCAGTGTAATAAGGAACAACATTATCATGCATGGGCATTTTATACATAGATATCATAAGTTGTTTTACCTTAATATCCCCATTTCATAAATGGAGCACAGAGAGGGTAAGGCCCACATTTTTCTTCAGGGGAAGTTGTGGTTAATCCTGTAGCCCTAGATGACTAAATAGTTAGTTTTGTTTAATGTTATTCCCAATAATTAAGACACTCAAATGAAGAAGCCATTTTGAAAATTTGAGCCTAAGTATCTTGCTCCGCATATTGCAACAGACCTAGGAATAGAACCTGGATGTCCAGACTCCCAGCCCATTACTCAGTTCACTGGCTCACAGTTGTTGTCTATTTGCATCTTTTTTCCCTCACATCAGCTAATAAGAACTTTCCCAGTGCATCACCACTTTTAAAGTCAAGATGTGCTTTGACTGAATTCCACACTTTTTTCCATTTAGAAATGGCAAACGAACTTTCTCTTCTTAGAGTAACATACCAAACCAAAGTTTAACTTTTACCAAGGTAGAGAGGTGCACAAAGAATCATAGTCTGTTTTCCATCCAGCAGTTGATGATGGTGATAATAGGAAGGAAAAAAAGAGCATATTTTTAAAACAGTAATTCCTCAGTCTAAGGTAGTCCCTAGCAGGATGGTGCTGCAGCTAGACTTCTGTAAAGAAGGCTATCTTTGAGTAAATGAAGAGGTTTTTTACCTATTAGTAGCAACTCTATTTGGTAAGGAAGATTACTGCTCCATGGTTCTTCATATTAATGACCATGAATGATCGTAAGGTGTGAAGGCCAATAAATAGGAAGGTGGCTGTTGTGTGAACACCAGGGATGCATAGTACTCTCCTTCTACAGCTGTGGTTGTTTGAAAAATGTGTTTAAGAAGACCTCACATATTTTTCATGGTTAGTATTTTAAGGATTTATTCAACAGCAAAGGTCCGAGCCATTGAGCATAGTGGGAGGTTATGTGTTCAGTTTCTTAATCTAAGCTATCAGTCATTTTAGGCTATGTTTTGGAACTGCAGTTGGAAAACTACACAATAATGACCTATGGTTCTCTGCCTGTTTAGCCTCCCACTTTGTGTGTGTGTGTGTGTGTGTGTGTATACACACACATCAATACACTTTACTGAACTGAATGTCAGCCCTCCTCAAATGTATTTCATCATGTGCTGTATGACAACAGAGTCAGAGTCTAAATAATCTGCGCTTCAATACAAGTTTCTCATGAGTTGCTGCAGGAAGTAATACAATATATTTTACATACATAGTGTAGTTGTTTGGGATCCCTGTATCAAAATACTGTCACACCTGCAGTGGAAGACAATTTGTGTGAAGAACACTAAACAATAGGAGTTAAAGAGGAAATTTTGGAATTTGCACATAAACAAACCTATACTCTTAAGAAAAGAGCCATGGGATCTTTAATATCCATGCAGAGCAGAAAATATTTGTTAAAAAACCTTATGCATACAGCAAACTCTATGGTACTTTAAAAAAAAGGAGCAAATTCATCCTGGGGAGTTTTTAATGCTTTATTTCCAGAAAATCTAATCACTCCTAAGCCAAAACTTAGTCCAGTGAGACATCCCTCCTGCCAGTTGCACCCAAGCAATTTGTGGTGGACTTTTATAGAATAGTAAATGGGTGTGAACTAGGAATGGGATGATTGGTTTAGACAAAAGTTCTACAGAGCCAAACTAGAATAAAATCTAGTCCCAGCATTTTTTGAGGTACAGAAATAGATACGTGTTTTTTCAAATAAATTAAAATTTTGATTTCTATATCCTTCTGTAGTTTCTGGTAGTAGCCACAGAACTGTGACAAAAGCCAGGTCCTGAATGTTAGAGACAGCTGCAGCCTTTGTGTGGCAAATGTGAATTTACAGAAAACTCTTATGTATTTGAATGAATGTATGAATTTACAGAATTTACAGTGTTGCAAAATGTATGAATTTACAGAAAACTCTTATGTATTTGCAAATACAGACCTATGCCCATGACTAATACTACAATCACAAACAAGGATAGCAACTTAACCGATATATGAGCAAAATCAACTCTCCACTAAGATTGCTTTCAATAAATAAGTAGGAATTTATGTTCTGTACAGCAACCAAGCCTGCTGCACAGGTTTTTGAGAGTTCTCATTTTTGGTACAGATAGTTTTTCAATGCTATGGGCTCAGTTGTGCAATTTATGCAAATTTCTGTGGTAGGGAATGATCTCATGAAGCACATCATCCTGGGATGACAGTTAGTTGGTTAGATTGCCTACCACTTATCACCGACTCCATTTTGGGGGCTTGTGTGGAGGGTGGTGGGTCCTGGGCCTGGCTTAATCTCTTTCCACCCCTGCTCAGAGCAAGGACCAAGTAGTCCCTACAAACGGGGACTGCTATTATGCTCTGTACTTGAAGAGCGAGTGCAGGAGAGATGGGAAGATGCTCCTTGCATAGGCTCCCCTCCTGTGCATCCACAAAAGACAAATCACAAACTGCATTTAGTTACCATGATTCTCCATAGGGCACATACTGGGCTCTGTCCTGGAGAGTTCTTAGGGGCCAATGGAAGGCTGAGCGAGGGAAGTGGAGCTATTCACTTGTTGCTATTGCAGCCTCATGGCTGCAGCAACCATTACACCTGTTCTTCCCACTCATCAGTCTGGCCATAGCCTTTTTCCTATTTTAAAGTCTTTTTCCAAATCTCTGTGCCATTGTGGGAGTGGGGACTATGAGCAGAGCACAGCTTTGTGATGTACCAGGGGATCTGCATGCACACCATGCATGGTATCCCATAATCTTGCTTCCACCCATGCCAAGGCGGAACACTGATTGCAACTAGAGCCATCTGCACTCTTGGAGTGTGGCCAGGAGCTGGCTTTTTATGACAGGCAGTCATGGTAATTCTTAGGACCCAATCCTGTAATTGTATCCCCAAGGTGGACTCTTGCACCTGTGAGGGGCCTTGTTGATTTCTCCTGGGCTCCACACAGGTGTAGAGGACTGTCCATGCAGATCCAATTGTATGGTTGAGACCTTATCTGTTACTTAGCATTTTATAGTTTTATAGTGGTGGATTACTTCATTACACTTTCAGTAGATGGATAAAATGGGCTGAAAGATTGAGGCAATTGGCAAAAACCACAAATATATTTGAGTACCAGCACCAGAAAAATAAAATTATACAAGATAAACCCAAAAGTTAAATAAATTTTCACTTAAAATACAGTTATGATGTTGTTCTCCCATAGTCTGTAATTTCCAATATCAAGTTAAATCAAACTGAGTTAGAATAGGACACTTGATTATCCCAGTGTAACATGGTAATTTTAAAGAATGGATATGACATTCTGGGGTGCAGTCCAGGCCACTGAAGGGCTGTGTCACCGCTGCCCTGAAAACTTGGGTGCCTCACAGTGCTTTGCTGCTATAGTTCCCACCTGGGCTGCTTACAAATAGCCAAACAGCATGCAAGTCAAACCCTATGTGTCTGTGTATAGCTGCAGCTTGCCAATGATACAGCAGTCACACTCTGGCTTCTGCCAGCTTGGGTTACTACTTGCAGGATGACCCCAACACACTCCCAGTCACAGATTTTCCCCCAAAACATGTGTTCTAGGCAGTCCAGATATATTAGATCCATTGCCCCCCCCCCAAGGAAAGCCATATAAAACAGTTTGCTGCCCTAAACGGACTTATCCACACAGTTCAAAACACTGGATTAATTTTGTTTAAAGAATAAACCAAGTTTATTTATGTAACTACAAGGAGATAGGTTTTAAGTGAGTACAAGTATAAGGCATTAAAGTCAGAAAAAGTTACAAGAGAAATAAAATAAATAATTTTTAGTACTAAAACTTAACAAACTAGACTTGGTTGAAGGTGAAGTCCCTTACCACATGTTCCCCAGTAACATTGCTGACCAAATTCTCATGCCAGGATCTGCTCCTAAAGTCCAATGGCTTTCTTTTGTCTTCTCATGTGAAAGAAAGGGAGATGGCGAGGGAGAGAGAATTTGGGGTGTTTTTGCCTCTCTCTTTTATACTTCAGTCACCCTTTGAAATCCATTTTCCTAAGGTTTACCCCTAGATACAGTTCATTCCCTCTGTGAGGATGGAGATAGTCTTGTGGTGAAAGAAGTGTCATGCTGTTGTTTGCTAAGATGCAGATCTGTTTTTCCTGCCCCCTTCCTTGCCAAATAATAACTTTGATGACACCTGGCTTGAGGTATGACCTTTTCCTTTGTCTTTGAGAAACTGGTTTACCCAGGCTTGTCTGGTAAACACATTTCAGACCTAATTTCAGCTTCTTTCTAACTTCACATATAATATTGCCACACACATTTCATTATATTATTGACCAATGAGTTATTAATTTTCAAATGGTACCTCCCAAGGCATATTTTGTACAAAAAATATTACAATAGTGTGTAGGGTGCAAATACGGGTGTGCATTCAATCACAATGGGTGTGTCAAGCTCTTACTGATACTTTTTCCATGTAGTCCATACTGAGAAAATCTCTTCATCTAGTGAAAAGGGAATGCTGAAGACTCATAAGGTCACCATTAAAAAAGGACATTGCTTTGCTGTCAGTCATACAATGTGTGCTCCGGTGACACAGAAAGGGAATCTGTGTGTTTGTCTGTGTTTATATTTATATAGTCACTGCTCAGCCTTAGAGCTGTTCTTTGAGCTCGTTTGAGATCTCCAGCTGAAATAAATGTCACCTGCTCCTGAATTATTATAAAAATAATTCTGTTTATTTACAAATATGACAACAAGCTGGTAACTTACATAGACTCCCTAAAGCATTGTCAGACTTTGCAGAGGCATTCCTAATGCAATATTTTCCTTTATGCTTGAATGACTAGCTGTAATATTTTAAATTCAGTTATTAACTGCTAGTCCAGACATGTATAATCATTGGTTTGGAATAAAGACATTCTGACATTTTAGGATAATATTCCTTATTAGTGATCAACATCTCACTCTGTCCCTTTTTTCCTCTTTTTATAGCCTTTTTTTGAAAGTGAACTGTTTTCTGGATATCAGTGGGATTTAAGCAGGAACAGGAAATGGAAATAAATGTGGATAATGGGATTTAAAAGTAAAGTATAATATTCAAAAGACTAGGATGTGGAAATGCAGGATATTTTGCTTCTTGACAACACTTTTATCATTCAGTAGAAGTTGTCTTCACATTAAGTAACCACAGCAAGATTAAAAAACTCATTCCTCCTTTTCAAAAACCTTTATTAGTTACAGTTAAGAATAAATATCTACTTTAGTTACACAGAAAATATTGTGGTTAAAGTTTCAGAGTAGCAGCCGTGTTAGTCTGTATTCGCAAAAAGAAAAGGAGTACTTGTGGCACCTTAGAGACTAACCAATTTATTTGAGCATACGCTTTCGTGAGCTACAGCTCACTTCATCGGATGCATGAAGTGAGCTGTAGCTCATGAAAGCTTATGCTCAAATAAATTGGTTAGTCTCTAAGGTGCCACAAGTACTCCTTTTCTTTTTGTGGTTAAAGTAGGACTCAGTTATACAGAGGTCACCAGTTTTCCACTGAAATTTGTTTGGATAGATTCGTGGATCTCAAGGCTAACACAGTATAAGACAGGCTAGAGAACTTCCTCAAAATAATCCCTAGAATATATCTTTTAGCAAAAGATCCAATCTTGGTTTAAAAATGGTCAGTGATGGAGAATCCACCATGCTGCTTCATAATTTGTTCCACTGGAAAATGTACAAATTATTTCCAGTCTGTATTTGTCTAGTGTCAACTTCTAGTCTTTGGATTGTGTTGTACCTTTCTCAGCTAGATTGAAGAGCCCAATACTAAATATTGGTTTCCCATTTAGTTATAGATTTTAACCAAGTCACTCCTTAACCTTCTCTTTGTTAAGCTAAATAGAATGAGCTCCTTGAATCTATCACTATAAGATGTGTTTTCTAATGTTTTAATCATGCTCATGACTCTTCTCTGATCCTTCTCCAGTTTATTAAGATCCTTCTTGAACTGTGAACCGCACAACTGGTGTTCTAGTCCTCAAGCAGTGGTAGCACCAATGCCACTTTTAAAAGTAAAATAACCTCTCTATTCCTATTCAAGATTTGTCTGCTTATGTATCTAAGAATTGCATTAGCCTTTGGACCATGGTGTCACACTGGGAGCACATGTTCAGCTGATGAAGTTTGCGGATGACAGAAACACTGGGAGAGTGGTAAATAATGAAGAGGACAGGTCACTGAGACAGAGCAATCTGGACCACTTGATAAGGTGGACTCGAGCAAATATCTGTTTAATTATGGCTATATGTAAATATACACATCTAGGAATAAAAAGTTGGCCATACTTACAGGATGGTGCACTCTCTCGGAAAGAAGTGACTCTGAAAAAGACTTGGGGGTTGCACTGGGCACTCCTGTTCACCTGATTATATTTTGAGACCTCTCAGTTAGCCACTTTTTAATCCATTTAATGTATGACATGTTAATTTTATACATTTCTAGTTTCTTAATCAAAATATCATAAAGTACCAAGTCAAATGCCTCTCAAAAGTCAAAGTATATTATCTCAACACTATTACCTTGATCAACTAAATTTGTAATCTCAAAAAAAAAGTTAGTTTAACAGGATATAATTTCCATAAAGCCATGTTGATTGGTATTAATTATATTAGCCCAGTTTAATTATTTATTCATGAGTCCCATATCAGCTGCTACATTATCTTGCCCAGGATCAATGACAAGCCTATAATTAGCTGGGTCATCCCGTTTACCCTTTTTCCATACTGACACAGCATTAGCTTTCTGCCCATCTTCCTGAAGTGCTTTTTTTGACCCATACAAAATAGAAGAATATTTGAGTATGGCCAAAATATTTAAAATAAAATCCATTTCATTTTTTGTGGGAAAGAAAACACACTTCTGCCCCATTTTTAACCTCCCCCCCCCCTTTGGAAAAAGCAGAGGGGAATAAAATGAGAGCCTTGTTCCTCCCACTAAGGTAAAATAAAGTTGTTTTTGTTTTGTTTTTGTTCTCCCAGAAATTTCCCTCAAAATGAATTTTGTAAGTTTTCTTTGAGGATAATTAAAAATACAACTGAACATTCAAGTACAATGAAATATATTCATTTTTCATTTTCTTCATGAAATATATGTACCATTTTTCAGTCCATTATAATACTACAAATAAAATTATACATGCTCATAAGCATTGAAGGAATTTGTAGTAGTTCTCATATCTCTTATGCTCTTGTAGCACTAAAAATGGACAGTCATAGTATTTTGCACTTTTATTTTGCACTTTTGTTTTGCATTTCATGTGATAAATGTTTTATTTAATTATGTGAATTTCATGACATTTAGGTAAATAAGTATTTCTTATTTAGGCAAACCATCAATAACTATTGGCCATAAGTAGGCTATGACTTTCTCAAGTTTAGTCATTATTCAAAAATTTACCAAGTAACTTCTGTGAATAAGTTCCCATCTGTATCTTGTTTATGAACAGTTCAATGTAAGTATTCTATATTCAGAATTAAAAATTTTGATTGGATACATAGGACACGTGTTTCTGTGAGCATATCCTGGAATAAGAATATTTACATCAATTACCTGAATTACAAAGTCAGAATTTGCTTCTGTGAGTATTCGCAATATTTGTCCCCAGATTCTCTCCTTTAGAGATCGTTCTGCTAAATACATTTAAAAATGCGAACAATTATTGATGGATTTTGTTTTTTCAGTAGGCACCACACTCTATGCTATACACATTATGTAAGTGGGCATACTGAGGTACAGAGAGATTAAACTCTGTGAACTAGTGGCAGGATTGAGAACAGAAAACCTGAATTCTGACAGCTAGTCTTCAGCTTTGACCACCCAGCTATACTCCTTAAATAAGTACAGAATGGAATTCATGAGTGTTTGTTTTAAAGGCTAACAAATTCGAAGCTAACTAATCTAAAATGAAGGCGATTAACAATAGGTCAAGATAGATAATCTTAATGTATAAAGTACTTTGTAAGGCAATGCATACAAAACTTTGTCCAGTGCTGGGTACTACATTGCTAAAAAAGATATCAACATTCGTGAAAGGATACAGAAGAGGCTGGAAGGATTAGAAAATCTATTTGATAATCTGTGCCTGAAGAGTTTTCTTATGTATGGACTTGAAAAAAAAGAGTAAGGGGATTTGATTAGTGTATCTATATTTATTTAAGAAAGGTTGCAGAAAGCCCTTGAGAAGGCCCTGTTCCCTCTACAGTGAGACGGCAAAAGGAAAAGGCATGATCTGAAACTGGTAAAGAAGAAGCTTGGAGCCGATGTCAAGAGGGTTCCTTTTCTCCGATCAGAGATCAGCATGTGGAACAGTCAGAGAGGTGTGACTGTTATTGCATGAGGAATTTTATTTAAGAACATTTGGACCAAAAATGAGGACATATTTAAACAAGGGGCTGAGGTTTTCGGAAGGTCATATCAACCCCTTCACTTACACATTGAGCTTCCTTTGATGTTATGAGGTGTTTCACATGGGTAATTACAGGACCTTATGCTTCAAAATGTAGTGCTTAATAATATTATTGGGATCTTTATGAAAAGCAGGAATTTCATATCAAGTGTCAAGAGCATCGACCAAATGGATACATGTTTTTCCTCAACATGGTCTCTGACAACCTAATTATAACCACAAAAGTTAAGATATGAAAAATAAATAGATCCTTGAGTCCAACTTACACTCTGCCTCCAGCCCTGGTTGACGGTTAGTAGGGAGAAATGTTCAGGGTCTGGGGGCATAGCAGATTGATTATGACTCTTTCCATTTTCAGGGCACAGTTCCAAAGCTCTCCATTTGCCCAGGTCTCCCCTCAGTGACAGCACTGTAAATTGACCAGCAACATCCATCTGGAAGACAAGCCTCAAATAATAAGCCCAAACAGAAGGGGTGGAAAGAATGTGGGGGAGGGTGGAGGTGGTCAGAAGCAAAGTGATTCTCATGTTGGGCTAGATCATTGATTCCACTGAGTCACCTTTGCATCTTTTATGCTGCACGACAAGGAGGGACTTAGAACTGTCCTAAATTAATGGCTGAAGAATCTCCTAACACAGAGCAATCTCCAAGCAGTATTTTCGCCTACTCTTCCTGGCCCCTCCAGTGTGCTGAGCATAGGATGCAGTGGGCCAGAGCACTCTGCATTCTGGTGGCCCCTAGGGGGGAGTGGCAAAGTGGCACAATCTGGGCTGCTGCTCTAACTTGGCGTACAGTTGCCCAGAGAATCAGAGTAGAGGGAAGTGTGGTGGAAAGCCTCTTTAGTATCCCATGCCATTAGGTATGATAAAAGTAGCTCCAATGCACCTGAGGATCTGGTCAGGCATCTAGCTACTAAGTCTTTTAGAAGTGCATATAAAACATGAATGACTGGTTGGGTATTAAACAAATACAATTCCACTGCAATTAAAATATCTATTAAAACCATCTCCCTTTGAGGCTGAATGTTGAAAAACCAGGCACACCAGTGTGCGAAGATGTACTAGAAACAGAAATGGGGAAGAGGACGTGGGCGCAAGCAAATGAAGACGAGGACAGGAAAAAAAAAGAAATGACAGAACTACTGTATGCATGCAAGAGAGAAAGTCAGAACAGTATGTTGCTACTGAGCTCATGTAGGTGTGTTAGCAAATAACACATTGACCTTCTTCTTGCAGCTATGTATGTGTTAGAGTAGAATTGTTGATCCAATGTTTCTGTAACTTTTGAACTTATGACTATTAAACGGATAAAGGTGAAATCATTACCAGCAAAACTAGGACATATAATATTATGTACTTCTTTTGGAGGTAGCTAGGAGTAAACTAATGAGTAATATTGGCCCTTGACCCTAAACTGTAGCATTATAAAAAAGAGGAAAGAAATATCATATGCATTTGTCAAGGTTCCTTCCCCACTCTGAACTCTAGGGTACAGATGTGGGGACCTGCACGAAAGACCCCCTAAGCTTATTTTTACCAGCTTAGGTTAAAAGCTGCCACCACCAAAGTGTTACACAAAGAACAGGGGAAGAGCTCACTTGGAAATGTCTCCCCCCCAAAATATCCGCCCAAGCACTACACCCCCTTTCCTGGGGAAGGCTTGATAAAAATCCTCACCAATTTGCATAGGTGAACACAGACCCAAACCCTTGGTTCTTAAGAACAATGAAAAAGCAATCAGGTTCTTAAAAGAGAATTTTAATTAAAGAAAAAGTAAAAGAAAAACCTCTGTAAAATCAGGAAGGGAAATACCTTACAGAGTAGTCAGATTCAAAACATAGAGAATCCCTCTAGGCAAAACCTTAAGTTACAAAAAGACACAAAAACAGGAATATACATCCCATTCAGCACAACTTATTTTATCAGCCATTTAAACAAAACAGAATCTAACGCATATCTAACTAGATTGCTTACTGACTCTTTACAGGAGTTCTGACCTGCATTCTTGCTCTGGTCCCGGCAAAAGCATCACATAGACAGAGAGAACCTTTTGTCCCCCGCCCCCCAGCTTTGAAAGTATCTTGTCTTCTCATTGGTCTTGTCTTCTCATTGGTCATTGCCTCATTGGTCATTGCCTCTGGCCAGGAGGGATTTAAAGGTGTTTACCCTTCCCTTTATATTTATGTCAGCATTTCTTAAGTAAAGTCTACATACTTAACGGTTTAAGCAATCCACTAGTACATTTACACTTTGGTCTGACTAAACAAAGCCAAAAAAACCTCTTTGTAGGCAGGCAGAATACTCTTAAGAGGATTTCAGATCCCTAATTGAATATCTTTGGCCTCATTTAGATCAATATTTTAACTCTGTCTTGCTAAGGAGCTTTAAGTGCTTTGTCTGGGTTACTCTCTTCTAGCTAATTTATAACTAAACAGCACAATGTCCACTGATAATTGGTACTGCATTAGAAGGAGAAAGGAGACAATGTGTCATAAATATCGGGTTTTTTTGCTAGAAAGGGGACCATGGAGATAGTTGTAACTCAGAGCTGCTTTTCTGCAGTTATAAAGAGGCATGCTCCATCTTCACTGTCCTGCAAACAATAGCATCTGAAATACAATACTTAATATATGGGATAGGATGATGTGGTTAATGTGCTTAAATATTTAATTTCTTGGAGAATGACTGAATAATTTAACCCCTTTGCGCTGGCCCAGGCTTCCTCTTGTGTACTCAAAGAAAAAGGAAACGTGGGCACCCCACTAGATGAAGGGAATTCAATAACTGCCTGCTTCCTAATCCCAAGGAACAATAGATAATGGCACATTTTGTGTCACAGATACAATGAAAAGCAGCTTTGTCAAAATCATCAAACTGTCAGCCATGTTAACTTACTGATGAGTTAGACCATCATGAAGAAAAAAAAGAACAACATTTATCTGTGCATATAAACTTTAGGCCATATCTAACAAGGCAGCAGAAAAACTCACCAGCACATAGTGACAGATTCAAAATGTTGGAATGATTATTTATTATACTGCCTTATTAATAGTAGTCTGATATTTACACACACTTTTCTTCAAGGCAGGACAACTTGGCAGATGCATGGATGAAAGCTAAGGCCTGCATTATACAGGATGTTACACTAGATGATCTAATGGTTGCTCTGGCTGTACATCTACGAAATACATTAAATATTTCAAGGTGCTCAGATATAGAGGCCATATAAATACCTTAGATATGTAGAATGTGTTTACTGCCAGTATGTGGTACATTTATCTTGCTAGTACTGGTTGTGTGAATTAATAAAATTAGTATTTTTGTTTTTGTTTTCAGCAAGTTGATGAAGATTTGAAATTCAAAAATAAATCCCCCCAAAAATAAAAAATCTCCTGAAGTCCCAATTACCTTTTTTTTTGACTATTTCTATGGATTAGCAATTATTGAGAAGTATGGTCTAGTAAAAGTAGGGGGACAGGTGTTCTTTGAACACTTGGATTCTATTTCTGGCTTTGCCACTGATTTGCTATTACCTTAGGGAAGTCATGCAACTTACGTGTTTTTTAATTCACCTGTCTTTAGCTCTTAGAAGCCGTGTGATAATTTCACAAAGATTTTGTGATGCTGTTTTAATGAATGTTTATAATGTGCTGTGAGGTCCTTGGATGAAAGATGATTTCTAAGATTAGAATAGGACAACAACAAAAAAATCTGATATCCTCATCCATCCAAGGGACACAGAAATACTATTTTCCCAGCTGTGCTCCAATAAGAGTGTGTATTTGAATACCTAAAACTCGAGGTCTTCTTTTTCATCTTTTCAAATCCCAGCTGGAAACATCAGTAAAGAGTTATGAACATTTCAAAACCAAAAATAAAAATAAAAAAATTCAAACCTGAGCCTATAGAGAAATCTATAGACTTCTCTTACTGTCTGTGCAGTTAATTATAATTCCAGATAAAGAACCCCGTGGTGGCAGATTTATGATTATCAAAGTCTCATAATATCCTTTGCTTTTACAGTGAAGGAGTCAGACTGATGCTCATTTAAGTTACTATAATGCATCCCCTTAATTGACACAGACCCTGCAGAAAAGAGAAGCATGCTCAGTTAGAAGTCGTGCAAGGTTGTCAGAATCTCACGAAAATACATAATGCTTGGAGACATTCACTGTAATTTCCCTAACTGGTTGTAAAATAAATATGTACAAAATTAACATATTTAAGATACTGCATTAAGGTGAGACTGACTAATTTAAAAGCCATAATACTGCAGGGAAGCAGCCTGTAGCCAGCAAAGGGCTGAACTATGGGAGCTTTATGCCATCAAATAACAATTTACACCTGTTAATTACTGTGAAGAGACTTAAAGGCACCACTAGGCATGACATGTATCCATTGTTTAGAGGCAATAATAATTTAATATCTTACATTAGTGAAAAATGATAGTTGAAACTCTTGACATGAACTAGTTTCCTGCATGTCATTTTTCAGAGAGCCTATCAAGGGCCTCTGACCATATTTTTAAACATTAAGATAGGCACCAAGTGGCAGATTTCAAAACTCCATTGGGCCCCTATTGTCAACCTTAACCATATAAATACATTAAAAAATGTTGGCCCAGACCCTCAAAGGTGGTGCACCAAGTAAGATGCCTCCTACTGACTTCAACAGGAGCTTTGGATACAGAACGATTGAAGGTTCAGGTCCCAAAACCACATTTACTTTAAGAACATCAGAGCTGCCATCCTGGGTCAGACCAGGGTTCATCTTGCCCAGTATTCTGTCTTCAGCAGTGGCTCCATCAGAGCTTCGGGGGAGAGGCGGGGGCGGGGTGGGGGTGGGCTGTACAGAACCAGCCCTTTATGGAGTGACTCATCCCTATCTTCCACGTACAGCTTCTGGCAATCAGCGGTTTAGAGTTGCCTAGAGCATGGTTCGTATCCCTGACCATTTTGGCTAATAGTCATTGATGGACCTATCCTCTATGAACTTATTCAGTTCTTTTTTTCACCCAGTTATATTTTTGGCCTTCACAACATCCCATGGCAATGCATTCCACAGATTAGTTGTGCATTGCGTGAAAGTGTACTTCCTCTAGTTTGTATTAAACGTGCTCCCTATTAACGTCATAAAGTGACCCTGGGTTTTTCTATTGTGCGAAAGCATAAATAAAACTTCTGTATTCACATTTTTCACACCACTCATGGCTTTATAGACCTCTGTCATATCCCCCTTTTGTAGTCTCTTTTCTAAGATGAACAACCCTAATCTGTTTAGTCTCTCCTCATATGGAAGCCATTCCATATCCTTGATCATCTTTGTTGCCCTTCTATGAACCTTTTCCAGTTCCACTATATCCTTTCTGAGATAGGGCAATCAGAACTGGACACAGTACTCAAGGTGTGAGCACTATATAGTGGCATTATGATATTTCTGAGCTTATTTTCTATCCCTTTTCTAATAGTCCTAACTTACTAGTAGCCTTTTTGACTGCTGCTGCACATTGAGCAGAAGTTTTCTGAAAATTAGCCATCTTGAATAACTTTGTATCATCTGCAAATGTTACACTTCAATGTTCATCCCCTTTTTCAGGATTCTTAAGGAATATGTTAAACAGCACAGGTTCCAGTACACATCCCACTGTTCACTTCTCTCCATTGTGAAAAGTGACCAGTTAATCCTGCCCTTTGTTTCCCGACTTTCAACCAGTTACTGATCCACAAGAGGACGTCCCTTTTTATCCCATGGCTACTTTAAGAGACTTTGGTGAGGGGCCCTGTCAAAGGCTTTCCAAAAATCCAAGTATGATATATAGACTGCATCACCCTCATCCACATGCTTGTTGACACCTGCAAAGAAGTCTAATAGATTGGTTAGGCATGACTTATCTTGAAAAAAAAACATGTTGGGCAAAGTTGGCCTGATTCTCCTCTCAGACCAGTTTAGGGTTGCCACTTTCTAATGGCACAAAATTGAACACCCCGCCCCACCCCTTCGCTGAGGCCCTGGCCCCACTTGCTCCATTCCCCCTCCCTCTGTCACTCGTTCTCCCACACATTCTCTCATTTTCACTGGGCTGGGGCAGGGATTTGGGGTGTGGGAGGGAGCTGAGGGCTCTGGCTGGGGGTGCGGGCTCTGGAGTGGGGCCAGGAATGAGGGGTTTGGGGCACAGGAGAGGGCTCCAGGCTGGGGCAGGGGGCTAGGGTGCGGGAGGGGGTGCGGGCTCCGGCTGGAGGTGTGGGCTCTGGGGTGAAGCTGAGGATGAAGGGTTTGGGGTGCAGGAGGGGGCTCAGGACTGGGGCAAAGGGTTGGGAGTGCGGGATGCGGGCTCCAGGAGGGTGTTTGGGTGCAGAAGGGGACTCTGGGTTGGGGCAAGGGGTTGGAAGAGGGGTGAGGGGAACAGGGTTCCAGTGGTGCTTACTGTAGCTTCTAGGAAGTGGCCAACAGGTCCCTGTGGCCCCTAGGCATGTAGTCAGCCAGGTGGCGCACTGCCCTGGCACTGCCCCCCACAACTCCCATTGGCTGGGAACTGCAACCAAGGGGAGCTGCAGGGGCAGCACCTGCAGGCGCGAGGGGAGCGCATGGAGCCTCCCTGGCCACCTATGTGCCTAGGGGCCGCAGGGACCTGGCAGCTGCTTCTGGGAACCATGTAGAGCTAGGGCAGGAAGGGAACCTGCCTTAGCACCAGGTCCCTGCTGCACTGCCGATTGGAATTTAGCAGCCCAGACGGCAGTGCCAACCAGAGCCGCTAGGGTCTCTTTTCGACCAGGGATTCCAGCTGAAAACTGGACACCTGGCAACCCTAGACCAGTTATACATCAGTATACCTACTAACTACAGTATTAAACTATGGTATAGGATGTCATCAAGGCATAGGATGTCATCAAGGCCCAAAACCTATAGGATTCAACAGAGGGTTTGCATGTTGTTTATATGGATAACAAGAATATGCAGAATTATAATAGTTAATACAATAAAAAGAAGAGATTTTTAAAGAATATAGAATCGAATGCTTTAGGGTTTAACCCAATGTCTAAGAATTAGGAATTAAAATGGGACCTTCATGTGGTCAGATTATCCCAGTTCTGCCTACTGTTGAGTTTCTTGTACCTTCCTTTGCAATATCTGGTGCTGGTCATTGTCAGGGACAGGATAGTGGATTAGATAGACCATAGTTCAGATCAAGTATGGCAATTCCTACTTTTTCTTTCAGTGGAGTGACTCCTGATTTGACTGAAAGCAGGGGCAGGCCCACTATTTTTTGCTGATAATGAGTTTCAGCTGTGGGTGCAGATACATGGATACTGACCATGGTATATATCCAAGGTCAAATTGTATTCAGTAACAATTCAGAATCTATGATTGACCTTTACTTTGGGTAGATATTAGCCACGGTTTCTGAATTGGTGCTGAACTCCATTTGTCCTTAGCTGTACTTGAAGCTAAAATGTATTCAGTTCTTATTGAGCTATACCCATTGCTGACACAATGGAGACAGTGTTTAAGTAGATTCTTCTGTACTGATATCTTATTGATATATTAACACTGAAATAGATGTGTTTTCTTTATAGGCAAAACCATGTCAGAATAGACAAATGGGATATCTAATAGTGTGTCTTGCCTCTGGCACAGATGTTTCAGAGGAAAGTGACATCCTCATGCATCCAATTACGCAATATTGTATCCAGGGTGGGAATTGTTTTCCTGATCTAAGCTGATGATCAATTTATGCCTTGAATTATGAAGATTGATTGTACTTGTTATTTTATCCTAGCTAGGGCAGTATCAGTGCAGAGAAATTCCTGATCATATCTTAATTTCAGTTCTTAATTATCTACCAACCCCTAATTTTCATCTGTCTGGAAAAAATCTGTTTTACTTTACATATCCCATTTTACCCATCCCTGGAGTTATGACAGTAATTATTCTGTAACTTAGCCTCCATTTTCTTGCACAGCTTAGAAGACACAACAATGGCAATCACAATCCACCATAGTCACACACATAAAAATTATAACCAACTGCTTTTTTTCTGAAGCAATATGAAAAAGTGCTGTAATGAGGGAAGAGCTAATTCCCATACCTTTCAATACAGCCCTGGTCTACACTAGGACTTTAGGTCGAATTTAGTAGCGTTAAATCGATGTAAACCTGCACCCGTCCACACGATGAAGCCCTTTATTTCGACTTAAAGGGCTCTTAAAATCGATTTCCTTACTCCACCCCTGACAAGTGGATTAGCGCTTAAATCGGCCTTGCCGGCTCGAATTTGGGGTACTGTGGACACAATTCGACGGTATTGGCCTCCGGGAGCTATCCCAGAGTGCTCCATTGTGACCGCTGTGGACAGCACTCTCAACTCAGAGGTACTGGCCAGGTAGACAGGAAAAGAACTGCAAACTTTTGAATCTCATTTCCTGTTTGGCCAGCGTGGCAAACTGCAGGTGACCATGCAGAGCTCATCAGCAGAGGTGACCATGATGGAGTCCCAGAATCGCAAAAGAGCTCCAGCATGGACTGAACGGGAGGTACGGGATCTGATCGCTGTATGGGGAGAGGAATCCGTGCTATCAGAACTCCGTTCCAGTTTTTGAAATGCCAAAACCTTTGTCAAAATCTCCCAGGGCATGAAGGATAGAGGCCATAACAGGGACTCGAAGCAGTGCCGCGTGAAACTTAAGGAGCTGAGGCAAGCCTACCAGAAAACCAGAGAGGCGAACGGCCGCTCCGGGTCAGAGCCCCAAACATGCCGCTTCTATGATGAGCTGCATGCCATTTTAGGGGGTTCAGCCACCACTACCCCAGCTGTGTTGTTTGACTCCTTCAATGGAGATGGAGGCAACACGGAAGCAGGTTTTGGGGACGAAGAAGATGATGATGATGATGAGGTTGTAGATAGCTCACAGCAAGCAAGCGGAGAAACCGCTTTTCCCGACAGCCAGGAACTGTTTCTCACCCTGGACCTGGAGCCAGTACCCCCCGAACCCACCCAAGGCTGCCTCCTGGACCCGGCAGGCGGAGAAGGGACCTCCGGTGAGTGTACCTTTAAAATACTATACATGGTTTAAAAGCAAGCATGTGAAAGGATTACTTTGCCCTGGCATTCGCGGCTCTCCTGGATGTACTCCCAAAGCCTTTGCAAAAGGTTTCTGGGGAGGGCAGCCTTATTGTGTCCTTCATGGTAAGACACTTTACCACTCCAGACCAGTAACACATACTCGGGAATCATTGTACAACAAAGCATTGCAGTGTATGTTTGCTGGCATTCAAACAACATCCGTTCTTTATCTCTCTGTGTTATCCTCAGGAGAGTGAGATATAATCCATGGTCACCTGGTTGAAATAGGGTGCTTTTCTTCAGGGGACACTCAGAGGAGCCCGTTCCTGCTGGGCTGTTTGCCAGTGGCTGAACAGAAATGTTCCCCGCTGTTAGCCACGGGGAGGGGGGAGGGTTGAGGGGGTAGCCACGCGGTGGGGGGAGGCAAAATGCGACCTTGTAACAAAAGCACATGTGCTATGTATGTAATGGTAACAGCAAGGTTTACCCTGAAAGAGTGTAGCCACTGTTTTGTAAAATGTGTCTTTTTAAATACCGCTGTCCCTTTTTTTTTCTCCACCAGCTGCATGTGTTTCAATGATCACAGGATCTTCTCCTTCCCAGAGGCTAGTGAAGATTAGAAAGAAAAAAAAACGCACTCGTGATGAAATGTTCTCTGAGCTCATGCTGTCCTCCCACACTGACAGAGCACAGAAGAATGCGTGGAGGCAAATAATGTCAGAGTGCAGGAAAGCACAAAATGACCGGGAGGAGAGGTGGCAGGCTGAAGAGAGTAAGTGGTGGGCTGAAGACAGGACTGAAGCTCAAATGTGGCGGCTGCGTGATGAGAGGAGGCAGGATTCAATGCTGAGGCTGCTGGAGGATCAAACCAGTATGCTCCAGTGTATGGTTGAGCTGCAGCAAAGGCAGCTGGAGCACAGACTGCCACTACAGCCCCTGTGTAACCAACCGCCCTCCTCCCCAAGTTCCATAGCCTCCACACCCAGACGCCCAAGAATGCGGTGGGGGGGCCACCGGCCAACCAGCCACTCCGCCACAGAGGATTGCCCCCAAAAAAGAAGGCTGGCATTCAATAAATTTTAAAGTTGTAAACTTTTAAAGTGCTGTGTGGCATTTTCCTTCCCTCCTCCACCACCCCTCCTGGGCTACCTTGGTAGTCATCCCCCTATTTGTGTGATGAATGAATAAAGAATGCATGAATGTGAAGCAACAATGACTTTATTGCCTCTGCAAGCAGTGATCGAAGGGAAGAGGGGAGGGTGGTTAGCTTACAGGGAAGTAGAGTGAACCAAGGGGCGGGGGGTTTCATCAAGGAGAAACAAACAGAACTTTCACACCGTAGCCTGTCCAGTCATGAAACTGGTTTTCAAAGCTTCTCTGATGCGTACCGCGCCCTCCTGTGCTCTTCTAACCGCCCTGGTGTCTGGCTGCACGTGACCAGCAGCCAGGCGATTCGCCTCAACCTCCCACCCCACCATAAACATCTCCCCCTTACTCTCACAGATATTGTGGAGCACACAGCAAGCAGTAATAACAGTGGGAATATTGGTTTTGCTGAGGTCTAAGCGAGTCAGTAAACTGTGCCAGCGCGCCTTTAAACGTCCAAATGCACATTCAACTACAGGCTGAGCAAGTGCAGAATGGTGGTAGAACAGCTCCTGACTACTGTCCAGGCTGCCTGTTTACGGCTTCATGATCCATGGCATTAAGGGTTAGGCTGGGTCCCCAAGGATAACTATAGGCATTTCAACATCCCCAGCAGTTATTTTCTGGTCTGGGAATAAAGTCCCTTCCTGCAGCTTTTGAAACAGACCAGAGTTCCTGAAGATGCGAGCGTCATGTACCTTTCCCGGCCATCCCATGTTGATGTTGGTGAAACGTCCCTTGTGATCCACCAGAGCTTGCAGCACTACTGAAAAGTTACCCCTTGCGGTTTATGTACTCGCCGGCTTGATGCTCCGGTGCCAAGATAGTGATATGGGTTCCGTCTATGGCCCCACCACAGTTAGGGAATCTCATTGCAGCAAAGCCATCCACTATGACCTGCACATTTCCCAGGATCACTACCTTTGATATCAGCAGATCTTTGATTGCGTGGGCTACTTGCATCACAGCAGCCCCCACAGTAGATTTGCCCACTCCAAATTGATTCCCAACTGACCGGTAGCGGTCTGGCATTGCAAGCTTCCACAGGGCTATTGCCACTCGCTTCTCAACTGTGAGGGCTGCTCTCATCTTGGTATTCATGTGCTTCAGGGAAGGGGAAAGCAAGTCACAAAGTTCCATGAAAGTGCCCTTACGCATGCGAAAGTTTTGCAGCCACTGGGAATCGTCCCAGACCTGCAACACTATGCGGTCGCACCAGTTTGTGCTTGTTTCGCGAGCCCAGAATCGGCGGTCCACAGCATGAACCTGCCCCATTAGCACCGTGATGCATGCATTGGCAGGGCCCATGCTTTCAGAGAAATCTGTGTCCATGTCCTGATCATTCACGTGACCGCGCTGACGTCACCTCCTCGCCCGGTATCACTCTGCCAGGTTCTGGTGCTGCATATACTGCTGGATAATGCGTGTGGTGTTTAATGTGCTCCTAATTGCCAAAGTGAGCTGAGCAGCCTCCATGCTTGCCTTGGTATGGCGTCCGCACAGAAAAAAGGCGCGGAACGATTGTCTGCCATTGCTCTGACAGAGGGAGGGGCGACTGACGACACGGCTTACAGGGTTGGCTTCAGGGAGCTACAATCGACAAAGGGGGTGTCTTGACATCAAGGAGTATTTCAGGCAGGACTTCACGGAGGGTTCCAATAAGAAATGGTGCACCTAAGTTATTGTTCTTATTGGAACAAGGAGGTTAGTCTGGCCTCTGATTGATACATGGCTAGATTTACCTCGCTGTACCTTCTCTGTGAGTGACTGCAGTGTGACCTAGAGGAATGAGTCCCCTAGACGGGGGGGGGGAGGGTGGTGGAAGTAAATGAGTACAAAAAAAATCTGGTCTATTTCTTGTTTTGATCCACTCCATCTATCTTTTACATCTTTGGCTGGCAGCAGACGGTGCAGAAGGACTGCAAGCCATCCACATCTCATGGCTGCCCGGCAGAAGGTGATGCAATAGGACTGCTAGCAATCCGTATCGCCTGCCTGCTCACCATAAGACGGTTCAATAGGACTGACTGCAGGACTAAAGAGAATGACCTGGTCAAGTCACTCCAAATGTAGTCCCTGCGCCCATGTCTGCCCAGGCGCTCCTGGCCGACGTGGCCAGGAGCACCTCAGACATGACGATGACAGTTACCAGTCGTATTGCACCGTTTGCTGCCACAAGGCAATGGGTTGCTGCTACTGTGTAGCAATGCAGTACCGTGTCTGCCAGCACCCAGGAGACATATGGTGACGGTTACCTGAGCGGGCTCCATGCTTGCCGTGGCATGGTATCTGCACAGGTAACTCAGGAAAAAAGACGCGAAATGATTGTCTGCCCTTGCTTTCACGGAGGGAGGGAGGGAACGGGGGCCTGACGATATGTACCCAGAACCACCCGAGACAATGTTTTAGCCCCATCAGGCATCGGGATCTCAACCCAGAATTCCAATGGGCAGCGGAGACTGTGGGAACTGTGGGATAGCCACCCAGAGTGCAATGCTCCGGAAGTTGACTCTAGCCTTGGTACTGTGGAAGCACTCCGCTGAGTTAATGCACTTAATGCACTTAGAACATTTTCTGTGGGGACACACACACTCGAATATATAAAACCGATTTCTAGAAAAACTACTTCTATAAATTCGACCTAATTCTGTAGTGTAGACATACCCACAGATGCCTCTAAAAGGTTAATGACCAGTTCCTGCTAATAAAGGAATGGGTCAGCCCATGTGAGTGCACTGCAGTGAGAGACAGCCTGAGGTAGAGAGTAAATAAAAAGGATTCCAGATACTTGTATATAAATGAAGATGAAACAAATGAAGCAAAAATTAACTCATATATTTGTTTCACTTGCAGTCTACACTAATTCTGTGTTTTACAAAGAAGACTTGTGTGGAATTTAAGAGTTGTATGTACCATCTGATTTGAGACCTTGTTTTTCAGAAAAGACAAAAAATCCCATCAACAACCCAAAACAGATGTTAGATACAGTGACGACTTATTAGCTTATCTAGACTGTTCCTCTTCTAATTCCAGATTGTTCCTCAAAGTAATATGCTTTGTCAAATCAAGTTTTAAATTACCTGATCAATGGGCTTTCACTGTTTCTCTTATAACTCATAGAATAGGGCTTTTACTGCTTTCCTTAGCTGATGGATAAAATCCCCTCATGATAGGCTTCATCTCGTTCGTGAGTCTACTCACATGCCTTAAAGTCAAAAATATGTTTAAGTGCATTGTCAGATCAGAGCCAGAATGTAGGATTGACCCTTCAGTGACCTTTTACAGATCCATATTCAGCCCCCGCCCCCATTATCCCTATTTCTTTGTAGACTTCATATCATCCATGGCTCTTGTTGAGTGATCACTGCCCTTTCTCTTATGCTGCACTTTCACAGATAACAAGCAACACTGAAAGCCTTGCACACAAGCACCACTTCTCTTTTTACAAGTCATCTGTGTCTTTGTGCTATCTCAAAGGAGAGTTTTATTTTATTTTCTTCTCCTCAGTGGAATGTATTTTCCTATAAGGTAAAACCTTTAGCTCGATTTTTTTCTAAAAAGAATTATAGGAAAAAGCATTGCTCAATAAAGGTCTGGAGGCTAACCCTGGGAAAAGCCCTCTAACAAATTCTGGCTGGCAAAGTGTAAAGAAAATGTCTCTGTATACCCACAAGCAATGTCCAAAACCTTTCTGTTGCCTGATCTCAGAGTTTGGTACTGCTATGAAACACTGAAGAGTTATAAGAACTTCCTAAAGGCTTACATGCAAACAAGCATCCCCAAACCTTCTCTACTATATTGGAATACCTGGACCCTTCCCAAGCCCTGTTCCTAACTTGGTAAATACACTGGGTGAAATCTTGGCCCCATATAAATCAAGTTTTGTCATAGTTTCAATGGGGCCAGGATTTCATATTGTTTACAGTGTGTGAGCGTGTTGGTGAGACCTTTCTTCTCAACAAGGCCCTTTCTATTATATAGTTGGATTATAGATCTCATGGGGCTTTTCTTAATAAGATTAGAGGGATTAGTCTGATGTCCTTGATGAGCAGTTTCCTCTTCCTCCACTCACTGTTTTCTAGATTTTCCTAACTGGGACAAGATTTCAGTAATATGCTTGTGAGAACTTGCAATATGCTTGCAACTATCTCTTTCCAAGGGCATTCTGAATTTTGATATGCAAATGTTCTTATCCAACTAATCTTTTCAGAGTCCATCTACACTTGTGACTGTACAGGTTCAGGTTACATATGTGTTGTTGTGCCATAACCCCCCCTTATTATCCTCATCTGAAATGCTGAAACATGTTCCTAAGGGACAGCCTAGCATATGAAAACTAGCATGCATGAGGAGTGTAGGTATGTACATGACACTGCTGTGGCATAGCCGGGTACCCATTCTACAGTGCAGTGTGGGCGGATGAAAGAGGCATGGGTATCTATAGGCCTCCAGGGCCATTCCCATAGTGCCTTGATTCCCTTGCTGCCTGGCCATTGCCCAAAGGTATAGAGGTCCCTGACCTCCCCCGACCACCAGCAGTCACTGGTAGTAGCATCCTGTGCTGAGCACTTCAGAACAGTTTTCAGCTGAAACCTATTGATCAGGTCAGACAATCATGGATCATGGTCTGAGAGCAGATATCTAGTCCCTGGAGCACACACAGGTGCTGCTTCATGTGTGGTCAGAGTACCCTTTGCCTAGGATGTCAGGAACATTCACCTGTACTAGGATATTTTACGGAGGCTGGAGCATGCTGGCATTCACTGGAGTCTGTTGCAGTGGCCGGAGCACATGAAGCACCTGATGCTCTGTACTGGAGGGTGAAGGACTCCAACAATCACTCCAGTAGGGAACCTAACACATGCCCCTGCTATGATGAGCTGGACCAGGTGCTCTACAGAGCTGAGAGTATGGAGCCTCATGTGACTCGTGACCCCCTCCTCAACACTGCCAGTCTCGTTGTACAATGGGATGTCGATGAGGGCAGATGAGGAGACAGCAGGGACCTTGGAGAAAGTCCTGGAGAAATCCCCAGGGGACACTGAGGACGAGGACCATGTGGTTCTGCACTTCTACCAAGCGACCATGTTGAGGAACCCTCCCTGAGGAGCCTCAGGACCCAGAGCCACTGCGGGAACCTGAATCTAATGCTGGTGAGCTTTACAATGGATCCTGACCCTCCCCATCAATATACTCTATTACTCTGGTGGTACATGCCTCAGACCATCCTTCCCACCACATCCACCCCCCACCCCGCACACTCCACACAGACATGGTCTCAGATCAACATACAACTGTAAATTAATCATTTTATTGAACTTCCATGAACCACTGTAAAGCATTTGGTAAAACCTATATCAAGTGATTAACAAGTGGTCACTGTGTCCCAATAGGCGAGGGAGGTAAAAGGAAGGAGGAGGTGAGTTTTAAAAGAGCCCAGATAGGGAAAGAATAGTTTCATTATGCTTATGGTTGTGCAAAGACCCAAACCACCCCAGTCTCACTGTCTTTCCTTCTCCTTACAAACAGGAGCTGTGCAGAAGGGGTATGGGAGTAACTGATGGCTTGTGTGTGAGGGCCCACCTCTGGGAAACAAAAAGGAACCGTTTGGTTGTCCAGAGAAAGTCAGAAAGGTCCGTTCTCTATGTGACCATTTCAAACTTCTTTTTTTTTTTTTACCATTCGCAGTCCCTGGTATCTGTCCTCTCCCCACATTGAGTCATTCTGCAGAAGCCATGAGAAGCATCCACTCCAGCAGTTGCACAAACATAGTGCTGTGTCCCTGAGTAGTGGAGAGGTGATTGACTTCCAATATTTAGCCAAAAATTCATGGAATAAATATACTTCTGGAGTCTCTGTTTCCCTGTCCTTTTCAATGCTGTTCACTGGACATGGTGGCTGGACTCTCTGGCAATGGAAGAGGGGCTAGGGGCGAACGGATGTTTTCTGTTGTTCTCTGTTCCTCTTCCATGGGAACTCCATCTGCTCTCTAAGAACATAGTCATATTCCTCTCAAATTGCCTCCTAGTTCTGTAAGCATAATGCAGTAAATGTTTGGTGTGGAAGAAATTCAAGCTGGTTCCTCAGGTTTAGCTGCAGGGCAAATGTGTTTTGTGTACTTTTGTAGCTCACCGAAGCCCTCCACTCAACAAATATGTAGAAAGGTCACCATTAGCAGAAACATCTTTCTCTAGGTCTCCAGGTGTCCTCTGCAATACTGGAAAGCCACTTCTCTTTTCCATTCTGGTATCTTCAGAAAATGCAATGTTCTATAATACATGCCC
The DNA here is from genome assembly GCF_965152275.1 of Natator depressus. Taxonomy (NCBI): domain Eukaryota; kingdom Metazoa; phylum Chordata; order Testudines; family Cheloniidae; genus Natator; species Natator depressus. The sequence goes on along the minus strand of NC_134239.1, from coordinate 54,039,382 downwards.
AGCTGTTAAAGAAGAAAAAGGTGATCAGTAATGATACCATTGAAAGAACAAAATCCCACCCCAATTGGCCCCTTGATGCACTGTAAACATTACACCATTTTAATAAAACGACTACAGATACCTTACCTTTTACACCATCAGGTCCTTCTTCATGCACTACAAAAGTAGTCTGAAGGAAGAAGGCTGTAGCAGTTGCATTCCTGTGACTCTGAAAAGTATCAATACAGCCAAGATACATTATATGGGGGGGAGTTAGGTATCGTCCATGGACAATTAAATATAATGCTACCCTTGCCTATGACTTGGCAGGAGTTTCTGATGCTGACAAAGAACCCATTCTGGTGCTATGCCAGGAGCAGCACCACACAGACAGCAGGAGGAGAGGCAGAAGTAGTGGAAAACCTGCTTCTTGGTGCAGATAGAAGGACTTAAGAGCAGTTTAACTTTCTTAGGGAGAGGAAGAAGTGGGCTCTTAGGGAGGATGAGGCATTCTGCAAATAGAGGGACAGCACAGAAAATGGAAGTGTGCACAGAGGGAATGTAATCATGCACTTAGGCAGTAGTGGAATGCTTTTGTATCCTGCCTGCCTCTGTGGCCACTGATCTTGTACAGGAACAAGCATCACCTCCTCCTCTTCCTTCTCCTCCTCTTCCTGCCCAAGCTGCTGCTGCGATCATAAAATCTGACCTTCCAGCCATGCCAGGGAGGAGTATGCTGGATTCCTGGCACATCGTCAGCAGGCACCAAAAACCCTTCACAGGGGAACCCGGCAGAGCATTCATGAGGGGAATGCTGAGCCCGATCCAGTCACTGTAGCTCGGGCCCCAAAGCCCATACAGGAGATGTCCCTGTTTGTCCCTCCACACAACATTCCACAGCCGTTCCTTCTTGTCAGGGGGAGGGGAAGAGTGAGGAGATGTGTCCACAGACTTTAATGTTTGCCCTCTTCCCAGGGAATTCAGCTTTTTGTTTTTGTTCATTTGTTCCTGTTACAAACCATTTTAGCTCCATGTTTGATGTATGTATGTAAATAAAATGTACGATTCACTTCACTTGTGTGTACCTTATTTTATGAGTGTGATACTTCTCAGCAGTTTGGGATGGGGTATCAGAAACAACAGCACATGAATGATTTCTTAAATGTCTAGTGCCAAGGAAACACAAACAGTTTCCTTCCTCCTCTAACCACTTCTCCTCCCACAACATCCATGAATTTGCTTTTTTTAAAAGGTTATGACAATGAAGTAAGCTCTGAAATAAATGAAAGAAGAAAGGTTAACTGAAGCGTCTGTATGACTTTGTTAATGATTTAAGTGATAATAGAAACAAAACTAAATTAACACTGAAGATCTCTGACACTGAACAGTGTTTTTATAGCCCCTCCTCCATCACCCCCACCAAACAGTGACTACTGGAAACCATGGGAGTAATCATGCATAGCAACTGATAAGTGCTGTCAGAAAATATTGTGAGGAAGAAATGTGTGAAATCCCTCCCAAAATTTTAAAGAAATTTTTTAAAATTACTTTAACAATGCTTAAGTGCCCCTGTGATGCTTTATTTGGCCATCCAGAACTATAGGTCACTGTGTTACCTTCCTGCCTCAGTGAGCGAGAGACTTGCTGGTGCTAAACTGGGTGACAGTTCCCTGTCCCTCAGTCTGTTAGTTGCCCAGACAAATATCTTAGGGATCTTCCCGCCCTTACTTTGCCTTGCAAGTTAACATTCGGTGTACCCAATTCCTGAACTCCCCAGAAGCATCCCTCTGTAGCATCTAGCACTCGTAATTGGACAAGCTCAGTAAGTGCCAAGTCTTCTGCCTCCAGAGAGACAGTGTACACGCCAGCTTACTTGTCTCAATTGAGAAGGCACACTCTACTTAATATCACAGCAGTGAGATGACTGTACAGTAAAAAGAGAATAAGTTTATTAACAAAGCACAGAGATTCACAGATTTAAGTGAGTATTGAGTAAGAATAATAGAAGCAATGATGGTTACCAATAAAACAAAAGTATAACACACTTCTAGGAGACTAAACATAATGTTTAACTGGCTAAAACCTTTACCCGACATTAGATTTTCACTTAAACCAACCTCTCAGTATCTCAAGCTGCCAGAGCCAGGATCCAACTTTATGGTTGTGAAAAACACTGTCCAAAGGGCTTATTTTCTTATTATAACCCAGCAAACCTTTGAAGTGTATCCTTTTGAAATGTACCCCCGGATAAGATCTTTCTTCCCCTTTGCTTTGTGCTCTGGTGTGCTGACACCATGCTGCTTTGTCATCCTCCTGTTAACTTGTTCTTCCTGTTTACCTGAGATACAAATGAACTTCGATTCCATTTGGCTCATCCTGCTTAATTTACATAGGCAGACAGGTTAATCAACATTCCTTTGTCTACCAAAAATATGTTTATCATCCCTGCCTGGTTATAAATTTTAGACATATTTTTAGTACATGCATACAACGACTTGCATGACACCCGTACATACATCTCACAATGTTTCTGATGACTAGTATGATATAAGCCTTCATCTGACACCCCTACAAAGCATTATTTATAGAGAAATACTATGACAGCAATGTGTTAAATGTAGTGAGTTTGTCAAATCTGATAGCAGTTGCTGTTACATGACAATGAACCCTCACTGAGGGGCTCTTAGTGTCACAGCTCCCAGTAAAGCAACTCAAAACGGATAAGTTAACATATAACAAAAAACATCATTAAATGATGCACTTAAAGTGCATTAAAATGCTCCTCAGCACAAAACGAGAGTCAAAGGTGTTAACCTTGAGGGCCTTTCCCCAGTTCTCTGCTTTCAGTTAGTACATTAATGTTGCCTCCAGGGCATTGAAACCCACCAAAGTATCTTGGAAGAGAAGTATGTGGTAATGTTCTCTTGAGCTTTTCCATCACCACCATACTACATAGGAGCAGACTCCATGGGTGCTCCAGGACTGGAGCACCCACAGAAAAAAATAGTGGGTGCTCAGTACCCACCGGTAGCCCCTCAGATCAGTTCCCCCCTTTCCTTCCAGCACTGGTGGGCCCTCTCCCACCCAGCGCCTCCTACCCGCCACGATCAGCTGTTTAGCAGCATGCAGGAGGCGCTCACGAGAGGGATGGGGGCAGAAGGACTCAGGGAACGGGGTGGAGTGGGAAGAGGCAGGGCAGGAGACTTGGGGCGGAGCGGTGGTCCAGCAGCACCCTCCCGCAAATCACAAAGTTGGTGCACAGTCCAAAGACACCTTCTGGCTCTTTGCTATTCCATGCTGTATGAGCACATAGCATCATGAATATCCCTGCCCCACTAGGAATCAGAAGATATGTGCACATGGGTGGGATCTGGCTCCCTATATAGGCAAAACAGGTAAATCCTGTGCCCACTCACATCATTCCTCAAGCAATCTATTTTGAAGCACTCGGAGGAGAGGAAGGTGATCAGGAACAGTCAACATGGATTCACCAAGGGCAAGTCATTCCTGACCAACCTGATTGCCGTCTATGGAGAGATAACTGGCTCTGTGGATATGGGGAAAGTGGTTCATGTGATATATCTTGACTTTAGCAAAGTTTTTGATATGGTCTCCCACAGTATTCTTGCCAGCAAGTTAAAGAAGTATGGATTGGATGAATGGACTATAAGGTGGATAGAAAGCTGACTAGATTGTCAGGCTCAATGGGTAGTGATCAACGGCTCAATGTCTAGTTGGCAGCTGGTATCAAACGGAGTACCCCAAGGGTCGGTCCTGGGGCCAGTTTTGTTCAACATCTTTATTAATGATCTGGCTGATGGGATGAATTGCACCCTCAGCAAGTTCACAGATGACACTAAGATGCGGGGAGAGATAGATACGCTGAAGGGTAGGGATAGGGTCCAGAGTGACCTAGACAAATTGGAAGATTGAGCCAAAAGAAATCTGATGCTGTTCAACAAGGACAAGTGCAGAGTCCTGCACCTAGGATGGAAAAATCCCATGCACTGTTACAGGCTGGGGACTGACTGGCTAAGCAACAATTCTGCAGAAAAGGACCTGGGGATTACAGTGGAGAAGAAGCTGGATATGAGTCAATAGTGTGCCCTTGTTGCCAAGAAGGCCAACAGCATATTGGGCTGTATCAGTAGGAGCATTGCCAGCAGATCGAGGGAAGTGATTATTCCCCTCTATTCAGCACTGGTGAGCCCATATCTGTAGTACTGTGTCCAGTTGTGGTCCCCCCACTACAGAAAGGAGGTGGACAAATTGGAGCAAGTCCAGTGGAGGGCAACAAAAAATATTAGGGGGCTGGGGCACATGATATGACTTCTGAGGAGAGGCTGAGGGAACTGGGCTTATTTAGCAGGGGAATGGACTAGATGACCTCCTGAGGTCTCTTCCAACCCTAATCTTCTGTGATTCTATATTCATGATAATACAAACCATGCTGGCAACACTGGCATTCAGAAGGGTCCAGAGGCATTGCCCACTGGGCATTCAGACATCTAAAGATCACTCCACCACCATTCTGCAGCTACTCAATCTCTAGTTGAAGTCCCTTTTTCTTGGGTCAGTGATGACAGAATACAGCTTCAAGGAAATAAAGTGCCTTATTTCCCCCTGGAGTACAACCCCAACCTCCTGGGCACCCTTACCTTTTGGACCTTTCTTATGTGTCCAATGTTCAGGACACACATTTCTGCACTGGGAAAGGTTTCCAAAATCTAGTCACGTGATGCTGTAGGGTTGGTGGAAGTTGTTCATGCAACTCCATTAAAGCCTCCTTCACAGGTGTCAGCTTCTTCTGGGCCCTAGAGGTGCTCAAACTCCAGCTCCACCCCAGGCCCTGCCCTCACCCAACCCCTTCCCACAACCCCCCACCCCCGCCCTGCCTCTTCCTGCCACAGCTCTGCTCCAGGCCACGTCCCAATCCCACCCATTCTCCCCAAGCCCCCGGCCCACATCTTCCCACCCAGTTCTGCCCTCTCCCCCAAGTGCGCCCCATCCTTGCTCCTCCCCCTCGCTCCCAGTGCCTATGTACACGGCAGGTGGAAGGCGCTGGGAGGGAGGGGGGAGGAGTTGATCAGTGGGGCCACCAGGAAAGGTGCTGGGAGGGAGTGGGGAGCTGGTTGCCGGTGGGTGCTAAGTACTCACTAAATTTTTTATGTGGGTGCTTCATCTCTGGAGCACCCATGGAGTTGGTGCCTATGGTCACCTTCCTCATTTTGAAGACACTGGTTTTCATCCCAGGTTTCCAATATGATGTGGTCCCACCACACCTTGCTGGTTCTCCAGGACAAGAAGCCAGTGGTCCATGGGCGTACCATTGCAAACCTGGCACTCAACCCATCTGTTCTTTGGGATAGTGGATTTTCATGCCCTACTCTGGTTCAGAGGTCTTCACCATCTCAAATTTGTCTGGGCTGATTCCATCCAGTATCCAGTATTGCACCACATGAACATTTGTCCAGAGAGAAGGAGCACAACATATACTTGCTCCATGTCTCCAGTACAGTTTGGCAGAAGGCAGAGATGACTGGGAGCTGCCATCACCAAATGTGTGAAGGTGGCAGACAGTGCCAGCAATGAGCAGCAAGGCAGTTCCCAGAGTGTCTCCGCCCTGAAATGGTAGCATTTCTGTGACGTACCAAAGGGGTGATGTGGCAGTGTGTATATGCCTGTGCGCAGTGTGCCATGCCCACTTTGGCATATGTGGACACTTGGTGTGGGTACAGGATAGATGTGCTAGCAGTATACAGAGAAGAATCCATTAAGTTTGTAAGCATAGATATAGCCTAACTCTATCTCCCTATTTATCTAATCTTTCTAGTTTCTCTTTCCTAATCCCTCTATATGTGTATCTATCTGCTCTATCTTCATATATTTTTCTAAGGTACCTAGCACCTTGCTCTGATATTTTACAGGGCAAAATACATGATTTCATACTAGGCCTTAGAAAATACTGTTCTCGTTTAAAAAGCGGTGATTGGCGTAGCATCAGTGGATAGAGGAGCAACGTGGGAGGCTTGGTATCACTTATTTACATATGACTACCTAGAATGCCCTTGCAGCTGTTTTGCAAGCAGTCTTGGTATCTGGTGGCACAATGGATTGGGTGCACGGTTATGGGTGCACTGAGTTCTTTACTATAGAGTGCTTTGCCTGGAAAAGCATATAATCTGCCTATTCTTCACAAAAGAAACCTAGGGGAGTCCTGGGCTTCCTGAGGTCAAAACAATTTAAATTAGAATTGAACATTTTGCATTTTGTCACTTGTTCATCTCAATAGGGTGCAGATAAAGCTGGATGGCCATCTGTCCCTTGTTTCAGCTGCCAGCAATCAGCCTCTTGGCAGGGCTAAAGCAAAGAACATCTCTGTTATATTTAAAGACACACTGGATGTTTCACTGTGAGCTTCATACCAGCAGTTATATACTTTCGGAAACCCATCTGGAAGAAAAAAAAAAGGCAAAACTGAAGGCAAGTAGACTGGTTCACACTCAGACCTCAGCATAAATGCTAAACTGAAGTGAGCCTTGGAGGATTTTTGAGGATTAAAAAAAGTTAGGTAAAATTATTCACAGATGTCTTATGCCCCTGCACTTCAAAACCCTGGCAAGAGCTGTAATTGCCAAATTATCAGGCGAGACTAAACATGTCTTGTGAAATCCTGTTTTTATGAAGCTGCCAACCCAGTTTCCAGATCAAAGTGAGATGGGTCTGAACTCAAACTGCATCTAACTACACCCAAATTGCAGTTAAGTTCATATCTATTTCTGTACTTTACTTAGCTCCACAATGAGTTGGACCAAACCTCAAATAAACATAGCTGAACTTTGGAGAAGTTCAAATATGCATCTTGACTTTGGGATACAATCCTGAGTTGTAATGATTACTTATCACTCCCACTGGCATTAAACGGAGTTGTGGTTCTTATCACCCCTCAGAATTAGACCATCTGAAGTTCAAAATCATCTTTAGTTTAGACAAATTAAAGATAGGCATTTTCTATTTGCCTGCTTATATTACACTTAAAACCATAGTATCTGAGCATCTTGCACACATTCATTAATGTACACTTACACCACCCCGTGATGTAAGGAAGTATTACTGTCATATTAGTGATGTCATACTGGAGCAACCCACCTAGCCTGTAACTTTTAAGAGTCACCTATCACTGCTTAAAATCCCTTTGGCAAACAACAGTTTCAGCTTGTGCATGATAGTAGGGATAAGAGTCAGTAAAAGTTCTACTATGGACTGAATTATAGATATGATATAAATATGTTTCGGAAAATAATATTGCTTCAGACGTTACTTTTCAGACCTCAGTTATTTAGCATTTTGGGCAGAAGAATAAACCAGAGCTTGAATGGATTTTGCCCAAGGAATCTCATAGACTTTTCCTCTCTCTGGTCATTTTAAGGAAGGACAATTTTCTATTGGACTCTTCCTTCTTCCCTACTGATACATAGTATGTAAAATATAATAACTTGACTTAATGAAAAACTTGTAATGACAGTATAATAATGTGAGGTCCATGACTGGTTTATCAAGTGGCCCAAGTTGCAATATCACGAGCTTTTGAATGGGAAATACCAGGCAATGGTACAGCATTGGAATATTAGAGTTCATCTTCCAATAGGAATTTCTCTTTATACTTTCCCTTCAGTGAAATGTTCTCTGACTCCTGAGGGCATGTCATTCACAAGATGGATTTCCAATCCTCCAAATGCATGAATCTTAGGAAAATATAAAACAAGAGAAATACATTTAATGAGCTTCAATTTTAAATTGCCAAATGAAATTGTAAACTTCAGAACATTCTTTTGGTAGGTAAATGATCAAAGTTTTCACAATATAATATAATATAATATATTGGACCAAATTCATCGCTGGTGTAATGCCATTAGAATCCATGAAGTTGTACTAGGAATCAATTTAGCTCGCTGAAGGATAAGTGTGTGTGCATGTGTGGGGACTTGTCTTGACTCATTCATTCAATGGAGATGTGCAATGGGAATTCAAGAGAAATTCCAAAGCAAGAAAATGCGTGTGTCTGATCCATTAGGGATTAACCAATCTTCTCCTAATTAAATGGCATCATGCCGAAGCCAGGACGATCTTGGGAAGATGAAAGTGTTTCTTTTTTTCCCCTTCCTTCCTTCCTTTTTTTTTTTTGCGCTTCATAATGTTGTCAACAATATCACTCCTGTGCAGTAGCAAAACGAATTGCCATATGGTACAGAGACACTTGCCTACCATGTAACTGCTTCCCTCATCTGTTGGCTGTTATGTGCTAATCACAAGGTTAGAATCGGTATTACTCCCCTTTAAACACTCTAGACAATGTGTAAAAAGTCAGAGTTATTGTTTTTTAAAAAATAACATCATTCTGGTGAATGGTTCTGAATTGAGAACTCCAGAGCCTGAGGTTCATTTTTATGCAGTCAAGAACACAGCTTTGCAAAGTTCTTCACATTGCTCTACCAATGGGCTTTCACCCTGCCTTAGATGGATGCCCCCGAAAGACTGAAAGGCTAGCTTAATTTCACCATACTTTCAGTTATTGGCTCCTCTGCTCAGACTACCAGCATGACAGTGGCATTTTTGCTCTGTGGATACCTATGGACTAGAAAAGGGAATGAGATTACTGGCTACTCTCATTTTGGGTCTGATACAAAGTCAGTTGAAAGATTCCCATTTACTTCAATGAGCTTTTGATTCAGCCCATAGTCCATCAAATACTCATGAATTGGCAAAGAATTTTCGGTCACTACCTACCTGAACTAAATTAGATCAGTGACCTAGAGGTGAAACGTTCCATGACCCATTAACTAGATCCCCAGGGCCATTGTCTAGCCTCTTAGAGGATATTCCTGGTTTAGATAAACTTCCCAATTGCACCTCATGTATGTTGAGCTTATTACAAAACAAAACAACGCGAAAACAAAAAACAAGCAAACAACCCCCCCACATATATTCAGTTTCTTTCCCCTCTGAAGTTGCCAGCCTATTGTAGCTTAAATAAATCAATTTTGTCCTTGTGTCCTTTTAGCTCATCCATCATTCATTGCCAGTTTAGAATCTGCAGTTGTTTTTCACTAGTTGACTATTCTGATGGTGATGTACTGGAGGTCACAGAGAGGAGATAGACTGATTTTCATAAACTCTAACACTGAAAGTAATGAAAGAAATTGTTTTGTTTCTTTAATAAACTGTTGTAAGTAAAGATGACATGGGATTATATAGAAATAAAGTGTGTGCAACTACAAAGTTTATACTTCCAGAGTTTCTTTCTGTCATTCTTGAGAGGGCTTTTTAAAGAAAATAAATAAAAATATGTTTATATATTTAGCCTGATGGAAAAGACCAGATTCTCAGTTGGTATCAATGGTTATAGCTCCCATGATGTCAATAAACCTATGCCCATTTACGTCATCTGAGAATCTGACTTGTACATCAGGCTAGATTCAGTCCAGGATCTCTACTGGAAGAAGTCCACGTTGGTGGAAAGAATAGTGGGGTACAAGGTTACAGTGGTCTTAAGCAGCTGCAACATCATACTCATTGGGTTAATGCAGGGGTTGGCAACCTTTTAAAAGTGGTGTGCTGAGTCTTCATTTATTCACTTTAATTTAAGGTTTTGCGTGCCAATAATACATTTTAACGTTTTTTAGAAGGTCTCTCTCTATAAGTCTATATATTATATAACTAAACTATTGTCGTATGTAAACAAGGTTTTCAAAATATTTAGGAAGCTTCATTTAAAATTAAATTAAAATGCTGATCTTACTCCGCCGGGCTGCTCAGCCCGCTGCCAGCCTCGGGTTTCGTTCACCCGCTCCTCCCAAGGGGCTGGCAGCCAGAACCCCAGACCGGCAGTGGGCTGAGTGGGGCCGGTGGCAGGGACCCCATACTGGCACTGAGCCGAGTGGCTCAGCCCGCTGCCACTCAGCCTGCTGTCGGTCTGGGGTTCCGTCCACCCGCTCCTGCCAGCCAGGGTCCTGACTGCCGGCCCCGCTCAGCCCACTGCCGGTCTGGAGTCCCGGCCCTGTCCACATAGAGTGGGTACCTACCTTCTCCCTGGTTCTAGCCATTCTCTTCCTCTCTCTGCACTGAGATGATGGTGGGAGTGTGCTGAGAACAGGGCTGGGGGTGAAGGAGCAGGGTCTGGCCAGGAGCTAGAATGAGGGAGGGGGCTCAGGGTTGGGGCAGGAGGTTTGGTGTGGAGCGCTTACCTGGGCAGCTCCCATTTGGTGCGAGGGGAGCAGATGGGAATGTGTGTGGGGGTGTGTGTGCAGGAGCTCCCGTTTGGTGCTCAGGGTGGGAGTGGGGATGTGGGGGGTGCAAGAGTCAGGGCATGGGGTGTGGGGGGGTCGGTATGTGTGAGGGGTGCCAGAGTCAGGGCTAGGCTTGTGGGGGGGCGTGCAGGGGTCAGGGCAGAGGGCTGGGTGGGGGGGGGCAGGGGTGAGGGCATGGGTTGTGTGGGGAGGGTGCAGGGGTGAGGGCATGGGGTGTGGGAGGGCTGGGTATGTGAGGGGGGGCATGGGGTGTGAGGGGGCTGGGTATGTGTGGGGGGTGCCAGAGTCAGGGCTGGGGTTGTGGCGGGGGTGCAGGGGTCAGGGCACCGGGCTGGGACGTGTGTGTGAGGGGGGTTCAGGGGTCAGGGTAGAGGTGTGGGGGGTTCAGGGATGAGGGCAGAGGGCTGGGGGCGTGGGCTGCGGTCATGGGGGTGCTCCCAGCCCCCTGCCCTGAGCGGCTCACGGCAGAGAGCTGGAGGGGATAGGCCTGATTGCACCCCCTTCCCCAAGGTCCCTGGAGCAGAGCGCACTGCGGCTCCGCTTTTACCTCTCCCTCTCGTAGCAAGGGCCGTCAGCTGATCGGCCACAAGGAGGGAGCGGAGGAGGGGCAGGAACCCAGCACGCTGGGGGAAGAGGCGGGGGGAGGGGGAAGCTTGCCTGCCCTGCAAGGAGAGAGCGGTGGGCGGGGGGAGGAAAAGAGCGGGCCGGGCCAGGCAGGATGTTTAGTGGCGCACTGCTGTCGGCTCAGGTCTGGCAGACAGCAGCGTGCCATTAAAAATTGGCTTGCATGCCGTGTTTGGCATGCATGCCATAGGTTGCCGACCCCTGGGTTAATGGGTAGGGTACTGTAAGGAGCCAGGACTGCTTGAAAAATGGGTGACCACTGAATGGTAAGGGCACATGTCCAGGGCCGCCATTCATTCAAAACTTCTTCTCAGTTTCTCTAGCTAGTCTATCAATCTAGGTTCTATATCACATGCATCTCTTCTGAATCTGCCTTGGAACTTTTAATAGCAAATTTTAGTTGACATGGTCACCAAGCCTCCTGTTGATTTCCATTAGTATACTTATTTCATAACCTCCACCTCCATTTTAATGCAGGGTGACATAGCCAGGAATGAGGTAGGTAAATTGACATTAGAAGAGCTGTGTCTGCATGTGCTAACAGTGGACTTAACCCAGTAGATATAAGGTTAAGCTGAGAGAGCATATCATTTGCTCTGTTCTTTGGTCACATGTGATGAAATCAGGAATAAACCGGGAAAATATTTCTTGAACTCCTCTCCCTACCCTTTTGCAGTTCCCCTACTTTCCCAGATAGAATGAGGTCAATGGGAGCTACTGGCATCCTGTGGTGAAATAACCATCCCATGATATTTATCCTGCCCAATTCTTTTTTTTTCTTCTGAAACTGACACTCTCCTTTTTTTGTCTCATTTTCTGCTACCCTTTGGTACTGTCTACCCATCCCCCCTCTAAAAGCTGTTTTCCTTATAGGCAGCCTGCAAGAGTGGATTCATTGTGAAATAAAGGATAAGACTGTTCATCTTGTTATCTTTAACTAATGACAAATTTACTGAGTGCAAAGCATCTGTTTCTACACTGACATAAGGTTAGTGCCCTAAATCATTGGTAATAATTTATATCCATGCTGCTTTTTCCATTCCACGGTTGAAGATGGTAATAGAAATATACCGAAGATAAACCAGCAAGACTCCTTTTGATTTTTTCAGAATTACTCAGCTGAAGGGGACAGCATTTCTCATTCAGAATGCACAGTGTCTAGGAAAAGTGGCTGTCAGATTGGGGTGAGGTCAATGGCTGGCTAGATATTAATTTTTCTAAAGGTTGTGGAGTTCAAGCATCTTTGCTTTGATAAGCTGGACTCGTTGGCTGCCAAACTGAGCTATTATTTCAAATCTTCATTTCACTGGGAAGTATCTGAACCTGTGCCTCCACTGAGGATTTCCCAAATCTCAGCTTCACACACCTTGCATTCTCATCCACTCATCAGCAGTGCATAGAACTTATAACTGAGGTGTGGGAAGAGAGGGAAGGGAGGTTGTTTTAAAATAATTTTAGGCAACTCAATTGCTTGCTATATAGAAAGTTGTCTCTAAAGAGGTAAGAAGTATTTTTGTTGGAGCTAGGTATCCCCCCACCCTTTTTTTCCTGTTTACTTGTTTCCTAAAAATACACTATGTGAACAGTACACAGCTTCGGAGAAAATCACTTTGCCATAAAAAAGTGCCCATTACAGAGTGTCAGTTGATGTGATAACATGCATAATTTACCTCAGGGGAGTATGTAATTAGAAAATTAACCTTTTACATTTCTTTCTTTAATCAGCTACAACAAATGACTGGAGTATAACACATTAGCAGTACATTTACTGTATTTGGATTTTATTAACAAGAAACTCAATATGGCCAAATTAGGGAAAGAGGAGAACATAGTGTGTGACCTTTGAAAGTGCGGGGATTTGAAAGGTATTTATAGGAACTGACATGATCATCCTGTCTTTTCTTTTTTCTCTTCCCTTTCTTTCTTCCTTGTAAATTTATGGTTCATGAAAGGTTCAGAACTGATCTCACTAAAGAATGAAGTCTTCTGTTTCTCCATGAACAGCACAGCTAGAGGTAGAGTGAGCTTCCCCTGTATCTACACACATTGTCCTCTGCCAGTGGGCCTCAAAACTACCAGTAACTCCCTGGAACGACTGCAGTAGTAAAAGTTCTGCATACCATGGTGATGAGTGTCTTGGAAATACTTAAGAAAAGGTGGTAATTAGTACTGATTTTGGTGGTGGTCTTTATGATGTGTGTGATGAGTTCTTGAAAGTCCTAAGGAGGCATATGCTTCTGTCTATGAGTTGTACCAAGGACCCTTATTAGTGGTAAAATCCTACAGGAAGAAGACCTCAGTCTATCATGGATCAGAATCATTAATGTCCTACCAGTGACTGCTGGGCCTCTTTCCTTAGTAATAAAAATTAGAAGACAGTAGCAAGCTGACTCCAGCAGCAGCAGATTTTCCACTGAATGCATCCGATGAAGTGAGCTGTAGCTCATGAAAGCTTATGCTCAAATAAATTGGTTAGTCTCTAAGGTGCCACAAGTACTCCTTTTCTTTTTGCGAATACAGACTAACATGGCTGCTACTCTGAATCCAGCAGCACTGGATCTCTGTCTAGGTCCTGTGTAATCTTGGACAAGTCCCTTTACCTCAATAAGCCTCATTTTCAAAATCAGAATAACAATTCTTCCCTCTCTCACAGCGGTGTTGTTAGGCTAAATTCACTAATGGTTTTAAAGTGCTCAGATACCATTGCAAAAAGCATAATAAAAACACTTATAAATAAATATGCACTTTTCTAGACATCTGATTATTAAAGTCTAGGATGCTTTTCTGCCAATACAAGAAATGTCATATACAGCATTAATGCCTCATATACCTGATATTCAAATTAGACCCAATTAACACCTACTGCTGTACTCCCTGCAGATATAAAATGGATATGTTGTCAATCTTCCAAGATCATTTTACCTACCTGTCTCTGTTTCAGTCTCTTGTTAGCATATAATATCTCCTCTGTAAATCCTCATCATGCAGTAAGTGACTCTCCTGTGCATTTGTGTGTGGTGGGGAGGGGTGTGTGAGGAATCATGTAACCATACATTCTTATCTGTGATTTGTGCAGTGGTATATTTCCTTGTTCAATTACTAAATTAAAATCAATCATAACTAAAGCACACAGATACGGCAAAGATGAATTCACACTGAACTGCACAAATATTTGGACTCAGGTATCTGAAAACAATCAGTCCCTTGATATGTGGAGAGTAGAGGCTGCTGGGAATGATACAGTATGTGGGCCAATGAAATGAACTTAATGCATAATGCAAAAATTTATTTTAGGAACATTGAAATGGGTAGGATAATAATCTAAGTTGCAACCACACACTTAAAATAAATCTTATCAAATGTGACATTTAATGAAGAGATTTTATTTATTCAGAGTAGTTGTACACCAACTTTTCAGATAAGGTCAATACTTACTACTCAACGCTTTGTAGGTAATTCATGAGTGGGATGATTTTAGGGTAGGTGGTGTTTTCCCCTCTACCTGTGTTACATCTTATGTACAATCTTGCCCCAAAATGGAATTAACCTGCTTTCTGAAAGTTCCTGAAACGTTGTTTAATTTGGAAGGGAGATTGATATCAAACAATAGCAAATCTTGAAATGTTTTAATCTGTATTGGGTGGTGTCAATCTGACACAAGAGAGGAAACAGAGCTAGTTAAGGAATTGAAATTTGAAGAAGGAAGTTAAGGCACTGACTGGCTTTATAATGTTCCTATTGGAGTCAATGGCACTGACTTCAGTGGGGGAAGATCTGGCCCCAGACTTCAGTTTCATTGTAAGGGCACTGGAAACACAGCACAAGTGTGCTGGATTTCAATTTGATGACATTAAGTTACAATAAAACCAATAATTTCTCTATGAGTGTTGTACATCACGGATAATGTATGTAAAAAAAAAAATACTGGCCCCAGTGTTCAAACACAAAAACCAAGACCCAAATAGTCCAATGATCTCCTTGTGGGTTGACCCAGTGGAGCCCCACTGAACCCAGTAGGGCCCTGCACGGGCACAGAGATACGCTCACTTCAGCATTGATTTCAGTGGGGTTCCACACAGGTAAAGGGGTTAGCCCAAAATAAAATGTCACAAGCTCATATCTGAATTTTCATATCATCCTTTTAGTGCATAAAAGGGAACATTTGCATTACTAAGTGCTGTTTTTACAGATTTGTGTGCTCTACTGAAAAATCAGGCTCTGTGTATTTACATATCTTAAAATAATACAGACAAGAGTTGCTTTAAACATCTATAAACTTGATATTGCCATTATTCATATTCTTTTTCTCATTTATTAACTTTCCCTTGCTCTTGCTAGCTATTCATTCAATAAAATGTTCATCTCTTTTCATCAAATCAAAAGCTACATGCTTAGAAGCTTATTATAAAGGGACACTGCCAGGTACATTTTATAGTGATTAATTTTGTTTTCTACTCTTCATTATTTATGATACCCTCTTGAAAGCTTGCAAATAACATTTTGTCCCTGACTGGTTTTTGTCTTTTTTGTAATCATTGATTTTTCTCTATTTTTTTCACCTCCCTTGTTCCTGGAACACACACCACAGAAGTTCCACTTTATTAAATTCTCTGGTATGTAGTCAGACCTCAGTTACTTGCTTCAGTGGAGTTACTCCAGAGTTTTTGTTCTTCTAAATGGGATCAGAATCTGGCTCTGTGTTTGTTTATTAGCATAATTGATATTAGCATTAAAATATAGGGATACGAGTTTGAAATTTGACGTAACTTTTTCATGTTCTATCAAAATCAGTGAGGATATATGGTTGTAAATAAAAGCAGCCTTTGTTTCAGGGTTATTAACTGTGCTTCAGTGGATATCTGATTTACTCAGCTTTAACAAGGCAATATTTAATTAAACTAGACCCTATATAAATGGAATCTATTTTTGATTGTTATGTCTCAGCAACAAAATGCAGAATACTTAAAGTGTACGCACGCGCTTGCGGGCACACACACACACACACAACAAGTCCTAATAAGTTATAACAATTTAACATAGATCAAAATGTTGGTTTCAAATATTTGACAGAATGTCCCCTAAATTTAGAATAATGGGCCTAAAATAAATATCAATTCTGTTTGGTTGCAAAAGTCTCCTGCCCACTGGAAATTGAAAGTAAATTGTTATTGTCATATTCAATAATATTCAAACCTTTTTTCTATTGAAGAGGGCAGAAACAGTGGCAAACATGATTGCTTAGAAAGTAGTTTTGTAGACCCTATTCCGTAATCTTTATGGCCTATTAGGAATTTTGGCAGCTTTCAACAGAAGGCTTGTGGAATTCATATCCTTCTTCTTTACAATATAATAGGTGAAACAGAAGCCTATGTATTCTGCATTTGTGTCTCCATTCAGCCAAGCACTGAAGTATGATCTTAATGTTAAGCCTATGCTTAAATCAATCCCTATTCATTAAAACATTTAAACACATATTTTTACTTAAGTATTTTGCTTATTTAGGAAATTAAAAGGGTTTCCTTTACAGTTACATAATAGGGACCACTAATCCTGTATCCTGATTGTATTAGAGAAGATTATAACTGGCCCAATATTTTCCCCATACAAATCAAAGGTCAACCCCAATGTAAACTGCATTCCTGTTATTACAAAAATCCTGTAGTTAGTACCATTTACTCAGGATCTGGATAATAGAAACGTTTGTTCCACTGAGATATGTGGTCCAGAGCCAATTTCAAATAATTAATTTAATAGACTTTTCATTTTGTTTTATTGGGACCCCATGCTGATCATTGGTGATGTCTGAGAACTTATGTAGTAGCTTGTTAGCACTCAAGCTATATGAGTGCTAAGTATTAGTATTATTTAATGAATTAAGATATAGGCTAAGAAAAGACACCATGTGCAGGACAGCTGTTTTAATCTATATTGTTACAATATAAGTCATTTAATCTATATTCTTACAATATATGTCATGTCGCTCATTGTGCTCTCAAAGTGCAATGCTCTTCCACTAACTGAGAAAATATAGGTCCTAGATGGTGATAGGTGAACCTCAGAGACTTCAGACATTCAGATAAACACTGATACTTGCTTCTATTTGCATAACTAGTTTGGAACTCTCTCGAAAACAAGACTTGTCATGGTACTTTGAGTTCAGTCCTGTCCAGCATAAAGTAATGCAGAGAGATGTGATTTTCAGAAACAGCGTACAACCAAAAAGTTTCAGGACAAGTTAATGGTGAAAATCTGGGGGATGGAGAAGTCCTCATTTATCCAAACAATTTCCACCACTTCTAGCTCCCAAAATATTTATCATTCCTTTAATTCCTCTTATAGCAGTTGTCAAAAACATTAGGGATCTCAAAACACTGAGCATAGAGGAATTGCTTTGCAGGAAGAGTATACTAGCACACTAGATAAGTAAAAGCTAGTTGAAAGTGCATGTGCAACTGTGGTGGATGAGAACTTTCTCATCTAATTCTATCACTTCTATCCAAAAAGAGAAGAGCAAGGTTTTCCAGAGTGCTGAGGAGTCATAAGGAATAGGCTTTTCCAAGCAGGGACTGTGTATTGACTGTGTCTGTACAGTACCCAGCACAATATTTTGGTTGATCCCCAGATAATACTGTAATTAACATAATAAATAAGAAGAAATTGCCCCATAAAAAGGAACTGATAGGATTGAGTCTATGGTTACTTATAAGGTGGACGGCACACCCTAGCACTTTCTCCAAGAGGAAATTTGGTATTAATTTTAAAGCTGTACATAGCTAGTTGACTGACCTAGGTCATGCCAAAGGTGATCACTGGTTGCTGGCCAAATAATGTGCCTGCAACACAGCTCTATTGTCTTGAGTGTAAATGCAGTTCTGGACCAAAGGACAGTTAATGAGCAAGAAACTGGGAAAATGTTCCTATCTTTTCACTTGCATTTCTATTTGTATAAAATTGTCACATACAGTACAATTTTGATTTAACTATTTTTAAAGGTATACATGCACTAAAAGTGCAATTATAGCATAATTAAAGTGCCAGTGTAATTAAAAAGTTATAGGACAATACGTACAAATTTGGTGGCAAGTCTCTGGGATTTTGATATTTGTTCACTGATATTCCCTGATATTATTTTATATGAACCCCACCCCTACCCCAACCTCTGTTGCTAGGGAAATTCCATTAATGGGGATAATTCTCTGTCCCTCTTGCCAAATTCTACCACATTTATAGATCCGGTTAAGAAAGTGAGCTAGATCCTCATGACAGCCAGAGCAGTGCTTAGTGCACTTAGCAAAGGGTGAGGCACAGGTGGCTTTACACCAGATTTCTATCCCCCTGGCCATTACTGACAGCCAAACCGGCTCCCATCACAAACCAAAACATTCCCAGAGCTCCTCTACATTGCACCAGTGGATAACAGTTTCCAAGTAGCCACTTCACCAGTGAGGATCACCAGAGTACATTGTGTTCGGGGTCCATGTGCTCCTGCCCCTGACATGTTCCTTCCTGGTCCCTATCCTTGTATACTGACATGCAGGGAGCTACTCTGGAATTCTCAGCTGCTGACTTAAATCCCCACTGAGCCACCACAGCAATACAATGTTTGTAACTGTTTTAAGAGGGACTGAGGATCTGGGCCAGTACCTTTAAAATCCTGCCTACAATGTGAACAGGGCCTCATGTACTCCATGGCAGAATGGACCCAATTTCTGTGGTAGGCGTTCTTAAATTCCAGACAGGAAACAGTCGATTCCATAAGGTTAATATTTTGTACATTTCATAATACATTGCCGAGTCCTTTCTGGAAACACAGGGTGGTTTTGATAAACCAGGAGAGTTTTTGCTCTGCTTTGTGGTCTGCACTTTTTATGTGCAGCAGGGCACAAGAATATGCTGCTTATGTAGTGCGCTTTGATTGATTGGCAAAAGCAGCACAGAAAGAGAAAGTTGCCCTCAGCTTCTAAAAGGGCAAAGACAACAAAAAAATCAGGCACCTTCTGCAGTAAAATACCAAATTCCATGACGGAAATATGGAACTCCTCATCAGTTTTGCAAAATTGCCAAATTCTGTGGAAAATTCCATGCACAGACTACACGGGGTCCTGATTATGCCAGAAAAATACGCTAGTAATAACTGTATTTTGGAATGTTGCCAGCAAAGTTGAGGCACTGTTTCTTTAACCAGTGTGGCCAGCTGGTTGTTTTTCCTTATAGCTATGTTACTAACCTCTGCCGAAACCATGCTAAGGCCATTGCCAACAAGTTTTCAATTACAGGGCAAAATTGTGCCTATCAGTCTGTAGCCTGACTTGGGGGAGGGTGCGGGGCTGCACTGCACCAGCAGGAAATCCAGTGCCTCTGTAAAACAGAATGCTTCATGGTACTACCTGGTGTGCAGGGAAGTGTCTGGAACAAAAGGGTCTGAGATGAGAGAAAACTACATATAGTCTACAAGAATAAACAGAGCTACAGAATCTCCAACCAGTCCCAGGGATGGGCTAACATATTAACAGCCAAATATTTTCAGATGAAAATTTTGAAATACATGATTATCTGAATTTCACTTGTATCCAGCATATAGATTATTCAGTTTGCTTATTCTTATCCTCATGGGCTAAGGTAGCTTGTGATGGTTAAAATTGAACTGATGTGTATTTTACTTTTGCATGAATCCCTTAATTCCTCACTGACCATGCATACCGTCATATAACTGCATCATACTATTAAAAAAAAATTCTGGCTGTATAGACAGAGCTGTCAAGACCAGTAGCATAAGCACATGCACGGAACATAAGGAACAAAACTCAAGTACAGTGGATTGAGATTCTTTAATTCAATAATCTTTGTTTTTAAAGCTGTAGTTCCTAAGACGTGTCTTCTAAATGGGCCACATGAGGGTGACATACTCACCAACACTTGACCAAAAGAATGCTAGCAATCCACAATCCTCAACCTTCCCAATATCAGGTGCACTTTGTGATGTCTCTCAACCTCAGAGTGAGGTAAATGGTCACTGCACAGCAACAGTGGTACCTGGTGGAGTCTTTAGTGCTGTAGAATATGAGGAGGAGGACATGTAGTCCACTAGACTGGCCAAACCTCGAAGGTTAGAGTTAAAGAAAAATATTGTATGGTATAAAAGGAAGTAAAAAACCTTGATCCTATTCCCACCACTGACTTCCTGTGTGATCTTGAGCAAGTCATAGCACTTCTCTATGCCTCAGTTTCCCCATCTATAAAATGTGAATAATTATACATATCTACTTTTGTAAAGAACTTTTTAATCATTGAAAACCACTGTGTAAGATCTTAGCACTATTACTATTCAAGAAAGTGGGAATGGTATGGAGAGAAAGTACTTCCAGAAGTATAGTGCTTATTAAAAAAACCCCCCAAAACGTGCATGTTTTGCAAGAATAATGTTATTCCCAATACCCTGGCTGAATTTCAGCACAGATTAATTTCACACGGGCCTGTTTATATTTTCTGTAGTTTGAAACTTAGCAGTTGCTTTTTATTTACTGTGATGAATTGTGTAGTACCAGAGAGAGCTGCATTTTAAGAATGGGTCAGCTAACTGGCAAGATGGAGAGAAAATAAAGTATAACTTCCAGTGGCCGAGTTCTTATGCAAAAAGGTGATATCTAACTATAAGCTATTGTTATTAGTATTACTAATATATACTGCATGGAATATATACTGTATACTCTGGTATGGAAGTTGGCACCCGTTTATCAATATTACACAATTCATTACAGTAAATAAAAAGTAACTGCTCAGTTTCCAACTACAGAAAATATAAACAGGCCCATGTGAAATTAATCTGTGCTGAAATTTAGCCAGGCTATTGGGAATAACATCATCCTTGCAAAACATGCACGGTTTTATATATATATAATTTTCATTATTTTGACTGTATTTCTTGTTTATGATTGCTCTGTATTTTGTGGGTTGCTTGAATGCATTTTGACACCACAGGGTGTGGTTTACTGGACCATTAATGCATATCTCCTGTGAGAAATTGTGTGGCATGAGGAGTGCACTTAATTAAAATATAGATAAAGCCCAGTTCTTCACTATTTTGTTCCATGTGTAGTCATTTGCAGCTCTGCAAAATGAGCACAAAGTGCATACACACACACAGCTTTACTTAGAGTTGACCTGGACCAGAGAATTTAGAACTGGATTTCAAACACTGCAAAGTTAAAGGGTATTCACAGCTGGAGTTTCAGTTTGGGTTCAATTCTAGATTATTAAACCCAGGCATATAGTGTTGCTTGCTAATGCTGAATGGATGTTTCCAGTGTTGGCTGCATTTCAGCACTAAATGAAGTGATCCATGACTATATTAAGTGCTTTGAGATCCTTCTCATGAAAAGCACTCTATAAAAGCTTCAGCCATAATAATCCCATACAAAGTAAGATAGAATACTTTCTAACACTTTGCCATTGATCTTGAAACAAAAGGTGCACACAGAGCGATAAACTCTATTAAACATATACCAAAGGGATGGACTTGTAAAAACCTCCTGATAATACAATTCCATTACTCCAGTGGGGAGCAAGGACTGATGCTTACATGGGTTCCACTGAACTTACTTTTTGTTCCCCTTTACAGTTCCTCTCCAAGTACTGGATCTCACCTTCACTCAGAATGAAAAATGGAACAACCACGGTGCAACAGTTTTTTTCTTACAAATTGAAATCATCTGAAAATAAGCCCCATCTGTTACTATCATGTCAACAGGCCAAAAGCACTAAAGGAAGGGAGAGACATAAAGGGGGACACAAAAGAAAAAGGCTGGCACGCTGGTTGCATCAGCTGGACCAGGTCTCTGCCAAACCCTGGCCCCAGAGTCTCTGCACACTATAGAGAACTGGCCTCTGGCAGCTCTTTGCATGCCCTGCCTGCAACCTGCAAAACGTCAATGAACAGATGCAGGAAACAAGCGTGGTAAAACAGGTTGTGCAATGAATGATGGGCTGATGTCAGAGTCATTAGGTCTTCCTGATGAATGGGTTGCAAATTTATTGGTGGTCCCGCTTATTAATTCATTTGTTTTGGTTGCTGAAGAGAACAGGCCAGATAATTATCATTGATGGTGCAGACTAATATATAATTTATGGACACGGATTCATCCAGTACCAGCAGATCTGAGTTTTACAACATAATTGCACTGAGCAGCTGTTTCCTTTAACCCCTCTCCAAAATTTGAAAAGTGATTTATAAAATTAATTGTGATGGTCACCATCCAGAACTTTCTAATGGTGGGATCTTACACAATGAAGACTGGTTTCTCTGATGGAAAACAGCGGAAACCTCCATTGGTTTGAACATGTAAAGCAGGAGAGAAGCAGCTGCCAGCACATCCATTGGCCCGTGCCACCTCCCGCAGTCCCCATTGGCCTGGAGTGGCAAACTGCAGCCAGTGGGAGCTGCGATCGACCAAACCTGTGGACGTGGCAGGTAAAAAAACCTGCCCAGCCTGCCAGGGGGTTACCCTGGTGGGCCACATGCCAAAGGTTGCCAATCCCTGGGCTACTATGTCCCCTACTCTGTGCAAGTGTTTGGCATGAGCTGTGACGTGGGCACAACCTTAGCTCTGCCACCCCAAAGCACCAGCTAGCATAGCTACACTGGTGTGCTGGAAGAAATACTCTATACAAGGTATAGACCTAGCATGTGGTACTATCCTTTGGAGCAAGGGGAGGCCCGGAATGCAGACTTTGACTTCCAAAGTCTACCTTCTTGGCTGCTTTAGGGGTAGTGCAATAATGTGCCGGGATCACAGCAAAAGACCGAGCCTAGATTTCACTAGTTCTGGATGCCTTGAATTTGGGTGCCCAATTTGAGATATCCAACTGCCAGATTTGCAGAGTCGAAGAACATTCATAGCTCCAACTGAAGTCAATGGGAGCTGTGAGTGCTCAGCACCTCTGAAAGTCAAATTCAGTGTGTCTCATGTTGGGCATCAACATTAGTAATCACTTTTAAAAAGATGAACCTTAATTGTAGAACATGCTGTGACTTATTATGCCCACAGTTGAAAGTTTTCATTATTGGGGGGTCATATCCCAGAATTTCAGTCCACTTAAAGGATCTTTATAATCATTAAAAGACAAACACAAAAACATTTTAAGAAGCTTCAGATCAATCAAAGCAAAAACATATGTAAGAAAAGCAATCTCTTAAAATATAACCAATTGAAAATTCTTCTTGGCTTGTTATACTGTAACTGAACCAAAAATTACTCTTTGTTTAGAAACAGTGCACTGGGGTGTTCCAGACTATAGGGAAAGGAATATCCTTGATTTATCAGTACCAGCATAGGTTGTCACTCTGCCAAGTATGCCATTATTTATAGGTCAAATTGGAATACCGGATCAGCTTCTATGGGTGGGAAGATTGGTTGCAGCACAAATAGTTTGGTTCCTTTGTTCAAAGATGGGGGGGGGGGGGAATAGAATCCTGGAGGCCCGAACAAAGGTCAGCTTAAAGTGCTTTTTCTAGGCAGCCTTCTTCTTTGCACGTGGAATCTAACATGACATGTTAAGAAAACAGTGAAGAGATCTAGCCTATACAAAACTGTAGTTCAAATTACCTTGTAGGATTTATGTACTCCAGCCTTCCAGATGTTGCCTACAGTGAAAAGGTGACCATATTAAACTCCCATAATAACACAATGGATCACGATGGTGAATAGAAAGAGACCATTTTTTCCCTTTTGTGGCCAGTGGTCATGCCTTTGTGTATTTCCTGCTGGTGGTAATTGGCCAGCAGCCATAAATGGAAAGAACTATTTACTCATACCTTAGGGAGATATTATTGTGACATATATTGGCATGTGAAATAATCAAATACTATTGCATCAACTTTATAAATGTTGCATGTATCTTTATAGGCTAGGGATTGTATATGTAGTTCTGATTAAATCAAACTGCTTCACAAAATCAGGTGGATTTCACTGGAATATCATTTAGGAAGAAATTTTTAGGATGAAACTTTTTTTTGTCTTAAACAACTTTTTGTTTCTTTTTTGTATTATATTATATTAATGTATATGTACACACACACACACAAAATAAACGTTGAAGTAAAAAAAATTTCAATTCATCAAAAAAATCCTTCATGAAGAATTTTGAAATTTTCAGTTTCACTCTGATCAGGAGTTTTAAAATCTCTAAATCCCTCACAAAACAGAACTTCCATCTTCCACGCAGATCTAGTAAAAATGTAGATGTCAGACATTTGAGCTAGAATGGGGGAGGGGGGAATCCCCTTCTTTCCAGTTAGATTACATTTCATCTTCTCTTCTGCTCCAAACTACTGCTTGAGCTTTCAGTGTTAGTCTAATTGTCATCTTAAAAACAACTCTAATGAAATTCCTAAAAGCTTTTTTTTTTTTCAAAAAAGACAAGGTGCTAAAACCATCCATTATTTCAAGACTGAACTGTAAATGCCAGCCAGGGCACTCATCACTGCAATGCCAAATTGAATGCTGAAGAAGGTTTGCTTTATTGTCTCTCAGATTTAAAATTGATTGAAGTGCATACACAAATGGAAAAGCTGTCAAAAAGCAGTCAGTGGTATGTTGATAGCTCATCTTCTTATGCTGACCCAAGGCTTTAATGCAATTCCTTGCCAGTGGGAAATGGCAGAGGCTGGTTTCAAATCCCCACAGTAGGAAAGTATACTGAGTGCTCGTGGCTCACTGAATCCACTTTCTGTATGTTAAATCCTCCCACTGGTTCTGGAGCATCAAATATATATATATATATATATATATATATATATATATATATATATATATATATATACCATCTGCACAAGAGCTCAAAATACCGCGGGGGCCAAATTTTCTGCTGGGGTCAATGGACTTGCACCAGCATAACCAGTAGATAATTTTGCCCCTCGGTCATAGGGCCTGTAGGGTGTGTTAATGTGTGCCATTTTTAAAATGGTCTGTAACAAATGAATTGGAGGTACGACCAAGTGTAGCTGCTCATCAACCCTGGCTGCAGAGATAACTCCCTTTTCAAATGCAAACTTAATATAGCTGCTGGCTAGGACCTGGTCTATGCTTAAAATTAGGTCAGCATAACTGTTGTGTTCAGGGGTGTGAAAAATTCACACACACACCCCCAAACACAGTTATTAAGATGACCTAATCCCTAGTGACAGGTTTCAGAGTAGCAGCCGGGTTAGTCTGTATTTGCAAAAAGAAAAGGAGTACTTGTGGCACCTTAAGACTAACTAATTTATTTGAGCATAAGCTTTCATGAGCTTCAGCTCACTTCATTGGATGCATACAGTAGAAAAAAAATACTGTATGCATCCGATGAAGTGGGCTGTAAACTTATGCTCAAATAAATTTGTTAGTCTCTAAGGTGTCACAAGTCCTCCTTTTCTTTTTGCTAATCCCTAGTGTAGACATGGGTAGGTCAATGCAAGAATTCTTCTGCTGACCTAGCCTCCACCACTTGGGGAGATGGATTACCCATATTGATGGGGAAAAAATCCTTCAGTTGCTGTAGGAGGCAACTACATTCCAGCACCACATTGGCACAGCTGCGGAACTGTAGCTGTTCTGCTGTAGCTCCCACAGTGCAGACATAGCCTAAGAGTTTGTGAGGTAATGGGCTAAATCCATCCCTTATGTAAATCTATTGACTTTGAGTTACAGGAGCACTGTATTTGACCCATTAAGTCTAATGCTTTGTTTGCTGTAAACAAAGGACATCTGACACAAAAGTTTATCCTTTTTCATGCCTCTTATTTACCATTGACCATTGCACTGTTGCAAGGGAGTGGATAAACTCTACTTGTTCATTCCCTGAGGAATTGTTTTTGTAAAGAGTGGAATACTCTTGCCCTGGAAAAACTACAGTACAATAGACAGTATTTTGCTTTTAGGCTCTTTCATTAAACATGCTGAATCTAAAATACAAGCAGCTAGACAACAAGGTTTAATATCCTTTGTACCATATTGATTTCCTATGTAGTATTAACTTAAGCCCTGTTGAGCCTTTTTATTCATCCTATTTCTACTGACTGTTTTATCACAAGCTGCTTGCAGCTGATACTTCTGTTGTGTTCCTTACTGTTTATGTTCATGAGCTGCTAATGTTCTTATGACTCTTTATTTTTAATCATTTGCTATTTCAAACATTTTGGAAGGAAGTGTGACTAACGGTTAAACAGAGGATTGAAAATCAGGACTTGTTGGTTCTCTTCCCATCTATTGCACTGGCTTGTCTGACTGTGGACATGTCACTTAGATAATGACAACTCCTCTTTGTGAGTGCATCCACATGCACACCCAGTGCAAGGCTAGCCACAAAACACCCACTGTGCTCTGTTGAGACAGTTCCAAAGGAGAAGAAAGATGGATTTTGTGTTGAAGGCACTAAATTGGGACTCAGGAGACCTAGGTTCAATATGTTGTTCTGTAACAGACTTCCTTTGTGATCTTGGGTCAAACTATATATGTCTGTGCTTCAGTTTCTTAGGCCATGTCTACATTTACAAGCTTACAGCGGCACAGCTGTGCTGCTGTAAGAGTGTTCGTGTGGCTGCATTATGCCGATGGGAAAGAGTTCTCCTGTTGACATAATAAAACCAGCTCAATGGGTGGCAGTAGCTATGTGGGCAGGACAGTGTCACTGTGCACAAGAGTACTTATGGTGGCAAAACTTTTGTCACTCCGGGTTCTTTTCACACCTCTGCGTGACAAAGGTTTTGCCGACATAAGTACTAGTGTAGACATGGCCTTAGAAGTAAAATGGTAATAATACTTCTTTAGTTTACAGGGGTATTTTGATGACAACGTAATTAATTTTGAAGTGCTCTGGTTCTGTGATTCACAGATTCACAGACATCAAGGTCAGAAGGGACCATTATGATCATCTAGTCTGACCTCCCGCACAACGCAGGCCACAGAATCTCACCCACCCACTCCTGCGAAAAACATCTCACCTATGTCTGAGCTATTGACGTCCTCAAATCGTGGTTTAAAGATTTCAAGGAGCAGAGAATCCTCCAGCAAATGACCCGTGCCCCATGCTCCAGAGGAAGGCAAAAAACCTCCAGGACCTCTTCCAATCTGCCCTGCAGGAAAATTCCTTCCCGACCCCAAATATGGCGATCAGCTAAACCCTGAGCATATGGGCAAGATTCACCAGACAGATACCCAGGAAAGAATTCTCTGTAGTAACTCAGATCCCACCCCATTTAACATCCCATCACAGGCCACTGGGCCTATTTACCATGAATATTTAAAGATCAATTATTTGCCAAAATCATGTTATCCAATCATACCATCTCCTCCATAAACTTACTGAGTTTAATCTTAAAGCCAGATAGGTCTTTTGCCCCCACTGCTTCCCTTGGAAGGCTATTCCAAAACTTCACTCCTCTGATGGTTAGAAACCTTCGTCAAATTTCAAGTCTAAACTTCCCAATGACCAGTTTATATACATTTGTTCTTGTGTCCACATTGGTACTGAGATTAAATAATTCCTCTCCCTCTCCGGTATTTATCCCTCTGATATATTTATAGAGAGCAAACATATCTCCCCTCAACCTTCTTTTAGTTAGGCTAAACAAGCCAAGCTCCTTCAGTCTCTTTTCATAAGACAGGTTTTCCATTCCTCGGATCATCCTAGTAGCCCTTCTCTGTACCTGTTCCAGTTTGAATTCATCCTTCTTAAACATGGCAGACCAGAACTGCACACACTATTCCAGGTGAGGTCTCACCAGTGCCTTGTATAATGGTACTAAAACCTCCTTATCTCTACTGAAAATACCTTGCCTGATGCATCTCAAGACCGCATTAGCTTTTTTCACGGCTATACCACATTGGCGTCTCATAGTCATCCTATGATCAACCAATACTCCAAGGTCCTTCTCCTCCTTTGTTACTTCTAACTGATGCATCCCCAGCTTATAACTAAAATTCTTGTTATTAATCCCTAAATGCATAACCTTACACTTCTCACTATTAAATTTCATCCTATTACTATTACTGCAGTTTACAAGGTCATCCAAATCTTCCTGTATGATATCCCGGTCTCTCTCTAAATTGGCAATACCTCCCAGCTTTGTATCATCCACAAACTTTATTAGCACACTCCCACTTTTTGTGCCAAGGTCGGAAGAAAAAGATTAAATAAGATTGATCCCAAAACTGATCCCTGAGGAACTCCACTGGTAACCTCCCTCCAGCACTGACGGTTCCTTTCAGTAGGACCCACTGTAGTCTCCCCTTTAACCAATTCCTTATCCACCTTTCAATTTTCATATTGATCCCCATCTTTTCCAATTTAACTAGTAATTCCCCATGTGGCACGGTATCAAACACCTTACTGAAATCTAGGTAAATTAGATCCACTGCGTTTCCTTTGTCTAAAAAATCTGTTACTTTCTCAAAGAAGGAGATCAGGTTGGTTTGGCATGATCTACCTTTTGTAAAACCATGTTGTATTTTGTCCCATTTACCATTAACCACAATGTCCTTAACTACTTTCTCCTTCAAATATTTTTCCAAGATCTTGCATACTACAGATATCAAACTAACAGGCCTGTAGTTACCCAGATCACCTTTTTTCCCTTTCTTAAAAATAGGAACTATGTTAGCAATTCTCCAATCATACGGTACAACCCCTGAGTTTACAATTATTTTACAATTAAAAATTCTTGCTAATGGGCTGGCAATTTCATGTGCCAATTCCTTTAATATTCTTGGATGAAGATTATCTGGACCCCCCAATTTAGTCCCATTAAACTGTTCGAGTTTTGCTTCTACCTCAGGTATGGAAATATCTACCTCCGTATCCTCATTCTCATTTGTCATGCTACCATTATCCCTACGATCCTCTTTAGCCTTATTAAAGACTGAGGCAAAGTATTTGTTTAGATATTGGGCCATGCCTAGATTATCATTGACCTCCACTCCATCCACTCCATCCACTTCTTCTTTCTTTGTTTTCTTCTTATTTATATGGCTATAGAACCTTTTACTATTGGTTTTAATTCCCTTTGCAAGGTCCAACTCTACTTGACTTTTACCCTGTCTCACTTTATCCCTACATGTTCTGACCTCAATAAGGTAGCTTTCCTTGCTGATCCCTCCCATCTTCCACTCCCTGTATGCTTTCTGCTTTTTGTTAATCACCTCTCTGAGATGCTTGCTCATCCAGCTTGGTCTACAACTCCTGCCTATGAATTTTTTCCCCTTTCTTGGGATGCAGGCTTCCGATAGCTTCTGCAGCTTTGATTTAAAGTAATCCCAGGCCTCCTCTGCCTTTAGATCCATAAGTTCTTCAGTCCAATCCACGTCCCTAACTAATTTTCTTAACTTTGGAAAGTCAGCCCTTTTGAAATCAAAAACCCTAGTTGCAGATTTATTTTTGTTAATCCTTCCGTTAAGTTTGAACTGAATTAGCTCATGATCACTTGAACCAAGATTGTCCCCTACAACCATTTTCTTCTATGAGGTCCTCACCGGTCACCAAAACCAAATGGCATCCCCTCTAGTTGGTTCAGCAACTACTTGATGAAGGACTCCATCAGCTATCACATCTAGGAAAATCTGAGCCCTATTATTATTACTAGCACTCGTCCTCCAGTCTATATCTGGGAAGTGAAAGTCTCCCATGATCACACAGTTTCCATTAGTATTTACTTCATTAAAAACATTAAAGAGGGCTCTATCCATATCCAAATTAGATCCGGTGGTCTACAGCACACCCCAAGCACTATCCCAGGGGAGGCTCTAGTAGTTTTCTCCCCCAATGTAATTTTTGCCCAGACGGACTCTGTCTTATCCATTCCATCACTTCTTATTTCTTTACAGTCTACCTCATCATAGATATACAATGTTACTCTACCACCTTTACTTTTATTTCTATCTTTCCTAAACAGCACATACCCTTCAATACCCGTAGTCCAATCATGACTACTATTCCACCATGTTTCTGTTATCCCTCTGATATCTGGTTTCACTTCCTGCACCAGTAGCTCTAGTTCCTCCATTTTGTTACTTAGTCTCCTTGCATTGGTGTACAAACATCTTAATTTTTGCTGTTTGGCCTCGCTCGCATTCTGTACCCAATTAGGCACGGTCATTCTACAGTCAGTATAACCCATTAGACTGGTATCCACACTGCCCTTCCTCCTTACACACATTCTCCTACCCATGGCTGTATCCTTTCTTGCTTCATTTTCTTGCCTCTCAATGCTAAAATCTGGCGTAGAGATTACCTGGACATCTCCCAACCATCTCCCCCAAATTCCTAGTTTAAAGCTCTCTTAATCAGTTGTGCCAGCCTCCATCCTAGAAGTCTATTTCCTTCGCTACTCAGATGAAGTCCATCCTGAGAGAACTGTCCTCTGTCCATGAATGCCTCCCAGTGGCCATACATCC
Source organism: Natator depressus (assembly GCF_965152275.1). Lineage (NCBI taxonomy): Eukaryota > Metazoa > Chordata > Testudines > Cheloniidae > Natator > Natator depressus. The sequence continues at coordinate 54,009,048 of NC_134239.1, read as the reverse complement.
CAAAGCCCTCCTTATAGCACCACTGCCTAAACCATCTTTTGATAGTCATAATCTTGTCACACCTTTGTTGCCCTTCTCTAGGAACAGGCAGAATCCCACTAAAGATCACCTGAGCTTCGATTTCCTTAAGCGTCTTCCCCAGCCTAGCATAGTCTCCCTTAATACTTTCCAGCGAGAAAATAGCCATATCATTTGTTCCCACATGAAGGATAATTAAGGGATTCTTTCCCGCTCCCTTTAGGATCCTTTTGAACCTCAGGTCTACATCCTGAATCTTAGCACCTGGAAAACAGCACACCATTCTATTCTCTGGATGAGCTCTGGTTACAGGCCTGTCTATTCTTCTCAGTAAAGAGTCCCCGATCACATAGATCTGCCTTTTTCTGGTGATGGAGCTATTCTCCAGTCTATCCCCTGTTCCCTCTGGCTGCAAGTTCTTTCCATTCCTATTCTCCCTTGTAATCCTCTTCAACCCATCCTGTATCCTGCTGGGGCTCATATTTAGTGTAGTCTCCATTGACTCTTCCCCTTTTCCTATAGGACTAGCCGCTATTCTCTTCTTCCTTGCCTTTCCACCTTCAGTGACTACCTGCTGAGCCCCTTCTTCATTTTCCAACTCTACAAACCTATTCTTGAGCTCTATTTCTCCTTCACTAGCTCGTCTTTTCCTCTGCCTGGTTCTTTTAGTCACATGCTTCCACTGACCACTTTCCTCACCCAGCAGTCTCCCCTCAGAATTCCTCAGTCCTGCTTCCATCTGCAAGTCTGAGCTTTTCCCTTCAGATACCTCATGTCTTTGCTCCATAATGATAATGAGGGCCACAGAACGAGATAGATAGACAGACCCCATGATCGTGGCTAGAAACTCAAAGATGACTGTGGACTTGTCTTCATTGCTAAAAAAGGTGTATTTTTTTACCTTGGGGAAACTAACAAGTGTGAGCTATCCTGAGTTAAAAACATGGTAAAGACAAGGGACTTTAGTTTTACCCTGGGATAAACTAGGCAAGGTTAGCCCTATACTGTCATCTGAGGCTAATCTCGACTACGTTACCACTTGGTAAAAAAAAGTAAGTGCCTTGGCTTCACTCGGTTTTTACTTCAGGCTAGCTCATACCCATTAGTTTACTTACTCCAGTGTAAAACAAACATTTTTTTTTAGCAGTGAAGACAAGGCTTATGTCTCATTTTATTAGATCTACGTAAAGACCTGACCTTGTAGACCTCATCAAGATTGTCAATTGTGGAGTTGCTTTCTGAGAAATGACACAGGCAAAGCAGGATTAGAAGTAGACTGTTTATCTCATTTCCACTTAAACCTTGATGAACGCCTTAGCTGGGTCTCCGAAGGGGAAATGGTAGTAAACACTTTGCTACACCTTCGCCTCTAGAGTGTCTTACTATAAAGAAGCAAGAGAATTTAGTACTCATGATGGGAACCAAACTGATAGCTCTCAAGAGAGACTTTTGTTTTCTGACTTCCATAGAATGTTTGCAGCACAGAAAGCAGAACAGGCTTACCAGATACCTTATTCCTGACCACCACTAGAGTGTAGAGGGAATTCAGACTTTTTAAAAATTAATTCTTTGGCATCTTGGCCGAGGTTTCTGAACAAGAGCGGTGGTGGTTTGTATGATGTAGACACCTCCCGACTAGGAACTGCTTGGAGACCATCAATTCATTTTACACAGGCCACCACTTAGTTTTCATATGATAATAACATTATTTCACTAATTATTCATAACTACATGGATTCAAAGGTCAGAAGGAACCATTGTGATGATGTAATATGACCTCCTGTATTACACTGGGCAAATAATAATTCCTAGAGTGTATCTTTTAGAAAAAACATCCAATTTTGATTTAAGAATGGTCAGACATAGATAATCCATCCTGACCCTTGGTAAATTATTCCAATAGTTAACTACCCTCGCTGTCAAAAATTTACTTATTTCTGGTCTGAATTTGTCTAGCTTCAACTTCCAGCCACTGGATCATGTTATACCATTCTCTGCTGCATTGAAGAGCCTATTATTAGATATGTGTTCCCCATATACACAGTTATCAAATGCAATCAAGTCACCCTTTAACCTTTGCTTTGTTAAGCTAATTAGATCAAGCTCTTTGAGTCTATCACTATGAGGAATTTTTTCTCATCCTTTAATCATTCTTGTTGCTCTTCTTTGAATGCTCTCCAATTTTTCAACATCTTTCTTGACCTGTGGGCACCAGAACTTGTCACAGAATTCCAGAAGTGGTTGCCCCAGTGCCAAATACAGAGGTAAAATAACTTCTTGGCTCCTATTTAAAATTCCTCTTTTTATGCATCCCAGGATCACATTAGCTCTTCTGGCCACAGCATAACAATGGTAGGGAAACTTTCTGTGCTTGTTTCATTTAAATTAAGATGGTTAAAACACCATTTTTCTTCTGCATAGTAAAGTTTCAAAGCTGTATTAAATCATTGTTCAGCTGTAAACTTTTGAAACAACAACCATAATGTTTTGTTCAGAGTTACAAACATTTCAGAGTCACGAACAACCTCCATTCCTGAGATGTTTGTAAATCTGGGGTTCTACTGTAGGTCTATTCACTTCAGTAGTTTACCATAGCTGGCCCATATTTTATGGGGAGATTTTGGCAAACCAGTAAAGTGCCTGAAACCACTATTGCTAAAAGTAGCCAAGTCAGCAGGCCATAAATTGGCCATGCAGCAGCCTTAGCTTAACAAAGGCAGAGGGGGAAGGGGTTTTGGGTGCCACAGAAAGGGCAGCTTGACCCTGTGTCCTTCCTGATAAGAATTGTGTTGAAAGTGCTGATACATGCATTTTAGAGGCCTCAAGGCCTGCAAACTCTGAAAAAAAACACACCTGGTTAATCGATGACCAGAAGAAAACCTCTTGCTTGACTTTTGAAACTACTTGCTTAAGTTTTCTTTAAGTGACATGTCATAACAATATTATGCAAATACCACTGACTTAGTGATGTGTGTATGGCACTAGGACCTACTGCTCCCATTTACACTAATGTAAATCAGAACTAACTCCACTAACGTCATTCAAGATAGACTGTGTAAAACTGGTGTAAGTAAGTTCAGAATCAAGCCCTCTAGTGGTGTTCAAAATCTGGGGCCGAATATTGTTGGACTCCATCAGATCCAGTCCCCTGAGGTTTACCTCTGCCTAAGGGAATCCCTAGGTCAGGGGTCTCAAAGTCCCGGCCTGTGGGCCATCTGCAGCCCAAGAATCTCCCCACTGCGGCCTGTGGAGAGACACATGCAGACACGCTGCCAGCAATGTCTGCTGCAGGCACTGCCCTCAGCAGCTCCCATTGGCTGGGGGAGAGGGACAGATATACCATCAATAGTTGCCAGGCAGAGTCAGTCATGGAGGCAGCGTCACTTTTTTCCACAATGAATATGAACAAGCCAAAATACCGAACACAACTATCTGAGGCACACCTTGCTGCAGTCCTGAAGGTTTCAACTGCTCCGTCACTGGGGCCAAACATCAACAAACTGACAGAACTGAAGCGTTGCCAGGTGTCTGGCAAACACTAAAAACTCTGTGGCAGGTGAAGAATTGTATAAAGTTGTATGACACTTTTATTATTTATAAGAAATTCAGAATGAAAACTACAATATAAAGTTTTTCTTTTTGAACACCATCTTCAGTGACATTATTGGCCCGCTGGGAGGATTCGAGGACTGGCACTGTCCTTAAGGTAAATTGAGTTTGAGACCCCTGCCTTAGGTGAAAAAAGAACTATCCTAGAGGCTCTTGTGCCAACTATTCCTCATCCTCTGTGCATGTGTGGTTGCTAGGAGTAGGAAACATCAATGGAGTATCTCTATGAAATGAACCCTTGAAGTCCTGGACAGCCAGATGCTATTTAAAGCAGTTGTTAGGACTGGTCCACCCTTCAGCCAGTCCTAGGATCTGGGGATTGATCCCTATCCTGACCATACACTGAGCACAGCTTGGCCAGACAAGAATTCTGGTCCTTGCATTGGAACTGAATTTCCTGACTCAACCCTTCTCTAACTGTATCTATGTTACTGACAGGTTTCAGAGTAGCTGCCGTGTTAGTCTGTATTCGCAAAAAGAAAAGGAGGACTTGTGGCACCTTAGAGACTAACACATTTATTTGAGCTGAAGTGAGCTGTAGCTCACGAAAGCTTACGCTCAAATAAATTTGTTAGTCTCTAAGGTGCCACAAGTCCTCCTTTTCTTTATGTTACTGTCTGTCTCTTCTATTCTCCTTCCTTTTAATTATGAATTTTGTTTGTCTCCAAACATAAGGGATTTTTATTTGAGATGTATTTAAAATTAACAAAGCTGATGTCTATACATTAGAAAACTTGTTACACATATCACTCATGTTACACAAAATGGATATTCAACTGAAAGTAGAATAAAGTTAACACACTTTAAGTAGATTAGCCTACAAAGAACAAACTGAATGTACACATGAATAAGGGTGGAAAAAACATTCTCTAAAAGCATTTTTATTGTTAGAACTACAGGAGCTGAAATGCAGCACTCAGGCAATTCTTAGATTTATCTATTCTATTTAACAAGTTTATCTTAGGGTTTCAACGATGTACTACATTATGAAATCTAAGATGGAATTTTCAAAATCCAATTAGCTTCTAATGTTATAAGGGAATAAAGATAGAAGTGCAAAGTATTGCAAAAGAGGTGAGCATGGCCCTGATGTCCTGGCCAAGTATGCACCAATATTATCTCTCTAACATCCAAGGCTGTGTGAGAGCTATTGTTGAAAGCATAATAGGTGCTCTCTTTCCCTATACAGTCACTGCAGTGCTAACAGATCAGAATGCCCTCTTACTTTGTTAAATGCTTTTTTGAGATAGCTTGAGTATGACAGGCAATATAGGAAACCATAATTCTATTCTTTTCTGCATATTTTTGAATAAATAATCAAGAAAGTGTTTTCTTGTATCAGTGTCAAACAGCTATGAACTTCTCAGTTTTTAAAATGCATTTTTGTGGAAGTGCCAGACTGAGCTGACAGTCCTGGAGAACTACTTTATTCAGGGATCGCACAAACAGTGACAATTCAAGTCTTCAAGTTTCCACCACCTCTGCCCAAATTGGTTCAACTGTGTCTTAATAGGTTACCTGTACAGGTATGCCTACACTGACAACTGTACATGTATCTGTGTGTGGGCTTGAGCCATAACGCCACTATTGTCCACACTGAAACCCCTGAACCACATGTCTCAAGAAGAATAGAGGGTGAGCAAGCTAGCATGTCTGAGGGCAGTGGGTAAGTAGATGCATGAGCTGAGACCCGGCCCTGTATCTGTGCCACTTTTAACTATGGATGGGAGTAAAGGGTGGGTACCAGGTCTCAAGTTTCACTAGTCCTCGACTCTCTGTTCCCACAATGCACTGAACTCTCTTCTTTTTGATCTTTATACAATCTATAAAGACCCCTGCTCCAGTTTTAACCAGTAATAGAATGCTGCACTGACCACATCAGAGCAGCTTTCTTCTGCACTCTTTACTGATCAATACAAGCGTCAATGGTCACAGCTCCAAGAGCAGCCACTTGGCCCACCAAGCATACCCACACATTGATCAATGTCTTGGCAAAGTACACCATCCTCCATGATTTCAGCCAGTGCAGCAGGAACATTCACTTGCACTGGGAAATTTCATGGAAGTGGAGCAGGCAGGCATTCCGCGGACTGCTCAACATTGCTCAAAATGGATTAAGAACTTGAGGGTTCTGTATAGGATGGCCAAAGTCTCACATAGTCATTCTGGGAGGGCTTGTGGTGTGCCCCTTCTATGAGGAGCTGGACCAGGTGCTGTCAAGGGCCACCAGTACTGATCCTGAAGTGGCTTCATGGTGTCCTCATAAACACAGCCAGTCTTATTGTCCAACAGGGCACAGGGAGGGGGAAAGCAAGGAGGCAGCAGAAGATCCAGAGGACAAGGAAGACATTATTCTGTACCTTAACCAAAAGTTCAGGTTACAGAAGCCGCTAATAATGAAGCTGTGGAGAATCCTGTGCCACAGCAGGAACCAAAACCCAAGACTGGTAACTTCTTGTTGTGGGTCTTAAGTCCTGATTTGAAGATCAAGGGACAAAGTCCTGCTTGGGAAAGGGAACAAAATTGTAGAAAACATTACAGTAGATTGTCTAAGGAAGAGTTACTTACAACACTGTTTTCACCCTTGGAAACTGAGGCCTGGTCTATACTACAAAGTTAGGTTGACACAAGCAACTTGCATCAACTTTGTTGTGCATGTGTCTACAGTTTAAAGTTGTCTGCCACCGATTGTAAATGCCCAATTATGCCAACATCGTAATACCAACTCTCTGAGTAGCATGAAGCCATGGTTGAGGTACGTAGGTCAACACAATATGAATGTAGACACTGTGTTACATATGTTGACCCTAACTGTCCTCCAGCAGCTGTCCAACAATGCCCCACACTGATCAATTTGGTCAGCATTGTGAGCTTCACTACCCAAGGTCACAGAAACTGGAAGCTCCGCTCTCTCCTTTAAAGACCTGTGCATTTTTGAAATTCCTTTTTCCTGATTGCCGATCTTGGTGAGCACACTTAGCCGCTCTCCATTGTTGAGTATAACTGCCCAACTACACACTCCAGACACACTCCTGCCATGAGTTGACAGGAAATGTTGTATCTCCTGGGCCTGTGGAGAGAAGAGGCTGTGCAGGCACAGCTGTGAACCAGTCATAGGAAGGTCAACATATATGAGCAAATTGTTCAGGGGATGAAGGAGAAGAGCCATGTGCCATCTTAAGAACATCTTAAGTTTTGCTTTCCATAGTGAATACCCTGACAATGATACCTCTGTGCATTTTTTCTGGACCAGCAGCAGTGCCACCTGAAAGCCAAGGAGCCATGGCAGGCATACTAGAAGGTCAACAATTGATCTGGTGCCAAGCTACAGACTTGCCACTTTCACAAAGAGCTGCATGCCATACTTGGAGAATCATAGAATCATAGAATATCAGGGTTGGAAGGGACCCCAGAAGGTCATCTAGTCCAACCCCCTGCTCGAAGCAGGACCAATTCCCAGTTAAATCATCCCAGCCAGGGCTTTGTCAAGCCTGACCTTAAAAACCTCTAAGGAAGGAGATTCTACCACCTCCCTAGGTAACGCATTCCAGTGTTTCACCACCCTCTTAGTGAAAAAGTTTTTCCTAATATCCAATCTAAACCTCCCCCATTGCAACTTGAGACCATTACTCCTCGTTCTGTCATCTGCTACCATTGAGAACAGTCTAGAGCCATCCTCTTTGGAACCCCCTTTCAGGTAGTTGAAAGCAGCTATCAAATCCCCCCTCATTCTTCTCTTCTGCAGACTAAACAATCCCAGCTCCCTCAGCCTCTCCTCATAAGTCATGTGCTCTAGACCCCTAATCATTTTTGTTGCCCTTCGCTGGACTCTCTCCAATTTATCCACATCCTTCTTGTAGTGTGGGGCCCAAAACTGGACACAGTACTCCAGATGAGGCCTCACCAGTGTCGAATAGAGGGGAACGATCACATCCCTCGATCTGCTCGCTATGCCCCTACTTATACATCCCAAAATGCCATTGGCCTTCTTGGCAACAAGGGCACACTGTTGACTCATATCCAGCTTCTCGTCCACTGTCACCCCTAGGTCCTTTTCCGCAGAACTGCTGCCTAGCCATTCGGTCCCTAGTCTGTAGCGGTGCATTGGATTCTTCCATCCTAAGTGCAGGACCCTGCACTTATCCTTATTGAACCTCATCAGATTTCTTTTGGCCCAATCCTCCAATTTGTCTAGGTCCTTCTGTATCCTATCCCTCCCCTCCAGCGTATCTACCACTCCTCCCAGTTTAGTATCATCTGCAAATTTGCTGAGAGTGCAATCCACACCATCCTCCAGATCATTTATGAAGATATTGAACAAAACCGGCCCCAGGACCGCCCCCCAGCATTGTGGATATGTCTGAGGAGCCCCTCACAGGACCCTGCCATGAACAGCAAGGAGGAGGATGTGGTGGACAAAGAAGAGGAGGAGGAAGAGGAGGGATAGGTGGATCCAGCTGTGCAGTGAGCCCTATTTTTGACTCCAACACAGTCCATCCAGTCCTGCCAGTTGAGCACAGGTGGGTTCAGTGCAGGGAAAGGAAATTCAAGGAAAGTGTGTAGATAGATTTTCAATTACAGGGATGTCATCCCAAAAGTAGCAGGACACATCTTTTGACTTTTCATTAATTTACTTGTGCTAGAAGAATTAGTGGTACAACCAAAAGAGGTAGACTTGCTATCTGCTTTTCATTCCCCTCTAGCTGGGGGGTGGGGGGGAGGGAAAGAAGGGGGCATGCAGAGAAGTTGTTTATGTACATGAAGATGTCCCTTGAATCATCCTGAAAGATCTTGATGAAACTTCTTGAAGGTACTCTGCAATCCTCTGCCAAAAGTTTCTGGGGAGGTCTGCCTTGTTTCTTCCTCAGTGGGAGGACACTTTCCCATGCCAATGAGTGATAACTTCAGCAGGCACCATTGCAGTACACAAGCTAGCAACTTATTAGCCCTGCGGCTTCAGGATGTCAGCAGCAGCTGTGCATTCTTTGTCTTTGTTACCCCCAGGAGTGATATATCCAATGAAATCACTATCACCTGTGGAAAATGGTGACAGTATTCAGTGTCTTTGCCCTTTACTATTAGAAACATCTAACCAAGCAGTTCCCTCCTCATTTCCCCAACACCCGTTGGGCCATACTCACCATGGCTGGTGCTGTGACTGGCACTGTGCAAAAGCAATCCCAAGCAGAACTGAGAAGGTAGTGCTTAAAACTTCTGGGGAGCAAGGGGAGTGAGTTCAGCATCTTAAGTTTCACTTTCCATAATGAAGACACTGATAATGGTATCTGTGTGTGTTTTATCTCCAGCTACTGCCATTGCGGCCTTCAGGGTGTCCCACTCGACACCCATGGAATGCCTGAGCCAGGTAAAGAAGAGAAAGAAGAGGACTCAGGATGACATGTTCAATAAGATCCTGCAAGCCAGTACTGCATCAGACCTTGACCACAGGGCCTTGAGGATGAACATTGCTGATGGCCTGGACAAAGAAAGAGTGGTGGGGCCCAGGAGTCCCAGCAGGAAAAGGAGAGTGAGGTGCACTAGCTCAGAATGGGGCTTCTCAGGAAGCAAACACAGATGCTGTAGACTGTGGTGGACCTGCAGATTCAACTATCCCAGGCTCAACTCCATCTGAAGCCATGGGCAGCAGGTATGAGACTTGTCTGAAAATGGGTAAGAAATGCTGGATGTAGTGCACCTCCCTTTGGAAGCACACTGGCCTGCTGTCTTTGGAACCCCACAACCAGAAGCTCCCAAGAAGCAGAGGAGCCACTGGCGCCTGGACCATAGCCCCACCCATGCTCCACTCTAAGGTCATGCTCCTGCTTAGAGCAGGGGTGGAGCACAGACAGGGTCTTCGGGGGAGGAAGCCGAGTGGGGATGGGGCCTCAGAGCAGGATGGGGGGGCACAGTCCAGGCACTGGTGGCCCCCCAAACTTCGAGGGAGCTTTTGGAGCTCATGCCCAGCCTCCCCAAAAACAAGAGTCATGCAATGCCTATGTCTGCAGCCCATTGAGAACTCGATATCAGGACCTCCCTCTTCCTCTCCTCAACATTTCACATAGCATCAGGGGTCACTGCACTATCCCTATCACTCCAACGCGGGGGATAGTGAAGACAATCACAGCTTCACGTACATTGACCTGTGAAAACCATGAGTGGTGTATGTGTAGCTGAAATGGACATGAATGTTCTTTCCCCTTCATAAGTTCTGTTCTCTTAATTTATTAAGTTTTTGATGTATTTGGTGTAAAATTGCACAGGGTTTTTGTTTGTTTGATTTTTGGCACTGATTTTCTTACAGAATAAAATTCTGTGATTGTCATAAAAAATGTTCCAGAAATAGTAGCTGGTTTTCAGAGCCTAAAGTTTCCAAACTGTGCAGGGGGCCATTGACGGGATTTATATCACAATAGTTTGTCCACCACAAGGGGCAAGTGAGAATGTGAGCCGAAAAAGGTTACTATTTCATCATTCTGAAAGGCTTCATGGACCACAAAGGCAGATTTATGAATAGCAACATGGGGAATGTTGGAAAGGTTCATGACACCAGGGTGCTGAGGAGATCAGGATTTTAACTGATGTGGTAAGAAGGGACTTTATTCCTCAGAAATAGTATTGTTCTGTACAGTGTGTCTCTGCCCACTATTGTTTTGGGAAACACCACAGCCTTTCCTCATGAAACCCTACCCTGATGTCAATGGCCCTGGAAAAAATGTACTTTTTTTATGACAACCACGGTGGGTAAACCACAGTGTTAATTGCTTCACAGACCTGCACAGCCATAACCCCAACAGTGGATTTTCCAACCCCAGAGTGGTTTGCAATCTACCTATAGCTGTCTGGGGTGATCAGCTTCCACAGGGTAACAGCAGCCTCTTTCTGAAATAGTATGGGCTTCCCTAACTTGAGTGTTCTGGCATAGGAGGGTTGATGCAAGCTCCTCATGCAGAAGTTCGGCAGCCATTGCTGGTCAACTTCAGGTTTCCAGGAGGATGTGATCCCACCACACCATGTTGGTTGTCCTGCACCAGAAGTGGCAGTCACCCAGAGGGCATAACATGGTAATGGCAGTATTCAGCATTTCCGTCCACTGTGACATACGTGAATTGCCCTCTTTGATGAGTCAGAAAATGCTGCCAAAATGCCATCCCACATCTCACAGAGAGCCTATTCCACTACAAAAGCATTATTCCACAATCAGGAGCAGGACCTCATCATTCAACAGATCCATTACTTTGACTCAGTTTTGCAGGGACACAAGTGAGTGCCTACATGATCTGGAAATGTCATTGGCACCTGTGTGTAGGTGGGGAAGAGTACCAACAACACACAACAAATTGGTTCTTAGAGTGTCTCCCTGTGACACACAGAATCCTGGGATACCAGCCCTGAAATGATAGCACTAACTTCATGTAACTGGAGTGCCAGCATGGATAAGGGTATATGCATGTGCACAGCATTATATCCATGTCCAGCACATGTATGGACTCTTGGGCACTGATATGGGGAGCATATGCAATCATGCACATGACACAATACTCAGGTATGCATGCCAGTGTAGACTTAGCCTAAGGGGGGAAAGGCCGCACCTAGTATAATTTTTCCACTTCTAGAATCTGTGTTCTGCCCTGCCTCAATGAACCATGCATGCCGAAAATGGCTGCCTGGAGGACATCAAAATAAAGCTCCCAACACTGCAACTGCTAGTGCAGTTGTACCAGGACAGCAGTGGGAAATTTTTATTTAAAATGTCCTTGTATCCTCAGTCAGAAAATTCACTTCTGCAAGATTTGTTCTTGAAGGCTGCATATGGAACACAGAATTAAAACTGTCAGGTATAACCAAAAATAAGTCCTCCCCTGGTAAGGGTTCAATCCAGTCCTATATCTAGTGAAGTGTTTGTCAAGAGCCACTCTAAGCCCCTGCCTGCACTAGATAATGTTAGCAGAAAATTCCCACCTGTATAGTTGAGCCAATGATCATAGAATCATAGAATCGTAGGACTGCAAGTGACTTCAAGAGGTCACCTAGTCCAGTCCCCTGCACCTGTCTAAACCAGTGCTTCTCAAGCTATCTGATGTGGGGGACCGGTATTTTTTTTTCCAATTTGCGCGCAGACCGGCAGCCAATGGCTGGCGGCCTGGCACCGGTCCGCGGACCACCACTTTGAGTAGCACTGATCTAGACCACCCCTGACAGGTATTTGTGATAGTAACAGTGGCATTTTTTTGCTACACTTCCCTGGTGCAGACAAGGACATACAGACTTTCCCTTAAGGACCTGTACAAAGAGAAAGGAAGCTGAGACTAGTTAACCCTTGGACCTTGTTATACTCCCCACCCCTACATCCTGTCTCCATCAGAAAGGTTTTTGCTTACTCTCCAATTAGACTTTTAACAGTTGTTTGTGCCAATCACTGGATATTTTATTTAAGGGAGAAAATGGGCTGTTTTATTTTTCCTTCAGAAAATTGCAGACCAATTTGAATGCTTGTGGATATTTACATTACAAAAGATGACATATGAAACAACCATCTACAACACAATAGTTTCTCTTTTGTAAAGCACTTAATTTGTGCTCATCCTCTCTACACAGTACTGAATAGTGCATTCTCAGCTCATACAGGAAGGTGGGTCATCTCTCTTATCCATTCTAAGTTGACATACTACTTACAATTAATACAACTAAAAAAATGGGAGGAGATACATCCTTTTGCTTAATGAAAGACTCCTGCAGCTGTATCAATTTGTTTGCCTGTGTATCTTTCACTCCAAAATGTGCTCTAGCTAGGAACCTCCAGCTGACAGTTAGGTCCTCACCAACAATTGCTTGGGCATTTTTTAAAATGTGTTTCTATCCACACAGCTCAATTAGCCTACGAGTTAAGTAAAGAGCCTTTTGATTCTACTATTTTTAATTTCTAAAAGCTATTTTTTGGCTCCTTGTCTTTAGCTAGATTGAATGTTCTTCTGATGAAAGGCCTATTTAGCAAGCACAATAAATGTCAAGTAGTATCAAATAACCAATTTGCAGCAGCTGTATATATTGTTCAGCTATACACTTAGGAGTAGCTGCTTGCCCGGAAGCTTGCAAAATTTGAGAAAGATTTCCTTTCTCATACCACCTAGTGCCAGTTCAGTGCAAAACCCAGGTGATACCACTTCAGCTGTTTATGAAATGGCAGAGTACATTCAGAAATGAAGCTTTATTTGGCAAAGGTTCACAGCAAAATAAACTGCAGAATCCGTTTAATTTCCTGTGACCTAATGGCTGGGTTAAGCGTCCTTAGCAAAGACACTAAAGTTTACAAAAAAAGTCAAAGACACAGTAGTATCTGTGTGCCTTTGTAGGGAGAAAAGAGAGATCAAACCATACAAATACTATGTTTCAGGGAAATAAAGTATACCGATTAGCCTTTAAAATGCCATTTCATCCTGGGAGTCAAATCCATGTAACAGATTAAACATAACATTATTTGTTACTGTGTTAGATAATTTGAGTTCCTCTCCTTAAAGGGGTCTTTCACATTCAGGCAAATATGAAACATGAACATTAACACAAAAAAGCAATTCACTTTCACATTAACGATCCATATTTCTCAGCCTTTACTGAAAATTATGTGCTTGAACCTGAAGAATGTTCTCCTTTCTAGCCTGGCTTCATCCTCTCTTCCTTGTGCTGCAGTGACACTATCAGTTAATATTTATTTTTTTAAAAAGATAGGATAAGCTAGAACAGCAAATCTAACCTCCTGCCTCACCTTGACTGTTGGGGGCTCCAATCTGAAACCTCATGTTCCAGAACAAATCCGAAATTGCAAGGTTACTTTTGTTGCCCCCAGAAATCAGAATAGATGCAACCAAAGACTGTGCCATAGACAGGCCAGGTGCCAGTTCTTGCCTAGGCTGCAGACATTAGCTAAGAAGTGGCAAACTCATAGCTGGAGAGCAGACTCTTTCACCTGTATATTAATTTTGCTCAGAATAGCAGGTATTAGTCGTACAAGAATTTATTTAGTGTTTAGACTCTATAAAATGCTTATCAGTTGCTACATGCATTCATCTCACTTGCAATGTCTGAATTCCATGCTATAAGAAAATATGTAAGCTTTGCTTTAGAACTTTGAAAATGTTTGCTCTGAACTTGTGAAATCAAAGTAATGGGAATCATCCCATCCGCCAAAATCACATGGGCCATCAAAGAACATTGCTATACAAATGATTGGTTAATGACCCTATCATACCTGGGAAATGCTATGTGCAAGGAAGCTCCTTCTGTGGACTTTGAAGCTGAATGAAGAACTAAAACAAAGCCACAGGAAAATTTTCCATCTTTTTGGTTCTTTGAACCCTGATAGGGCCAGAGACTTTAAACTGAAGCCTGAGATCCCCATGGGCTGCCTCCTGGGTCTGCCTTGAAAGACAGTTTGAACTGACAGATCACTGCAACTCTGTCACTATTAAGATTTAGATGTTTCCTTGTGTTAATCTGTAAATCTCTCTCTTATTCCTATTTCCTAGTTAATAAGCCTTTGGATAGTTTGTTATAGGAGTTGTCTTTGGTGTAAGATCTAGGGTACCAATTGATCTGAGTTAAGTTACTGGTTTCTTGGGACTGGAAGAAAACTGAATGTGAATCATAGAATCATAGAATATCAGGGTTGGAAGGGACCCCAGAAGGTCATCTAGTCCAACCCCCTGCTCGAAGCAGGACCAATTCCCAGTTAAATCATCCCAGCCAGGGCTTTGTCAAGCCTGACCTTAAAAACCTCTAAGGAAGGAGATTCTACCACCTCCCTAGGTAACGCATTCCAGTGTTTCACCACCCTCTTAGTGAAAAAGTTTTTCCTAATATCCAATCTAAACCTCCCCCATTGCAACTTGAGACCATTACTCCTCGTTCTGTCATCTGCTACCATTGAGAACAGTCTAGAGCCATCCTCTTTGGAACCCCCTTTCAGGTAGTTGAAAGCAGCTATCAAATCCCCCCTCATTCTTCTCTTCTGCAGACTAAACAATCCCAGCTCCCTCAGCCTCTCCTCATAAGTCATGTGCTCTAGACCCCTAATCATTTTTGTTGCCCTTCGCTGGACTCTCTCCAATTTATCCACATCCTTCTTGTAGTGTGGGGCCCAAAACTGGACACAGTACTCCAGATGAGGCCTCACCAGTGTCGAATAGAGGGGAACGATCACATCCCTCGATCTGCTCGCTATGCCCCTACTTATACATCCCAAAATGCCATTGGCCTTCTTGGCAACAAGGGCACACTGTTGACTCATATCCAGCTTCTCGTCCACTGTCACCCCTAGGTCCTTTTCCGCAGAACTGCTGCCTAGCCATTCGGTCCCTAGTCTGTAGCGGTGCATTGGATTCTTCCATCCTAAGTGCAGGACTCTGCACTTATCCTTATTGAACCTCATCAGATTTCTTTTGGCCCAATCCTCCAATTTGTCTAGGGCCCTCTGTATTCTATCCCTACCCTCCAGCGTATCTACCTCTCCTCCCAGTTTAGTGTCATCTGCAAACTTGCTGAGGGTGCAATCCACACCATCCTCCAGATCATTTATGAAGATATTGAACAAAACCGGCCCCAGGACCGACCCCTGGGGCACTCCACTTGACACCGGCTGCCAACTAGACATGGAGCCATTGATCACTACCCGTTGAGCCCGACAATCTAGCCAGCTTTCTACCCACCTTATAGTGCATTCATCTAGCCCATACTTCCTTAACTTGCTGACAAGAATACTGTGGGAGACCGTGTCAAAAGCTTTGCTAAAGTCAAGAAACAATACATCCACTGCTTTCCCTTCATCCATGTGGTGTGAGTTTTGGTGAAAGTGACCTTTTATCACTAAATCCAGTTTGTCTGGGTGGCAAAATAGCCTGGAGGGTCTAAGAAGACTGTCTGTGACTCCATGGTAAGACTGTTAGGTCATCCAGGAGTTCACATTTGTTACTGGCTTAGTGAAATCTAAGTATAGAACCAGTTTGGGGTGTCTCTCCTGTTTTTGAGAGTTTGTCCTGAGGTAGGTACTCACGGTCGTGAGGCTCTCTAGACAGTGTTGACAGAGACAATGAAAATCTCATGAGATCTGCCGGTCTCATGTGACCATTTAGGCCAACTCACTAGTTTTTAGCACTATTGAACCCAGACTCTAATCCTGAATCATCCTCAGATCCAAACTCTGAACTCAGGATAAAAGTATCTATGGCCTGAGTCCTAATCCAAGCAATTTCCCTTAAGCCCATTGTATGTGTATAACTTTGAGGTGGCCTGTGGAAAACTAGCCTTTAGAGTCTGTACAGGTTTTACTTCTGGGGGAATTATGCGCCACTGCACATGCACAGAATTTATGTCCCCTGCAGATTTCTTTGCTTCCCCGCAGAAAAATGACTTTCTAATGGGGAAGCACAAGAAAGCCACAGGAGTGGTCATGCGACCCTCCTCAGCAGTATGTTTTGGGTGCCGAGGGCAGCCGGCAGAGAGGTAAATCACTGTGGGGCAGGAGTGGGGAAGACCCAGCTGGTGGCTCTTACCATGCACTGGGCTCAGCTGCTAGTCCCAGCTGGGCTGGGGAGGGTGGGACTTCCTCTTCCCTTGCACGGCATCTGGGGCTGTGTCAGACCCACCCCAGATTTCTCCCTCAGCTGTAGAAAGTTCTGCAAACTCCCGCACCCCTGGTTCTTTCTGCACCCATCGCTCCTCAGTTGCAGGGGGAAGGGATCACTGTACAGGGAGCTGCTCCCGCATCCACCCAACCCCTGTGCGTCCAGAGCCCCTCATACCCACATCCTCCTGCCGAGCCTCACCCCTGGGTGCCCAGAACCCCCCGATGAGCCTCACTCCCCCTGTCCCTGGGCTACCCCAACGAGCCACCCGCACATGGATCCCCACCCTACCAAGCCCCAACCAGCTTCACCTGGATCCCCACCCCTCTGAGTCCCACTCCCGCAGTATCTGGACTCCCCCACTCAGCTCCACACACCCAGACCCGCCCCTGCTGAGCCCAAACCACCTTCACCTGGACCCCCATGCAGTGTCCCATTACCATTGCAATCAGAACCCCAACAAGCTCTGGTGCATCCAGATTCCCCCTCTCCCCCGGATCCCCCACTAAGCCACCCGCACCCAGACTGCCCCACACAGAACCGTCTCAGACCACACCTGGACCCCACACACTAAGCCCCTCCACAATTGGACCTTGCCTTGCTGAGCCTACCTGACCACACCTGGTGCACGTGGCACAGAGGGGCAGGGCTCTGAAGTGTTTCTGGGGCAGGCCCAGTCCTTGCACTGTGTCAGAGTTGGGTGCAGTCTCACTGCTGAGGCCATGTCCCAGGGGCAGCGGCGAGCTGCACAGTGATCTCCCACCTTTGTGCAGCTAGTGGTTTGTGTTCCCCAATGCCATGCTAGAGCTTCCACATTTATTTGACAAATTAAATTTGCAGGATTTTGATGAATTTTAAAATATTGTGTGCAGAATTAATTTTTGGTGCAGGATTTTTAATTTTTTGGTGCAGAATGCCCTCAGGAGTAACTTTATAAATGTCTATTTTATAATCTTCTGCACAGTCAAGTAAGAAGGATCAGTATGTACAATAGGCCTGTATTGACTGTGAATCTGTAGTTTTTAGAATAGTGGGGAAGTCAAGAACATAATCCTTATATTTAACTGGACGAGTTCTAATTCTACCAGTCCTGCAAGCTTCCACCAGCACTTCTGCAGTGGTCAGAGAAACAGAAGAATTCACACTATCTTCTGTGGGGAGCCCATTTTCTGAATTTTCCCCATCTCGTCTCTCTTCCCATTCAGTTTCCTCAAAATGAACACTTTGGTTCAGCTCAAACTCTCTTGCCAGTGGGCTAAAAATCAGACCCCAGAGTTGAATCAAGTACAGATTCATCTTTATCCTCCATCTAAATTATCACTTTAGTGGTTTTCTGTCTAGTTCTATCACTTACAGGAGACTTTAACTGATTACCCTTCTTTGATTTATGTGCAGAAATATATCCATATGGTCTTAGCATGTCCCTATGAAGAATTCGGATAGGGCCATCTCCTTATTCTGCCTGTACCTTATAGATGGGGATATCTTCTTTTAGTTGCTCCA
Source organism: Natator depressus (assembly GCF_965152275.1). Classification (NCBI taxonomy): domain Eukaryota; kingdom Metazoa; phylum Chordata; order Testudines; family Cheloniidae; genus Natator; species Natator depressus. The sequence continues at coordinate 53,991,304 of NC_134239.1, read as the reverse complement.
GTACCACATGTACTACTGGCTCCCATCTATCTGCAAGCTTCTGCCTTCCTCTAAGACTCAGGTTGCATACTAGAACACTGTCTCCTGGTTCTATTATGAACATAATTACTTTGGCATCCCATCTTAATTTGTTGGTTAATTGGCTCCTTTCACTTTCTTTAGCAGCTAGGTCAGGTCATATGCATAATGAAACCTGCATCGTAAATCTCTTACATATTCCTGATGAGTCACTTCTTGTTGTCCTCTGGCTTTAATCCCAAAACACAAATTAATAGGTAATAGAGGTTGCCTCCCAAACATAAAAAAATATATATGGGGAGTGCCTGGTAGTATCATTTCTGGTACAGTTATATGCATGAACTAAAGGCTTAACATAATTCCTCCAGTTGGTTTCCTTATGCTCTTCGAGACTGCCTATCATATTTAGTAGATTAAACCTCTCCCCTGGATTCCTTCTGGGATGATAAGGAGTTGTGCATGATTTTACTCCAGTGATCTTACTTAACTCAATAATCAATTCTGATTCAAAGTCGGCACCCTGATCACTGTGGATCCATCGGGGAAAACCATACAGCAAAGGGTAAAATTCTCCCAGAGCACACTTGCTACAGTTCTGGCCTTCTGATCCTTAATTGGATAAGCCTGCGCATACTTAGTAAAATGATCAGTCACCACAAGAATATTCTTAGTGCCGAAAGCATCTGGCTCTAGGGTTAAAAAGTCTGTGGAAACCAGTTCCATAGGAGCATATAATTTAATGTTCACAAGCTCGGCAGCTTTTTCCACTACAGCTTTTCTTCTAATACAGTGCTTATAATCTTGGCATTTTCTTTTTACTGCTTTGGTCATTCTAGGCCAATATAATCGGTCTCTACCTAATTCCAAAGTTCTCTCAGTCCCAAGATGACCCATTTCATCATGGATGCCTTCTAGCACTCTATCCCAATGTGTATAGGGGATTACCAACTGGTCCATATCCTCTCCTCTCTGTTGTGCTTTCTGCTACAAGACCCCGTTTGAAAGGAAAAGTTTGGACCACTCTAATAAATATAAAAGAGTCTCACATTCCTCCTTCTTTTCTTCCTCCTGCTTTGGTCTATAACCTGCCTCCAGGAAGTGAATCATACGGGCTATATATTTGTCATGTCACTATAAGACTTTCCAGTCAACATAGGAACTGAGTCTAGAGCACTGAGTCTTCCTGGCCAACTATTTGGATCCTGAAACTCTAGTGGCATGCTTTCTTCATTACTAGGCAAGGTCTCTACGAAACTTGTAATGACAAGTATAAATCTTTCTTCCTCAGCTTCCAAATCTTTCTCATGAGACTTGCAGAGTACTGTGTGAACTTTCATAACTGCTTTGCAGACTTCCTTATCCCACTCATCTGAACTAGACTGAATTTGAGAGACCATTTTAACAATTCTTTCTGTCCATTCCATGTCATCTTGATCTATCCCTGGAATACCATGCAGTTGCCGAGAAAGAGCATCAGCATCAACACTGATATAATTTATAAATCTGGCAAAGCCAAAGTTATAGAGTAACAAGGCTGCCACCCATCTATGACCAGCCACATCCAACTTTGCAGTCTTCAGGATGTAAGTAAGAGGATTGTTATTAATCATTACCTTAAATTGGGCTCCATACAGGAAATCATGGAACTTATCACAAACGGTCCACTTCAAGGCTAGAAATTCTAACTTGTGAACTGGATAATTACGCTCACTATTGTTCAATCCTCAACTGGCAAAATGATAACTCGTGACTTACCATCCTGTATTTGATACAAAGCTGCACCTAACCCAGTAGTACTGGCATCAGTATGAAGAATATATGGTAGCCTCCAATTAGCAAACCCAAGGATTGGTGCACTAATCAGCTTTTGTTTCAAGGCAAGCTGCATCCCATCTGCTCTCAAGTGGCTGTTTTCTATTCCATCTACTTCCTTTAGGACCACCAGCAAGAAGATAATTCAAAGGTTTTGCAGTAATAGAATACCTCTCTACAAATCTTTGGTAATTACCAGCAAATCCTAAGAATTTACGAAGTGCTCTGAGAGTAGTTGGAACGTTCCACATGATGATAGCATCAGTTTTCTCTTTATCTGGACAGATTTCATCTGATCTGACGAATGATATGACCAAGATATTTCACGGAAGTTTGAAATCATTTACACTTTGCTGATGCAAGTTTTAAACGATATTCCTGAAGTCTTCTCAAAACTTTTAGGAGACGTTCCTCATGTTCTTCCAAAGTGGTTGAAAATATGATTAAGTCATCCAAGAATGCTACAACTTCTGTGAGATTCATACCAGACATAACACATTCCATTATTTATTGAGGGTAGCTGGAGCATTAGTCAGACCTTGAGACATAATTTGAATGCCAATTACCAAACGGTGTAGTGAAGGCCGTCTTCAGACAGTCCGTCGGCTCTACAGGAACTTGATAGTATCGATTCTTTAGATCCAATACAGACAACCATTTAGATCCTGCCAATCAGGCAAAAATTTCTTCTATCCTGGGTAATGGATAGGCATCATTTCCGGTAATGCTGTTCAGCTTTCTATAATCTACTACCATCCTAAGAGCTCCAGTCTTCTTATGCACCAGCACCATAGGTGATGCATATGGACTATATGTTTCCTCAATCACTCCAAGGGCCACCAACTCACAAAGATGCTGATGTAGATCTTCAAAACGTGAGGGTGAAACCCTTCTAATTCTTTCTTTAAGAGGCACATTTTTTGTGAGTTCAATGTGATGTGTCACTCCTGAAACTCTTTCAAAGTATAGATCAAGAACAGCAAAAGTCTTATAAGTTTCCTTACTGATAGTCTCAGCAATCCTTTCCCTCTCAGAGGCACTGAGAGGTGATCCTTCAAAGTCAAGTGACAGTATGACACCATCACTCTCTTTAGTCGCAGCTACTGAAAGCTGGGTTGGCACTGGTTTTATTCACTCAACTGCTTGCCCCTTTGCAATGACAGTGTGAGGTTTCAGTATGACATCCTTCCTTGTTACATTTTTGACATGTACTCCTATTCTCATACTGGAGCCAGTGATTTTAACAAATTGAGGAAGAATCGCTAGCCCGCTGGGTCCAATTGTGACACCTGGATCTTCCAGCATTACGACAGACACCAATTCATTCACAGCAAATTTCAGAATTCCTGGCACTGTTTTGGATGTACCAGGTGGGATTGTTACAGATTTTCTTCCTCTCAAGACCACTTCGGCCCATTTGTCAGCTTCTTGCTGTAACCTCTGACTGAGTAAAAGCTGATTATAAGTTTCAGCCCACTCATTTGGTAATGAAATACTACTTAAGAATTCAGGACCCCATTTTTTCTTATAGTCTTCTGAAAGGTTTCAGAGTAGCAGCCGTGTTAGTCTGTATTCGCAAAAAGAAAAGGAGTACTTGTGGCACCTTAGAGACTAACAAATTTATTTGAGCATAAGCTTTCGTGAGCTACAGCTCACTTCATCGGATGCATTCAGCCGCTGAATGAAGTGAGCTGTAGCTCACGAAAGCTTATGCTCAAATAAAGTTGTTAGTCTCTAAGGTGCCACAAGTCCTCCTTTTCTTTTAGTCTTTTAAAAGATGTTTCAGAACATTGGTGCCTATGAGCACTGACACTTGTTGATTCATACGTTGGTCTGGGCAAACCAAGACTAGTACTTCATGTTGTTTGTTAGTCCCACAGATGAACAATGGAATCGTACCTTCAAGGTTATATATCCCAGGTATGGAATCATTTGCTCTCCTGCCCCTTCTGTCTGAAGTATACTGCCAATTGACTATAACTTTCGATAAGATAAATGCTCATTAGAGAAACTTTCACATATGCAAGTAACTTGAGAGCGAGTATCTATTAGGCAGGTAATCTTTACTCCATCTACGTTTACATAGCCATGACAAGCAGGTCCCACTCACTGCCGGATGGCCTCACTGACACCCATTTGGGTAACATCTGGCTCCTGAATCCATTGACTAATAGCCTTCCTCTGAGAGTTGTTAGTTTTTTTTTCTTCCTGGCTCAAACTTGCTCTGATTTGAATGTCTACCAGTCAGCTGCTGAAGTATTAAATTGGGGTTAGGAGAATTCTGACATTCATTTTGAAAATTTCCTATTTTCTCCCAGTTAAAACAAAGGATTTCTTCTATTAAAACTTGATATTGCTTGTTTATTAAATTCTTTGGGTCTTTGAGGAGTAAATCATGTATCTGAAGTGGACGTTTCAGAACTTGGCTGGGTCAACTGCAGTCCTACCAACTACTGCTCAGCCTGCAGATATTTCTCCTTCCAGTCTATTGCAGTGAAGTCTTCATGGGCTCTGGGAGTATTTTCAGATGCCTTTAACTACAAACTACTCCTACTCAATGGCCTTCCTTTTTCTTCTTGTTCTTGTCAAAGTTTTCTCTTTTGTTTATCAGAGTGCTCCCTTTCAATGGATCTCACCTCAAAAAGCAGTGTGGCATCAGAGATGCTCTTTTTTCTACCACTACAATTAATCTCTTTTAATAAGAGTGTATTTAACAAGGATTCATGCCAACAAGCACGCAAAAATTGATCTTGTATATAAGAGTCCATTTCAGTATCTTTTACCCTACCAGCGTCCAAAATTTCTTGGGCTATTATCTGTAGTCTAGTCAGGTATGCAGCAGGTGGTTCTCTAGTGTGTTGGTGAGTCTCAGAAAATGGAGCCTTAAGCTCAGATGTGTTTATGACACTTCCATATGCCGTCTCTAAAATCTCAAAGCATTCTACAGTGGATGCCTTGCTACCAGCTCCTAAGGCCACCTTCAATGATGGGGGTAATAAAGTCAAAAGAAGGAAGATTATTGAAAGTTTATCAGAAATCTCACTGTCTTCCATCATCTCTTTGGCTTGTGCTCGCCAAGTAGGATAATCTACTTCTCCATTGGGTCTGGGTGAATTACCCAAAAAACATTTCAGTTTAAATTTCACATCAGTCACAGTTTCATTGGCAGATTTCAGCACTCTCTCTAACAAAAGATGTTGCATGTCAGGAGGGAGACTCACAACAGGAGAAAAGGCTTCTATTGGTCCTCGGTCTATACCTGATGTAGCATCTGTTGACAACCTAGTCTGTCTATCACACACAGATGTAACCACAGCTTGTCTCAGTCTTGAACCCTCTGTCAGAATACACAGAATATCCCTGATTCCTGCACTGAGGTACTCTGGGCACAGAACCAGTGGATACAAATGGCAAAACCTCAAAATGAATAGGAGTCACATCCCATTTCTGCCCTAGCTTCTGCAACACATATTTCCTTCCTATGTGTATGACAGAAACAGGGTCTTCAAATTCACGGAGAATCATATCTTTTTTGTTCTCCCTTCACCCGCCACATATTAGTCACATGATCAAAGATTCTAATAGCTGTCTTAATTTCTGCTGTACTATCAACAGGGGACACATCACTGACCAAAATGTTCCTATAGGGATCTAACCCTAACTGTGTACAAGTTTCCATTATCTTAATAATATTAATACAGTGCACAAATTCAATAATATTCAATAACATCATATTATTTTATAACTAACTGCAATATTCCTCAAAAGAATTCAGAGGAGAGCTCTGAGCAATCCTTAAGTCCCTGTCTCTTCGAGTGCCAATTTGTAACATTTGGGTGGGCTAGAATTCACTTCATTTCCTATCTCCAGTGCCTTAAAAAAAAACCCAACTCCCATAGAAAGTAGCTGGAGACCCAGAGTTCAGTCTTCAAGGATTTTCAGCAAGGATTGCACAGGGTCAACCTCCCCACGTTCAAGTCCCAAAAGCAACTAAAGAAATGAATTTAATTAAATAACTTTATAAAATCTTACGATAAAGAAACAAATAATAATCTAAATTTTTACAGCATGACATGGCTATTTTATAATCCACAGACATAACCTTCACAGTTATACATAAACATAAATAAAAAAAACAAAATAAAATCCGAACAGTTCAGTCCCCAAAGAAATACAGTGAGAAGAAACTGAAAGTTCCCAAAAGCTTAGGTTTTGTTCACCTAAGTCTCAGTTAGAGTCTTTGATCACCAACATCTTCTCTCTACTTGCTTGTAGGAATCTTCAGTTGGAATTCATGCAGACTCTTCCTCTGCTGAAATCACTACTACCCAGTCAGCTAACTGATTAAACAACCACTCAGTTAAGTATATAGATTTAAAGAAAACCCTGTTACAAGAAAATGCAAAATGGAGAATAGGAAAATATAAATGACTCTTCCCCCCATTACTACATTTAAAGAAAAGTTGGTGAATCAGACTAGTTGAGACAATTTAACTAGAACAATTTGGCTGAAATCAAAACAACATTCAAAGCATACAATTAAAAGAGAGGTTATTTTTCCCTCCCAATTTCCCCTTGCTATAATTAGCATTCTCCATGCTTCCCTGTTAGAGGGTTAACAATTTCACTAACCTGCTGCAAAATGCTTCAGAGTTAGGGACAACATCCTGCTTTCTGCTCCTGGGCTCAGATTCTCCCAACTCACACAGGGCACATAAACTACTGCTTCTACGGACACAATGTTCTGAAGATTCAGAGCAGGCTGCGCAGCGGGGACAGGAGGACGGTGAAGAAATTTGGCAGCATGTGACCTCCAGAAGAAGAAAGGGGAGCGTCCATGTACCAGCAACGCAGATACAGGTAAGCAACCGTTTTCATGTTCTCTCCACAGGTACTAAGGCGCAGAGTGGACCAGATGATACATCTGAGGGAAGGGAAAAGAAGGAGACTCCGCCGATTGGAAGGCATGGGATGCACTGTCCTAGGGATGGGGGTTCCACGACCACCGCTCCCAAGAGAAGGAGGCGAGTGGTGGTGGTTGGGGACTCTCTCCTCAGGGGGACTGAGTCATCTATCTGCTGCCCCGACCGGGAAAACCGAGAAGTCTGCTGCTTGCCAGGAGCTAGGATTTACGATGTGACGGAGAGACTGCCGAGACTCATCAAGCCCTCAGATCGCTACCCCTTCCTGCTTCTCCACATGGGCACCAATGATACCGCCAAGAATGACCTTGAGCGGATCACTGCAGACCACGTGGCTCTGGGAAGAAGGATAAAGGAGTTTGAGGCACAAGTGGTGTTCTCGTCCATCCTCCCCGTGGAAGGAAAAGGCCTGGGTAGGGACCGTCGAATCGTGGAAGTCAACGAATGGCTCTCCTAGGTGGTGAAGGCTTTGGATTCTTTGACTATGGGATGGTGTTCCAAGAAGGAGGAGTGCTAGGCAGAGACGGGCTCCACCTAACGAAGGGAGGGAAGAGAATCTTCACAAGCAGGCTGCCTAACCTAGTGAGGAAGGCTTTAAACTAGGTTCACCAGGGGAAGGAGACCAAAGCCCTGAGGTAAGTGGGGACGTGGGATACTGGGAGGAAGCACAACCAGGAGAGTGCGAGAGAGGAGGGCCCTTGCCTCATACTAAGAAAGCAGGACAAACAGCAAGTTATCTCAAGTGCCTATACACAAATGCAAGAAGCCTGGGAAACAGGCAGGGAGAACTGGAAGTCCTGGCACAGTCAAGGAATTATGATGTGATTGGAATAACAGAGACGTGGTGGGATAACTCACATGACTGGAGTACTCTCATGGATGGATATAAACTGTTCAGGAAGGACAGGCAGGGCAGAAAAGGTGGGGGAGTTGCATTGTATGTAAGAGAGCAGTATGACTCCTCAGAGCTCCGGTATGAAACTGCAGAAAAACCTGAGAGTCTCTGGATTAAGTTTAGAAGCATGAGCAACAAGGGTGATGTCGTGGTGGGAGTCTGCTATAGACCACCGGACCAGGGGGATGAGGTGGACGAGGCTTTCTTCCGGCAACTAACAGAAGTTACTAGATTGCAGTCCCTGGTTCTCATGGGAGACTTCAATCACCCTGATATCTGCTGGGAGAGCAATACAGCAGTGTACAGAAAATCCAGGAAGTTTTTGGAAAGTGTAGGGGACAATTTCCTGGTGCAAGTGCTGGAGGAACCAACTAGGGGGAGAGCTCTTCTTGACCTGCTTCTCACAAACTGGGAAGAATTAGTAGGGGAAGCAAAAATGGATGGGAACCTGGGAGGCAGTGACCATGAGATGGTCAAGTTCAGGATCCTGACACAAGGAAGAAAGGAGAGGAGCAGAATACGGACCCTGGACTTCAGAAAAGCAGACTTTGACAACCTCAGGGAACTGATGGGCAGGATCCCCTGGGAGAATAACACGAGGGAGAAAGGAGTCCAGGAGAGCTGGCTGTATTTTAAAGAATCCTTATTGAGGTTACAGGGACAAACCATCCCAATGTGTAGAAAGAATAGTAAATATGGCAGGCAACCAGCTTGGCTTAACAGTGAAATCCTTGCTGATCTTAAACACAAAAAAGAAGCTTACAAGAAGTGGAAGATTGGACAAATGACCAGGGAAGAGTATAAAAATATTGCTCGGGCATGCAGGAGTAAAATCAGGAAGGCCAAATTACACCTGGAGTTGCAGCTATCAAGAGATGTTAAGGGTAACAAGAAGGGTTTCTTCAGGTATGTTAGCAACAAGAAGAAAGTCAAGGAAAGTGTGGGCCCTTTACTGAATGAGGGAGGCAACCTAGTGACAGAGGATGTGGAAAAAGCTAATGTACTCCAAGCTTTTTTTGCCTCTGTCTTCACGAACAAAGTCAGCTCCCAGACTACTGCACTGGGCAGCACAGCATGGGGAGGAGGTGACCAGCCCTCTGTGGAGAAAGAAGTGGTTCGGGACTATTTAGAAAAGCTGGACGAGCACAAGTCCATGGGGTCAGATGCGCTGCATCCGAGAGTGCTAAAGGAGTTGGCGGATGTGATTGCAGAGCCATTGGCCATTATCTTTGAAAACTCATGGTGATCGGGGGAGGTCCTGGACGACTGGAAAAAGGCTAATGTAGTGCCCATCTTTTAAAAAGGGAAGAAGGAGGATCCTGGGAACTACAGGCCAGTCAGCCTCACCTCAGTCCCTGGAAAAATCATGGAGCCGGTCCTCAAGGAATCAATTCTGAAGCACTTAGAGGAGAGAAAAGTGATCAGGAACAGTCAGCATGGATTCACCAAGGGCAAGTCATGCCTGACTAATCTAATTGCCTTCTATGATGAGATAAATGGCTCTGTGGATGAGGGGAAAGCAGTGGACGTGTTGTTCCTTGACGTTGACAAAACTTTTGACACAGTCTCCCACAGTATTCTTGCCAGCAAGTTAAAGAAGTATGGGCTGGATGAATGGACTATAAGGTGGACAGAAAGCTGGCTAGATTGTCGGGCTCAACGGGTAGTGATCAATGGCTCCATGTCTAGTTGGCAGCCGGTATCAAGTGGAGTGCCCCAAGGGTCGGTCCTTGGGTCGGTTTTGTTCAATATCTTCATTAATGACCTGGAGGATGGCGTAGATTGCACCCTCAGCAAGTTTGAAGATGACACTAAACTGGGAGGAGAGGTAGATATGCTGGAGGGTAGAGATAGGATACAGAGGGCCCTAGACAAATTAGAGGATTGGGCCAAAAGAAATCTGATGAGGTTCAACAAGGACAAGTGCAGAGTCCTGCACTTAGGATGGAAGAATCCCATGCACCGCTACAGACTAGGGACCGAATGGCTAGGCAGCAGTTCAGCAGCTGGATATGAGTCAACAGTGTGCCCTTGTTGCCAAGAAGGCCAATGGCATTTTGGGATGTATAAGTAGGGGCATTGCCAGCAGATCGAGGGACGTGATTGTTCCCCTCTATTCGACATTGGTGAGGCCTCATCTGGAGTACTGTGTCCAGTTTTGGGCCCCCCACTACAAGAAGGATGCGGAAACATTGGAAAACATCCAACGGAGGGCAACAAAAATGATTAGGGGACTGGAACACATGAGTTATGAGGAGAGGCTGAGGGAACTGGGATTGTTTAGTCTGCAGAAGAGAAGAATGAGGGGGGATTTGATAGCTGCTTTCAACTACTTGAAAGGGGGTTCCAAAGAGGGTGGATCTAGACTGTTCTCAGTGGTAGCAGATGACAGAATGAGGAGTAATGGTCTCAAGTTTCAGTGGGGGAGGTTTAGGTTGGATATTAGGAAAAACTTTTTCACTAGAAAGGTGGTGAAACACTGGAATGCGTTACCTAAGTAGGTGGTGGAATCTCCTTCCTGAGAAGTTTTTAAGGTCAGGCTTGACAAAGCCCTGGCTGGGATGATTTAGTTGGGGATCGGTCCTGCTTTGAGCAGGGGGTTGGACTAGATGACCTCCTGAGGTCTCTTTAAATCCTGATATTTTATGATTCTATGATTCAAAGCAGCTGCCCTGACTGCTTGCCCTCACGGGGTCCGACCCCAGCAACGGGGAACCTATTGGTGCATACCCAAAACTACCATACCCATTCCAGAAGCTTCTGGATGTGGAGTGCTTAATCTGCGTAGCAACAATGACCCAGACACAACTCTCTCCTACATCGCCCCAATGGGTCTCTTAAAGAGATATCTCCCTAATAGGCACATGGGTTACACTTACAGCCTTCTCTCAGGAAATATCTCATATACATTAATTGCTAGTACTGTCTACCTTCCATTTCAGGTGATCTAGTAACTACTGACTTGGAAGCATGAATCACATGAAAATATTCAAAAACAACAACAGAGGAAGGCAAAGTGCACATTTACAACAAAGTCCTAGATCTATGGAAACATTTATGTACCCACATAACTTTATTCAAATAAGTAGTTCTCAAAGAGAGCTACTTATATGATTAATGTTATGCAAACTAAATGTTTGGAAAATCTGGAGCAATTTTTTTCATTTATGTTTTGGAAAGTTGGTCCAATTTAGAACTTATCAAAAATAGTAAGTATGTTTCTTGGAAATAAATAAATACATAACTACACAAATGTGTTTTCTATATTTTTTTGCACAAGATATTTTGAATTTGTTTCCCTTTTTTTTGACAATACCAGCAAATACTGATTTTGGGGGGATTTTTTTTAATCCCGCACTTCTCTCTTTTTCCTATTTCCCCTTTCTCCTCTTTTCCTTTTTGCCACTGAAAAAAAGGCAGATAGAAAGCAGGGAAAAGGGTATGAAAGAAGAAAGAACAAAAACCTGGACTTTTTTTGTTTTTAGATTCAAAAACTGAAAAAAAAAAATTGGTTTTCAGTTTGTTCATTGAAAAATCAGAGATTTGTTAACAAAATTATTTATTTTTGAATTATGGCCATTTTTCACTGAAAAAAGTATCAAATGATAATATTTTATTAGCTCCAATCCAATTTTATGAAAAATCTGTGAAGCTGCATCAGATTGTTTTAAAATAAAACATAAATAGAACCTTTGCTGAGCAAAATTTACAAAGTTTGGAGCTCCATTCTGGCAAAATGAATTTTCATATGGAACAACGGAACATTTTAAAATGCTGCATGCTCTGATATGAGCGTGCCATTTTCACAAAATTTTAGCAAGATGTGACATTGTTCATTCTTTTTTACACATCCCAACTGTATTAATATTATTGTTGAAACAGCACCTAACGACAGACCCCTCACTAAGGGTAGTACCCCTGTCATAAACATACAGCTAAGGGTAGCCTAGAATTCCTCCTTACCTGTAAGGGGTTAAGAAGCTCAAATAGCCTGGTTGGCACCTGACCAACAGGACCAATGGGGAAAGAAGATATTTTCAAATCTTGGGAGGGGGGAGGTTTTGTTTGTGCTCTTTGTTTTGTGTGGGGGTTCTCTCTTGGGACTGAGAGGAACCAGACAGAAATGCATCTTCTCCAACCCATCCCAATCCAAGTTTCCAGTATTGCAACCAGTATAGGAAAGCCAGGCAAGGCGGATTAGTTTATCTTTTGTTTTTCTTGTGAATTTTCCCTGTGCTAAGAGGGAGGTTTATTCCTGTTTTCTGTAACTTTAAGGTTTTGCCCGGAGAGGAATCCTCTGTGTTTTGAATCTGAATACCCTGTAAAGTATTTTCCGTCCTGATTTTACAGAGATGATTTTTACCTTTTTTTTTTTTTTAACAAATCCTTCTTTTAAGAACCTGACTGATTTTCCCATTGTTCCAAGACCCAGGGGTTTGGATCTTTGATCATTTTGTAACCAATTGGTTAGGATATTATTCTCAAGCCTCCCCAGGAAAGGGGGGGTAAGGGCTTGGGGGGATTGCTGGGAAAAGAGGAACTCCAAGTGGTCCTTTTCACTGATTCTTTGTTAAATCACTTGCTGGTGGCAGCATTACCTAAACCCAAGGTACAAGGGAGAATTTGTGCCTGGGGAGTTTTTAACCTAAGCTGGTAGAAATAAGCTTAGGGGGTCTTCATGCGGGTCCCCATGTCTGTACCCTAGAGTTCAGAGTGGAGAGGGAACCCTGACAACCCCATTGTACCAGGCATATTAAAAACAGCAAGCAACGACCATTGCTACCCCTGAGATCGCACAGAGTAGGATTTAAATAATAAGGAATGGATAATAATTAAATACATAAATATACAAATGGAGACAGGAGGAAGGTGAAAGATGATAGTAGAGAGTTCCAGTGAGTCCAGTAGTCACATGGGATGGGGTTTTAAAATGCACCTAAATGTTCTGGGAGCACAAGTGCTATTGAAAGTCACTGTGGCTTGTGCTATTAAGTTGCTTGGTCACTTTTTAAAATCCCACCCACAGACCTGTAGACATAGTAATAAAACCACAGGCAAAGAGGCCAGAAAGTGACTATATGGTCAGACTTTCAAGAAATGTCTTGGTTACTGGTATATTATTTTCTAAATTAGTAACTTGTTTCTTCCATACAGCGTGTAGTCTCTGAGTGGGAGACATGAACATAACATTTCTTTATACACATGGGAACATACACATGACTTTCTAGTAAACATTGGCCTGCATTCAGGTCAGCGTTCAGACCTTTTGGTTACAATTGTTGTGGATACGATAAGTGAGAATATATGAAGGGAGCCACCTTGGAACATGCTTTCACTGATGACTTAATAGTATGTGCGGGAGATTGTGAGACCCTGCAAGCCAATTCTGAGCAGTGACAATAAAGTTTTGAGCAGCTGAACTTACAGTTGGTAAGACTGAGGCTATGATGACTGAGGGAAGATGACTTACCCTAAGGGATGTCACAGGGAGAGAGCTTAGAAGACTGAGAGAATTTAAATAAGTTACTGATGTTGGTGGCCTCCTGAGTGACACCTGGCATCTTACTGAAGCTGTTTGGTGCAAATGCAGGAGCTGACTCCACTTTTCTGTGACAACAAGATGCCAATGAAGTTAGTTTCATACACTCTAATTTGACTCATGTTAATGTACAGAACAGAGACTTTGCTAGCCAAAAGAAGGGAAACCAGTGTTCTCTCCACTGCAGAAATGTAGATGTTGAGATGTTTAAATGGTTGGAAAATCCATGTTAGGAAACAAAATGAGGTTGTAAGGGTCCTAATGTGGATTGTTTCAATTGAAGACAAGCTAAGGGAGGGCTAGGATATGTTGGTAGGGTATATTCTATGGAGATCTGAGAGCTATATCTGTAAGATGGCGCTTGAAATGATTGTGGATGGAAGATGACCAAGAGAAAGAATAAAGACAGGGTACATGGACACAATATCAACAGACTTCAGAGAGATTAATCTGCATGAAGCCTGATGTATTATCATGAATTTTGGAAGAAGGCTATAAAAGTCGATGATCCCAAATAGGGAAGTGGCCTGAAAAGAAAAAGAAGAAGATGTGGACACACATCCTGTAGAAAAATAAATTCATCTTCTCAACTATCTACTTTGCATCATTTTAGGTTGCTGCTTTTACTCACAAAGCTTATTATCTTTACAAATGCTTAGGAATAATTTATGCTGGGAAGAGTTTAGGTGAAAAACACAAAATGAAAGGGGAGATTCTAAAATGGAGAGAAACACTTCACTGTGGAGGCACTGACATAGTACGTGACAAAAACTGAATTACCAACCTGAAACTGATCTGCGGTGTCATTTTTAATTACGTTAAATACTGAGCAGGATGTACAACCACATATATTGCATCAGAGGGATCTGGAAATCACACTCTTATTTTTAATCAAACCTTCTGCAAAGAGGAGTGAAATTCTCAGGCATAGAGAAGCACATGAATTAAGATGGGAAAACCGACAAGGGAACCATTATACATAGGAAAAAAATCACAAGAAAAATATATATCAGAGCACATCTCCAAGCTTCAACTACAAAGCATTTCAAAGCAAATTTCTGGACTGGAACATCTTCAAACTTTGCAGTTATCTTCTAGCTCTTTAATGAGCTGAATAAAAAAAATTAGGAACCCCAAACCCCACAAACTTTAGGAATGTTTGGATCTTAGTCTTCACTTGGAGGCTGAGACCCTTCTCATATGTGTGATAACTCTACTGGAAACGTTGCGGACTGAATTTTTCCATGGTAGCGGCCAATGTATCTTAGTTTAATTTGGAATGGAAAATAGACAATGACAATTCTTCCCCAGCCAATCTATCCCTGGTGTGAATAAACTCCACTCGAATTGTCAAATGATGGTCTCTCCTCCTTATGGACTTCAATAAATACACCTGAACAATAATAAAGTGATGCCTCAGACTTCATATGAATTGTCTTCTGCTGTATTTATAGACAAATGAAATAGAAGTTTACACAAAACAATTGGTGAATTTGAAAATAACCAAAGATTATAACATTAGCTCCCAGGTTTTGGTGAAAGTAAAAACATTGGAAGCTCATCAGAAACTTATTCAGACTATCCAACACACTATCGTTGAGATAGCAAACTGGAAATTTTGCAAGAACAGGTTTTCTTGGGAGATTTCTGGTAATTGGTTCTGACTGGTCCCAAATGTCACAAGGACAGATTTTATCATGGTTTAAATACTAGGGCTTTCAGCTGGCATGATGAAGTTCAAAAGTGCCTTCCCTCCATTCACAAAATATCCTAACGGGATTTTTTCAAACCTCAACAAACTCTGGGTGCTCAGTTGCTGTTTCTCTCCTTCCTTCCATAAACTAGGGCTGTGTGTTCTCACAGACTGCTTAGCTTTGTGTTTCTGTTCAACTCTATTCTAACCAGAAGTGACAATCTTCAGGAGAATGTTTATAGGATGACCAAAAAAACCATCAAAAACTAAAACTTGTTAAGGACAATGGAAAAAGGAGAAGAGGGGTGGGGGAGAAGAGGGAGAGATTTCATACAGAGCTACTGAAAAGAGCATTTGTTCTGAATTCTTGCTTATCCAAAGCAAGCATTCTTGCTTATTACATCTCTCCTGTAATGCAATCCAATTTAATAAGCACCAGGTTTAAAACTAACATAAGGAAGTATTTCTTCACACAATGCACAGAAAATCTGTGGAACTCATTGTCAGGTGATGTTGCAAAGACCAAAAATTATAAGTGGGTTAAAAAAAAGTATTAGATAAGTTCATGGAGGATAAGTCCATCAAGGGCTATTAGCCAAGTTGGTAGGGGATGCAACGTCATGCTCTGGGTTTCCCTAAATCTCTAATTGCTAGAACATGGGACTGAACAACAGGGGATGGATCATTTGATAATTGCCCTGTTCTGTCCATTACCTCTGACATATCTGGCACTGGCCACTGCTGGAAGACAGGATACTGGGCTTGCTGGACCATTGATCTAACCTAGTATGGCCATTCTTATGTTCATACTTTAGCTATATTGCATATGGATTATTTTTGGTGGATTCCATTTTCAGAGTAAAATATTTTTTCATCTTAGAGTTTTCAACATTGCCTATCGCTGTAGTATCTAAGTACGTCCTTGATAAATTATATTGGCATAGTGAGGCCTCATAAAGACTTTTGTTCTTCTCCTTTCTCTGGTTTTAGGAGGACTGGTTTGCAGTTCTTCCTTTGATGGTTGAAAGGGGCCCAATCTGTTCTTTTCAACTAATGTTATCAGAAGGAACATCAGTCACCAGCCACTGGTGCCTCCATTCTAAATAAAAATATTTAGAGACTGAAAATAAGTCTACAAGAGTATATATGACAAACTGTACTAAAGTGGCGGAACAGTTTCATTGAACTGATCGATTCTAGGCCTCAGGAATAAAAAGTGTAATAAGTGTACTTACCAATTTAATAG
Organism: Natator depressus; assembly: GCF_965152275.1. Taxonomy (NCBI): domain Eukaryota; kingdom Metazoa; phylum Chordata; order Testudines; family Cheloniidae; genus Natator; species Natator depressus. The sequence continues at coordinate 53,975,179 of NC_134239.1, read as the reverse complement.
GAGGAAAGTTAGATGTTCTTACAAACTACAAAGGTTTTGTAAGTACACTAGCTTCCTTTAGTACCTGGCTTTGGGGAAAGAATTGCTTGAAACACAGTAGGTAACCAAACATCATACAATAGATTTAGAGCCCAACACCTTTTTTAGCAGGTTGAATTCTGCCTCTGTATTATTATTGGTAATATTATTGATGATTTTCAAGCGGTCTTAGTACATCTACTAAACTGAAATAATTGCTGTGTGTATTTTTACCTTTGATTCACATAGACAAGGTCAAATTAACATAAGAAAATATGCAGTGCTGACACACGTTAATTACCATTCTGTGCATTCTGTAGATAGTTTAACCATCATTTAGCATTTCGTTGGTAAATCAGTATTTCCAGTGGGAATAAAACTGTTAATATTGCCAACCAATATGAGAAACCATAGATTTACATTAAGGTAGTGGAACCGCTATAAACTAAGGTCCAGATTGTGAACCCCTAATCTCTCATTAATGAGTAAATAAACATATCAGCATTATAGTTGGTTCATGTTCTGGTGCCTGCACTGCCAAATGGTTGCCCTCCACAGAAACCAGTTAAACCAGAGTGGCTCATCTGTAAAATGGGGCTAATAATGCATCCTTTCCCCACCAAATGGTTGCCCGACACTAGAGTGATCAGATCAAGCTATTGGTATTCACAGTTCTCCATCCAGCGGCCAGACTGGCTGTGGATTATCTGTGTATTTCCACACCTGAGTCTTGAACCACAACCGAATTTGCAACCCTCAAAATTCTGTAGGCTGCAAATCTAAGATGTGATCAGAGAGGAAAGCCCACCTTGTGGTTAAAACTCTGAACTAGAACTCAAGACAGTTGAGTTTGGAACAGTGAGATAAAGTGACTTGCTTAAATAGGCACAAGAAGGCCATAGTTAAACCAGAGTGGCTCATCTGTAAAATGGGGCTAATAATGCATCCTTTCCCCCCATCCTTTGCCTGTCTTATCAATTTAGATTGCAAGCTCTCTGGGGCAGGGACTGTCTCTTACTATATGTGTTTGTACAGCATTTAGCACAAAGTAGCCTCACTTGTCACTACTTCAATATGAACACTAATTATCCAAAAGAGAATTTTTTTTCTCTAGCTAAGTCATATGAGTTCTTAGTTGGAAGTGGCTTTTTGAATACCATAATCAATGTGTACTTGGTTTATAGGGATGGAATTAAAGCTATTGCTAATGTATGTGCTGGGATCTTCCCAATGACTATTTTAGCAACAAAGTTCAGTGTGTAGATCTGTCTAAGTTGCACTGAAGCAGACCAAAGCCTTATGATATTTCAAACTGGACATTTCTCTAAGTTAATGTCAATCTTCTCTCCTGGAAAGAGAATGACCTGGTGCTGACTTGACATGTGTTGACTCAGGAGTTCCCAATATAAAGGAAAGCTACAAATTCAATTTCAGAGCTAAGCAGTAAAAGGTGGAATCTTTCCTCTCTGTGTCCTGTTGCCAAATTGCATCCTAGAAACTTTTGCAAATTGCAGCACATGCTCAAAACAAATTTAATTAAACGATGAAGAAAAAGAAGGAGAGCAGTCACTGCAGAGGCAAGCTGTTTGACTGAAGGGTCAGAAAGGAGAGATAATTGAAGCCCATCATCTTTATAAAGACCATATTTTAAGTAATCAGATGTCATGAGGAGGAGGAGTATAAACACTTAGCTCTTTCTGTCTCTATATTGAGAATACATTACAGAGTGATGCAATATCTAGATTTTAATGGGATGTTAGCATTATTCATGAATGATGAAGCCATGAAGGAGCCATGCAGGTTGGTTCAAATGAGCAACTATAAAATCTTTACACCAGATCATACCATGATGTCCTCTGTATATGTCACCTTTTGCTGGTGTTGTTTTGTCAAGAAAAATAGCTGAGAAATAGCTTAAAAAATTTTAAACATTTTTACAGAGCTATATTTCCCCCATGTTCTTCCACCTTTAAAGCTAGGCTCCCTTTATACAATAAGGCCAACTGCATAGGACTTTGAAGGAGAGAAACATACTATTACATTTCTAAAACATCTAATGTCCCTATTCTAAAGTCCAATAGCTCACAATCCTACAAGGTTAGAGGCAAATTTAGTTTTGCCATTTGGAAGTGGAAGGGTCAGGGAGTTTCTTGGCTTCCTAATAATGCAAAGCTCACGCATCTAGCAGGATGGGTCTTCAGAAATGAGGCCTTGAACCAATCATTTGTGTAGGGTTGGATAGTACCTATCTTTCTCCTCACATCAATTTAATTTTGAAGGAGGAATTCTACATTTGTAAGGGGAGGAGGAAACATTTACCTGGCAATTTGATTTATTGGAATGAAAACAAACAAACAAAACCTATGTAACTTTTTGGAGCTGCTGAGAATTCTGGACTAGTAGAATTAGTCTCTGTGAAGATGAATTAGATGACTGAATGCAGATGAGGTGATAAAAAGTGGATGGTAAATGCAGTTTAACACTTGGCTCTGGAATTTATTGCATGGATATCACCACTGCATACGCAGTATTTATATAACATTACATGTTGTTATTAGTCATAGAATATGACAGTAGTGCCTGAAAGGCACAACCAAGTTGGGCCCCATTGTGCTAGGCACTATACAAATGCAAAAATGACAGTCCTGGCTCATAGTCAAACACTTGGGCCAGATGCTGACTCTCATTTAGGTTCTTTTGTGCCACCAGAGAAGCACAAAGGGGACTTAAAAACCCTTATTTTCGTAGCCCTTTCCAGCATCCTATCATGGGAGAGGCTTAGGTAGCATACGGGGGTTAAAGTCAAAGAGCTCTGCACTTTGACAATCTTCATCAGCATAATGGCCACCGGGCAGTTTTATGGAAAATTACTAGCAGCAATTAAAGTCATCCAAGCAAAATCACACAGACTGAAGTACTTAGAGACATTATAACTATGCATTAATTAAAACCAACAGGGGAAAATAAAATAAAATAAACCCTGCTCACTATTTTCTTACATGATACCTTGGTTGAATAGTAACCCAATTAGCAAGAGTCATTTTCATCGTTACGTCTTCACACACATGTTTTGGCAACTTCTATGTTTGCTACAATATATATAATTATTACTGCAAATGAGAGAAACAAAAATTAGATCAAATCCTTTATAGACACTTTGCTGTGTAACGCATAACTTTGTTTCTCTAAGCCTGAATAACATGGTGATATGTATTATAAATTATGTGAGTGTGCTGTTGTGATAATGGGCCTACAAATTTAGCCTATTGTTATTTGATTGCTTAACAGTAATAAGATAATTTCAAATGTTGTTTTTTTTCATATATTGATTATTGGATTATTGTGCACATAGAATGAAAGCGCATTCATTTCAAAATGAATGAAAGTTCATAAGATGTCACAATAACCAATAAAAACAAATGTTGATAGGAAAAGATGCAAAAGCGAGGCAGAAAGGCTGAATTAGTCCAAACATAATGATCTACTGGTATAATTCAAAGACAGTGTTAAGATCATATCTGGTACACAAGAATAGTGTGAGACCAGAAATCAATGAAGCAAAACTGGTGAGTCCAAAATTGGCCCATTTGGTGGACAAAATTATTAGTGGATGAACTATTCCACCTAACACTCCATTTTGGGACCCTTAAAATAAAATTTGGGGGAAGGCAGGTTACCACAATGATGGCTGACTGAAAGATATGAGAAGGGGAAGAAGTGAGCTTCACCATCCTGGCTACCACCGTAACCATTTCCTGGGACACCAGACCTTCTTCATACTAATCTGGAGAGTTGTCCTAAACAGTGGGCTAGAGAGAGGGACTCAGATGACATTGCCACCTCCACCAGCTCAGGTTAAATCACAAACACCACTTAGGATGTGAAACTTCTTCATTCTCTGCCTCCCTATGTGTCCTTTTCCTTCTCTGACTTATTCCTTCTCTTTTCTATCTTTCCCCATTTTCCTTCTGTCCAATGGAAGAGTCCGGCTTAGGTGGCCAAAACTACATATTTTGCAACACAGCTGTAAGTCTGTGACCAGATAAGTAACTAAATACAATGCCCTAAACAGCCTGACATTGGTACAAGTTTGCCAGCTCTCACAGGGGGTGATAAAACCATGTGCTGTGCCTATGTTCTCTGGAATGTGATAGCTGACAGCTTTTTTTCACCAAGTAGTTGTCAAATTATCAAGAGGTGATGCCATTTTAGATTTAGTATTAGTAAGTAGGAAGGACCCCATAGAAGAACAACCTTGGTTTGAGTGATCATGAGCTAATTCAGTTTAAACTAAATGGAAGAATAAACAAAAATAGCAGCTAAAAACAAAATCTGCAGCTAAGGTCCTTGATTTCAAAATGACAAACTTAAAAAAAAAATTAAAGGAATTAGTTAGGGAAGTGGACTGGTCTGAAGAACTCAAGGATCTGAATGTGGAGGAGGCTTGAAATTACATTAAGTCAAAGTTGCAGAAGCTATCTGATGCCCACATCCCAAGCAAGGGGAAAAAATGTAGGAAAGGTGTGATGGGGTGGGACTCCCCAGTGCAGTGCCCCCTCCTGGATGTCCCAGGGATCAGCTGTGCTAGCCAGTGCACCCTCTTCTGGTGGCCTCAACACTGTCACTTCTGCTCCAGAGACCCACGTTACTCCCAGGACCGCAGCATCCTCTTCATAACACAGCTCTCTGGCTGTGCTGCAGTCTGTGCTCCCCACTTCTGGGGTAATGTCACATTCCCTTGGTCCAGCCACTTCTTCAGTGGTGAGTGGGGGCAGAAGGGGTACCTGGGCCCACCCACTACTCTGGATCCTGGCCCAGGAACCCTGTGGATGTCCGCTGCTTGCGGCGCCCCTTCTGACTCCTCAGTAGATTCCCCTGGGCCACTTCCCCATGGCCTCAGCCTGCAAATCCCAGCAGCCCGCCGGGAGCTGCCTTTAGCTCCCTGGGTCTCTGCCTGCAGCACTGCTCTGCCCAGGGTGCTTGCTGCCTTCAGCCTGCAAGGAATCCAGTCCACCTCCCTCCTCAAGCTCCAAGGAGTGACTGAAGCTGCTCTGCTTATCATGGGCCAGCCCAGCCCTGATTGGCTGCTCCTCGCAGCCCCTCTTTGATTGGCCAGCTGCGTAGCCACCTGCGTAGCCTCCCAAGGTCTCTATTAACCCCTTAGAGACCAGTGTTGGGCTGGTGCCCCACCACAAAAGGGTTGCAGCCCAAACGGATGATCAAGCATTTCAACCAGGTGATTAAGAGAAAGCAGAAAGCCTGCAAGGGATGGATTAGCAAGGAAAGCTCTCTCTTGGCGGTCATAAAGTGTAGGGAAAAAGTGAGAACTGCCAAAAGCCAAGCAGAGTTGGGCCTTGCAAAGGATAATAAAAGCAATAGTAAACATTTCCATATGCAAATATATAAAAAGAAAACAAAGAAAGAAGAACTGGGACCACTAAACACTGAGGATGGGATGGAGATTAAATATAATCTAGTCATGGGACTGTAGAGGGGAAGAGATCAGTGTTCCTAAAGATAATTCTTTCCCAGGTGTCTGATTGGTGGGTCTTGCCAACATGCTCATGGCCCAATTGATCACCATATTTGGTTTTGAGAAGTAATTTCTCCCCAGATAAGATTGGCAGAGACCCTATGTTGTTGTTTTTGTTTTCCTCTGCAGTATGGGGCATAGATCACTTGCAGGTTTAAACTAGAGTAAATAGTGGATTCTCTGTAACTTGAAGTTTTTAAATCATAATTTGAGGACTTCAGTCACTCAGCCAGAGGTTATGGGCCAGAAGAACATAAGAACAGCTATATTGGGTCAGACCAATGATTCATTTAGTCCAGTATCCTGTCTTCTAACACTGGCCAATGCCAGCTGCTTCAGAAGTAATGAACAGAATAGGCAATTATTGAGTGATCCATCCCCTATCATCCACTCCCAGCTTCTGACACTCAGAGGCTAGAGACAGCCAGAGCATGGGGTTGCATCCCTGACCATCCAGGGTAATGGCCATTGATGGACCTATCCTTCATGAACTTGTCTAATTATTTTTGAACCCTGCTATAGTTTCACAACATTCTCTGGTGACAAGTTCCACAGGTTGACTGTGCATTGTGTGAAGAAGTACTTCCTTTTGGTTGTTTTAAACCTGCTGCCTATTAGTTTCATTGGGTGACCTCTGGTTCTTGTGTTATATGAAGGAGTAAATAACAATTCCTTTTTTACTTTCTCTACACCATTCATGATTTTATAGACCTCTATCATATCCCCCTGTAGTCATCTCTTTTCCAAGCCAAAAAGTCCCAGTCTTTTTCATCTCTCCTCATATGGAAGCTGTTTCATGCTCTTAATCATTTTTGTTGCCCTTCTCTGTACCTTTTCCAATTTTAATATATCTTTTTTGAGACAGGGCAACCTGAACTTCACACAGTATTTAAGGTATGGGCATACCATGGATTTATATGGTGGCATTATGATATTTTCTAACTTATCTATCCCTTTCTTAAAGATTCCTAACGTTGTTAGTTTTTCTGACTACTGCTGCACATTGACCAGAGAACTTTCCACAATGACTCCAAGATCTCTTTCTTGAGTTTTTACAGCTAATTTAGATCCCATCATTTTGAACGTGTACTTGGGATTATGTTTCCCAATGTGCATTACTTTGCATTTATCAACATTGAATTTAATCTGCCATTTTGTTGCTCAGTCACCCAGGTTTTGAGATTCCTTTATCCATTTGTAACTCTTCACAATTTACTTTGGAATTAACTTTCCTGAATAAATTTGCATTGTCTTCAAAATTTCCCACCTCATTGTTTACCCCTTTTCCCAGATAATTTATGAAATGCTGAATAGCACTCATCCCAGTATGGATCCCTGGGGGACCCCACTATTTACCTTTCTCCATTCTGAAAACTGACCATTTATTCCTACCCCTTTTTTTCCTGCTTTTTAACCAGTTACTGATCCATAGGTGAACATTCCACTTAATCCATGGCTGTTTACTTTGCTTTTCAGCCTGAGGGTCACATCTGGGTATGGCAACTGTATGGCGGGCCATGAATGCTCACAAAATTGGGGGTTGGGGTGCAGAAGGGGGTGAGGGCTCCAGCTGGGGGTGTGGACTCTGGGGTGGGGCCAGAAATGAGGAGTTCAGTGAGAGGGGGCTCCGGGCTGGGGCAGGGGTGCAGGAGGGTGGGAGCCCTTGGCGAGGAACCTTGTCAAAGGCTTTCTGAAAATCCAAGAACACTATATCGACTAGATCACCCTTGTCCACATGCTTGTGGACTCTTTCAAAGAATTCTAATAGATTGATGAGGCATGATCTCCCTTTACAAAAGCTGTGTTGAGTTCCTGAACAAATCATGTTCATCTATGTGCCTGATAATTCTGTTTTTACTACAGTCTCAACTGATCTGCTGGGTACTGAAGTTAGGCTTACAAGCCTGTAATTGCCAAAATCGCCTCCGGTGCCCTTTTTAAAAATTGGTGTCCCATTATTTATCCTCCTGTCATCTGGTACAGAATCTGATTTTAGTGACAGGTTACATTACCACAGTTACAGGTTTCAGAGTAGCAGCTGTGTTAGTCTGTAACCACAAAAAGAAAAGGAGTACTTGTGGCACCTTAGAGACTAACAGATTTATTTGAGCATAAGCTTTCGTGAGCTACAGCTCACTTCATCGGATGCAGCTGTAGCTCACGAAAGCTTATGTTCAAATAAATTTGTTAGTCTCTAAGGTGCCACAAGTCCTCCTTTTCTTATTACCATAGTTAGTAATTTTGCAATTTCTTATTTGAGTTCCTATCTGGTGCTAGTTACTTATTACTGTTTTATTTATCCATCTGTACCCAAACCTCCTCTATTGACCCCTCAGACTGGGACAGTTCCTCAGATTTGTCACCTAAAAAGAATAGCTCATGTATGGGAATCTCCCTTACACCATCTGTAGTGAAGACTGATGCAAATAATTCATTTAGCTTCCCCGCAATGGCCTTATTGTCCTTGAGCACTCCTTTAGCACCTTATCTATCCAGTGGCCCCACTGGCAGACTTCCTGATTCTGATGTACTTAAAAATATTTTTGCTGTTATTTTGTGTGTCTTTTGTTAGTTGCTCTTCAGATTATTTTTTGGCCTGCCTACATATACTTTTACTTGATTATAGAAGTGGGAGGATGAGGTTCTGTGGCTTGCAATGTGCAGGAGGACAAACTAAATGATCATAATGGTGCTTTCTGGCCTTAAAGTTTATGGGTCTATTAATGTTTGGCATAGATGGGGTACTGAACTCAGACTCTGGTCTAAGTGTGAGAGATGTACAAAATTCTAACTCAACGCACGTAAAGGAAAGTATATCTGAGAGACTGCACTCAGAGAGGAGAAAGAGGTGCACTCAGCTCTGTGACTGAAAGAGAGATTTTCAGATTCCTCATATATGCATAATGCCTTATCCTTTCTTGAGGTAGATTTATTCAAATCGGCAGGACCTGATGAAATTCATTGTAGGGTACTTAAAGGACTAGATGAAACAATCTGAGAACTGTTAGCAATTATCTTTGAGAACTCCTGGAGGACAAGTGATGTCCCAGAGGACTGGAGAAGGGAAAACATTGTACCTATCTTTGAAAAGGGGGAACAAATACTACCTGGGGAATTATAGCCCAATCAGCCTAACTTCAATATCCGAAAGATTCTAGAACAAATTATTTAACAAACAATTTGTAAGCACCTAGAGGATTATAGGGTGATAAGTAGTAGCCAGCATGGATTTGTAAATAAAAAAATCATGCCAGACCAAACTAATTTCCTTCTTTGACAGAGTTAATGGTCTACTGGATGGGGATGCCATATATATATTGATTTTAGTAAAGCTTTTGACTCAGTTTCATTTGATATACTCATAAGCAAACGAGGGGAACGTGGTCAAGATGAAATGACTATAAAAAGGGTGCACAATTGGCTGAAAAGCCATACTCATAGCATAGTTATCAATGGTTTGCTGTCAACCTGGAGGGCATATCTAGTGAGGTTTCAGGGGTCTGTCCTGGGCCAATACTATTCAGTATTTTCATTAATGACTTGAATAATAGAGTGGAAAGTATGCATCTAAAATTTATGGATGACACCAAACTGGAAGGGGTTGCAAGCACTTTGGAAGACAGGATTAGAATTCAAAACAACCTTGCTAAATTGGAGAATTTGTCTGAAATCAATCAGATGAAAATCAATAAATAAAATAGCAAAATACTACATTTAGGAAGGAAAAATCAAATATATAAGTACAAAATGGGGGATAACTAGCTAGACAGTGGTACTGCTGAGAAGGCCTTATAGGGATTCTAGCAGATCACAAGTTGAATACTAATTGACGAGATGTAGTAGCAAAAAAGACAAACATCCTTCTAGGCTGTATTAATGGGAATGTCATATGTAAGACATGGGAAGTAATTGTTCCACTCTACTTGGCACTGGTGGGGCCTCAGCTGGAGTATTGTGTCCAGTTTTGGGAGTCACACTTTAAGAAAAGATGTGGACACTTTGGAGAGAGTCCTGAGGAGAGCAACAAAAGTGATGAAAAGTTTAGAAAGCCTGACCTATGAGGAAATATTGAAAAAAAGAAAAAAAAACAAAACCCCAAACCTGGGTTAAAGGTTAAAAAGTTTTAAGAAAAGGAGACTGGGGGGAGGGGGGAGACACACCTGATAACAGTCTTCAACTATGTTAAGGGCCATTACAAAAAGGACTGTGATCAACTGTTCTCCATGACTACTGAAGGTAGAGCAAGAAGTAATGAGCTTAATCTGCAGCAAAGGTGATTTAAGTTAAACATTAGGAAAATATTTCTAACTATAAGGATGTTTAAGGACTAGAATATGTTACCAAGGGGTGATGGGGGGGAGTGGGTTATGGACTCTGCATCACTGGAGGTTTTTAATAACAGGTTGGACAATCAGAGATGGTCCAAGTATATTTGGTCCTGCCTCAAGGTCCCTTCCAGACCTACATTTCTGTGATTCTATGAAGTAATTATCTGAGAAGCAATAGGAACAATTTTCTACAGCTTCACTGTTCAGGACAGAGGTGGATTAATGAAGATAATCCTAACTAAATAGTAGTGAAGTCAAAGAGATGCCAAAATGGCTCCTTACTTTGAAGAAACTTCCCAGTAGATGGAATATTTTTCCACCAAAAACCTAGTCAAATATTTATTCACCCACTGTGCCAGTCTCCTAGAGGAGCTAGTTCCATGCAGGCAATCTCCTTCACTGTCACATTTTTCATTTTTTATTCCTTACTACAATGATATCTATCTTAATATTGTGTGGTTTTTTAATGCAGACAGAATATTTTCCCCTGATAACGTAGTAGGCTAATGGATTTTGCAAGAAAAACGTATATAAAATGTCAACAATAGATAAATACTGCAAATATTCAAAGCGGCAGTCTCAGCAGAGACCTGATATACATCTGTTAATATCTAACACTGGATATGAAAGGCCGTTACTTTTAGGAAATCAGGTTATATGTGCATTCAGTTGACAACGCCATTCTGGCAGTTTGGTTATTGCTTTGAATAGATTCTAATTTTTTGACCCATTACATTTTCCCATGTTTTTTTGGACTAGTTCAAACCCATCCACTGTTTGATGGTTTCATCTTATTTACTTATTGTTATTACTGTTATAATTGGGTGTGCTCAGTTGGTTTTCCAAAGAATCACACACATTTTGACTCAGTCTCTCATGTTGGAACCGCAATAAATTTGTGGTGGGTCGGGATTCAGGACCTCTGGTGTAGCTGGGTGAAGGATGCCAGGACTGGAATAGTAGGTAGTGTAATGGAAGACAAGACAGATGTGCATTAGCAGATCTGTGTGTGAGTGAAGCTTTGAAAGTCTGTTTTACGGCAGGACTGAGGAATATTTGGCAGAGCTGTTTAAAGAAAAACTTGCCTTTGTAATACCTGACTGACACCCTCATATTTATGAGCACCAAATTCATAAAATGAGTTTTGAAGGAAGACATTTAAAATGACTTTCCAAAAAAACCCTAAATGTATATTTCAGTGATGTCTTTAGAAATATTCTAGTATGATGCTCTGGTCGACACAAAGCTATTGTGAATTGTCTCAAGTACCTCTCCCTGTTGTATCAAGCTAGCTTGTATTAAATCACTTAGCCCTTTTGAAAATCTTCTAAATTTTCATCATTTAAGTTAAAAATACAAATAATACTTTACTGTCTTATTCTTTGTCATCTTTTTTTTGGGGGGGGGGGTCTCTTGAAAGCCATAGATCTGCTGTTCCTCTGGAAATAGAGTATTACTTCTTTATGAACAACAAAAGGCTGACAATGTCCAAAGTTAAAGCTGATTAGCCCTGGGATGGAGTTTGCTGTCTTATAACCAGAGATGCTGAATAAGGAGTGTGGGGCATGGAGGAGAAAGGAATGAAAGGGGCTTGAAGAACATTGCCATTTCTATCACTGAAGTGTCATGCTTTCAAACATGACTCAGAGAATAAGCTACAAAAGAAGCTTTTAATTATAACAACAGCCCGTGAACTATGGGAGAATGGTGTAATATGTCAATGAACGGCAGTATCCAGTGGGTTTCAAGCATTACACAGGGCTTTTGAACAGAAGGAACAAGCACATCTTTAAAAGCTCTAACAACGGCACTGAGAATCAAATAGTTTTCAGCTTTTATATGACTCTGATAGTCTAAGATATTACACAAACATGCACCCAAAACAGCACCCAGAGATGCAAAATAATTTTTTCCTCCAGATATGCTGCTCTTGTGAGCTAAAGGAGAGAGTTTGGCAGGTAAGAATAGAAGGGATTTCGCAAAGCACAGCTGTATGATTGTGGAACATTAACACCCAGCATGAAAAGAAAGGGTGCCTAAAGCCATATCAACCCAGGCTGATGCAAGCTATAACAGAGTTGGATTGAATCAATTCAGGAAAACCCAAAGTGATGTAGGAGGTGTTCCTGATTCAGAATATGGGGACTGGAGTAGAGGTGGTCAGCAATTTTCTGTCAGAACGATTTTCCCACATAAAATGCTCTTTTCACAAAATTACCAAACAGTTTGTTTTTTTGTTGCAAAAATCAAAATGACAGCACCCTGGCTGCCTGTCTGGAAGGCTCTTGTCAGTTTCACAGGAAGAATTGGGAAAGGGAGACAAAGACGCTGAACTCCAGGGACAGAAATAGCCAGAGTGCTCAGCCTCCCACAGCTCACCTGAAAGCCTCTTGCCAGTTTCATTTTCTGCCTCTAGGGAGAAAGTGAAATTAACAAGAGACTTCCCGGCAGGCACCCACCCCCCCCCCCCCGCCACCCCCCGCAAAAATCCATTTTGGTTCTCCCAAACCAGATTTTCTCCCCTTCCCCCCCACTTCTGTCCCCTGAGAAATGGACACGGTTTTACTTTCATCCCAAACAGGGACAATTTTTCCCCCCTGAAACCTCAAAATCATCTGCAGTACAGAAAACCTGTTTTCCAGCCAACTCTTCATCTGACTCAGTACTGAGCCAATATTCCAGAATTGTTCAAGATGTGTATAATTAAGTTGGATTTAATTGGGATGTACGGGCGCTCCATCTCGTTTACTCTGCAACACCCTAGGAATGGTTGCCTTTAATTGAGTTAGTTCTCAACAAGTGTATGAGAATATGATTGAATGAGGGGTGAATGGGAAGTGTTGGTCTCTCCTTTTTTATCTCTTTCTACCTCACCCATGTACATAATGGTAATCAATAATAGCTCATTTCACATAAGCCACCAAATATCTGTTTTAGTTTTTGTTTCACACACTTACAAGACTCACATGGGGAGGTTTTCCAGTTTCACCAAATTGTACTAATGAATTTGGAGAGGAAGATTCATATTACTTGGTTCTACATTGTCACCCTGGAAATCATTAATTACGCTGACACCTTAAATCTGCATACCTTAAAAACCCAAAGTGCAAACTGAAGACAATAGTTGCTTTGGGGGTACAAAGAATGGATGATAAAATCTAAAACATGGAATACATTTAAACGGATAGTGTCAAAGCAGATGGGCTCAAAATTAGATATATCATGCCTTAGTTTTTATATTTACCTAAAAATTCCTTATAATTCTATTTAAGAAAATAATACTAGCAGCTGAGTGCCCCAGAGGACCCTACAGTTACAACCCAACACTCACGAACAGCCCTACACATCCAGTTGTCCAACCCAGTATTCATGGGCAACCGTACAACTAACAAACCAGTGTGCACATGAGCTGGAGGAAATACAGTGGTATTTTCAGGCTTCCAGAGACTGAGTCTTGATGGTTAAAAAAAGAGCCAAGGTATGTAATGTAAATAGGAGTAATAACCTTGGTTGTTTGAGAGGAAAGCCCCAATACCTTTAATGATGTTAGGATAAGTGAAAGTACAGCCACTGGCAGCTGAATTTCAACACTGCTTATCAACAGCAATGAGGGAAAATAATTATTTTAACATTGACTTAAAATCATTTGACACAGTGCACATCCTTTAAAACTCTGAGATAAAACTCCCCCTGGCTCATACCAAATCCTGTACAGAGGGGAGACAAAACTACTTCCCATGGAATTTAACAAGATCTCAGATGCAATACTCTGCGACAAACACGCTTTTTAGGAACTTCGTGAGTGGGTTGAGTTGATGGGTTTGAGCCGTAGGAATTTTTATAGCACAAGTCAAGATTAAATAGACATCCTTTCTATTTTTGGAGTCTTTCCTTTTGTCCTAGGAGTGATTTATAATGCTCAGCTCTAAATCCATCCCAGTGCCAGTGTGTTATGCTTTTGGAAACAGTGTCAATGTTCTTCTTGTTTACCTTCAGGGGTTAGGTCCAGAAGGTTTATATGGGTACAATATAAATACCTTGGGTCTCTCTGTAGCTCTGTGTGCTGACTTGTAAGTTCCAGTGTTTTTGGCCTTAACTAAATGGTCTTCATTAATGCTGGGCAAGCCTGTCCAGTCACCATCCAAAGGATGAGAGAAAACAGAGAATAGTTCTTCATTTATTTTTAGCAACTTTTGTTTCCATTTAATCCATCTGCTTGTGTATATTGCTCTATTTTGTTTTCTAAGATATTTTCATAACTGTTGGTTTGCATTAATTGTTTCATTACTGCTAAAACAATCAACCAGAAATTATTCTTGTAAATCAGTTGACGCACAGGACTTTGAAGAATTCGCTGTGTTTTGCATGATGGTCATAACTTCATGGCAACAACAGAGATGCAATATGGATCATCCTGTTCCCCTAATATAAGATCTTACCACTTGAGCTAAAGGAGAATCTGCTTTTAGCTGACAGCAGTAGAGAGGCTAAGGTACACAGTCTGGCAATTCTGATAGGTCCAGGAGAAGGTAGGGGTTCACACAGTGGTTACAATGCTGTGACATTTTTACTGCTCATGCCTTTTGGGGTTAAGACAAATATGCTACCATCTAAACAGGAGCACTAATGTGATCCTTTGCCCTGCTTGTTGCAGTGTCCCTACAATCTGTCAATGGTTTATAGTATAGAGAACTTTTTTACCTTTGCCTCTGAGTTTCAGTCAGAAAGTGCCATATAAATGAACGAGTTGTAAAGTGCAGATGGTGCCTTAAGAAAGAAGAGAAATGGGGAACAGTAGGATTTAAAAGGCTGGAAATCACCTCAGAGATTTTGTAAATTGTACAGGTTTTTGTAAACTGTAAGCATGTTATGTTTTAGCACCAGAGATCTTGATTCTTGATGAAATATATGGTAAAGAAACCACTCCCTGATGTAGTCTGTCCTCCTGAGGAGGCTGACAAAGCCAGTAGCTCAGATATTTAAAGATGATCTTGAAAAGTTAAATGACATTGAGTCAACTAAAGAAATAGATACTGAATGCCCCCCACCAACTGAACTCTGAAAGACATTTTACATCAAATAAGTTCAAAGTAATTTTTAAAAAATATACTGCAAGGCCACTTGAATTCTTCTGAATTTTACTAATATTGCTAAAATTATAATTGTTTTAAAAATTACTGACTGCTATTGCATGAAACCAATATTTACAAAGCTACTTGCATTTAGTGCTTTTATACAGAAAGCCCTGAACCCAGATCCTCAACAATCTAGCAGTACTGAAGTTACAAGCACGCTTGCCAACTTTCAAGCAGTAAATAAGCACCCCGACTTTCACAATAAGTCAAAAATCAACCTAATCTCATTTCAAAACAAGGCCAAAACAAGCCAAAATCTAAGAACCCCAACACTCTATGTGACTAGATCCCTCCAGCGTCCAGTCTGGGACTATGGTGGGCCCACTGTGCACCCCTGACTCTCTTCCCCCCTTTACCCTGCTTGCCCCCCCTTGCCCCTGCTTGCTGGGAGCTGATAAAAAAAAAAGAAGCAACAAGCTACAAGACAAACAAGCTACAAGCTACAAGCCAAAAATTAGCCAACAAGCAACTCACAAGCCAATTAAGCCAAAACCAAACCCAATTTCTGCTTTTCTTTTTGTGGATTTGGCATGTCTGGACAACTCATGGCTGACAGTATATGTACATTACAATTACAGATGGTCCAAAACTGGAACCTTTTAGTATATATCCTATTTCAGACCAGATGTTTGTGCTCAACATAAACCCAATCCTGATTGTGACAAACCCTTCATTTGAATTTGCAAAACCAAAACCCAGGTGGCAATATTTACAAAATTAAACCCTGGGCTCTTTGTCTAGACATATTTTAGTAAATAAAAGTTAGCAGGTTAGTAGGAAGGTGACTTCCCTAAGATCTTAATTGGGTCCCACCACTGGCCATGTTGAACTGGTCTCCATGTGTGGAACAGGAACTGATTTGGGGTAATCACTGTAGTTACTACAAGTCTGGATGTGGAGTATAAATGTAATAAATTTTTAACAAATGTTTTAATAAGAAGGTCAAATCAGCCAGAAGAGCAGGACAGTTGCAGTGTTCTATAACCTTCACCAACAATACAGTTTTGATCAGGAAACTGAGTGACAAGACACTTGACTAATGAAACCAGGATAGAGGAAGGCTAGAAGGCACCATTACATCACCCAGTCCAGTGGTTCTCAAACTAGGGCCGCCGCTTTTTCAGGGAAAGCCCCTGGTGGGCCGGGCCAGTTTGTTTACCTGCTGTGTGTGCAGGTTCGGCTGATCATGGCTCCTACTGGCCGCAGTTCACAGCTCCAGGCCAATGGGGGCTGCAGCCCGTGCCGCTTCCCGCAGCCCCCATTGGCCTGGAGCAGCGAACTACGGTCAGTGGGAGCTGTGATCAGCCAAACCTGCGCACGCAGCAGGTAAACAAACCGGCCTGGCCTGCCAGGGGCTTTCCCTGAATGAGTGGTGGCCCTAGTTTGAGAACCACTGACCTAGTCTGACATCCTGCATAACACAGGCTGGAGAATTTCATCCAACTGATCCTCTATTGACCTCAATAACTTGTGTTTGACATCCTGATTTGAAGACTGCAAGAGATGGAGAATCTACCACTTCCCTTAGCAATCTCTTCCAATGATTGATCAGCCTCACTGTTAAAAATTTGTGCATAATTTTTAATTTGAATTTGTCTGGCTTCAGCTTCCAGCCAAGGGAACTTGTTCTTCCTTTCTCTGCTAGGTTAAAGAGCTATTTAGTATCTGGTATATTCTCCCTGTGAAGGTACACTGTAATTAAGTCATCTTTCAGTGTTCTTTGTGATGTACAACCTTGTTTTTGGCTCTTTTAAAATATATTTTGTTTGAATGGGTACAGCTTACCAAGTGAACCAAATCATTCTGTGTAACTGCCCTGACCTCCTCACTATTTACCACTCTGCCAGTCTTTGAGTTACCCACAAATTTTATCATCAGTGATTTTATGTTTACTTCCAGATCATTAATGAAAAGGTTGAAATGTCTCTAGCCTAGTACTGATCCCGGCAGAATCTCACTACAAATACACACATTAAATGATGATTCCTCATTAACAACTACTTTTTTGTGATCTATCAGTTAGCCAGCTCTTAATCTATGTAATATGTGCTCTATTCGTATTTTATATTGCTTGCTTTTTAAAAATCAGAGTGATATGCATGTCTAAGTGTGTTACATCTATGCAGTTACTTTATCAACCAAACTTTTAATCTCATCAAAGATTTTAATGAAGTTTAGTTTGACTAGATCTATTTTCAATAAAACCATTCTGACTGGGATTAATTATAATCCTAACCCTTATTTCTTTATCAACACAATCCCATATCAGTGTTTCCATTATTTTTCTATGGACTGATATCAGGTTAACTAGCCTATTTTTACACCAAATCAACCTACTCACCCTATATGGATATTAGCAGAATAGTATCATTCTTCCAGTCGTCTGGAATGTCCCTGTTATTTCAAGATTTATTAAAAACTAACAGAAACGGACCAGAGATCTCTTTGACCAACTCTTTTAGGACTCTTGTGTGCAAGTTATTCAGGCTGCTGATTTTAAAATATTGATGCCTAGTTGATGATGTTTAACAGCTCTTCAGTTACTAATGGACTGGAAAGCACTTCCACATCCTCATACGATATAAGTACATCATCCTGCTTTTTTCCAAATATTAACAGAAATTTAACACTTCTGCCTTTTCTGCATTATTAAGAAGTTTACCATTTCTATCTAGTAATGGGCCTTTCCCATTTTTAGGATTTATTTTGTTCCTAATATACTTTTAAAAACTCCTTACTGTCCTTAGCCCTGCCAGCAGCAGATTTTTCCTTGACATCTTCAGCTTCCCCTATCAATTTTCTACGTTATAGAACTTCTAATTTTATCTATTTCTATCTCTTTCCCAACCATCTATATATCTCCATCTGCACAATTTCTAATTGATGCCTTCACTTTACCATAAAACCAGGATGGTTTTTAGACAAAGCTGTCTATTTCTTGATTGTGGTATCATGGATTTCTGACCATCTAATACATGCCTTTTAAAGGACTAAATTTTCATTCAGAAATGAGAGGAGAACCAATAATGTTTAAATAAGATACATCACAAGCCTTTGTCTAAGGCCAGGAACAGTGTTTTTTTAATTATTATTTGTAGAATGCCAATAAAATTCCTCATTACCTCACAGAAACATGCATCTGTGTTTATTTAATTTTCTTATCCATGAACAGCTGGGCATAGAATCATAGAATCATAGAATAACAGAGTTGGAAGGGACCTCTGGAGGCCATCTAGTCCAACCCCCTGCCCAGAGCAGGACCAATCCCAAGTAAATCATCCCAGCTAGGGCTTTGTCAAGCCTGACCTTAAAAACTTCTAAGGAAGGGGATTCCACCACCTCCCTAGGTAACGCATTCCAGTGTTTCACCAACCTCCTAGTGAAAAAGTTTTTCCTAATATCCAACCTAAACCTCCCCCACTGCAACTTGAGACCATTACTCCTTGTCCTGTCATCTGCTATCACTGAGAATAGTCTAGATCCATCCTCTTTGGATCCACCTTTCAGGTAGTTAAAAGCAGCTATCAAATCCCCCCTCATTCTTTTCCTCCATAGACTAAACAATCCCAGTTCCCTCAGCCTCTCCTCATAACTCATGTGTTCCAGTCCCCTAATCATTTTTGCTGCCCTTCGCTGGACTCTCTCCAATTTCTCCACATCCTTCTTGTAGTGTGGGGCCCAAAATTGGACACAGTACTCCAGATGAGGCCTCACCAATGTCGAATAGAGGGGAATGATCACGTCCCTCGATCTGCTGGCAATGCCCCTACTTATACACCCCAAAATGCCATTGGCCGTCTTGGCAACAAGGGCACACTGTTGACTCATATCCAACTTCTCGTCCACTGTCACCCCTAGGTCCTTCTCTGCAGAACTGCTGCCGAGCCATTCAGTCCCTAGTCTGTAGCGGTGCGTTGGATTCTTCCGTCCTAAGTGCAGGACTCTGCACTTGTCCTTGTTGAACCTCATCAGATTTCTTTTGGCCCAATCCTCCAATTTGTCTAGGGCCCTCTGTATCCTATCCCTACCCTCCAGCGTATCTACCACTCCTCCCAGTTTAGTGTCATCTGCAAACTTGCTGAGGGTGCAATCCACACCATCCTCCAGATCATTAATGAAGATATTGAACACAACCTGCCCCAGGACCGACCCTTGGGGCACTCCGCTAGATACCAGCTGCCAACTAGACATGGAGCCATTGATCACTACCTGTTGAGCCCGACAATCTAGCCAACTTTCTACCCACCTTGTAGTGCATCCATCCAGCCCATACTTCTTTAACTTGCTGACAAGAATATTGTGCGAGACCGTGTCAAAAGCTTTGCTAAAGTTGAGGAATAACACGTCCACTGCTTTCCCTTCATCCACAGAACCAGTTATCTCATCATAGAAGGCAATTAGATTAGTCAGGCATGACTTTCCCTTGGTGAATCTATGCTGACTGTTCCTGATCACTTTCCTCTCGTCTCAGTGCTTCAGAATTGATTCCTTGAGGACATGTTCCATGATTTTTCCGGGGACTGAGGTGAGGCTGACCAGCCTGTAGTTCCCAGGATCATCCTTCTTCCCTTTTTTAAAGATGGGCACTACATTAGCCTTTTTCCAGTCTTCCAGGACTTCCCCCGATCGCCATGAGTTTTCAAAGATAATGGTTCTGCAATCACATCTGCCAATTCCTTTAGCACTCTCGGATGCAACGCATCCAGCCCCATGGACTTGTGCACGTCCAGTTTTTCTAAATAGTCCCGAACCACTTCTTCCTTCACAGAGGGCTGGCCACCTCCTCCCCATGCTGTGCTGCCCAGTGCAGTAGTCTGGGAGCTGACCTTGTTCGTGAAGACAGAGGCAAAAAAAAGCATTGAGTACGTAAGCTTTTTCCACATCCTCTGTCACTAGGTTGCCTCCCTAATTTAGTAAGGGGCCCACACTTTCCTTGGCTTTCTTCTTATTGCCAACATACCTGAAGAAACCCTTCTTGTTACTCTTAACATCCCTCGCTAGCTGCAACTCCAGGTGTGATTTGGCCTTCCTGATTCCATTCCTACATGCCTGAGCAATATTTATATACTCATCCCTGGTCATTTGTCCAATCTTCCACTTCTTGTAAGCCACTTTTTTGTGTTTAAGATCAGCAAGGATTTCACTGTTAAGCCAAGCTGGTCGCCTGTCATATTTACTATTCTTTCTACACATCGGGATGGTTTGTCCCTGTAACCTCAATAAGGATTCTTTAAAATACAGCCAGCTCTCCTGGACTCCTTTCCCCCTCATGTTATTCTCCCAGGGGATCTTCACCATCCGTTCCCTGAGGGAGTCACAGTCTGCTTTTCTGAAGTCCAGGGTCCGTATTCTGCTGCTTTCCTTTCTTCCTTGTGTCAGAATCCTGAACTTGACCATCTCATGGTCACTGCCTCCCAGGTTCCCATCCACTTTTGCTTCCCCTACTAATTCTTCCCGGTTTGTGAGCAGCAGGGAGAAGAGCTCCACCCCTAGTTGGTTCCTCCAGCACTTGCACCAGGAAATTGTCCCCTACAGTTTCCAAAAACTTCCTGTATTGTCTGTGCACCGCTGTATTGCTTTCCCAGCAGATATCAGGATGATTGAAGTCGCCCTTGAGAACCAGGGCGTGTGATCTAGTAGCTTTTGCGACTTGCCGGAAGAAAGCCTCGTCCACCTCATCCCCCTGGTCCGGTGGTCTATAGCAGACTCCCACCACGACATCACCCTTGTTGCTCAGGCTTCTAAACTTAATCCAGATATTATATAGATATTATACCCATTGGCACTGAAGTATGAGAAATAAAGTATTTCTGTCTGAAACTATTAGTTTATTATTATTATTAATTATTATTATTATTGCAATAGGTGTCTACTTTTGTGGAAAATTTTAGTTTTGGGTCAAAAAATGATGAACTGAAATCTGAAAATTTTCATTTTTGGCTGAAAATCAAACCATTTAATTGGATTTTTTTAATGGGAAAAAAAACATAAAAAGGACTCAAACCTGGCTGGATTTCATTCGTCTGTAAATCTGAACTAATACTTGCAGAAAACTAATTTTGGTGTTAATCTAGCTCTATACAATGTACATTAGAGAGAGGTCGGAGCCTCAAACTCTGGATCCAGATTTAAACTCCAATAAGTTCCAGGGAGTTTGGATCCCATAGAGGTCACACACAAAATCTAGATCCAGATCTTAACTATACTACCTTGTATATGGATAGTATAATCCAAAGTTTATTTCAGGTCCACCACTAATACAGGAAATGCATTATTTCAACTAAACTAACCAAGGTCTGATTTTAAGAAGTACCGAGCACCCAGAAATCAATGGGAGCTGTGGGTGCACAGTTCCTTTCAAAATCAGTCCCCAATTTTTTGAGGTTCTCCCATCACTAGTGAGAGACACATACTTGCTTTAAAAGTAGAATAGTGGAACTGAATCACGCAATCCAAGCCCTATAATTGAGTAACTCTTCTCAGCCCTAAGGATACTGTCTCTTAACTAACAGTTTAGAGAGTACGCAGATTGTAATTCTGCCAAAAAAAGAGTGAAGAGATTTTTTTTCAAGGAACTCTGAGGGACTACAGAGAATTTTGTAATGTGGATAAACAGAATGAGAAAGAACACAGAGGCATATGCCAATTCTGTTCAATTTTGATCATCTGGGCAAAGTAAAGAGTCAGCTCTGAGCAAAACGTTTTACTCAAAGGTCCCAGGTTAACAGAGGCAAACAGAGGTCAAAGCTCAAGGATATTACTTTGAAGAGGAAGATTTCAACCCTACACAAAATATTTCTGACAGGGCATCGAGGGCTGGCATATGGAAGGTTAGGCAGAAAGACTGAGTTGCCAGAGGAAGTTTGCATGTTCTGCAGAAGACAGTCTCCAAAGAATATATAATATTTATGTTTCAGGACAGCTAATGATTTAATGAATTTTGGAGGAACAGATTGTCACTGGTGATCACTGATTCAAAAGAATCATAGTCCTCCAGAATGCCCATTAGACATGAATTGTCATTGTTTTCATCTTAAACTTATATATAAAAAGTAGATACTGATGACAAATCCTTGTAGAGCAATATGGCATAACGAGAAGTGACTTCTAAATGGTATCCCTCTCTCAGCAATTTGGAAGGGTGATATTTTGGCTATGAACATAGAAAATGCTAGAGGAGAGCTTGAGAAACAGCCTCTCCCTGAGGACGGCTGTAGGGAGAACAACATTTCTGAACCACCAATGTCACAAATTAGAAGCATCATTTCTGTGCCTTTGCATAAAAAGACAGAACAGGAAAAACTGAGGTCTCTCACTTTGGATATCAGTTATATAAAGAGCATCAGAGTGCTTTCACGTCTATGTCCAAGAAAAATTCAAAATGTACCTTATAGGCAAGTTATCAGAGCACACACAGGATACTGGCTCACCCTTGAAGAAATTTAACAACCAGAAAAAACTTGATTTAAAGCCTCCTCTCTCCCCATCACTGCATATATCTCACTGTCTTCCTTAATATTCTGCCAACTCTTTGGTGGGCATCTCAAGCAGTGTGGCAATCTGTGCCGTGCTAGCAGCTGCCTTAAATCTCATACACACCAGGAATTCCCCACTTCAGAAATGCCCTGGAATTAATTTTCATCTGTCTGATCCCTAGGAAGCACCACATTGTCTGATTTTTGGAAATAGTAGCAGACAACCAGTAGGGGATTGTTCAGTTTCTAGTATTTGTAAGTTTGATTCTGTTTTGCACAGGCTTTTTTAATGACTCAGGGCCATTTACGGGCCCCCAGAATACCATAGGATCTGGGCTCTGAAGGGGATTTGACTTTCTGAATGGTGGAAATACCGTAATATCACCACATTTTCTGTTGTTTTGACTGTGTAAAACAAAGTGTCCATGAAAAACAAATACAGTCAGAGATATGTGGGTTTATTGGGTTCCTGCAGAACTGGAGTGCACACAGTGAGGTCTGCTGATATCCTCCAGTGAATTGCAGGTATCTGCCACCACAAAACCAGAATAGTCCTTGGATTGTTTAAGCAATACAGAGGGTAGGTGATCATTTCAAAACTGATCTGAACCTACAAAATGGTTCTGTTTGATCTGAGGATAGTACGTTGATATTTAAGGTCAGATTCACCTTTGTCAGAACATTTTGCACATGACTACCACACAAAGACATTTTAGCTATAAAACTATATCCTCCCACCCCTCCCAAAATTCCTTCTATCCATCCAGGCTTGGAAAACAGCTAACTCCCTAAACTACTTCAAGCACTTTCCCAGTGATTCTCTCTCTATGATTCATGCAATACCTGCTGGCACACTATGTACTTACTGCAATGAGGCAGGGTTTCTCCTTGCTCATTTCAATGGAATTTGTATGCAGCTTGCCTGAATAATTCCCCAGCATTCTCCCAAATAAACAGCTGTTCAAGGTTTGCTCATCTTTAGTTATCCAGTGATAGAGACAGTCCTGAGTCGCCTTGTAATTATGTCCCATTTTATGCAGGGTTTGTTTGTTTTCTGACGTTTTCCCTGCAGCTGCATCTTATATAAACATAATACTAAAATAAATAATAACTAAAATAAAATAATAATAATAATGCTGTAATGTTATACCCACACTCCTCATTCTCCAACAATACTTTCTAGATTGTGTTGTTAGGAAGGAGTGTTCTTTGCATAAAAAAACCTCCTACCCCATTCCTCTCGCTAAGTCTTTTTTCCCCTCCAGGTGTTCTAGGAAGCCCCGTGGCATTCAAAGTACCTGGGTTTAGCTATTAGCTGATGGGAAAGAGCCAAAAAGTTCAGTTCAGGAGCCAAACTTCCTCACAGTTCCAACCCAAGATTTTGATTCAAGTCCCATCTGTTATTCACACCCACACACACATCCTAATCTAATTTTATACCATCCCCTTGTAATGATAGAAACTTTGCAAAGTTGAACATTAGAAGGGGCTAAGAGAAACAATGTATTAAAAATAAGCATCTCTGTGGCAAAAACCTTAAGTGAATAGGCATAACTAATCAAGATTAGATGCCCAAATAAGCTTCAATTATAGAAGGTGATTTTAGGCTTCCCAATATTATGCTGTCACTCAGCTAAGGCAGATCTATCCTGCTCATACTCCCAATAAAAATGAGAGTCAAAAGGGAAGAGGATCAGGTTATATCAATCTGTCAACGAATCTGTCAAACACTCTGCCCAATCAGCTAGATTACTTCCCAGTGCATGATGCTAAAGGACTACAATCCCCATCATCCTTTGCCCAAAAAGCACTTCAGCTTTCATCTTACCCTGGGAGACATCAGACCCTCTCTCTTCCAAGTTTCCCCTCACATACTTTCCCCTTTCTCTTTTGTGGGGCCTATTGTTTGTGGGAGCAAAGTTGGTAAGTCTCTAAGAGGTGGATCTACTTCCTCTGTGCCCCATCCTTGTACCCCTCTTCCTCAGTATCCCTGTCCAGAATGACAGCATATGGACTCAGAGTCAGAAAGCAGATTCATATGTTTCTGTTTTAGTATAGGTAGTATTTTACTGCTATTTTCCAGCGATTACAATAGTACATCTGTACTTGTCCACAGCCAAGTATGTGCCAAATTAATTAATCCTCACAATCCCTTTTTGGATTTGTAAGCATATTTTCCCCAATATTATTGATGGAGAAACTGAGGCACAGAGAAATTATGTGTCCAAGTCACCAGCAGATATGTCCTATACTCCTCAGTTTTCAGTCATTCAGTCCATTTCAGGGTGGGCTGTGCAGGACTGATTTATAAGGCAGACTGTGGTGCATTTAAGATTCTTAATAGACTCTGTGGGGCACCAGACATGAGTCAGCAATTAGTTCTCAGAGATACCAATGTGTGCTATCTACAGCCTATAGTTTAGTCATCTTCCGGAAAATTATATGTTTTGGCAAGAAAAAACCCAGAAGAAATAAAATGTAGTTTCTAAATAAATGTTGATACAATCACTCTCTCTTTATTCAGAGAGAAACTATTTTTGATGTTCTCTAAAGGAGAAATAAATGGACTAGAAATTGCCTTATTAGCAAATAGGAAAATAATCTCTAGATTCTCTCCCTCCATGTTTCAGAATGTGCCCTGCCTCCTGTTTACATAATACAGAATTATTTTGAAGGATTTCATTATATTTGGATTCCCTTCTTAGCTCCATCGATGAGATGAGATGAGACATTTAGCAGAATTCATGGGCTTCATGCAGAAATTCCTAGGTAAGATTCCACAGGGTATGTTCTGCGGGAGGTCAGAATAGATTATCAAAATGGTCTTTTCTGGTCTTTGCAAAAAGAAAAGGAGTACTTGTGGCGCCTTAGAGACTAACAAATTTATTTGAGCATAAGCTTTCGTGGGCTACAGCTCACTTCATCGGATGCATTCAGTGGAAAATACAGTGGGAGATTTATATACACAGGGAACATGAAACAATGGGTGTTACCATACACACTGTAAGGAGAGTGATCACTTAAGGTGAGCTATTACCAGCAGGAGAGCACGGGGGGGGGGGGGGGGAAGGGGAACCTTTTGTAGTGATAATCAAGGTGGGCCATTTCCAGCAGTTTACAAGAACGTCTGAGGAACAGTGGGGGATGAGGGGGGATAAACATGGGAAAATAGTTTACTTTGTGTAATGATACATCCACTCCCAGTCTCTATTCAAGCCTAAGTTAATTGTATCCAGTTTGCAAATTAATTCCAATTCAGCAGTCTCTCCTTGGAGTCTGTTTTTGAAGTTTTTTTTGTTGAAGAATTGTAACTTGTAGGTCTGTAATCGAGTGACCAAAGAGATTGAAGTGTTCTCCAACTGGTTTTTGAATGTTATAATTCTTGACGTCTGCTTTGTGTCCATTTATTCTTTTATGTAGAGACTGTCCAGTTTGACCAATGTACATGGCAGAGGGGCATTGCTGGCACATGATGGCATATATCACATTGGTAGATGTGCAGGTGAACGAGCCTCTGGTAGCGTGGATGATATGATTAGGCCCTATGATGGTGTCCCCGAATAGATATGTGGGCACAGTTGGCAAAGGCTTTGTTGCAAGGATAGGTTCCTGGGTTAGTGGTTCTGTTGTGTGGTGTGTGGTTGCTGGTGAGTATTTGTTTCAGGTTGGGGGGCTGTCTGTAAGCAAGGACTGGCCTGTCTCCCAAGATCTGTGAGAGTGATGGGTCGTCCTTCAGGATAGGTTGTAGATCCTTGATGATGCCTTGGAGAGGTTTTAGTTGGGGGCTGAAGGTGATAGCTAGTGGCGTTCTGTTCTTTTCTTTGTTGGGCCTCTCCTGTAGTAGGTGACTTCTGGGTACTCTTCTGGCTCTGTCAATCTGTTTCTTCACTTCCGCAGGTGGGTATTGTAGTTGTAAGAATGCTTGATAGAGATCTTGTAGGTGTTTGTCTCTGTCTGAGTGGTTGGAGCAAATGCGGTTGTATTGTAGAGCTTGGCTGTAGACAATGAATTGTGTGGTGTGGTCTGGATGAAAGCTGGAGGCATGTAGGTAGGAATAGTGGTCAGTAGGTTTCCGGTATAGGTAGGTGTTTATCTGACCATCGCTTATTAGCACCGTAGTGTTCAGGAAGTGGATCTCTTGTGTGGTCTGGTCCAGGCTGAGGTTGATGGTGGGATGGAAATTGTTGAAATCATGGTGGAATTCCTCAAGGGCTTCTTTTTCCATGGGTCCAGATCATAAAGATGTCATCAATGTAGCACAAGTAGAGTAGGGGCATCACTGAATGCATCTGATGAAGTGAGCTGTAGCTCATAAAATCTTATGCTCAAATACATTTGTTAGTCTCTAAGGTGCCACAAGTACTCCTTTTCTTTTTGTGAATACAGACTAAGACGGCTGCTACTCTGAAACTTTTCTGGTCTTAACATCTAAATCATTGTCTGCTCTGTGAGGATATTGAGGCTCCCATGCTACTTCCCAGGGCACTTTTCTTAGGAGAAAGGGTTTCCTGGTGTTTCTGACCAGAATGGTGTTTCTCCCTAATTTCACTGATAGTACAGGGTCCCATGCACTGGCTACTTGCATTTCCCCACCCACAGAAATTCTGTGTGGTTTTGTTGTTTTGACTGAAATAATAAATATCTGCACAGGCACTCAAGAAGCCCTCATAATTAGTGTGATGATTAGAGCTGCTAATTTTTTAAAATCAGAATCATTTTCTGGTGAAAAATGCCGTGTGAGCAAAACTGAATTTTTTCACAAGCAATTTCAGTTTTGACAAAAAATGTACAGTTTCCATTGGGAAAATCAAAATGATGACTCACGGGCTGCCCACCTGGAAGGTTCCTGTCAATTTCATTTTTTTCAAAGACAGAGGCAGAGAGAGAGAGACCTGTCATATGGGCTGCCCCGAGGCTAGAGACACTGGTCTTCCAGCTTCACAGATCTGGCAGAGCCCTGGCACACCAGTATTTTCAGGGCTACCATGGAACTGTGAATCTAAAAGCCCTGGAAGCCCCAGCTTTAACTGGAGCTAGGCTCAAGCTGGGGATCTCAAGGGTGCTAAGTGCCCTAACATGGAATCAGGAACCTGGTAGTCCTGGGACTGGTCCCCAAGGTCTGCAGCTTTAGGACAGCCCCACCATGTGGACTGCCCAAGCCAGGGACCCCAGTGCTTCCAATCCCTCAGGCCATTTCTGCATGTCCAATAGGTGTGAACAAATATATACCGGGCAGGGAGATATGCAGGCCAGCCATCTTTATTCCAGAAATCAATGATCTTAAGAATAGAAGCCAAAAAAACCCCTCCAAACAAACAAAGAACCCCGCCCCCCTGCCCAAACCGTCATCAATTATTCCTCTATAAGAAGAAATTCACTAAAATCTGCAATTTGACAAGTGTCGTGTTACTTCCAAAAATTCTTCCAGCCCAAACCATATGGTTTGTCAAATTAAGGGCAACCACCAGTATGTCTCCCCTTCCCATGCGGTTCCTTGAGGGCACCCACTCTCTACCAAACTCCTCAGCTTATCACCTTTGCTGGGTAGAAACCCATATCTTTCTCCCTTCTGATTGGGATATTTCTCTGGTTGCACAGTTCCCTGCCTACACTATGATAGTCCCAGCAAGTCAGACTTCCTAAAAGTCTATGAAAGAGCTGTAAGTGCCAGTAGTTACAAGTTACCATACAGCCTTTTCTAGGCAAGCACATTTATTCTTATGGTTAAAGCAGTACAGAAACAAATATTAAAAGCAATAAAAGAACCTAGACACCAGACACCTGCCAAAAAGTTTACTGCAGGTCACCCACCATCTGCAACAGGGGCTCTGGTATGAGTGAGTCCTTCAACCTCTACAAAAGGGTTTTCACTGTTGTTACAATTTCATAACTGACTCAGATTCAGCACTAGAATACCCATGGATAGTTCAGTCTTTCCTTTATAAGCTTGGACCTTTGATCTTGACCTCATGCAGCAGGTGATCATCAGAGAAGGATTCACTCCTTGGGCCATAGTTTCAAAAGCCTGGGTTTTTGCATAACTGGGGTGGGGCATTAACCTCCTGCTAGAGATTTCACAACAATTGACTTCATATTATTTGTCCCAAAAAAAAGATTATTGTCTGCCACATTGTTCAATATAGTCCTTTGATCATCCAGGCCCAAAATAATACATAACCTTTGCATTTAATACAATGGATTCTGAAGATACTTAAAGTTAATTCAATAGCAAGGCTGGTACAAGAAATTGCTACATCTGTCACATGATCATCAACAGCATTTTTCTTCTCTTTTTTTGGGTGGAATAGTCGTAGTGAAAAAGCTACTATAGGGCATCAGGTGTTAACTAATGGAATCCATGCTCCATGATCCTCAATTACTCTCCCACAAGCCTGTGCAAGCTCAGTGGCCCTAATTGATTTATTGATTTATTCATAATGAGAAAACAGTGTGCATAAAGCACATGCTAAACATAACGAGCCATAATTTTAAACCCAAATGGGATTGGTAGCATGGCTAACAGAGAATTATTGGTGTAATTTAATAAGTTTTTAAAGGTGCCATCGTGTTAGGAATGGTTCTTTCGTTAATAAACTCTACTGTGCATGAAGATAACAGGGCCAGTTTCTTCCCCTAAAGTTTTCTGCGAGGGAAGGAGGGGCAGGAGTTTTTTCTGTAAAAGAGCCTATGTGATGAAACCCATACAGGTCTTATGGTGTATTTAAAGGAAGCTGCTAAGCCTGTGGGTAATACACAGTATGGAGCAATAGAAATACACTGCAGCAGGATTAACCTTATTGAATATTTTCAATTACAAGGTCTCGCTCTGGAACTGGAGCTGGTAGGACTCAGGAGCACATAAAATGGATTTCTTCAATAGTTACAGAGGCCTATTTTGCACCATTATGATAAAATTTATGTCAGGCAGCAGGCACTTTCATAATGACACAAACTCCCCACACTCAGGGGAGTTACATTCATCTTCGTCCATCCGTGTATCAATCTCGGCAATGATTTTCTTTAGAAATGGGGAGGATCTGGATCTGAACTGCCCCAAAGTTCAGGTGTACTCAGATCCCAGGTTTGGCTGGGTCCTGAAATAGGGCCATATGCCAAGTTTAGATACTGATCTAAGACCAAAATTCAAATTTCCCCCAAGTCTGGGGGTGTCAGGATGCAGCATTTTAGTTTGGGCTTATTTCTAACTTTGATACCTTTCTATTAAAAAGGTTTTTTTTTTCTTTTAAACCATAGTGTAGGCAGTGCTCAAAGGGAGAATCAAAAGCAGGTAAACTCTTGTAATGCTCAGCTGGAGAGCACCACACAGAGGGAGATGGGAACCCAGGGGACTGCTTGTAATTCTGCCGTGTTCATCTGAGCTGGGGTTCAGAGCCCAGGGGAAGGCTGTAAAGCTGAGGAGTTCCTATAATGTTACAGCGTGGGTCAGAGAGTGCAGGAATGAGCACTGCACAACAGTTCCAGCCTGAGTCTTGAATAAGCCTCTTGCTTTTATTCTTCCTCTTTCAATTTGTACATCAGATTCTTTTTCTTAGTCACTTGAAAAGTGAAACCATTTTATTTTTCTTTATGGAATTCTAGTAAATTACTGGCACTCGGAGCTCCCTGCCTCTTCCTGCTCACTTCGAGCACTGGCTGCTGTAGAAATATATTTGTGCCTTTGAAGCTCAAAGTTCCTCTAATTATAAACAGATATTTCAGAGGTCTGGGGGCTGCTATATGTGTGGAGTCTCTTGATATCTATATAGAGGGAAGTATAGTAAGAGAACAGGTTATAGTGTCTTTCTAAGCAAGGCACAAATTTTTTTGGATATTCAGAATAAATAGTGAGACATTGATGCTTACTCTCATTTTGAAAAAAGAAAAAAGAAAAGGAGTACTTGTGGCACCTTAGAGACTAACCAGTTTATTTGAGCATGAGCTTTCGTGAGCTACGGCTCACTTCATCGGATGCATAGCATATCGTGGAAACTGCAGAAGACATTATATACACACAGAGACCATGAAACAAAACTTCCTCCCACCCCACTCTCCTACCAGCAGGAGAGTGGGGTGGGAGGAAGTTTTGTTTCATGGTCTCTGTGTGTATATAATGTCTTCTGCAGTTTCCACGATATGCTATGCATCCGATGAAGTGAGCCGTAGCTCACGAAAGCTCATGCTCAAATAAACTGGTTAGTCTCTAAGGTGCCACAAGTACTCCTTTTCTTTTTTCTTTTTACGAATACAGACTAACAAGGCTGTTACTCTGAAACCTCTCATTTTGAAGGCATGATTTGAAATACTTGCATGATGGCAGCTTAGTAAGCCCTTGTCTATGACACAGCTTTTGCACTGATTTAACTATATTGGTATAGTTCATTGTGTTCAAAAACTGTGTGTAGACCTGCCTGATGAAACACTATCACTATAAAAACAAACAAAAAGACAAACAAAAAAGAGAAAGTCAGAGAGGGAAATACACTATGAAATTAAAGGGCTACAATTCTCCCCTCGTGTAAATTAACACCGCTCCATTGACTTCGGTGAAGCTGAACCAGTTTACACCAGCAATGAATTCGGCTCATGCAGAGCAGCGGTTTCTGAGAGATCAGAATAAACAAGTTTTCGGATTTTCATCTGTTTTGAAAAGAACCATCCCCATTTTGCTCAGCCTAGACATTTTCAAATCATAGAGGTAAGAGGCATGTCTGGCCATAGCTGTGAAATGAACTGTGAAATGTATTTTCAAGATAGCATTTTCAAATTGGCATTGAGCCTCCAGCTGGTTGTGGTAGCCATCTTGCTTAAAAGGTGACATTAGTAAACACTGCTGCATCCTTTATTAATACCTGTTAAACAATCATTATAAGAATACTAATGCTAAATAAAAGTGATTTTTAAAGCTCTATATTGCATTTCTTACATAAAGCCAGGGGACACAAAAGATGTCACTTTGTGATAGCAAGGGGGTGGTGCCATACGTTAGCCTTTAAACATCCTCAAAACCACCTTTTCCTGCAACCCCCTGCCACTATGTCAATAAATCTATGTTATATTTTATTCATGGTTATAATTGCTTCATACTTTAACAACTGCCAAATGGTGGGCAGAGCAAAATGAAGATTATTCTCACAATTATTAACTGTTTATTTAAAAGCAATGTATTTTGTTCTGTATATGGTATGATGAAAGTTTCTGCCTTCAGAAGTTTACAGTCTAAGTCCCCAGTCCTGTAACTGTTTTGTATGGCCTCAGCAAACTTCCTGTCTAGAACAGCTTGCAGGATCTGTGTTATCGATAATGGCAATGTTCATGAGATACTTGTATGCTTAAGTTATTAAGATACTTACATGCTTAAGTTTTTGTAAGATTTGGCACTTAAAGAAGAACATAGAGGAGATAGGCCATGGTGGGAAATTCAGAGGATTGGAATAATTTGAGAGAGGGGTGTTTTCCTTTAACAAATATGGGGCAAAATTCTGAAGTCCTGACTTAGGCTAACCTGCAATTGATTTATGTGAGTCTTCTGAAAAAGTCTTTGGGATTTTTTAAAACATATACATTCACTCTGCAAATTCACATGCACTAAATTGAACTGAACATTAGAACTGAGGTCACACAGGAATTTTCCTGCATAAAATATTGACAAAGACCTTATCACTTTGTTTGTTTGCTTTGCCTTTTCCTTCCTGACTTACTACATTCATTCATTAGGATCAGTTGGGTGTATCTTGCATACCTGCTTTCCCATCATTGCAGAGCTCTTGATGCATTGGTGAACCTCAGTCTGTTCCATTGTCCATGTCAGTGTTTCAAAGTTCAGTCACTTACTTTGTATGGAATTTTCATCATACTACATAACGACTAGATTGTGCCTTTGTCTTACTTGACTGAGCAGGGGACTGAGGGAAATTCTTTCACATCCTCTGCTCAGTTCAGTAAGATCTACTGAGATCTCAGCTCTCAGTCGGTAGTGCAATCTCTGCTCTCTGGATACTGTGTCCTTTAGAATGAGTGAGAAAGAAGTGGGTGGAAAGTGAAGGGGCCTTGACTCCGTCCCCCACTGCTCACTAACCAGAGTAAGTTGAGTGAGGGGATAAGTAAACTTCATCCTTTTGAGGGCTGCAGTATTTTATTTTCACCCAGAGCAAGAAGGGAGCAGGGAAGGAATTGTGCCTGGGAGGGCTGGCTATGAGGCATAGTGCCTGCTGGGGTATTATTCAGGTGCTTCAAGGCTGTGCCTAAGGGCAGCAATCTCATCATAAATGTTTAATTTCCCCTCCTATATTTCAACAATCATAGGCTTTTTCAACATTTCCTTTTCATTAATAGGCTTTCCTGTGGTGCCAAGCAATGGTATCCGTGCACCTCTATATATTAATGAATATATCCTCTGGGAGATAGGGAAGACTTAATGTCCCTCTTTTACAGGTGGGGTACTGAGGCATAGAAAGATCACGACTTCCTCAAGGTCACAGAGGATGTCTAGCAGAAGCAGGAATGAACCCAAGTGTTCTGAGTCTAAGTCCAGAGCCTTATATATCATAACATCCATTTATTGGAACAATGCCATCTAATCACAGCAAACAGACCTGTATTAGGACACTTAGTATTTGGGCGTTTTACAGTAAAAGGTTTCTATATTTGCTTTCTGTAGTCTGATACTGCAGGATATTTTGATCTGTTTGATTTATTTTATTAAAGAAGGATGGCACTGAAAAATCTCAGGGGCTTGTATGGGAAGAAATGTAATCATTGGCACAGGAGCACATCATATTTCCATGGCATAATGAGATAAACAACTTGATTTTAAGGTTGTTATTTGCTGTCTGTAACAACCCTTAGTCTTTATACCCTCTCGGATGACTGACACAGTTGGGATCCTGAGTTTTGTTTAAGCAAATGTATTTCCTCACATCCTTGATGTTGTGGGAGAGTGGGAAAGGGTCACACCACCTTTGTGCTCAGAGCAGGCAGTAAGAGACTGAAGTTTCAGGCTGATATTTTTTAATCAGCCACTACTGCAGCACTGCATTAATTTGAGTAGTAATCCTAGCTGTATAGGGAAAGCCATAAATCCTTTCTCATTTACACCATCCCACATTATCATGGACTGACTATTGATAGGCTTGGGATATGACATTCAGAGGATAAAATATACCCCTCCTTACAAACACTACATAAGAAAGGGCCTGACACATATCTACTGTTTTTTTTTTCTGACCCAGATAATTGTTCTGTAAAGCACAGAGAGCTGTTGGAGAAATAAGGGAATACTTTTCTGGAAGAACTTCTTAAATCCTGGGAATGCTTTAAAAAATAGCATCAAGGCTCGAAAATGTCTTTCTAAAAAAATATGCCTTATTTCAACTACGAGTTGTTGGGCTAAATACAAGAATCAGTGAGTGAAATTCTACAACCTCCTATTTTGGAGGTCAGATTAGATTATCATAACGGACCCCTCTGGATTTAACATCTATGAAAATATAATGTACAGTGATTTTTTTTCCTCCCTGAACAAGTCAGTCAGTTTAGTATTTTAGTTAAAAATGAGTAGCCCTTCAAAAGTTCAGAGGTTCAGTTTAGCCTGGAGAATAATAATATATAGCATCTCATGAGTTTTTCATCTCAAAAGTGCTTTTCAGAAAGGATAGGCAGACTTGCGTTGCCTAGTTTTGTATACATTTAAATACCATGAGCTCAAAAGTTCAACCCCAACTTGAACCCATTACATTTGCATTCCTGTTTTTTTTATGCTATTCTGTTCCTGTCTATTTTAAATTTGTGAAAAAAGATAATTGGTTACAAATAAATGTAAAAGAATTGTAGCAAAATATTATTATTTGCCCTCACTTATATAGCCCCATTGACGACCTTGCACAAATAGCCAAGTGAATAACAGGAGCGAATGTCTGTCACTTTCCAATGAAGCATTGGGTGTTGGTCAGAAATAGAAGGTATTGGGGTTGATGATCAATGTATCTGATATAGTGTGTGAATCCTCTCCATTATGAATGCCTGGGGTCAGCTAGGAATGAAAGTATTATGCAGACAGTGATGGTGCAGCACACTTAGCCTGCTCATCCCTGTCTACTTACCTTGTAGTGCAATGGTATCTTTAACTGCTGCCCTGACTGTCAGGCTAATGGATTCAGCCAAACATTAGAATAGAAGACTGCTAATTTATAAATCTCAGAAATGCCAGATGAGGGCAAGACTTTCTATTTGTGGCTCAGTATTCTTGAAGTCCACACATCACTGGGAGGATTTAAATTTGTGGAGGCCACATGTTAGAAAAATGGGACATGTGAAGATGATTTAGAGGACTGAAAGAAATACAAAATGAATAAAACAAATGACAGACATCTAATAAAATTACTTTCCTGAAACAGTGACTTGGATAAAAGAAGAGAAAAAGCCTAACTTTTTGTCTGACAGTAGCAGATCTTCAACAAAACCTCTTTTTATTTAATCATTAATCTTATCAAAACCTCTGTGGTATCTCAGACTTGACTGGAATCTGAGAGCTATAGTCTTGCTAATGGAAATGAATTAATGTGTGCCCTTTGCAACCCAGAAACCTGTACTGGTTTAAGCAAACTTATTTAATTAAACCAGGACAAATACCAGTGTGGACACTTGTATTTCAATTTGGCTAAAACCTGTTCCTAAACAACTTAAGCTAAACCTGAATAAAATGGTTTAAACCAAAATAAGAGTGTCCACATGGGCCTTTTGGACCAATTTAACTAGGTCATCTTAAAACCCTAAGTCAAGTTAAACCTTTGCAACTCCACATGTCAACAAACCCTAAAGCCCTGTCTATGCACGGTCTTTGTACCACAGTAGCTATTTCAGTTAGAGGGTGATTTTTTAAAAAAAAAACAAAATAGCTATACTGGTGCAATACCTAGTGAACATGGAGTTATACTGGTATGAAGGCAACTTATAGTGGTACTTATTCTGCTCCTTGTATGGGAATAGCTACACTAGAATAAAGCACCTTTATACCAATATATTTGCATCCCACACAAGGGAGGTTGTACCATTTTAACTATTTTGGTAAAAAAAAATTACATCCTTAACCAACACGATGCAAAAAACTTTGTACTGTGCCAACATAGTTAAAGCGGTGCAACTAGTGTGTGTCAATGAGATCTTAGAGAGCCAAAAGTTGAAGAGATTGTTCCAGATGCTGAAAGAGTACCCTAATTTTCACAGGAGGTGAGAACCCACAACCCACTAAAAGTTAATGATAGATACAGGAATTCAGGTACTTATTGGACTCAGTCCATAAAACCCTAAATATATGTGTAGAGCATTCAGCTTCCCTCGAAATGTCTCAGTTTCCCAGGCTCATCCCTGCTTTTCCTTCTCATAGGAAAATGGGATGTGCATACCAGATCAGACAGTGTATTCATCGTTCCTGGTATCCTTCCTCCAGCAGAGGCTAATTACTGATGCAGATGAAGACAACCCCCTTCCCCCTCAACCCTGACAAAGTCAATCAATCAATCAATCAATCAGTAAAACATTCCAAAGTGTACCTGTCCCAGTTGTTCAATGATATATATGTGGAGTTGAGGGAAAGAGATAACTTGCTGACTCTCAAAGCTAGTCTGCCTATACCTAGAAGCATGAGATTTGATTACCCTGATCTGATCATTCATAAACTATTAATTTTGTTATTTGCAGAATTATACGATCATTTTAAAAAGTAGAGGTAAGTCAATGAATCCCTAAAACAAGGAATTCTCCAGGTTGTGGCTAGATGCTGCATGAAAACATTTCTTGTTTTCTGTTTTTTTATTGTTCTAAATGTGACATTATTATTATTATTTTCATCAGAGTGTTTTCATTTTTTATTTTAATTTTCTTGTCAGAAAACACAATCCAAAATACAGAAGGATAGGCTCCATTACAAACTGGATACTTACCACCTGCAATTGTTAAATTTACCATAGTTTGAGTCGTATCCAGTTCTATATATAGGAAATCCCAACTGTCACAGAAATGGTAAATGTGGCACTGTACTAAACATCTGTTCGTTTGTTTCTTTACATGTTGCCTAGTGTAGCAGCCAGTTATGAAGTCTGGATCAGAATATGAAGTTCACTAGAGTTGAAAGCTGTTCATGATTGGAGCTGAGCGAATAATTGATTTTTCAGTCTGATGGCCAAACAAATACTGGGAAAAAATGTTTTGTGTCACTCTAAAACAGAATTTTTTGGAGGTTTTCTCACTGAAGAAACAACAAAAAATTATTTGACGACAAAGAAAATATTTTGGTCAACCACAAATAAAACATTTTATTTTGGTTTTGGGTGGTTTTACCCCTTTAGAAAAATAACTCAAGCTAAATTTTGAAATGGAACATTGTTTTCTAAAAAATGTTGAAACTTTTAATTTATAAAATGTTCACTTTTCTTTGTCAGCCCAAAACTATATTTTTCATGAACTAAATTTTCCATCCAAATATTTTGCCCAGCTGTATTCACAACTAAGGTTTTGATCTAGTTCTACCTGGTGTACAATAAAATCTAGATCCTGGTGGGTATTAAAACACAATCATGTCTTGGGTGCCTACAACTACTGTTTACAACCAAAATATACAAAAATTATTTTGTAACTCACTGTAATATTACTGGACAATTAAATACAGAAGATCTGTGTAGTACCCAGAAAATCTTCCATTGAAATAAATAGATGATGGGCAGAAATGAAAGAGACTTTCATTTAATTACCCTTACTTAGTCAATTTTATACTACAAAGTTTCAGCATTGAGATACACCAGAGAGGCTGTATTGATTTCAATGGAGATATGCTCATGTAAAACTGGGGTAACACAATGATGTATCCTGCCATCGTAATGTAAGCCCCCATTAGTAAAACAAATGCATTCTAAAGAAGAGAATCTAGCAATACTTTTGATTGAAGACTTCAGATTAAATCGAAAATGACAAGTTACAATGCACAATAGTCATGGATATTGGGTAAATCCACACCTGACCTGAATGAGACACTCTTAGCTCTGGTTCATTCAGTCTAACTCCTGAGATATTTAAGCAATGTTCAACCCTTTTGAATGCATTCCATTTGTCCAAATCAACCTTGTGCTAAGTATGTGTAAGTTTGCACTTGCGAACATCAGGCCTCTTGCAGCTTAGCTGAGATGATCAGACTCAAGTCAGCACTTCTTTTTTTATAACCAGCTTGTATTAATCATTCTAATCTCCCTGGTCCAATTTCAATTAAGGTCTAAAGGTCAAAAGCTTTACTAGCCCAATGAGCCATCCAGTCCCTAGATAATACCTAGTGAAACTCTGTACTTCTCAATTAGATGATTGCATTGTACATCTTTTGGATTGAGTGGATTTATTGCTATAATCTGACTCATAGCAGAGTCTATTAAAATGAAGACATGTTAAAGGAACAATTATATGAGAAAAATGAGGTTTCTTCATCAAACCAAATGGGTATTAATTCAGAGAAGCCCACTTAATACTCAGTGAATAAACAAATAAAATAAAAAAGCCAACAACTTCATGGGTTCATACATATCGTTTTGAGGAGACGATTTTGGTTTTTATGGTGATTTTTGCCTCTTGGAACAAATAGAAAGCTTGTGAAATGGGTACATCTGCACTGAAGTCAGTGCAATTGAACCTACGTACACCAGCTCTGAACTTTTCTTTACATTCACTTTTCAGTGAAACTTTTAGAATAATTCAGAGCCAGAGTAAAACTTAGCTGAAATTGCCAAGTGTTGCTGGTTTTCACCCAAAACCATCACTTAACCCAGAATTGGCTGAAACATGACTTATCGTTGCTTGAGACTCAGACACAATTTGGTCCAAACTTGCTCAGGTTTGCTGAAAGAAACTTCTGTGAACATTTTGACAAACCAGGTCTGAGTGTCAGGTCTCACTGCAGAAGCACTGTATAGTTCTTCTGAGCTGTGAAATGAATCACAAAATTTCTGCCTTACTTAGGGAGGTGAGGAACAAGGAAGCTGGTGTTTGTGGGGGATGTGAAGCTTGACCATTTTATGTTTCTGAAGTTGCTTGAAGAACTGATTGCTGTTTGGGGTTAAATTCAGGAAGCATAGGGACAAATTCACTTCACTGAATGGCACCAATTATTTCAGGTCTGAATTTGACCGAACTACTTTGAGTTGATGAGCAAGAAATTGATCCTGACATTTGTCTTTAGGCATTATATCTTTGTCTGATGTGGCTCTTATACAATTGCACTGAAGTGGCGCCACTTTTGGGGGGTATTTCTTAGATTATGGAGGAGAAGCATTCGGTTTTAGCTGTGGCTGCTGTTGGTGAAGATCTGGTGTGAAGGTAAGACTTCTTCGGCCAAGAGCTACCATCAAATACCAGGGGACAAATGTGCCAGGATGGGAATACTAACCTATATCTGATTGCTCTTTAGAAAATGTCAGTCTAGTTATCATATGAGGGAGAAAGAGGAAAGAGACAGAGAGAGCAGCTGTCTTGTCAATGAAGAAGGTATTCCCCTGGGACTGATGTTTGAGAGCAGAATTTTATCAAAAGTTCTTTGATCCCCTCTCTATGACACTTCCATGGGCTGTCAACAATACTGTAACTACAGGCATATTAGGGTCTTCCTTTTATGAAGGCCTTTTGGGGTTTTGTTTTGTAAGAAAAAACGGTATTTGGAAGATATCAGGAATAGGAAGCCTATTTCCTTTTGAACATGGATTGCAAAAATTTGGCTTCCATTTCAGCCAAAAGACCGAAGAAAATAGCAGGGAAATTATTACATCCTAGTCTGTCTAATGCAGTTAAATATTGCATAATTGCAGATACTTTGTGCAGTTTTCAGGGTGTGTTTGAAATTGGGTGACATGGAAAATGGGAGGGTTATGTTTTGGCCTTGGATCAGGCAAAAGCTTTTTATACAACCAACCATAAGTAGGGCAGCTTCACTCTATCTTAATATTGTATTACCATACAATACCTAGAGCTGTCGTGTGTTATCTGGCTATGAATCTTGTATGTTCATGCAATCCTTTATGGGAAAAAAGGTGATGCTACACAGATACATTCTGGGGTAAGGCAAGATCGCCCCTTGAATCCTTTGTTGTATTGTTTTCTTTGGACACTTTACAGTTGGCAATGTGTGGGGATCT
Organism: Natator depressus; assembly: GCF_965152275.1. Taxonomy (NCBI): domain Eukaryota; kingdom Metazoa; phylum Chordata; order Testudines; family Cheloniidae; genus Natator; species Natator depressus. Next base: position 53,935,528 of record NC_134239.1, on the reverse strand, counting down.
CAGCGTTCAAATGCATGGATTCGGGGAAGAGGAATTTCACTTTGTCTGAAAATCTTCATTCATCCAGATGATGTCACAGGGCTGGTGAGTAATACAGAAGATAGGGACTTATTGTTTGACACCTTATGCAACTATCAGGTTTCAGCCATAGCAGTGATCAACTTGAATAAGAGTAAGGCTCTGTGGGTGGGAATTTTGGGGTGCTCTTTTAATCTCAGAGGATTCACAGATCATGACAAGCCCTCCTGGGGTTATAGATATTTTAGGACTAGCCTTCAGTAGTGATGCAGTAGCTGAGTTGAAGTTGGAGAAGTATTACATCTACACTGTAATAACTGGCCTGGTCAGCTGACTTGAGCTTGCAGGGCTATAAAATTATAATATAGATGTTCAGGATCAAGCCTGGGCTTTAAGACCCCATGATGGGGGAGGGTCACTGAGCCAAATGCCTACACTGCTATTTTTAGCCTCACAGCCCAAGATACCATGTGCTTTTTATTCCAGTGTACCTATACCCCTTGATTCAGGTTCCTGGTCTAGCCTGATTTGAACCTGCACCTCCTACATCCCAAAGGAGTATCCTAACCATGGGGCTATAGATTCAACCTTTCCTGTTGCAGCTGTTTCTCCTTGTATAAAGAATTAAATGTGCTTTGGGCCAGAAACTGACTCTATAAACCTGTGGTTAGGGCACTCCGCTGGCATATGAAAGAGCCCAGTCTGAATCAGGTGAAGCACTAACTCCCTGTGTCTTTTAGATCCCAAGTGAGGGTCCACGCCCACTGGGCTACTGTCTTGTCAGTGTGCTGCTTTTTTTTCTGTGCGCGTGTGAAAAATGTAGAATTCTCTCAGTTTTGATCTGGTTCAGGGAAAAAAAAAACTCTATTTTTTTTCCTTGAAATGGAATTTCTTTTTTCAGCCAGCTCTAATAAAAAAAACTCTGTTAGGAATCATTTCATATGCACATATCCCTCACTGAGCTCAAGGCTCTTTTGAGGTAGGACACAGTAAGAATTCTGCACAACAGTTAGGTCAAGAGGCTCTATCTAATTATGTACTTATATGCCCCCATGCGCCCATTTCTATAGTATCAGTCTCTAATGTATGTATGCTTACAACACCCCTGTGAGATAAAGAAGTGCTATTTTACAGATGGGGAGCTGAAGCCCAGAGAGACTAATTGACTTGCTGAAGGTGGCTCAGGAAGTCTGTGTGTCAGAGCTGGATTCACAAGTCCCTAAACACTGGATCATCTGTCCTCTTAGATAATAATAATGTAGCCTAATGAAGTTACAATGTATTTTTAGGTGGGTAGTTGAGAAGGTAGAATTTGGACACCTTGCCCACACTAATGTGACTTTATCTTGCAGGGGATGCAGGGGAATTGCAGTGCAGCTCTTCTCAGTCATCAAGACCACTTCCTGCAGCACCTTTTGATTTCTTCAAAGGTGTTTCCTGCAAGCATCTCAGTATATTCTGTGGCAAAGGCCAGGCAGTGTCATTGGGATTTTCCTTTCCATTTGTTGTTTTTAATCTCTTCCTTCTCCCCACAACCTTATTTTATCCTCCTCTGAAGTCCATTCTGTCCATCACTTCTATCCTCCTTTCCACACATAGGGCATTCAGACTCCCTCCTATACCCCTTCCCACATGCCCAATCCCATTTCTCCAAGGTTTCAATTCCCAGCTCTCCTTCTTCCTCTCTTCTATCATTTTCCTAAACAACTTATCTTTCCTCTCTTATGAGTCACTGCCTTTCACAAACCTTCTGCTTTGACTTCCAGCTCTGGTCTGACTCCCTGCTCATCACCTTGGTTATTTTCTCAAACTGTCCTTCTTAAACACTGCATTATTCCTGATCTTTGTGGGCTTGGGTAGCCAATGTCTTGCCGTTTGTGCCATTATGTACACCACTGAGAGTAGGCTGCTAGAATTCTGATTTGGTAGTTTTACACAACACTGCATCCTATGAACTATTTCGAAAACTGACAAAAGTTGCCAAGCAATGGAGTATCAACCCTTCTTTCTCACCAATTTCCTCCTCTTTCCCATCCTGTTATTCACTACTTTGTAATCTCCTGTTCATCAACTTTGTAACCTGCATGGAACTTGGAGGGGAGCACAGGTTGCAGGAGGGACAATGAAACAAACCTGCTTGACTTTTCTGATCTTAGCCATTTCCTTTCTGACTTCTCTGTTATTGACATTATGATCTCTATTTAAAACCTTTCCTTTCCTCTCTGCATGACTCCTAGATACAATTCTGGTAGGAAAGGGCGCCGATATTTTAACCAAAATTCCCTGTTATAAAAAAAAAGCCAACCTCCTTGATATATATTAATTTTATTGCAAATTCTCTCAATTATTTGGATCCTTGATTATCTGACCTTGATTATCAGCACTCCCTATGATATCTGGATAATTAAGACTGTTCTGTGTAGTAGTATTATGAAGTCAGTAAAGCACTTTGGGATCTTTCAGGGTAACAGATGCAAGGGAAATGTAAAAGTATTATTGAAAAAAACAACAACAAACAACACCAATTGGCTCTTTATCTTGGGCAAATGGGGAGGGACGGTAGTCAAAGGAGAAAAATTGCTAGATAATGTCTTGTGGATTATTAATTTTTAAATATAAAACATCACATTAGAGAGGGAGCCTGTGACTTCCATTTTGTCAAAAAGAAAAAAAGAAAGGATTCACTATTGCCTTATGTTAGGCAAAAATCACTTTGCTAAAGGAATGTGTGTCAGACACTGGTGAAATTTTTCAGGACTGATGTGAATTGTGTCTCCTCACTGTTTATTTTAAGTATTAATTAATTAATTGATAGATTATTTTTCAGGGGACTTTGCTGCTAAAGAAATGACTGATGGTCAGACAAAAAGGTATGTAAAAGACTGACAAGGTAGATGGCTGAGAAAAGGAAAGAAGAGCCGACACCATAACAATAAGCCAAGTAGAAAATCTCCAGAAATACGTTGTGTTAGCTTTAAGAAATTTGTGGGAAACTTGGCAACTGTGTGATGGGCACAATGCGGACATTAGACAGATAAACACAAGACATAAATATGCCTATCAGTACTTTGTTCTGTTCTATGATAGACTTTACATTTGTGAAATTACAAAGAATCTGTCTTTTGTGGTGATATCTCTAAAATGCAACCCAGAAAATTTTGCACTCAGCACTTACACACATCTTTGTAGTTAGAAATAACCTGACTGTATTTTATAAAGTTTGGGGCTTGGAAAATCATTTTGGTTTGATATATAAATCATTTTATAAATCCAGTTTATATACTCTCTCTGATTTCTTCCTTGCCACAGAGTGACTGAACATCCTGTAATATCACTAAAAATATGTAGTGCTTCTTAGCAGAAACTGATTTATTCAGCAACACTATACCCATTCCAGCTTTTAACTATATATGATGGTGAAGTGACTTATGAAAGTGTCTCAATTTAGCAGCCCTCCTGTCTTTTATGCAGGTCTCAATGGACAGATCAAGGGTCTAAAAATAATCCACTTTCATCCATGAAAGGCACTTTTTCCCCACTTCCCCTTCAGTGATGCTGGCAGGAACTGAGAGGAGATATTTTCAAGTAGCAGTATTTGGATATTACAGCTGTAAGATATGCATTGAGCTTTTTCCAGATGAGAGAAGCTCAGAGATGGACATACCCCCTTATAATTCATCTAGTAAAGTTGCTTTTGATAGTTACGTGAAGAATGCACAACTATGATTTTTAGGTTTAGGTTGAATGCCCCCCTCTCCCTCCAAATTCTGATGAATCTCTTGGGTCTATAAAATTAGGCTTGTGTGCCCAAACTGTAATGGGGATCCAAATGTCCCCCATACTTTGCAAAAGTTTGGATTTGGATCTAGACCTAGATTTGTAATGAATATGAATGGCTCAGAATATTTCCAAGCCTTGGAAAAATTCCAGCTTTGTGGCCTAATCCTGTCTCTACTTAGCAATTAAACTAAAATAAAAATATCAACTACAGTTACACCAGAAAGAGAAAAATTACAAAGGAGTCTTCAGGCTTCAGTGCCTAAGCCGATCTCGGCATTATGTAGTACTGCAGGAAAAAAAGTCCCCATTGTGGTACAGTAGTGCAGAAGTAGGTATATTAGAAGGGTTTTACACCTTCTTTTGAAGCTTATAGACATGGACACAGCTGGTGACAGGAAAAGAATAAGGATTGGTGTGTGTTGCTGTAACAGCTTCTTATGTGGTGCATGGGACATGCACATAAAAACATTTAGGAATAGATGGGGGACTCAGCTACATAGCTACTGTCTATGGTCTTGCCATATGGCCCATTCTTCTCTTTGTATTTTTTCTTCTTGTTTGAGCTTATGAAAAATATGGCATCCTATAATATCCTTAAGAAACCTTATTGAATTAAGTTTAATTATCTTTGGTGGTCCATTGTATGAAATGCAAAGTTTATGTGTTATTGTGGGTTGGGGACTGTATGTAACTTCTCAAGGGGGGACATGTGATAGGAACCCTGGAAAGTGTTATGAACTTCAAAGGACTATATTGAACAATGTGCCAGACAAGAATAGACTTTTTGAACAAAAAGTGTTAAGTGCTTCCTTGGGGAATGCGTATGGGAAGATTAATGTAAATTTTCCATCTCTGGTTATGCAAAACCCCTGATTTTTGAAATTACGTTCTGAGGAGAGAGTCTTTGTCTCCTTGTTATCTGTTCCTGAAAATGACATAAAATGCCTGTGCTATATAAAGAATTAGATGAACTACCCAGATGGTTGTTCTGTTTCTGAATCTGAGACAGTTATCAGCTTGAACCACAGTGACTACTCAGTTATGGATTTTGACAGATTGACACCTAGTATAGTTTGAAGTTAGAGTTAGAGTGATCTCTGGTAAGCTTTTTTAGCATGTGTATAACATATTTTACTTTTCTTTCTTTGTTTTCTGTGAAATTCTTTCACTTTAAGCAATAAATGTGCTTGCTTAGGACGAGCTGTATCGTAACTTATAACTGTGGGCATTTTTGCTATTCATAGCCCTGGAGAGAAACCAAAGCACAGACACTGGCCTTTTATAGAAGTCTGGCTTGCTGGGGATATCACAATGTAGGCAGGGAACTGTGCAGCTTGGAAAAATCCTGGTCAGAATGGAGAGAGATGTGGGCCTCTGCCCAAGACAGGGGAAGGCTGAGGAGCTGGGAAACTAGAGTGGTACCACAGAGGATGGATACAGGTGCAGTTGCCCTGAACTACTACAATTCTCTCTTATATCTATACTTAAATTATGCTGGTCTGAATGCATTTCTTAAATGCTTGTAAGAACAGCAGAGGAAAAAAAATCCTTGAAAAACAACTTTGATGGAAATTCGATGCCAGGTGTAATGATTTCTCTTAAAAGTAAGAGGCCACATCCTCAGCCAAACTGGAAAGGTGGTATGCAAAAGCAGCTTATACTCCTCCATTGTAATCCACTGATTTTGGTAATGATCTCTGCAGGCCCAAAGCCTCCTATAATTTATGCCAGATGCACTAATTACAAGGGACCAAAAATATAGTCCAGGCTCAGTATGGCCTAGGGGTGTCTCAGCCATGCCCCATATATTAGCCTATGCCCTTGCACTGGAGTGATCCTCCCGAGCTAGTTAAACAGCCTATGCTGGTGGTATAGTGCAAAGAAATATTCCACACTAGATGATTTACCTTACATCTTTTAATTAACATGTATGTTCAGAATTCTTCTCACACATCATCTGGAACTTCCCATTTAGAAAAGTCTAGCCTCAATTATAGAAGAAATTTGGTAATTTGTTCAAGATCCAGCATTTAGCATTCAAGTGGTGTTATTGAGTCTATAATGCATTACTAATATGTAAGTGATGATGCACTATGACAGAGGGTTTTCTTGTGGAAATACTTATTGCAGGAGGATATCAATGTCTTGCTAATAGCAGAAAATGACTGTAAATAGAATCTGCCTGGAACAACTGTTATGTATCAAATTAGCATAGTTTAATATTCATATTCAAATACAGGAACATGTTTCTCTTACACTGGGATTTTTTGTTTGATTTCGTAGGGGAGAGATCTCAATATTAATGCAAAAATGATAATATTATAACATTTTTAGGTTGTTACAAACTGGTTTGCATCTTTTCTGAATATTAAGATATAACTACAAGTTTGATATAGCCAGGATGCTTGGAAATTCAAGAATACATATTATGTTTAGCTAGCTATGCTGCAAAATGTTAAAATGAGAGCAAGTGGTGTTGTAACTGTATTGGTCCCAGGAGATTAGAGAAATAAGTTGGGTTAAGCAATATCTTTTATTGGCCCAACCTGAAGAAAAGCTCTGTGAAAGCTTGACTCTTTCACCAACAGAAGTTGGTCCAATAAAAACAAATATTACCTCACCCACCTTGTGTCTCTAAAACTAGTCAAAGGAATTCCAAGAGGCATCTACCTTATCTCTCCAGGACAAGCAAATTTCAGGGAAGATAAACATGGTTTATAGTCAGAAAACATGTATTAGTTCCAGGTGTGTTTATTATCTCCAGGATGGAATGCAGCTTTATAACTTCTATTTCCCTTTAACATTCTATACTATTTTCTTTTTTACTATGTTTTGAAAGATTTATATAGTATTAATTTTTTTGATTCATGCTTTTTATAGTAGAATATCTGATAAGTCTAATGACATATTGTAAATATACTGTAAATGGTAGGTAATAAATCTAGAAACCATTTGGTCAAAAAAGCAAACAACCCAAGCCGGGTGTCTTATCAAAAAATAGGACTTGTCCCTCTTGTGTAAGATATCAGTTTGGTATAATATGATCTTTAAATCATGAAAACAGATGATTTTGTAAACATTCATATTTTAGGAAGAGACCCGATTGTGAAAGGAATGTAGGGTGTGTTATCAGAGTAGTAAAACTAAGTAAACTCACACAAAGCCCTGGTCTACACTAGGACTTTAGGTCGAATTTAGCAGCGTTAAATCGATGTAAACCTGCACCCATCCACACGATGAAGCCCTTTTTTTTGACTTAAAGGGCTCTTAAAATCGATTTCCTTACTCCACCCCTGACAAGTGGATTAGCGCTTAAATCGGCCTTGCTGGGTCGAATTTGGGGTACTGTGGACACAATTCGATGGTATTGGCCTCCGGGAGCTATCCCAGAGTGCTCCATTGTGACCGCTCTGGACAGCACTCTCAACTCAGATGCACTGGCCAGGTAGACAGGAAAAGAACCGCGAACTTTTGAATCTCATTTCCTGTTTGGCCAGCGTGGCAAGCTGCAGGTGACCATGCAGAGCTCATCAGCAGAGGTGACCATGATGGAGTCCCAGAATCGCAGAAGAGCTTCAGCATGGACTGAATGGGAGGTACGGGATCTGATCATTGCATGGGGAGAGGAATCCGTGCTATCAGAACTCCGTTCCAGTTTTCGAAATGCCAAAACCTTTGTCAAAATCTCCCAGGGCATGAAGGACAGAGCCCCATCAGGCATTGGGATCTCAACCCAGAATTCCAATGGGCAGCGGAGACTGCGGGAACTGTGGGATAGCTACACACAGTGCAACACTCCGGAAGTTGACGCTTGCCTCGGTACTGTGGAAGCACTCCGCCGAGTTAATGCACTTAATGTACTTAGAGCATTTTCTGTGGGGACATACACACTCAACTATATAAAAACAATTTCTAAAAAAACGACTTCTATAAATTCGACCTAATTTCGTAGTGTAGACATACCCAAAGTAAACTCTCCAGGATGCCAGAAATAGCCTCGTGAAATCAATTTTATAATTATTCTAAAAACTTTTCAGGAAAGCCTCTAGGAAAATATGTAGCAGGAAGTGTTTTAAAGCTTTGTTCTTTCTTAAACATTTAAGATGGTATGAGCTTCTATTTGCAATTTTTTATCTAAATGCAAGTCTTCATATAACTGCCTGATATAATTTTTATATGAATATAAGATGTTTTATGTCTTAATATAGCAGGCTAATTTGATGCTATAACTGATTACTAATATAAGAAGCCATGTGAGTAAAGAACATTTATATTAATGAAATTAACTACTGGCAGTGCTCAAACATCTCTCACCCTACCCAGAAAACAAGAAAAATCATGTTTCCAAAAATTGTCATGTAGAATCAACAACTTAAGCTAATGCTTTCTAAAGAATTATTTAATTTAACACAACTGTTTTGAGAAGTAAAAACATATATAAAGAAGTGTTTGAACTTTTTGAAAACATTTTCTGTCAAACTCTAATAAAGTTGAAATAATATCTCAGCTGAATAAAGAGAGAGAGTTAAACTTAACTTTAAAAGTTCTTTCCCACCACAAGACGAACAAAGACAATTCAATAAATGTTGCATATTCTTTAGGCAGACTGCATAATCAGGAGCTAAACCAACCACAAAGTCTTGGAGGCAATGAAAGAGTGACAGCAACCAATTTGAATCTAAATAAGCCTCAAAGAGGTGTGCTTTCCTAACATCATGGAAATGGGAAGTACTGTATATGAAAAAAAACTGAAACTCTGAAATGAGCGCCCCTCACGCACATACCTTCTGCTACCCTGCCCAAACAAACAGCAAGCACGTAACTTATCCTGTCCATTACTGCATGCAAGCTGACAGAGTAAAAATAAAACAAAACAGAGAAGACTAAAGAAAAATCTCTCCAAAAACTTCAACAAGTGTTAGTGAGAGAAAGTAACTAAGACACTGCCCTGGGATTAGATTTAAATTCTTCTAATGATTTTACTGGGATACAAGATTGCTGTTGTAATTTAAAATACTAAGAGTTTCTCCTGTTAATCAATTTGCAAGAAGAGACGGGGTAAACTGAAAAATAGTAGGACTTAATTAGATTTAAGATGCTTAATATTCATAATTGGCCTCTCTCAAGGCAGCTCTTTAAATAGCTTCTTCTAAGTAACTGATTTAAATATTTTCTTCTCTTTCATAGGATGTAGTTAAGATCGCTTATCTTGCCCAACTGTAAACTGGATGGTTATTTATTAATAAAAAACAGGTCCACCTACCCTGAAACAAAGTTATTTCGCTCATCTATAAAGATTCTTAATTATGTAATGATGTACTAAAGCAGTGTTTCCCAAACTTGGGACGCCGCTTGTTCAGGGAAAGCCCCTGGTGGGCTGGGCCAGTTTATTTACCTGCTGCATGCACAGGTTCGGCCGATCGTGGCTCCCACTGGCTGCGGTTCACCGCCAGTGGGAGCCATGATCGGCCAAACCTGCGGACATGGCAGGTAAACAAACCGGCCCGGCCCGCCAGGGGCTTTCCCTGAACAAACAGAGTCCCAAGTCTTAGAAACACTGCCGTAAAGAATAGGTTCACAAAAATTTGGGGGGAAAAGTATACTTTGTTCTTAACTTACCAAACAAAGTGCCCCATCAAATGCGGACTCACTCTGAAAATTCTAATCTCTGTTGAGGTTCTCCACAGAGAGACATTCAGAGAAGATTATAATGGAAGTCACCAGTTTATCACTTGTATTCTCTCCCTTGTGTTGTTTTGTGTAATGTTTCTTTCATAATAATTAGCCATGTGTAATAATTATTTTTCTTGGTGTTCTTCATGGTGTCCCCTAAAGTATGTAAAAGAAGTCCTGTAACTAAACAGTGGGAGTCACACCCCTGAGTTACAGTAAGAAAAACAGTTAGTAAGAGCTGGCATATCATCACTTGTTTCTCTAAATATTTTTAGTATTTTTTAATGATAAAATTACCTGTCATCCAAAAATTATAGTTACTCCCTTTCTACTCCACAGCGCCCCCCCCCCCAAATGTAAGAATCATTGAACTGCCAGGCATTCTCCACATCTTTGGTTTTAAGAGCAGCTTTTCAGTGTGAATGAGCAATCTGAACATTCAACATTTAAGAGAGATTGAAGCATTTCCAGTAAGGTGTCCTCACAGTCACTCCTCTCAATAAAGAACACAGAAGATGAGGGTTAAGGAACAGACATGTACAAGCCCTCAGTTACAAAACACATGTGCCCAGATCCCCTTTCCCTGCAATTGCTGAGATGAACTGCAGGGTTCTGTTGCTGGTGAACTCAACCAACAAGCTCATTGTCTTCAAAGAAAGCTTCAAGCACAAGCAACCCCAGAGATTCTTTCTCAGCTTTTGTACTTTCGCTACTGGAAGTTTGTCTGTCTTAAAGACTGAATAAAAACTAATCAACTCACAGAAAGGGAAGGAAATATCCACAAGGTTCTGCTAAATAGAAATGTCTGTGCCATTCTTTCCAGTTGCACAGACATTGTTTTTCCCCAATTTGAACAGACCAACAGGCTGGCTCCCAAACCCCACAGATTCCCCCTGGAATCTTCAGAGCTCAGCAGGATTCCAGCATTAAACTGAAGAATGGGGTATCTGGAGCCACCAGTTTTCTGGCAGCATAGCTCCAGTGGAGCTTTCCCAGTTTAACTGGGGCATCTTGGAAACATAATAAAGCTTCTGGAACGTATCATGTTTCCACCCTGATCTCAAAAGAGCTAACTGGGAATAATGAGAATTGCCTCCACTCCTGCCAACCCATTGTCCATGGCCCACCCATTGCCATCTTTTCATGAATGTTTCCTGGAAACACCCTCTGTCCCCTATACAAAGAGATGAGTGGGAAGCTGTCTGGAGGCAGCTTAGTCTTTTTCGTGTGTAGGTGGAGGAGATCCATGTGGATCCATCCACATGTGTATCTCAGAGGCATGACCAGGTTCTGAGTACACAATCTGGAGAAAAGACCTCGGATTTTACCTTGTGTGTATTTATATTCAGATTGGGATCTCAGCAATTTGCCATTGCAGCCCTTGATGTTTCAGGTTTTCTCTACCCCAAAGTTAAATCATAAAGAAACCTTGACTTTTTGTATCATTCCCTTCCTTTCCTACTCTCACTCAGTAAATTTTATTCCAGTGCAAGGGCCTGTAAAACCCCATCTACAGAGCAGCTGTTAATGTGAGATTGAGAATCGCAGGTTTGTCCTGCAAAAAAGAAATTCTTAAAATTATCCCTGTTCTGCAGGATGCAAGTTTCTCCTTTTCTTAGTGTAACTCAGTAAAATTTACCTTGCAGGACAGGTGGAATGTTAAGCCTTCAGTGCTATAAAATGGAGTATGACATGGCTCCTCTGTAATGAAATGGATTTCATCCTTGGTGCGTATTTCAGTAGTACAGCTGACTAAAATGTATTTTACAGTCATCATCTCAAAAGATCTGAAAACGTTTTCGTTTAATTCCAAATCCAGAGGGATTTTTTGTTTTTCCAAATTCTCCACAGACCTATATTTTTTAAAAAGATGGTCCTTTTTCAGAATCCAATGTTTTGATTTAAAAATGATATTTTTAAACTATGATTTGATTTGTGAGGAAAAAAAGATCCACCATGTGACAAAGTTGATGCATTTTCATTCAAATATATCACACTGAATATTTTCATTCACAAATTCCAAAAAGTTTCTAGTTATATGTGAAATATATATTCTCTTTCTCACTGAATTGTGTGGATTTTTTTTGTTGTTATTCTGAAATAATACCATTTAACAAAAGAATTGTAGAAATTTTCAGTGAGGCTTTCAGGGTGGCAAAGTACTTATTTTTTCATAAAATCTTTGCAGGCTACCTAAAAAAGGATGAGCTAAGAGCAGAGGTATATACTGAAAACACCAGGTGGCAAAGGCAACAGATAACTCACTACATTCACCTTTTAAAAAAAGAGTCAACTTGCCTCAGAAGTCATGTTAAATGGGGCTCTATTCTACTGGACAGTCCATAAAGCATCAGTCTGGGATGTAATAACTATCATTCAGACAGCCTACAGGGAGGCAAGAAAATGATATCATTTTTTATATTCTATCATATGGTTTTGAATTATTATTTTTGATTTGTGTTACACTAGCACCTAGAGGCCCCTGACATGTAAAAAAAAAACATAGTCTGTCACAAGGAGCTTTTTGTTATGCTCTAAGTACACTGCACTGTTTTATATTTCCTAAGCTAACTCAAACAATCCATATTCTATGTTACAACAACAGTTGATTATTTTATACCCAGCAGGAGTTCTCATGTCTCTTCATGATACAAAATCATAAACCATGAAACCAGAACAATCCAATTCTCCAAGCAATATTGTTTACGGTGCCTTTTTGCAAGCTTGTAGACAGCGTCACAGTTAGTTCCACAGCAAGGCTGCTCAGACTACGCCCAGCTAAGGGATGAAATAACAACTTGACAGGAGCTTAAATGTCACAACTAATTTGGTGCCAGATTGTGCCCTCCTATGGGGAGAGGGGGGAAGAAAACTTGTGAAAGGGGAAGCAAAATAGTAAATCTGTGTGTGGTTCTTCTCATAGATTTTCTATCGAATTCTGCCACTGGTGGTGGGTGCACATTCCCACACCATTACCACCTCTGCCTCAAGTAAGAGTCAGAATAATAAAATCAGGGACCTCGAGAGGTCATCTAGTCCAGTCCCCTGCACTCATGGCAGGACTAAGTATGAGCTAGACCATCCCTGACAGGTGTTTTTCTATCCTGCTCTTAAAAATCTCCAATGATGGAGATTCTACAACCCCCTTAGGCAATTTATTCCAGTGCTTAACCACCCTGACAGGATGTTTTTCCCAATGTCCAACCTAAACCTCCCTTGCTGTAATTTAAGCCCATTGCTTTTTGTCCTATCCACAGAGAAAAAGAAAAACAATTTTTCTCCCTCCTCCTTGTAATAACCTTTTACGTACTTGAAACCTGTTATCATGTCCCACCTCGGTCTTCTCTTTTCCAGACTAAACAAACCCAATGTTTTCAATCTTCCCTCATAGGTCATGTTTTCTAGACCTTTAATCATTTTTGTCACTCTTCTCTGGATTCTATCCAATTTGTCCACATCCTTCCTGAAATGTGGTGCCCAGAACTGGACACAGTTGAGGCCCAATCAGTGCAGAGTAGAGTGGAAGAATGACTTCTCGTGTCTTGCTTACAACACTCCTGCTAATACATCCCAGAATGACCCCAAAGAGTGCAGATCTCCAGAGATTTTCCCAAATCTCCAGGACATGCTTGAGGTACACAACTATCCTGCACCAGATCAAGGATCCCCTGTAGATTGTTCCTGGCTTCTTGACTGTGTCTCCCTCCCAACTGAGTCAGCTTCCCGAGCCCTTTCTCCACCTTTAAGAGGGAATTATCCATCAAATTACAGGACCCCCACCATCATCTTTAATGTAGAGGGTTAGCCTGTGGAGACTACAAGTCCCAGGTTGCAATGCTCCATCTTTATTCTCTCTAATCCAGGTGGTAAATTGTCTGCTAGGGCTTGTCCCATACTGTAGAAAACAAAGGGATATATTAAACATAAAGGCCACTTTTTTCCCTCCCATGATTTGCAGCAATTTTCCTCCCTCAAACTCTCTTCAAGGTCTTGTTGGTTAGTTATATAAAATTGATTTTCATTCTGAAAGAAAATAAGGTTGGCTTCTTGTTCAGTAGGAAAAGGAAAACAGCTTCAAGATCATCACACTAGCTGGTCTATGTATGTGCCCCTGCCCTTTCCCCAGCCTCAGTGACAGCTTTTTTTTTTAACCACACACAAAGCAATTGTTTACTTCCTTATAGAATGAGAATGAGGACTTCTCTTTTGTTCAAGGAGACAGCCTCCAAAGCTCAGAAATAAGATAGGATGCTGAGCCACCTGGAAAGGGCAATCTTCTGTCACAAAGCATAGGATACTGTATAGTTCTAAAGCTAATATTTCCCAGTAAGAAATCTGGGAATCTTAAAAACTTGCTGTAAATTTGAAATGATACAGGAGCAGCAGAAGACTAGATAGGCAATAGGGACACAAAATAACTTGGCTTCCGCAAAACAGTTAAATTAAAGGATGATATCTACATTTGCAATAATTAGCTAGAGGCGGGTTGTAACCTTTTTTTGGGCCTGCCACCTATGGTACTGGAGGAGCTACTTTAAGTGTAAATAGATTATTTTGAGGGACTGGAGAATAGAGATCCTTTTGCCTGTAGGTTGCCCGGTCTAATCCAAACCAGACTGTCAGTGACAGATGGCACCACATGACGGCTGTCCAGTGTTCTATGAGTTTGATGTGCCACATCAAAAAAGCCACCTCAAGCCAGCAGTTGTAACAAAGAAGAGCTAGCCCAACTAAGAAATGCATTTGCAGTTTATCTTTCTTTTAGTCCTGCCCCCTAATGGCAGGTTATCTACATCAAGGTTGAGGCAAATGGTCAGGAAGCACTGGGGTTAGTTTTACCTGCTATTGTCTCGCTGTACCTGTTTTATGAGTAAATGGAATAATTTCATCTCCATTTCTTCGCCACTTAGCACATTGCACCCATACTTGATTTATGGACATACAAAAGGACAATAAGTTGCTCTCTTTATCAGTTGATTTGGGTTTTTTTGAATATGTGTTAGTAGTCTCTTTAAGGGCCACTCACTGTGGCTTTGGTTACAAACTCTCATTTATTCACCCATGAAAGCTCATGCTCCAATACCTCTGTTAGTCTATAAGGTGCCACAGGACTCTTTGCCACTTTTACAGATCCAGACTAACACGGCTACCCCTCTGAAGCTTGAAACTCTCATTTAATGCTTTTGACATTTAAAGAGTCTTAAAGCTGTTTCTCTGCTTCCCCCTCCCACTACCTCCTCTTCTGTGAGCAGGGCTTCTTTTTAGAGAAGCAGTGGAATAGCTGTTTTTCCTTTCACTGCTGTTATGATTAAAAAAATCCCAGTCAAGGTATAAGGAAGCAGGAATGATTAAAGGAACTCTGATGCAGTAAATCACTTTATAAACTGCTAGTAGCTGAAAAGTCTATACAACAAGAAATCAGGAGGTAAGAATTATGTTACCAAATGAGGTTTCAAGTGGAAAAAAAATCTCTGTAACCCTTGTAGTAGTCTGGATACTAGAAATAGGAATGAACAAGACACTGCTGGTGGCAGGGTGTGTAATACCTGGACAGAAGAAGATTTGGCAGAAGACAGCCATTGACTAAGTAGCTAGGACCTTGGGCTGCAACCACTCTGCTTTTTCCAGGGTTATTTTTTTAGCAGGGCGACTTTACTCCCACATAGTATCTTAAGACTACCATCGGGGCCCACAACGATCATCATCATGCGGTGTGATGGCACCACGCATTGCAATTTGCTGATGGAATGTCATGATGCTGTGACACTGAAGAATTAACTAATAAGAGTGGCAAACATATTTTGGGAATGCAGAACATGCAATTTAGAAGAAACCCCTGTCAAGATGATGGCTTCAACTGTAACGAGTAGCAGTCATTTGCATTACAGTACTGTCTAGGAGCCCATTGTACTCTGCCCTGCACAGACATAAAGATAGCCCCTGCCTGAGAGAGCTTACAATCTAAATAGAGACAAGACACAACAAGGGATGTAGACACAACTGGGGTAGGGGAAGGGAAAGCAAGGATGACAGCAATAGGAACCACAGCAGCATAAATTGTTTAGTTCCAAAGCACTTACCACAGACCTTCCCTGACCCCCTGAGAAGCCTGTTTTCAAACTGTACCAGAAAAACCTTGATCACAATAGTCTCTTAAATGACATAATTTTACAATTGATACTCTTTACTTAGATTGAAGAGGAAAACATTTCAGTGTTCAGCTGCAGTATAGAGTAGGCAGTAAATGACATCTACATTGAGGCAAAGAGCTCTGGTAGAGGACATATTGCATTTGAATCAATAGGCAATTTTCAATAGGGTTTTGAACCATTGCAAATTAGACACTCTATAGTTTATATTTTTTCTTGCTGACAACTTTTATTAATAATCACCATATATATTAACATTCAAAACCCAGCTTGATGTGTTATGCATCAAATATAATTTCTTCTTTGTTCTTTCTCCTCTTTTGAGTTTTCTGTATTCTTTGGGGGGAAACTCTCTTTGAAGCACCCTCTCACTGATTGTTAATAATTGACATGCACATCTTTGCACCTGTGGCTTTGAACAAGGATACAGAAGAAATTGGTACTATGGAGCCTGAAAATAGCAGTAATTAGAATAAAAATGCACCTCTTCACCACTGTGTGGGGAAAAAAACACATCTTCGCTGGTGTTAATGCCCTATATTAATAAACAAATTATTTTCTAATATTGGAGTCATTTGATTTCTCTGATGCATGAAATCCAGAAAATATGAGAAAATGGGAAAACACACTGAAAAAAAATTAGCTACAATTTGTTGGCTAGAAATTATAACTTCATTCGTGTTCTTCTTCTGGAGCCTTAACATCTTTATCTAACAGTTGAGTGAAATAATAATAATATAGTGAATTGACATAGCACCTTTTATCCCAAAAGATACTAGAGTGCTTAACAGACAGGTTATTCATCACCAAAAAGCAGTCATATTTAGGCTGAAATACAGTAGCTGTTGAACAGCACAGAACAACGTTACATGATATTTTAGGGAAGGAATTCAAACTAATACTTGTAGTCAGTTGAAACTGCAGGAGGTATTTGGGAAGGCAGAATGTAGTTACCCAAATGACACTAGGTTAACATCACTAGGACTGCAAAAAGTACTATGAGATTGTTAATGACAAAAAGTGGTCAGGACCTCCGTTCTAGATCTCTGTCATGGGGCAAGCTTATTCTGTAACAACCCATATTGTCCAAGCATGGCAATGACAACATTTCTTGTCTCAGTTTCCTGCCTCAGGGTGGGTCTTCTTAGCCTTCCACACACCAGTCTGTACTGGAGATAAGACTTAGCCCTCCAGACAAGTCACAAACAAACTTAATACTTCCCAGGGTAGCAAGAGTCCAAATAAACCAAAAGGTTTTTCTGCACTTTGGTAGTTTCTCTTCAGGGCACCATTTGGGCACTGTTCCCAGCCCCTTTTTAGGCTATCTATTAGAGTGTTTCTGGCTCTGAGGTAGCCCACACAGCCCTCAGGCTGGTTTCCCTAAAGTACTGTTATCAGCCCCTGCTGAGCTCTGTCCATTGTGTCCTTCTTTGTTCCTGTATAGAACACTGGTCTCCCAACACTGGTTCCCCTGGAGTACCTGGACTCTGTAGACCCTGGCTCAAAGGCTTCCAGAAAACCCTATCCACTCCCTCGGATGCCACACACCAGAATTCACTCTGTCCTTTTATAAGGTCCAGTGTCCATTAAAGTATCAGCTGACTCCCTTAGCCCTACCTCCTGAGGCTGGAAGCAGTAATTAATTATGGCATAGGTGGGACTGTCCCCAACTCCCTTGTAAGGGACCAGTCATCCTTTAACAATCTAATTTGAAAAATGGCACCACCAAGTGGGCAATATTGACTCAGTTGAATCACCACCACCATTTCCTATAAGGCCCAGTAAGTATCAGACCAAAGCCTGTAGAACTACTAGATAGAGAACACCTCCACACGGCCACCTAGCAGCAGCTGTCACTAGCTCATGCTTTACTATCCATGGCCTGTGTGGACACAGACCCTGGGAAGTCCTGCCTCCACCAATCTGACCGGCAGCAGTCTCATGGCTCCTGATAGGTTTATATAAGGCAGGAAGCCAAAGGAACATTCCAGCAAACGTCCAAGGAAGAAAGTGGATCTTCTGTAGCTGTCTAGGTTCTTGAATGCCTGACTTTGACCTTGGTTTGATTTGGACCTTCATTCGTGATCTGGATGCTGAAAACTGATTTGTTCTCTGATCCTTGCTATTGACCCTGACCTGTATCTGGACTATGAATTTTTCCGTTACTCTCAGCCTCATGTTTGACCCTGCTCTGGCTCTTAGTCACGAGTGCCCTTGTCAAGGATCCTGAAAACAGGTATCTGGGTGCTAAGGGTCTTGCATCCAAAGATTCCCCTAGCCGTGTAATATTTAAGTGGTGGGTCATAGTACTATGGGATTGATCGAACTCTCAGTGAAATCATGGGGAGTTGACTTCAGTGGTAGCTTTCTCAGCCCAGGTAAGGGCAGCCAAAAGAATACTAACATATTAGGATTTTGATGATAGTCTGTGAAATGATTGTGCCCTTCCTCCAAAACTTAATTGTCATTTGATATTTTATACAAATATTACATTTGAAGAACATTATATTCTCATAGATGAGCACTAAAAATAGCAGGGAATGGCAAGGTTAAGGTCCCCTGTTCAACCTTAACTCTGCCACCATGTACATGCATTATGATATGTGCATGCACAATAAATAGGTATAAACACTATCACTTCTGTGGCATAGTCTCCAGATCCAGTGCACCATTTGGACAGTGCGTAGCCACTGAAGTAGAGGTAGGTTGTGAATGAGCCTCATAATTGCCCAAATTCTGTCTTTACTATTATAACAGTGTTAAACTCAGACTATATGCATGGAAGTAAACAAAACAGAAGTACCTCCACTAGTTGCCCAGATACCAGTAGAACCCTACATGTGAAACTGGGTTTTACTTTCCACCGTTATGACAATAGTACACATCAGTTCACACTGCTCCAGACAGAAAACTTTGTGTAAACGTGGCCAGAGTTTGCAAACGGTAAACATTTAGTTGTGCAGTGATGGTAACATGAGCTTCTTTCCCATAAAGCAGGTGTATTTAATGGCCTCATTTTATTATGCCCTGAGCAAGGAATACCTCTGTAATGGTCCACACTTGGGGTCTGGTTGGGGAGCATGGCCTAGGGGTCACAGCCACAACTCCTGACTGCCAAGATGGTTGTGGGTAGTAGAGCCCGGTCCCTCCCACTCCACCAAACTCTGACCCAGGGCCCTTTGGGCTACCAGTAGTCTAGCAACCAAGGCTGCTTAAGGCTGTCCTCCCTGGGCCTCTTCTTCTCATCCCCCGCCTGGGGTCAGCTTAGTCCAAGGCTTTCTCCTGGTGGGGAAACCCAAACCACAATAAGTAAAGGAGAAGGGGGTTACCAATGTCCAAGGTTCACAGGATAATTCCCTCTCTGGCTGTCTCTGGGGTGGATCCTCCCTTCTCTCAGGGAGAGCCCCTTTGAGCAGCTGTGTCAGTCTTAGACTTCCCACTGCAGTACTGGAGATGTGGGCTGCAGGTATGCTCATCTCCAGCTCTGCAAACCAAATGAGCTAGTTCCCTGTCTTTTAAATCCTCCAGAAGATGGAGAATTTGCTGCAGGTGTGGTGGGGCAGGGCTGGCTGAGCCCCAAATAATCTCTTAACCCCATGTTGCCCAGCGTGGGGTTTGTACACTGCATCACAACCTCCCTTATGTTTCATCCTCTACATTGGATCTTCTTCATGGAAGGAAACATGGATGTTCAGTATTTATACTCTTCGTTCTGTCCCAAAGCTGCAGACATGCATGTCAATGCACATGCGGATGGATTGTACTGGGCCAAGAATAAATATCCGATTCTTAGTGGGTTGTGTTTGTAAAATGAGTTTGTTGTTGAGATGAAATGAATGGTTATTCTAAGGCTGCAATAGCCAGCCATAGGTGATTCCCTTAACAAAGGGGGCACTCTTGTTTTACTAATAGGATACTCATTCTCATTCATTTTAAAAGGCCACCTATTATAAATGAGGAGCATTAGTCTCCACCAGAGAAATGGTGGAGCACTTTATGTTAAAAAGCAGGGAAATAATTTGGAAACATAGAATACATTTTCCCTCTCACTCTCCTAGCATCGCTTTTCTATGGTAAATTGTGCATCTTTCATCCAGCTGCATATTTTTATGTTTTGTTTACAAAGATAGCTGCAAAATATAGTTTATTATGCATCAAGAAAGAGACACAACCTACCACTACTATTTTATAACCTCCTCCCAGTCCTGCTCCCTTGAACACCTACAACCTCTTCCTCTTCCTCTTCTCACAGGGCAAGGCATGCCTTTCAGAATTATGTGCTCTCATTTACCCTACATGTTACACCACTCCCACACCGTTACAGAAGACCCAGTGAACACTTTTATAGAAGGCACATGCTTATTCTTTCACTGCCACTTATTATAATTGTTTGTGCTCATACATGCTAGTTATAGATTTACACACTCCTTTAAAATGGTCCATTTTTATTTGTTTTAAGTAAAAAATCATTGCTGCAATTACCAACTCCGTAATTTCATTTTATTAGTGTCATATCATCAAGTAATCCCTTGTGAAATTTAAGCGTAAATTCCATTTTATGCAATAATTACTTGGATAAAAATAATTGATTAATACAAGTGATTCTTTTCAAGACAATTTTGCAGAATTTGAGTCATGTTTCAAATTGTGGGATTACTGCCGCAGTAACTTTTTCATTCCTGTAAGTATATTTTTAAACTTAGGATATGCTAAGAAATCTCTCATTTATTTGAGTGTATTATTGACTTGGTAGTGAATGAAAGTCATTACCATCTGATTGCTGTTGGGTGGTGCATGTAAAGGAGTTGCTTTTCTAAGCTGAGGGGAGAGCTAGATACACTAAGGATAAGGTAAGGATAGGGTCCAGAGTGACCTAGACAAATTGGAGGATGGGGCCAAAAGATATCTGATGAGGTTCAACAAGGACAAGTGCAGAGTCCTGCACTTAGAACAGAAGAACCCCATGTACTGCTACAGTCTGGGAACCAACTAGCTAAGCAGCAGTTCTGCAGAAAAGGACCTGGGAATTACAGTGGACAAGAAGCTGGATATGAGTCAACAGGGTGCCCTTGTTGCCAAGAAGGCTAATGGCATATCAGGCTACGTTAGTAGGAGCATTGCCAGGAGATCGAGGGAAGTGATTATTCCCCTCTTCCCACTCCCCCAGTGCAAAGTTGCTCTAAGGCTGCAGTAACCAGTGCCAGTATATTCTCCCAAGGAAGGAAGCTGGATCTTGAACCCACCATCATCCTAGTTGCTGGCCCTGAAGGCATGGTCAGGGAAAGGGTGATTTGCTTCTGTATATTACAATGCTAAGTGGAAGCTGGGAGAGCTCTTAAGGACCATAAGCAATTACCATACATTAGAGTAGCCTGAAGGCTGCTCTGATTTACTCTGAGAACTCAATTGATAACTTGACAGCCCAAGGATTGGGGTAGCACAAAGGTGGATAAAGCTACATTTGCACCACCTCCTGGAACTGGATTGAATTCCTCAACCATAGGGCTGGACCTGGGTCCAGGTATTCACATTTAATTAAATAAAACAAGTATCACACATGACATTTGTTGAACTTATCAGCAGAGAGTCTGGGGACTAAATGAGCTGTGCAGACTAAATATTCTCCATATCAGGTTTGAGGTACATTTCTCTGTTGAGATGGTAAAATATTTTAAAAATTGATTTGTGAATATATTCATGATTAGAAGTGCCTTGTTGTTTTTTTGCTATTATTCATGAGGTCATATTACTTGTTCATGAATGTTCAGAAACTTCTAGATATCTCAAATGTTCATGAATCCTAAATTCTTTACACATTTTAGCACAAATCTTTATTTATTGAAAATTCACAGAGGAAGGTATATTACTCATCTTTTTCATTTCTTTTTTTGCCATTCCCTATTTTCAAAAGTTTCAGCCATCCATATATTGTCATGACTGAAACTGGAGAAAGCATGAAAGTTTCTTTCAATTCTGTCTGCTTTCTGCATCATTTATTGCTAATATAACCATCCAATCAGGGAGCAGAAATAATATTCTGAAACTTAGATGACCAATCACATGCCTCAGAAATGACTAGTGTATGACAAATAGTCTAACTGAACAGCTCATGAAAATTGGTCGCTGAAAATTGTTCATCCAAACTATCTCTATAATGCTTATGAAATATGAAAATATTTATATAAATCAGGATGGGATTGCAAACAATTCTTGAACAGGATAAATGTCTGAATTCACAATGGTTGTTATTCCTAACAACTAATCCAACTAGGTTTATTAGTAGGGCATTATGATGGAAGCTTGCACTTCTGCCTGTGCTGGATCCTTTCAATAGATAAACAGATGTCCATTTCGAAGACTGTCAACACCTTTCCTGAGTGTTTCATTCATTTTTAAAGTACCATTAAATTATAAGATACTAATTTAAATAGAAAATATGTATTATATATTTTGGGTGTTTAATGTCATTGTCTATCTGCTATAGACTGGTGTATGCATTTCATTCGGGGTGAAGTCCAAGGGCTGGCTCTGTTGTTCATGATTAAATAAGGAATTTTTCTGGCATTATTGGCTGTGAAGTGAGGACTTGGAGTTGGAGTCAGTGTTAGCTGATGTGGCTAATACTTTTGGCTGGTGCTTGTTTCTTCTTAAGGGAAGGAATCATGGTTCAAACTGAGGGGTGTCTTAGGAAAGGATGACAAAAAATGCAATCAGGTTTGTTAATATAAATGTAATTTGTGTATTAATATGCAAAGAAAGGACAGAAAGTAGAGTAGCATTCTCTTATGGCTGAAGCAAGGCCCTGCAACACAAACTCTTGGGTTCTGTGATCAGCTCTGTCATTAACTCATTGACCTTGATCAAGTCACTTAGGATCTGATTTTCAGAGATGCTGAGTGAGTATCTGTAGCTCCTTTTTTGACTATAGCTGGATATGAGTCAACAGTGTGCCCTTGTTGCCAAGAAGGCCAATGGCATTTTGGGATGTATACGTAGGGGCATTGCCAGCAGATCGAGGGACATGATTGTTCCCCTCTATTCGACATTGGTGAGGCCTCATCTGGAGTACTGTGTCCAGTTTTGGGCCCCACACTACAAGAAGGATGTGGAAACATTGGAAAACGTCCAACGGAGGGCAACAAAAATGATTAGGGGACTGGAACACATGATTTATGAGGAGAGGCTGAGGAAACTGGGATTGTTTAGTCTGGGGAAGAGAAGAATGAGGGGGGATTTGATAGCTGCTTTCAACTACCTGAAAGGGGGCTCCAAAGAGGATGGATCTAGACTGTTCTCAGTGGTAGCTGATGACAGAACAAGGAGTAATGGTCTCAAGTTGCAGTGGGGGAGGTTTAGGTTGGATATTAGGAAAAACTTTTTCACTAGGAGGGTGGTGAAACACTGGAATGCATTACCTAGGGAGGTGGTGGAATCTCCTTCCTTAGATATTTTTAAGGTCAGGCTTGACAAAGCCCTGGCTGGGATGATTTAGTTGGGGATTGGTCCTGCTTTGAGCAGGGGGTTGGACTAGATGACCTCCTGAGGTCCCTTCCAACCCTGATATTCTATGATTCTATGACGATTCAGGACTTTACCCTAAGCCTTGGTCTACACTAGGAGTTGAGGTCGAATTTAGCAGTGTTAAATCAATTTAACCCTGCACCTGTCCACACGACGAAGCCCTTTTTTTCGACTTAAAGGGTTCTTAAAATCGGTTTCCTTACTCCACCCCCGACAAGGGGATTAGCGCAGAAATTGGCCTTGCTGGGTCGAATTTGGGGTACTGTGGACACAATTAGACGGTATTGGCCTCCGGGAGCTATCCCAGAGTGCTCCATTGTGACCACTCTGGACAACACTCTCAACTCAGATGCACTGGGGAAAAGGCCCGCAAACTTTTGAATTTCAGTTTCCTGTTTGGCCAGCATGGCAAGCTGCAGATGACCATGCAGAGCTCATCAGCAGAGGTGACCATGCAGAGCTCATCAGCAGAGGTGACCATGATGGAGTCCCAGAATCGCAAAAGAGCTCCCGCATGGACCGAACAGGAGGTAGGGGATCTGATCGCTGTATGGGGAGAGGAATCTGTGCTATCAGAACTACGTTCCAGTTTTCGAAATGCCAAAACACTTGTCAAAATCTCACAGGGCATGAAGGACAGAGGCCATAACAGGGACCTGAAGCAGTGCCGCGTGAAACTTAAGGAGCTGAGGCAAGCCTACCAGAAAACCAGAGAGGCGAACGGCTGCTCCGGGTCAGAGCCCCAAACATGCCGCATGCCTCCGGCCACCCAGCCACTCCACCCCAGAGGATTGCCCAAGCAACAGAAGGCTGGCATTCAATAAGTTTTAAAGTTTTAAACTTTTAAAGTGCTGTGTGTCTTGTCCTTCCTCCTCCACCACCCCTCCTGGGCTACCTCGGTAGTTATCCCCCTATTTGTATGATGAATTAATAAAGAATGCATGAATGTGAAGCAACAATGACTTTATTGCCTCTGCAAGTGGTGATCGAAGAGAGGACGGGAGGGTGGTTAGCTTACAGGGAAGTAGAGTGAACCAAGGGGCGGGGGGTTTCATCAAGGAGAAATGAACAGAACTTTCACACCGTAGCCTGGCCAGTCATGAAACTGGTTTTCAAAGCTTCTCTGATGCGCACCGCGTCCTCCTGTGCTCTTCTAACCGCCCTGGTGTCTTTCTGTGCATAACCAGCAGCCAGGTGATTTGCCTCAACCTCCCACCCCGCCATAAACATCTCCCCCTTACTCTCACAGAGATTGTGGAGCGCACAGCAAGCAGTAATAACAGTGGGAATATTGGTTTTTCTGAGGTCTAACTGAGTCAGTAAACTATGCCAATGCGCTTTTAAACGTCCAAACGCACATTCTACCACCATTCTGCACTTGCTCAGCCTGTAGTTGAACAGCTCCTGACTACTGTCCAGGCTGCCTGTGTATGGCTTCATGAGCCATGGCATTAAGGGGTAGGCTAGGTCCCAAAGGATAATTATTTCATTTCAACATCCCCAACGGTTATTTTCTGGTCTGGGAAGAAAGTCCCTTCCTGCAGCTTTTGAAACAGACCAGAGTTCCTGAAGGTGCGAGCGTCATGTACCTTTCCCGGCCATCCCACGTTGATGTTGGTGAAACGTCCTTTGTGATCCACCAGTGCTTGCAGCACTATTGAAAAGTACCCCTTGCGGTTTATGTACTCGCCGGCTTGGTGCTCTGGTGCCAAGATAGGGATATGGGTTCCGTCTATAGCCCCACCACAGTGAGGGGATCCCATTGCAGCAAAGCCATCCACTATGACCTGCACATTTCCCAGGGTCACTACCCTTGATATCAGCAGATCTTTGATTGCATTGGCTACTTGCATCACAGCGGCCCCCACAGTAGATTTGCCCACTCCAAATTGATTCCTGACTGACTGGTAGCTGTCTGGCATTGCAAGCTTCCACAGGGCTATCGCCACTCGCTTCTCAACTGTGAGGGCTGCTCTCATCTTGGTATTCTTGCGCCTCAGGGCAGGGGAAGGCAAGTCACAAAGTTCCATGAAAGTGTCCTTACGCATGCAAAAGTTTCGCAGCCACTGGGAATCGTCCCAGACCTGCAACACTATGTGGTCCCACCAGTCTGTGCTTGTTTCCCGAGCCCAGAATCAGCATTCCACCGCATGAACCTGCCCTATTAGCACCAGGATGCCCACATTGCCAGGGCCTGTGCTTTGAGAGAAGTCTGTGTCCATGTCTTCATCACTCTTGTCACCGCGCTGACGTCGCCTACTCGCCTGGTTTCGCTTTGCCAGGTTCTGGTGCTGCATATACTGCTGGATAATGCATGTGGTGTTTAATGTGCTCCTAATTGCCAAAGTGATCTGAGCGGGCTCCGTGCTTGCCGTGGTATGGCGTCTGCACAGAAAACAGGCGTGGAACGATTGTCTGCCGTTGCCCTGATGGAGGGAGGGGTGACTGACTACACGGCTTACAGGGTTGGCTTACAGGGAATTAAAATCAACAAAGGGGGTGGCTTTGTGAGAAACAGAATGACCCCCTCAAGGATAGAACTCAAAACCTCAAGGATAGAACTCAAAACTGGGTTTAGCAGGCCGTTGATTTCATGGAGGGAGGGAGAAGAAAATTAATACAAAACAAATCTGGTCTATTTCTTGTTTTGATCCACTTCATCTATCTTTATATATCTTGCTGGCAGCAGATGGTGCAGTACGACCACAAGCCATTGTCATCTCCTGGGTGCTCGGCAGAAGACGGTGCAGTATGACTGCTGGCCATCATCTTCTGCTGGCTGCTGATTAAAAAACAGTGCACTAGGACTGCCAGCAGGACTGAATCGCCATGAGACTAAACTTAAAAGGGAAATGACCTGGCTGAGTCACTCCCATGTTTGCCCAGGCGCCCGGTTAAAAGAGCACCCAGGACTACATCGACGATGGCTACCAGTCATACTGCACTGTCTGCTGCCAAAAGGCAATAAACTGCTGCTGTGTAGCAATGCAGTACCGCGTCTGCCAGCACCCAGGAGACATACGGTGACGGTTAGCTGAGCGGGCTCTATGCTTGCTGTGGTATGGCGTTTGCACAGGTAACTCAAGAAAAAAGGCGCAAAACGATTGTCTGCCCTTGCTTTCACAGAAGGAGGGAGGGAAGGGGGGGCCTGATGATATGTACCCAGAACCACCCGCAACAATGTTTTACCCTCATCAGGCATTGGGATTTCTACCCAGAATTCAAATGGGTGGCAGAGACTGCAGGAACTGTGGGATAGTTACCCACAGTGCAACGCTCCGGAAGTCGACGGTTGCCTCAGTACTGTGGACACACTCTGCTGACTACATGCACTTAGAGCATTTGTGTGGGGACACACACAATCAACTGTATAAAAATGCTTTCTACAAAACCGACTTCTATAAATTTGACCTAATTTCGTAGTGTAGACATACTCTTATAAAAGTTCTTAACTTCTGTGTGGCTCAGTTAATCTGTCTCTCAGTTAGATAAGATGCCTAATTCACAGGTCTATAGCACTGAAGATGCAAAATTTGGATCTGGATTTCAAACACCCAAAGTTCAGGTGAGAGTTTAAGCACTGGGAATGCTCCCCATGCATGCTGAGAACAACAGAGAGGAGTTTTACCTCTGAGTGAGAACACCTCCTGGTGTTTCCAGAACTGGTACAACTGTATCCTTATATAGGTATCCAAAGTGGTGGAGTATTCTCAGACAAAAGTATATTGATAGAGTTAAGGGTATATATTAATAATTTAGGGTAAGATACATTGCAGGATTGTTAATTATTCCAAGACCAAACATTATAAATTATATACATTTATATAAACGTTATAAATTTCATTATAAATGAAATTCAGAGTTAAGATTACATCTCAGAGGAATCCAAAATTGTTAAGGTATGGCACTGCATAGTTAGGGCGCCAAACCTTAACTCTGCCATGGAGGGACACCAGGCAGTAATCATTATTATCATTAAGGCTTTTTATTGTTTGTGATCCTAAATTAGATTACACTTGTTTAAAAAAAAATCACCCCCCCCCATTGTGTCTTAATACTAAGAAGTTTGGGTGGCTATATTGTGTAGTGTGCACTGGGTCATTTTTATATGTGGGTGGGTGGGTGTCTTTAGGAAGCTGCAATGCATTTCAGAGAGTCTATTTGATGTGTTCTTTGCTTCATGATGAACTTTGGGTGCTGCTTGTTCACATTATTACTGAAAATTTTATTTGAGTTGGCACAATAAAAAACAGATTCATACAGCTGAGGTCTGATTATAAATCCTTTTGGTAAATCTTAATTCTTACGGCTTGATTTACAAACCACTACTTTCAGGATCAGATTTACTTACCTGATTGTTAAAACATTCATTTGATTTATAAGGGCTCTGTATTAACAATAAATGTGTTTTGCTGAATTAACCTCTGAACCTGTATGTGTGTGTGTGGGGTGGGAGGAGGGGGGGAGGGAGAATGATTCTACAGCCTTCCAAGTTCACAGCAGAGTGGAGAAATAACTATTGTGTTCCATGGGTCTTCCATAGAAGAAGATAAAGAATACTTCCACAGTTCTGCCAAAAGGCATAATTGTAATTATAAGGTTACAGTAAAATTATAATGCTCTTTATTTCCCCAAATCCCCAATGCCCTAAAATATTGAGATACAAACTGTTGTATCTCAATATTTATACAAACTATAAAATATTGAGAGACATAGGAGTCACTTCAGCCATCACTGAAATGCAGCCTTCTTCGGTGTAGAATACAAACATTAAACAGTGTAGGACACACAGTGAACAAGGAATGCCATTTGCAGTTGAAACAGACGAATTTCAGTTAGGCAGAATGTAATTTTCTGAGTTTAAATTGACCAGGACAATCAAGCTAACACCCCTGATATACATAGGGTGACCAGATAGTAAATGTGAAAAATTGGGACCGGGGGTAGGGGGTAATAGGAACCTATATAAGACAATGCCCCAAATATTGGGACTATCCCTATAAAATCGGGACATCTGGTCACCCTAGTTATACATTGGAGAGGTGGGAGGAGACCATGGGATCTTTTCTAGTTAAAAAGTGGTCAGAATCTCAAGTTTATATCCTACACAAAAGACAGCACTTCCAGCAGCTCAATAACATTCATCAAACCATTGCTTGGAATGATGCTATGGAAGAATCCTATTTAATTAAGTACCTAATTCTTCTTTGTAGGTACCCCATTGAATACATAACCTGTCCTAACAATGTATTTTGATGTCATCCCTTTTTTTTTAAATAGAACCAAAGGGAAAACATGAAAAAAATGTGTTAGATATTGACATACTGGTCACTTTTTTTGCATATTAAAAAAGTGAGTTGTAAGTATGTGATGCAGAGTTTCTACTTCTGGGACAGATTGTGATGAACTTAGTCTGTACTCACTCCTTGATGTCATTGGGACTACTTGTGAAGTAAGCCACTACTTCATGTGAATGAAGGTGAGAAGGTGGATGTGAGTCAACAGTGTGCCCTTGTTGCCAAGAAGGCCAATGGCATTTTGGGATGTATAAGTAGGGGCATAGCTAGCAGATCGAGGGACGTGATCGTTCCCCTCTATTCAACACTGGTAAGGCCTCATCTGGAGTACTGTGTCCAGTTTTGGGCCCCACGCTACAAGAAGGATGTGGAAACATTGGAGAGAGTCCAGCGAAGGGCAACAAAAATGATTAGGGGTCTGGAACACATGCCTTATGAGGAGAGGCTGAGGGAACTGGGATTGTTTAGTCTGCAGAAGAGAAGAATGAGGGGGAATTTGATAGCTGCTTTCAACTACCTGAGAGGTGGTTCCAAAGAGGATGGTTCTAGACTATTCTTAGTGGTAGAAGATGACAGGACAAGGAGTAATGGTCTCAAGTTGCAGTGGGGGAGGTTCAGGTTGGATATTAGGAAAAACTTTTTCACTAGGAGGGTGGTGAAACACTGGAATGCGTTACTTAGGGAGGTGATAGAATCTCCTTCCTTAGAAGTTTTTAAGGTCAGGCTTGACAAAGCCCTGGCTGGGATGATTTAATTGGGGATTGGTCCTGCTTTGAGCAGGGGGTTGGACTAGATGACCTCCTGAGGCCCCTTCCAACCCTGATATTCTGTGATTCTATGATTCTATGACACCATCTGGCCCTCTATTCCCTGGAAGTTCAGGGTTGTATGGAACCATAATTTAACTTTTCCACCTTTTTATTTTCAGTCCATTCATCTTCCTAGTCTTCTGATGTGGTTAGAAAGACTTTTAATATTTCATTTTTTCTACACTGTGATGGGGTGTACCAGCTCTGCACTGGTTCAGCAGGGTTAATCCTTTTCTTTGGGCAGAGGAGGCCACACCCCACTGGCTCTGGTGGGCCTGCTCCAGCTGGAACCAGGATATAAAAGGGAACAACTCAGCTTACTCTGGGCTGACCACTGGAGGAAACAGAGGCAGGGGCACTGGAACAGGGGGGATCAGGGGTCATAAGGGCAAGCAACAGGGGGGAGAGGGCAGAGAGGAGTGAGCAGGGGGCAGGGTCTTGGGGTGGGGAAGAAGCGGTGCAGGGCCTCGGGGAAAGGGTAGGAGTTAGGTCAGGGGCTCGGGGAGAAGGGGTGGTCAGGAGGCAGGGCCACGGTTTGGGACCTGGTGGCTAGGGTTGCCAATTTTGATTGGATGTATTCCTGGAGATTTCATCACAAAGATTGAATTAATTAAAGACTGATTAATTAAAGATTAATATTTAATTCCTGGAGACTCCAGGACAATCCTGGAGGGTTGGCAACTACACCATGTCCCCTCCCCTTTTAAGGGCCTTCTGCCACTCCTGAATGGAGGTGCACTTCAGGCTCCTGTGGAAGGACCACTGACACTTCAGGACATGGAGGCCAGCCAGAAGGTGATGACCCATGAGCCTCAGGCTCTTGATGCCACACAGGAAGGAGAGACTGGGAACCCTGAGATGACATGCCATGGAGGAACAGGTAGTTAGTAACCCAGATGAATTTAATGGGGAATCAGGCATAGAACCGAAGATTAGCTCAGCATGTTTTGGCAGGATCCCCACTTAGCTAGTGGCAGGCAACCCTGCCACAGCCATGGCCCTGGGTTGGGACATAGTGGAGTAGGGATGGCCCGGGTACCTTACCCTGGCCATCACCCACACAGAGGTGTTGGCCCATCCCTCCAACCCATCTGGCCACTAGGCTACACAGCCCTGACAAAGAGGGCAGTCCTATTCATCCCAGCCAAAGAGTGATGGGGTTTACATAAACACAAATTCATACCTCTTATTTTGCCACCAGTATGTGACCTTTCATATCACTTGTAAAGACTAAGGCAAATAATCTGTTAATGCATCTAACAATATCTTATTCATGTAGCATGTACTTCCCTCCATCTCCTGTCCTGAAATGATCCTACTGACTCCTGGCCTGGCTATTTACTGCTGATTTAGCTGAAGAATATTATCTCTATTGTACAATTTAATAAAAGCAAACTGCTTCAAACAATCATTACGAGAGTTATAAAATGTGATCTGACAAATCAATGAGGCTCAGGCAAAGGAAAATCGCACCTCTTCATTCTACCATAGGTCTGTGACCAGGAGAATAAAATGATGTAACTCAAGAGGGACCTAACAAAGCTAGGTGAATGTCAATGTGGGTGGTAGATGCTCATCTTCTCTCAGGATCATGGTCTCTTTAGGTATTGAGTACTTATTTGATAGTAATCAATTGACCTTTTCGGATATCTAGTTTAATGTGTGAAGTCATCCACTCAAGTCACAGGTCTTAGAATCATGGACTCATAGAATCATGGAATATTAGGGTTGGAAGAGACCTCAGGAGGTCATCTAGTCCAAACCCCTGCTCAAAGCAGGACTAATCCTAACTAAATCATCACAGCCAGGGCTTTGAAAAGCCAGGCTTTAAAAACCTCTAAGGATGGAGATTCCACCACCTCCCTAGGTAACCCATTCCAGTGCTTCACCACCCTCCTAGTGAAATAGTTTTTCCTAATATCCAACCTAGACATCTCCCACTGCAACTTGAGTGCTCCTTGTTCCATCATCTGCCACAACTGAGAACAGCCTAGCTCCATCCTCTTTGGAACTGCTCTTCAGGTAGTTGAAGGCTGCTATCAAATCCCCCCTCACTCTTCTTCAGACTAAATAAGCCCAGTTCCCTCAACCTCTCGTTGTAAGTCATATGCCCTAGCCCCCTGATTATTTCCGTTGCCCTCCACTGGATTGTCTCCAATTTTTCCACATCGTTTCTGTAGTGGGGGCCCCAAAACTAGACACAATACTCCAGATGTGGCCTCACCAGTGCTGAATAGAGGGGAATAATCACTTCACGTGATCTGCAGGCAGTGCTCCTACTAATGCAGCCCAATATGCCATTAGCCTTCTTGACAACAAGGGCACACTGTTGACTCATATCCAGCTTCTCATCCACTGTAATCCCCAGGACCTTTTCTTCTTAGCCAGTCAGTCCCCAGCCTGTAGTAGTGCATGGGATTTTTCTGTTCTAAGTGCATGACTCTTCACTTGTCCTTGTTGAACCTCATCAGATTTCTTTTGGCCCCATCCTCCAATTTGTCTAGGTCACTCTGGACCCTATCCCTACTCTCCAGTGTATCTATCTCTCCCCGCATTTTAGTGTCATATGCAAACTTGCTGAGGGTGCAATCCATCCCATCCTCCAGATCATTAATGAGATTGTTGAACAAAACTGGCTCCAAGACAGACCCCTGGGGCACTCCCTTGATACTGGCTGCCAACTAGATATTGAGCCGTTGATCACTCCTCGTTGAGCCCGACAATCTTGCCAGCTTTCTATCCACCTTATAGTCCATTCATCCAATCCATACTTACTTTAACTTGCTGGCAAGAATTCTGAGGGAGACCATATAAAAAACTTTGCTAAAGTCAAGATATATCATGTCCACCACTTTCCCCATATCCACAGAGCCAGTTATCTCATCATAAAAGGCAATCAGGTTGGTTGGGCATGACTTGCCCTTGGGGAATCCATGTTGACTGTTCCTGATCACCTTCCTGTCCTTCAAGTGCTTCAAAATGGGTTCCTTGATGACCTGCTCCATGATTTTTCCGGCGACTGAGTTGAGGCTGACCAGTCTGTAGTTCTCCAGATTCTCCTTCTTCCCTTTTTAAAAGATGGGCACTATATTTGCCTTTTTCCAATCGACCGGGACCTCTCCTGATCGCCATGAGTTTTCAAAGATAATGGCCAATGGCTTTGAAATCACATCAGCCAACTCCCTCAGCATCCTCGGATGCATTAGATTTGGCTACATGGACTTGTGCTTGTCCAGCTTTTCTAAATAGTTCTTAATCTGTTCTTTAATCACTGTGGGCTGCTCACCTCCTTCCCATTCTGTGCTGCCCAGTGCAGGAGCCTGGGAGCTGATCTCATCTGTGAAGACTGAGGCAAAAAAAGCATTGAGTACTTCAGCTTTTTCCACATCATCTATCTCTGTGTTGCCTCCCCCATTAAATGAGCATAAATAATGTACAGTTGCACTATCCTATAATGGGGAGGGAGAAACAAATGCCTATTGCAAATGATAGACAAACACTCTGGAATGCTGCTTCCATGGAATCCGTATCTTTGGATATCCATGGAAAGGACACTTTGGAAGTAAAATGTAAACAAGAGACAAAATAAAAACAATAACAATGATGTTTATATGGCAAACAAATCACCTGGAACACTTTGCCAAAAGCAATAGAGAGTAGCAGTCAGAAAATAGTTTGCTGAAAAAACTTGAATAATACAACAGTTTCACTGTCACTCTGTAATAATGAAAAGTAATTTCTAAAAAATTCTAAGCTATTATTATATAAGAACTGAGAAAGTTAAAATCATGTAGCATGATTCATGTAATTGTTAATATTACAACTGAGCTATTTAGGAACAGAAATGCCAGGTGAGAGAGAAAAGAAAAATAACCATACATTATGCATTTTTTCTCCACTTCCCCTCCCCATCCTCCTTTCTATTATCTGTAAAAGTTATAGATGTGAGAATTCAAATGTGTTGATCATAAAAGATCATTCTGTGATTCACTTAGCTGCCCAACATTTGGGCCGAGCTGTGGCCATGATAGGTAATTTTAATGAAAGATGAGATAGGGATTTTTCATGGATTCAGGTCCCACCAGTGCCAAGGTCAGTTCCTCAGAGTAGCAATGAAAGAATATTAATCATTCTTTGTATGCAGTAGTGGCCTAATTCTCAGATTAGAGCCTCTGATTCTCTGTCCATGGCTTAAGGGCTCACAGAAAGTCAAAAGACTAAGCAGATATCCTCATCCCAGTGTGTCATGTATGAAAATAGAAAAGGAGTACTTGTGGCACCTTAGAGACTAAACAATTTATTTGAGCATGAGCTTTCGTGAGCTACAGCTCACTTCATCGGATGCATACTGTGGAAACTGCAGAGGACATTATATACACAGAGACCATGAAACAATACCTCCTCCCACCCCACTCTCCTGCTGGTAATAGCTTATCTAAAGTGATCATCAAGTTGGGCCATTTCCAGCACAAATCCAGGTTTTCTCACCCTCCGCCCCCCCCCCCACACACAAACTCACTCTCCTGCTGGTAATAGCCCATCCAAAGTGACCACTCTCTTTACAATGTGCATGATAATCAAGGTGGGCCATTTCCAGCACAAATCCAGGTTTTCTCACCCCCTCCCCCACACAAACTCACTCTCCTGCTGGTAATAGCTCATCCAAACTGACCACTCTCCCTACAATGTGCATGATAATCAAGGTGGGCCATTTCCAGCACAAATCCAGGTTTTCTCACCCCCCCCCCCCAATAGCAGCAACCAGGGGGTGGGAGGATGGGAATAAAATGAAAAATGCCACATTCTGGCCCTTCTTGGAACAACAGTTATAATTTTAGTGATACAAGCACTATACACAGCATCTTTTATCAGAGTCTATACACAAGGGAATAGATCAGGAAGAGAATTTAAGGAGAGAATTTCTTCTTGAGACATTCAAATGATTCAAAAATTGTACTCTCCAAAATGGGATCTTCATGTTCCATTTAAATGGTTTTTTGAATGGTGTGATATTTGAGCTTAGGGTACTGGTATGTTGGCTGGGCAAAGCCAAACATGTGTGGGGAGTGGGAATGAGCTGGAGCAATAGGAGGTACTGTGCCTTGGGGAGGGAAAGTGCTTCTTGGAGCACTCAGGTGTGCAGGAGGTGCATGTCTGCATGTGCAACATGGAGGGTAGGGTAACACATTCTTCTGAATGGAAGATCACCTTCATGTAAGCACTGCTGGGCTGTTAGCACAGAACACATCCTGCACTTTTAGAAGTGGAGAGATTGAAACTTTAGCTAGTCCCTTTCCCAGGAGGTACAAGGGGAATGTGGAAAAAAAACAACAACCACCTGCTTGTTCTCTTCTCATCGCTTCTACTCTGATACCATGTTCAGCCACAGGCTGGCCCCTAAAGTAGAACTACTGGGGCTGATAAAGTAGGAATGGACAAACTGCTAATAGTAAATTCAGGACAATACCTCATATGATCTAATGATAATAAAGAAAGATGTAACACAGATGGTTCAGGGGTTAAGTTGCCACTAAAATGTAGGGATTAACATTGTGCTATAGTTCTAGATAATGCAGCTTTTGTAAATCTAGTCCTTTATATTTTATTAATGAAATAATTTTTATTTATAGATTATTGTTGGTTTACCCATACAAAACTGATAATTCATGAGCAGAAAAAAACTGTCTACATTAATCAGATAAATTGTCTTTTATTAATAGTTCTCAACTCTTATTTAAAAATATGAAAGTGTTTTCCAAACAATAATTAATTATACACTCATTCCACTCCACACCCTATGCGGTAGAGAAACACAATTTTAGACATTCTGAAGATGGGAAAACGAAGGCAAAGATTGGTTCAGGGACTTTTCCATGTTCACTGTAGCAACTCAATGGCAGAGCTATTGACAATGGAGCTGACAATGGAACGAGAATTGGGCAAGTAGTGCAAAGTCGTCATGTAATGGGGTGCACACACCTCTTGTGAGTGCCCCCGTCCCAGTGTGTGTGCCTATACTCTCTCTCTCTCTTTCTGTTGTGGTGGGTCTTTGGTGACTCAGCCCTTCAGCCAAGTCACACACAGTCTGTATGTGAAATAAAATAAAGCAAACCCCTTCTGGGGTATAAATCCAAAAGTAGGCCTATCACACCACCCTTTGTAAGGTCCTTTGATCTGAAGCCTTATCTCTGGGCTCAATCCTCAATCAGTCCAGCAGGGCCTATCATGGTACTCTGCTTTGAACTGTCTCTCAACCCCTTCTGGCTTTTTCAGTTTATCTCTGCTCCTCAAACAGTCCTGGCCCTGGGTGGGGCCACGACCCCCAGGACTCCCTCTCTGGAGACTCTTTGCCTCTCCGGGCCTTCCTGGCCCCAACTCTTCAGCTGGGCCACTAATAGAATTCAGTTCCCTTTCTGGGGTGTATCAAAGTCCAGGCCACTTTCCCAGTGGCTGCTGGGGGGTGCGAGGGGAATATAGAGGGGAATAGACCTTGTATAGATAACCCATGCAATGATCTTTTTACCCCTCTGCATTGGAAATGTTCACTTCTTGTTTTTAAAAAAATTGCAGTCATCCAACCAGGGAACATAAGCAAAATGATCTGATGGGTAACCAAACATACACTGTGATATTAAAGACCAGATAACTAGGAAATAGTCAGAGTAAATCATTTACAAACAACCCATGCATATTCCAAAGGCTATTGTTGTGTGGTAGATACACCACATCAAGGGGTGTCTGGTCATGTATGGTCAGCAGGGAGGTAACACCTCAACTGCTAGAGTCTATCTGATGGTCTAACCCACAAAACAAGAGAGGGTGACCTAGCAGTCAGAGTCCTTAGGGCTCCCTAGCTCCCAGAGCAGTGTGTCAGAGTCCCTTGAGGCTACCCTTGCTCTTAGGGCAGCACGACCTAGGGGTCAGGGTAGATTAGGCCGCCACCCAGGGCTTCAACCCTTCAAGTAGGGTAGAGCAACAAACAGTCTGGGGTGCTCAGGTCCTCAGGTAGTGCAGAGCAGTGAACACACAGGGTATGTCTTCACTACTCGCCAGATCAGCGGGCAGCAATAGATCCAGCAGGGATCAATTTATCGTGTCTAGTCTAGACACGATAAATCGACACCCAAGCACTCTCCTGTCGACTCCTGGACTCCAGTGCCGCGAGAGGTGCGGGCAGAGTCGACGGGGGAGGGGCAGCAGTTGACTCACTGTGGTGAAGACACCACGGTAAGTCGATCTAGGTACGTCGACTTCAGCTACATTATTCATGTAGCTGAAGTTGTGTAACTTAGATTGATCCTCCCCCCTAGTGTAGACCAGAGCACAGTCGGAGGTGCTCAGGTCCTCAGATAGGGTGGAGCAGCAAACATATAGTCCAGATAGTCTAGCATTCTAACTCTGGTGAACAGTAGACAACCATAAGCCTCTAGGCCTAAGGTGGGAGAGTTGCCACCCCAGTGTGGGGTTGGTAGGAGTTAGGGGGACCCAGGCCAACCCCACTCCACCAGGTCCCAGTCCAGGGCCCTAACAGTGGCAGAGTGTTCCACCACTGGGTCAGTGGGGATCTGCCCAAAACACTCTGATAGATTTCTCAGTCTTACAACCGGACTAGTATCTATTTCCCCTGGGTCACTTCCTACCCAGTCTTCCAGTAAAACAGTCTATGGGTCTTCTGGGGTCATCAGCTGGCAAGATCTGCAGCAACTCAGTCCCCTCCCACATCTCTGCAGGCTGTCCAGTGTCTGCCTGGGGTTCTGCGTGCTTGGCCTCCGAAGACTGGAGCTCCAGCAGCTCCCTGGAGTGAGCTCGCAATACACATCCTTCCTCCTTGGCAGTCTGGCCTAACTGAGCTGGGCTGCTTCCTTTTATACCCTGTTTCCAGGTTGATCATATCCAGCAGGGATGCAGGGGCATCTGCAGGGTCAGTGCGGGGTAGCTTCGTGCCATCACATCTATATAAAGCATTTTTTCCCAAATAATTAGCAATACAGAATATTGAAATAATCAGTCTTTTCCCAGATAATTCATGAGCAAAAAAAAAACCTGTCTAAATTCATCAGTTCAAATCTCTTCTATGACTAGTTTTCTCAATTCTTAATAGAACCCAGAAATCCTGTCTCAGATTTCCCTGCTCCAACCATTAGATTACAATGTTTTAGCTAATGTGTGCATGTCACCCCTACAGACTAAAATGTAATGAAAATGAAATATGTATATGCCTCACTCAGGAAAGTTCATTGCAATATTATCTGCGTAACTTAAATAGTCGTATTGCCCAGGGATGTACTATAATGTAATACGGGTAATGATAAAAACAAAACTACCCATGATTATCTCATTTCCAGTGACAGATTGTCTTTTTATTTCCAAGAAGGAAGAATGCTAGATAAAGGAAAATGTAACTTACGTGAAACATGCTGGAAGTCATCAACATAACAAGAGAAAAAACCCTCTACATTAGAAAGAAGGCTAATGAGATTACAATGTGCCTCCAGTATACTGTATATGACCACAACATTTGTAACAGAATTAGTCTCATTACTAAGCTTCCTGTCACAAATAAGATTCATTTAAGGCAACAAAAGCTATTTTATGGATTTTGATCTGATTATACTTAAACAGAAAAACAGATGATATTTCAAATACACACTGCCTATGATACTTAGGTACTGCATTTCATAGCATGCTTTTTATACTACAAAAGAAGAAAGAGAGCAAGAGAGGTATCTCTCACCTGTCCATCATTTAAGGATCATTGTTCATTTTAGACCCGGAGTTGCCTAATTTCCACACAAATGTATTCCCTCACTTTTATGGTTGAAAATTATTTACCTCATAAATAAGCATGTAACTGATGTTTTAGAAAGTCATTTACACTGGAGGAATGAACACCACTGTCCATCTAAAGCAAAATTATCTAGTGGAATTCTTGACTTTGATAGTCTGCTTAAACTACATATCTGGCAATCCCAGACGAGTTCCCATGTATTTAAGGAAACCATCAGAGTCAAGATTTACCACTAAAAGTACAAACATTCAACCAAAACATAAGCTAGTAATGGAATGTTTTAAATCCTAGATATCTTTTAATTAGCACAAATTACTTAAATTGAAAAGCTGAGGTTATTTTGTTTAGTTTCACGTGCTCTGTTAGGGGCCTGATCCTGAGAAGTGGCTTTAGAGGGATGCAACCCTTAAGATCAAGTCTTAATTTTGCAAACGGCTACTGTTGAGATCTTAGTTAAATGATTCAATTACTGAATATCGCATTTCCTATTTAAACCCTTCTACTATTCTTGTCCTTGTGCCTTCTCCTATCATCCTTAATCTTTAAATCCAATTTCTTTCCTCACAGAGCAAACATTTTGTTTAAAAAATGTCAACATAAAATATGTTTTCAGACTTTTTTAACCAAAACAAGTCAGCGAACCTGAATCTAATTTTTCTGTTTTTTTCTTTTCTTTTTTTTGTAAGAAACATTTTGTCCAGCTCTAGCCAGAACGAAGTATAGGCTAAGTCTTATTTTGAAGACTTATAGGGGAGTTTTGTGGTGTTAAAGCCTTTTTCTGACCCTCACATAGAAATATAAACAGACAAAGAAAATTCACTAAGAAATTCAAACATTACATTGGTTTCAGAGTAACAGCCGTGTTAGTCTGTATTCGTAAAAAGAAAAAAGAAAAGGAGTACTTGTGGCACCTTAGAGACTAACCAGTGTATTTGAGCATGAGCTTTCGTGAGCTACAGCTCACTTCATCGGATGCATAGCATATCGTGGAAACTGCAGAAGACATTATATACACACAGAGACCATGAAACAAAACTTCCTCCCACCCCACTGTCCTGCTGCTAACAGCTTATCTAAAGTGATCATCAAGTGATCATCAAGGAAGGCCATTTCCAGCACAAATCAAGGTTTTCTCACTCTTCCCCCCCCCACACACACAGACACACATACAAACTCACTCTCCTGCTGGTAATAGCCCATCCCTCTTTGAAATCTCTCTTTATAATGCGCATGATAATCAAGGTGGGTCATTTCCAGCACTAATCCAGGTTTTCTCACCACCCCCCTCCCACACACCCCCCCCTCCAAAAACCACACACACAAACTCACTCTCCTGCTGGCAATAGCTCATCTTACAATGTGCACAGCAATAATCCAAGTTTAACCAGAACGTCTTGGGGGGGGGGGGGTTGTAGGAAAAAAACAAGGGGAGATAGGCTACCTTGCATAATGACTTAGCCACTCCCAGTCTCTATTCAAGCCCAAATTAATAGTATCCAATTTGCAAATGAATTCCAATTCAGCAGTTTCTCGCTGGAGTCTGGATTTGAAGTTTTTTTGCTTTAAGATAGCGACCCTCATGTCTGTGATTGCGTGACCAGAGAGATTGAAGTGTTCTCCGACTGGTTTATGAATGTTATAATTCTTAACATCTGATTTGTGTCCATTTATTCTTTTACGTAGAGACTGTCCAGTTTGACCAATGTACATGGCAGAGGGGCATTGCTGGCACATGATGGCATATATCACATTGGTGGATGTGCAGGTGAACGAGCCTCTGATAGTGTGGCTGATGTTGTTAGGCCCTGTGATGGTGTTCCCTGAATAGATATGTGGGCACAGTTGGCAACGGGCTTTGTTGCAAGGATAGGTTCCTGGGTTAGTGGTTCTGTTGTGTGGTATGTGGTTGTTGGTGAGTATTCGCTTCAGGTTGGGGGGCTGTCTGTAGGCAAGGACTGGCCTTTCTCCCAAGATTTGTGAGAGTGTTGGGTCATCCTTCAGGATAGGTTGTAGATCCTTAATAATGCGTTGGAGGGGTTTTAGTTGGGGGCTGAAGGTGACGGCTAGTGGCGTTCTGTTATTTTCTTTGTTAGGCCTGTCCTGTAGTAGGTGACTTCTGGGAACTCTTCTGGCTCTATCAATCTGTTTCTTCACTTCCGCAGGTGGGTATTGTAGTTGTAAGAATGCTTGATAGAGATCTTGTAGGTGTTTGTCTCTGTCTGAGGGGTTGGAGCAAATGCGGTTGTATCGCAGAGCTTGGCTGTAGACGATGGATCGTGTGGTGTGGTCAGGGTGAAAGCTGGAGGCATGTAGGTAGGAATAGCGGTCAGTAGGTTTCCGGTATAGGGTGGTGTTGATGTGACCATCGTTTATTAGCACTGTAGTGTCCAGGAAGTGGATCTCATGTGTGGACTGGACCAGGCTGAGGTTGATGGTGGGATGGAAATTGTTGAAATCATGGTGGAATTCCTCAAGGGCTTCTTTTCCATGGGTCCAGATGATGAAGATGTCATCAATATAGCGCAAGTAAAGTAGGGGCGTTAGGGGACGAGAGCTGAGGAAGCGTTGTTCTAAATCAGCCATAAAAATGTTGGCATACTGTGGGGCCATGCGGGTACCCATAGCAGTGCCGCTGATCTGAAGGTATACATTGTCCCCAAATGTAAAATAGTTATGGGTAAGGACAAAGTCACAAAGTTCAGCCACCAGGTTAGCCGTGACATTATCGGGGATAGTGTTCTTGATTAGTCTTTATGTACTTGGTAGCATATTTAGAGATGCATGTGTCTTATTAACTCTGTTTTCCTAGAGCTCCAGGAAGAAATCCCAGCCAGTGTTTCACCCTAGCTGAGATTTGGGGGGCGTGTCATAAATAGAAAGGGAAGGGTAAACCCCTTTAAAATCCCTCCTGGCCAGAGGAAATCTCCTCTCACCTGTAAAGGGTTAAGAAGCTAAAGGTAACCTCGCTGGCACCTGACCAAAATGACCAATGAGGAGACAAGATACTTTCAAAAGCTGGGAGGAGGGAGAGAAACAAAGGGTTTGTGTGTCTGTCTACATTTTGTCTTTGCCGGGGATAGACCAGGAATGA
This sequence comes from Natator depressus, assembly GCF_965152275.1. NCBI lineage: Eukaryota > Metazoa > Chordata > Testudines > Cheloniidae > Natator > Natator depressus. Next base: position 53,894,402 of record NC_134239.1, on the reverse strand, counting down.
AGCCTTAGAACTTTTAGTAAGTAATCTAGCTAGGTATGTGTTAGATTATGATTTCTTTAAATGGCTGAGAAAAGAATTGTGCTGAATAGAATAACTATTTCTGTCTGTGTATCTTTTTTGTAACTTAAGGTTTTTGCCTAGAGGGGTTCTCTATGTTTTGAATCTAATTACCCTGTAAGGTATTTACCATCCTGATTTTACAGGGGGGATTTCTTATTTCTAATTCTATTTTTATTAAAAGTCTTCTTGTAAGAAAACTGAATGCTTTTTCATTGTTCTCAGATCCAGGGGTTTGGGTCTGTGGTCACCTATGCAAATTGGTGAGGCTTTTTATCCAACATTTCCCAGGAAAGGGAGGGTGCAAGTGTTGGGAGGATTGTTCATTGTTCTTAAGATCCAAGGGTCTGGGTCTGTAGTCACCTAGGCAAATTGGTGAGGCTTTTTACAAAACCTTGTCCAGGAAGTAGGGTGCAAGGTTTTTGGGAAGTATTTTGGGGGGAAAGACATGTCCAAACAGCTCTTCCCCATCCCACCATCAACCTCAGCCTGGTCCAGTCCACACATGAGATCCACTTCCTGGACACTACAGTGCTAATAAACGATGGTCACATCAACACCACCCTATACCGGAAACCTACTGACCGCTATTCCTACCTACATGCCTCCAGCTTTCACCCTGACCACACCACACGATCCATCGTCTACAGCCAAGCTCTGCGATACAACCGCATTTGCTCCAACCCCTCAGACAGAGACAAACACCTACAAGATCTCTATCAAGCATTCTTACAACTACAATACCCACCTGCGGAAGTGAAGAAACAGATTGATAGAGCCAGAAGAGTTCCCAGAAGTCACCTACCACAGGACAGTCCTAACAAAGAAAATAACAGAACGCCACTAGCCGTCACCTTCAGCCCCCAACTAAAACCCCTCCAACGCATTATTAAGGATCTACAACCTATCCTGAAGGATGACCCAACACTCTCACAAATCTTGGGAGAAAGGCCAGTCCTTGCCTACAGACAGCCCCCCAACCTGAAGCGAATACTCACCAACAACCACATACCACACAACAGAACCACTAACCCAGGAACCTATCCTTGCAACAAAGCCCGTTGCCAACTGTGCCCACATATCTATTCAGGGAACACCATCACAGGGCCTAACAACATCAGCCACACTATCAGAGGCTCGTTCACCTGCACATCCACCAATGTGATATATGCCATCATGTGCCAGCAATGCCCCTCTGCCATGTACATTGGTCAAACTGGACAGTCTCTACGTAAAAGAATAAATGGACACAAATCAGATGTTAAGAATTATAACATTCATAAACCAGTCGGAGAACACTTCAATCTCTCTGGTCACGCAATCACAGACATGAGGGTCGCTATCTTAAAGCAAAAAAACTTCAAATCCAGACTCCAGCGAGAAACTGCTGAATTGGAATTCATTTGCAAATTGGATACTATTAATTTGGGCTTGAATAGAGACTGGGAGTGGCTAAGTCATTATGCAAGGTAGCCTATCTCCCCTTGTTTTTTTCCTACAAACCCCCCCCCCCCCAAGACGTTCTGGTTAAACTTGGATTATTGCTGTGCACATTGTAAGATGAGCTATTGCCAGCAAGAGAGTGAGTTTGTGTGTGTGGTTTTTGGAGGGGGGGGTGTGTGGGAGGGGGGTGGTGAGAAAACCTGGATTAGTGCTGGAAATGACCCACCTTGATTATCATGCGCATTATAAAGAGAGATTTCAAAGAGGGATGGGCTATTACCAGCAGGAGAGTGAGTTTGTATGTGTGTCTGTGTGTGTGTGTGGGGGGGAAGAGTGAGAAAACCTTGATTTGTGCTGGAAATGGCCTTCCTTGATGATCACTTGATGATCACTTTAGATAAGCTGTTAGCAGCAGGACAGTGGGGTGGGAGGAAGTTTTGTTTCATGGTCTCTGTGTGTATATAATGTCTTCTGCAGTTTCCACGATATGCTATGCATCCGATGAAGTGAGCTGTAGCTCACGAAAGCTCATGCTCAAATAAACATTACATTTTTTTTTTGCTGTTCTAACTGACTAAAGACTCCATGATGTGGCCCCATAAATGAGAAATTCAATATTGTAACTTGCTGTACATTGAAATCATATTGAACATTCTTTCTATTTCAATATAAATGGGTATTTTCACTTTTATTTGATTTCTGTATTATAGGATTTGGCTGTAAATCATCAGGAATTTCAACACTTTGAGAGGGACAAAATTATTTCTATAAAATTCTTAAGTGGTTGGCATCCAATTCCACCTTTTTCAGTGGGTTTAAGAATTGACGCAAAACACAATCACAATAAGAAGCTGAATCATAAGCAGTTGATACATCTTCATGTGCATTTTGAATACTATGTGGTACATGTGATAATATATTGAATGGTGCCTCCACCCTGAGTACATGACATCTAAAAGGATTCTCACTTTACTCTCATATTGAAAAAGGTTAAAAGGAAAGAACCATTTCATGCCAACTTATCACAGACATCCATAATACAGTTAGTCCTACATTGGGGAGAAATGTGGGTGGAAATATGTCTTTTGTAGTTGCCATCTTTGAGCCTGTAATGAATGTGTTGGGTTTAAAAAATAAAATAAAGAAAGGCTTGCCTTTGATGGGGTCTGATAGTCACTGTAAATACAAAGCACAAAAGACATCCTTAGACTGAAATGCCAGAGGCTGGCAATGCATGCTCAAGAATAGTGCCAGCTGAGAGACGACATTTTTTTAAGGAGTGGAGGGAGATAAGGAGTGGAGGGGGAAGGATGAAAATAATTTGTAGTCTTTTGAAGTAACACTTTCTATTGACCTTAGCATGGCTTGCCAGCTAAACTGAGTAACATAACAGAAATCTTGAAAACTGTATGATTATACCACCCATACAACAAATAAATAAATATTAAGCCACTTGGGAGTATCAGACTTAGAACCCAGAAGCACTTATTTTTCCTTCCCCCTGAATGATTGCAAGGATGCTTCTTGCTCTGCACACCCTGTATTCCTCCATAGTTCTCCAGAAGAGCTGTCAGCCCCTGGCATCCCTTTGATAAATAGAAAGCAGCTGGTGTCCCAAGGATGACTATTAATCTCCTCACAAGATGAAAGTAAGTAAAGAAGCTGAGCAATGCTTTGTAATTACTGATTCATGCACTCCCTTCCTCAGGATAAAAGAAGTTTGAAAGCATTCCTACTTCGAAGACGTATTCGTTTTAATTAATATATCATCACTCTAAGAAATTTGAATAAACTGAATTGTGGCAAACTTTTAGTCAAAGCTGCTTATTTAGGAAGACTATTACCTGGAAACATGAATTTGATTATACGTTCTGCTTCCCTGTATTAGAAGATGGATGGACTGAATAGGTGGAAGCAGCCTTGGGATGTAGGTCTTATTATGTACAGTATTTTTTTCCATCAGTTTTCATGTTGGGAAGGGCAGAAATTAGTATTTTAAGACCTAAACTTTTATATTCAATACTGATAATGGTGTAATTAACTTTCCTTTTTGATGATCAACTAGGAAATATGTTTGATGAATTAACATTACATGTATTTGTCACTTGGGTAAGTACAGTACCATAGGAGAGTGTGACAGCATGCTAGCTGTAGCACCCTGTTAACGGAGGTTGTTGGAGCACAAAGAAGGATGCAAGGTTTAAATGGAATCAACCAACCAGTTACTGGTTGAGATTACAGATGCTCGGTGGCAATTGTTGGGCTAATGCAGTAATTGGCTTAGTGTGGCGGTTCAATGACAAGACAGAACACAGCTTTTAGCAAGCAAGCAGGCTGGTCTCTGCTAACGGGCTTCCCCCTGTCAGCTTTCCACCTTCCCCTTTATTCTCTCTCTCTCCCCCCGCGCATTACATTCTCCAACAGATAAAAGGAATACACTGGCTTTGTTTAACATTCTTATTTACCAATTTCTATCTACCGCATTCCTTGCTCTCGGGCCTTGAGCCCAGTCCTGAGAGGCTTCCCACGATACATATCATCTTGGCGAGATTCCAAGGTTGATGCCCTTGAAAGGAGCTGTGTGTGCACTACTCCTACACAACACTCCGGGTGTGCCCTGAATGTTGCCAAGCGCATAAACCTTTATGAATCCTACAGCTTAGTAAAGGGAAAGATAAATAATTGGGAGGAAGAGGGAGCTCAGAGGAGAAAAAAGCAGGGTGAAAAGCTCCTTCCGCTGCATAACTGTACTATGTCCTGACATATTTGGAAACTGAGAATTAAAGGTGTACATGGTTTAAAACAACCCAAAAAAGGCACTGTATGTTTGTGACTAAAAGACCACAAGAAGGCAGTGCTGTTCATCCGATAGCTGAAGAGGTACCCTGTGACAGTGAGATTAGATGATTCAATGCAATCCAGAGAAGCTCATAAGAATGTATTTGAACTATCCAGATGACTGCCCCAACTGAAGAAAGCATTTAAATAGGTGCTTAACTTTAAGCTTGTATTTAAGGAATCTTCCAGAAGGGAGTGCTTTCATGAACTGTGGCCTATGCTGGGAGTCATTCTAGAGCGTGTGTAATTAGAATTGGTAAAAAGTTTTCATTTAAACTATAAAAAAAAAAGAAAAATGGCCTTTTATTAAAACCAAAAAAGTTCAGAAAAAGCTTCCCCTCCCCCAAACAAATGTTTGAATTTTTTGTCACAATGCAAAATTTGGGTTATTTCAGTTTTTTCTTTCTCTTTATTCTATGTCACCATTGAATAAAAAAGGGAAAAATGGGTACATAAATTCTTTTTTTTTTTTGTATTTATTGGCAAAGGGAGGAGCAAGAAGAAAAAATAGAAATTTGAAAGTTTGAAATTTCAATCATTTAAAAAAAGATCTTTTTTAAACCAACTTGTCTGAAACCGAGAAATAGGAACAGCTTCAAAATATGGTTTGTTTGTTTTTTCAGAAAAGTCTTTTTTTAATTTTTGTTCAGCTATTTCTCATTGTACTATTTCTACTATCTCCTGCTTGTAGCCATGCAGGAAAATACAGTAAGAACATAATTCCTGGTTATGAAGGGGGAGGGGGTATACATTTTACTGAACTCTTTTCAGCCTCAGAAAAGTTTGGGTTTGAGTCTTAATTGAAGATTTGAATTAGTCTTTATTTTGGCTCAGGTTTGAGATTAAAACAATGTTTACCACAAAAATCTTTCAAAATTACTGTTTAGTTCTGCAAGCCTTACTTATACAAATAATCTTACTCATGTGAGTAAGGATTACTGAATCTGATCTGTAAATTACAGACCTACCTATCTTTCTTCCACCTCTGATTCTTCTTTCTTTGTTTAGTCATTCTCAGTACAGGTAGGCTAGGCTAGGTCAGTGTCATGCAGAGGATTGAGTATCACATAACTGACAGCTATGGCTGTGCTGACCAATAAGGATGACAATGAATCCAACAAAATGACCATATAAAAACATTTCAGAAATATAAACTTATTGGGTGAAATCCTGCTCTCATTAAAGTCAATGACAAGACTCCCATTGACGTTAGGTAAATTTCTGGCTCCATTAAAGCCATTGGGAACTTTACCATTGACTTAAATGAGAGCAGGATTTTACCCATGTTTACTGTCAACAAATTGTGATAAAAATTGCTAAAAAAGAAACAAGCCTCAGCTGCCCATATCTGAATTACATTATACAATGTAAGACAAAGAAATGTTCTTATTTAAATATTGCAGTAAGAGATGCAGCTCTAGCCCAACTTATTGTGAGCTGTCCTTTGTGTTATCGTGTTAACTGATTATTCTTCCTTCCATAAAGATTTAATTATCCAAAGAGATCAATGCATGGAATTAATTGTGAGATGGCATGAGTATCGTTTCCTCCCTCCAATTGTCCAGTCATGAGAAAAGAGATACTTTCATACTGTTTGGGGACTGGATAAGAGAAATTATGTCATCGTCATGAACAGCACAGATACAGAAGGGGAAGAGCTTAGGTGAAGGAAACAAAGAATGCAGTCTGGACACAGAGGTTGTCTAGTGTCTTGAAGCAAGGAGTTCAGAGTCAGAATTCCTTGGTCCTATTTTCTGCACTGTGTTGACTATCATTGGATAAGTTACTGAATTTCTATCTACGAGTTACTGAATTTGGCCTTATCTACACATATAAGTTGTACTGAAGGTTTAGGAAAAGTTGGTTTAAAAAACAATTTAGTTAAGATGTTGCAGATCTCTAAGTGGATACATTTAGATTGGTTTAAAACTGGATATACAGGTTTAGTCTGTTACCAATATAAGCCATGTTTAAGCCCATAGAAGAGTGTCAAAACATGGTTTTGAACTAGTTTAAATAAATCAGTTTAAAAAGACACCTTCTGTTCAACTGGTGTAATGTTCTGTGTAAATCAGGTCCTATCCACATATCTTTAAAATAAGGATAAAAAATAGTGGGCCAGCTCCACAGCTGACGTAGAGTTATTTCTAATTGACACCAATGTAAAGAAGAGTAGAATCCGGCCCCCTGTCTTCAATTACATGATTATATACTATTTCTCAAAAAGTAATACAGTAAAATAGCATGCATTTTTTTCTATCTTTTAGTACTATGGACTATTTTAGGGGAGACAAATGTCCATGGTAATCACTTACATGAAAAGTTCATAGTTAAAAAATAAAGAATGCTTCCGAGAAGGTGGATTGGCAACTTCTACTCTCCTCATTTCATAAAATAAGATTAGGTGGCATTTAGTGAAACTGAAAGGTAACAAATTCAAAACTAATAAATGGACATTTAAAAAACACACACACATAATTAGGCTGTGTAGCTTGTTGCTACAGGATGTCAGAGGCCAAGAATTTAACAAGATTCAAAATTTCCAGGGTTACAATAGTAAATACTTTAAAAATCATTTCAGAAGTAGAGCTTGTAGAACTTTTTCATGCAAAATGTTTTTTTCGTCAAAACAGACATTCAGGATTTTTTAAGCTTTTTGTTTAAAAAAATGATTGCCAGATTTCTGATTTGTTTTCAGTTGATGAAAATGAAACCAACTTGGGTTTTAGCTTCTTGACAAAAACCTGAACTTGCGGGGCAGGAAGGGGGAATTGGCAAAAGCAAAACTTCTTTTTTATTTCTTTTCATATTTTTCTTGGGAACAGAAAACATTTCCTGACCAGCTTTCTATTAAACAAAAAAATTAAACCTCATGATTCAGGGCTTAAGGAATCTCTAATTGTCAGGAATTAGGAGGTGATTCTTTTGGGGGAAGCCTGGGTCATGTCTGCCTACTACAGAGTTTTTTGCACCTTCTTTTGAAACATCTGGTACTTACCAGTGTTGGGGACAAAACACTCAAATAGACAGAAATCAGGTCTGATCTAGTGTGGCAATTCCTATATTTGTATGTTACTAAATTATATTCATGAAACTTGGATCTTTAATGTTGATTTTCAATAGCTCTTGGAGCACTGAGGAAGTTCCAGAAGACTGGAAGATTGCTAATGTGCCAGTTTTTAAAAACAGTAAATGGGATGACCTGGGCAATTACAGGCCTGTCCACCTGACATCTATTCTGGGCAAGATAATGTAGTGGCTGATATGGGACTCCATTAATAAAGAGCTAAAGGAGGCTAACATAATTAATGTAAATCAACATGGGTGTTTGGAAAATAGATCATGTCCTGTCAAACTAACTTGATATCTATTTTTGATGAGTTTACAAGTTTGGTTGATAAAGGTAATAGTGTTGATGTAATATACTTACATATATTCTGTAAGGTCTTTCTGTAATATACTTCTGTAAGATCTTTCACTTTTTACCACATGATATTTTGATTAAAGAATATAAAACAGAACAATATAAAATTAACACAGCAGACATTAAATGGATTTAAAAAAGGCTAACTGATAGGTCTCAATATGTAACTGTAAATGGGGAATCATCATCAAGCAGGTCTGTTTCCAGTAATGTCCTGCAGGGATAGGGCCAAGAACATATGCTATTAAACCTTTTTCAGTGATGTGGAAGAAAACATAAAATCATCACTGATAAAGTTTGCAGATGAGACAAAAATTGGGGAAGTGGTAAACAATGAGGAGGACAGGTCACTGATTCAGAGCGATCTGGATCACTTGTGTAACTGGGTGCAAGAAAACAATATGAATTTTAATATGACTAAATGTAAATGCATACATCTGGGAACAAAGAATGTAGGCCATACTTACAGAATGGGAGACTCTATCCTGGTAAGCAGTGATTCTGCAAAATATTTGGGGGTCATAGTAGATAATCAGCTGAATGCAAACTCCTAATGTGACGCTGCAGCCAAAAGAGCTAACGCGACGCTGGGATGCATAAATAGAGGAATTTTAATAAGGAGTAGAGAAGAGATTTTATCTCTGTATTTGTCACTGTTATGACTACTGCTGGAATACTGTGTCCAGTTCTAGTACCCACAATTCAGGAAGGATGTTGATAAATTGGAGAGGGTTCAAAGAAGAATCACAAGAATGATTAAAGGATTAGAAAACATGCCTTATAGGGACAGACAAAAGGAGCTCAATCTATTTATCTTAACAAAGAGAAGGTTAACAGGTGACTTGATTAGTCTGTATGTAGCTACCTAGGGAACCAATATTTAATAATGGGCTTTTCAATCTGGCAGAGAAAGGCATCACACCATCTAATGGCTGGAAGTTCAAGCAAGGCAAATTCACATTGGAAATAAGGGGTAAATTCTTAATGGTGAGAGTAATTAAGCCTTGGAACAATTTATCAGGTGTTGTGGTGGATTTTCCATCAGTGATAATCTTTTAATCAAGATTGGATGTTTTTCTAAAAGACAGACTCTAGGAATTATTTTGGGGAAGTTTGATGGCCTGTGTTATACACTATGTCAGACCAGATGATCATAATGATCCCTTCTGGAATGTATGAACTTGCTAAACAAAGGAAGCCAGATGCCTCAGTCTGGCCAGGTTCTGCAGGATCAGAACAGATTGGGGGCAAAAGGTGACACTATACCAACTTTACACTGTCCTCCAGGACTACCCCAATTCTGCAAGAGGCTACATGGATCTGTGGTGAAAGTAATAGCAGCCTTAGGGCTACTCTAAGTTGTTCACAGTTCTATGCTTTGATGGGCAAGAGGGGATGGTGCACAGCTGGCCCCTCGACCAAGTTTGCAGATCTCTCAGGGGCCAATGTCTGATCCCAACATATTACACAGAGGAATAGTAAAAAAAATCAGTGGCATATATAGCCTGCCAACCGTTTAAATCTATTATTCTTTGGATTTTTAAATAGTGCCTCTCATCATGTCATCTGGGCACCAACCATAAGATTAAATGAAAGCACATTTTGTTCAAGAAAGCTACTTAGCCTCCTCTACTTTATATTTCAACTCTCACTTCCATTACCTACTGGGGGGGATTTTTCCCCCTTCCTAAAGAATTCCAAAATCATGGATAATTCCTTTTACTGGACACATTTAAACTCCCATGGAAGTCTTTCCATTAACTTCAATGGGAGCAGGATGGGGCATTTTTATACATATACACTTTTTCTATGGTATATTAATCTAAATGACTTCATTCATTTTAGAAATTATACATATTGTAGTTTACTATTCATTTGCTATTAATTTTTCCTTCCATCCTGTTACACTCAAAGCAAACAAGAGAGCTAAAAGGTTTTAAGTGTTGCTAAATCAAGACAAGCACCCACATCCAAGATCACTAACGCTACAAGGTGACAGAATGTGTAAAACATTAAAACCCTGTAAATATTTTAAATATTTTTCTGAAGGTTCTGAAAACAGTAGATGCAGACACTGAAAGTAAGAGAGTTTGGCCTGTCAACATTAAATAAAAGGCTGCTTTAAGTAATCTGTTATGAAGGTGCCAGGATAATTCTCAGCTTTCTTTGTTTTAAGTGAAACCTCTCAAATATGAGCTTTTCTGTTCTTTTCTTTTGAGAACTTTAGGCTCTTGATGTATGAGTAGAACATAATGAGACTAAACATCTTCTACAGTAAGAAAACAAAGGAGCAGAGGAATGGGATAATAGTGCTGAAAAAATACTTGAGAGATAATACAGGAGGAAGGAAAAGATTTATGCAAGGTTGACTAAAGATGTCTTACAACTGATGAACTGGCCCTTACACTAAAGAACAGTACACTGAGATTAGATAAAAGGAAAACACTTCCAACTGTAAGAGCAATTCAACAGAGGAACAGTTGTCAGGAAGAGGCACCAGTAGTGGAGGATACTTCTAAATATAATGCTTTTCAGGGAACAGCACAGGGAAAATCTGCATCAACTGTATAATCCTGCTACATCCATACAGTGCAAACAAACAGGCGGAAAGTCTTCTACGATTACAGAAATGGGCTTATCGCTTCACAGGAAACAGAGTGGCTGCAAAGCTATTTTTTGTTCAATACCAGACTGCTACAGTAAGTTCTCTGACTGATGCTGTCTGCCCTTCCTAGGGAGATGTTTGCCTGGTGGACCTGCTTAGTTGTAGATTCAGTAACTGTCACCAACTTTCCCAAAATACCTCTGTCATAAATATAAAGGGAAGGGTAAACCCCTTTAAAATCCCTCCTGGCCAGAGGACATCTCCTCTCACCTGTAAAGGGTTAAGAAGCTAAAGGTAACCTCGCTGGCACCTGACCAAAATGACCAATGAGGAGACAAGATACTTTCAAAAGCTGGGAGGAGGGAGAGAAACAAAGGGTATGTGTGTCTGTCTATATTTTGTCTTTGCTGGGGATAGACCAGGAATGAAGCCTTAGAACTTTTAGTAAGTAATCTAGCTAGGTACGTGTTAGATTATGATTTCTTTAAATGGCTGGGAAAAGAATTGTGCTGAATAGAATAACTATTTCTGTCTGTGTATCTTTTTTGTAACTTAAGGTTTTTGCCTAGAGGGGTTCTCTATGTTTTGAATCTAATTACCCTGTAAGGTATCTACCATCCTGACTTTACAGGGGGGATTTTTTTTTATTTCTATTTATTAAAAGTCTTTTTGTAAGAAAACTGAATGCTTTTTCATTGTTCTCAGATCCAAGGGTTTGGGTCTGTGGTCACCTATGCAAATTGGTGAGGCTTTTTATCCAACATTTCCCTGGAAAGGGGGGGTGCAAGTGTTGGGAGGATTGTTCATTGTTCTTAAGATCCAAGGGTCTGGGTCTGTAGTCACCTAGGCAAATTGGAGGCTTTTTACCAAACCTTGTCCAGGAAGTGGGGTGCAAGGTTTTGGGAAGTATTTTGGGGGGAAAGACGTGTCCAAACAGCTCTTCCCCAGTAACCAGTATTTGTTTGGTGGTGGGAGCGGCCAATCCAAGGACAAAAGGGTGGAATATTTTGTACCTTGGGGAAGTTTTGACCTAAGCTGGTAAAGATAAGCTTAGGAGGTTTTTCATGCAGGTCCCCACATCTGTACCCTAGAGTTCAGAGTGGGGGAGGAACCTTGACAACCTCTCTCCACTGTTGCAGATAGAGACCAAATGAACACCAGGCAGGAGTTGCAGAGTCCCTAAAATGGCTTCTCACACTTTCTCCAAACATTCCATGTAGCTGAATCGTGCTAATTTCTGCTATCTGACAGACATTCCTCGTGAGTACCTGAAGTGGTAGTGGGTGATATGCCCCTAAATGTAGAGAATTCATACTTAATGATTGTTCCTTCCAGCCAATCATTCTGATTTTCCTAGTTTTCCTAATTTCTACAGTTCAGACATGGTAGACCTATACCAACAATTCAATAAAAAGGTTTTTTTTAGATATGTCAAGGTATTAAAAGATATACTATCATGCTAGGGAAAGATGATCTGGCCCAGAGAAAATACTAGTTCAGATACTACGATTGATAGATAAAAGTAGACACATGGAGCAACATTTTTCATACACCTCTTCTCGTCTACTCTTCGGCTGGGCCGAGAACCAGAAGATCTGAAACACGAGGATAAAGGCTACTCAAGATATGTTCAGTCCCTCCCAAATCCAGAAGTATCAGAAATCTAATAACTGAGTGTGTCATCAAGACTCTACTAGCCATACTTTTTAAACCCAGGAGAGTCAGATACTTTTTCGAACCCTTAAGTGTTTCTGAACTTTTGGGTCCTTGCCCAAGCCTCTCCTCCAAACAGTTTCAGATTCTTACATGGCTACACAATACATTTTAAAAAGAACATTTTGAACTCTTACCAAATGCTTTTAGCTTCCATTTGAAGCTGCAGTGAGACTCTGCATTATTTCTCTTAACATACTGTGTATGTCAAGTGAATTATAGAGCAAAATTAAAGGTGCTCCTTTCCCTTAAAATCAGATTTCCATTACTAAGGTGACCTTTAAATGTACCATTTTGTTAGGCAAACCTCATTATATGAAATTAGTCACAGCTTTCTTGTTTTGTGCAAGCAAATCTTGATTACTGGCCTTTCTATAAAGCTGCTTCTCAGTTTAATAATTCATGCTTCTCTGCTTATCAGCTTTAGAAATCAAAATGGTGCATTCTGACATAAATCATTCCCTCTGCTGCATTTCATTTTAATGCATGGCAGCAAAACACTAACATAATTGGTCCAATCTGTTATTTACAGATGCATTGTGAGACACAGGTGGCAATGTAGTTTTTGTGCAACAAAAAACGAGACCTCTTTCACAACTTGAGTAATGTCCTAGAAATTGTAGCTGTGTTAGCATAGAAGTCATCATTCATTTTCACTTGCAGTAAACTTTGATTCTGTTATAATTACTCATATGGTTCTTTCTTATATATTCTAAGATAGGATCTTATTTAATTTGTACCCAGACTCAAATGAAGCAACTTTACGGGTAAATATGGTAATAGTAAGAAAAGTGACTTTGTAAAAAAGATATTATGAAGGTCCATTTTCCCCCTCACTCTAAATAGCAAATTTTCTCACTTTATAAATCAGATGATTAGGTTTTGTTTATTATTGTATTTATGAGGGTTGTAAAATAATTCTGGGATCTCAAATTCCATTTTTTATTATTTTATTATTTTTTTGCTGCCTCATACAAACACACACCTCGCTGCAGATTTAAGGTAAGACACTGCTTGTCCTACCCTCAGTTGACATGGAGAACAATTCATCACTGTCCTCTTTATAACAGCCTTTAACATATCTGAAGACTGGTATAAAGTCCCCCCCTCAGTCTTCTTTTCTCAAGACTACACATGCCCCCCTTTTTCTTTTGCCTTTCCTCATAGGGCAGGTTTTCTAAACCTTTTATCATTTTTGTTGCTCTCCTCTGTACTCTTTTCAATGTGTCCACATCCGTCCTAAATTCTGGTGCCCAGCACTGAACACAGTGCTCCAGCTGGGGCCTCACTGGTGCCGAGTAGAGCAGGACAATTACCTCCTGTGTCTTACATACAACACTCCAGTTAATATGCCCCAGAATCATATTAGCTTTTTCTGCAGCTTCAACATATTGATGACTCATTCAGTTAGGAGGTCCATTGTGAATAATACAATACTTAATTTACATGTGAATAGATAGATAAATATTTCTTGCCTGAAAGAGAACCTATTTTTCACCTTTGCTGGTGACCAGTCCCTATACACAGACCTGAAGAATATAATTTTCACTGTATATTCAGAATGCCTTACTCAACATCTGTCCATGAATTTTCCAATAATATTATGGCCAACATGACATGGGCTTTTATTAGATACCTCACATGACCCCTTTGGTGAATTAGAATGTAAATACCCGACCCAGTGGATTTCTGTAACCCTTTTGCACCCCTCTGTGCCCTTTGCCAGTTGGCATCAGAGGGTCCCTTATTCACAGTGATTGAGTCTGTATACAATCTAGATTTCTCTTCAATAGCTAAATTAGCCAGGGTTCAATCCTGGTTAGCTGCATTTCACAGCTAACAGGAATAAACATATTTCTCTATCGGTAATGTAAGCAGATATTATTCAAAGCTGAACAGGGAGCCGATATGTTGAGGAAAGAGATACCATTTTACAGACTTCACTGTTCTAAGTAATGCCGGTTGGGTAGCAGGAAAAAAATATTGAATGTTTAGATAATTCACCTATTGAGTGAGCAAAAAGGTGAAAAACTGGTTTCATAAATATAATTTGACAACCCGCAGAGATGGTGGAATAGTGGAAAATGTATTCATGAATAATTACTCACTGAAAATTTGTAACAAGTATTATATGCAGGTATGTAACTTGTTCTAGCTTTAGCTATGCTATAACCACATAATGACCAAATACTAGAGTTCTTAGTATTTCCCTGGGGGACATTCCCATTAATTTCAGTGTGAGCTTGACCCAAGTGAGGCTGAAACTGAATTGCAGGATTTGGTTGTAAGAAAAGATAGTTCTGAAAAGATTGAGATAGAGACTTTAATTTTTGTAATTGCTGCAATCCATGTACAAACCTCCTTCCTTGCTAGCAACATTACTGAGGGTGACACAAGGGATAAAATTAAGAGTGACGGGACAAAATTAAGACTGAGAAAATTTCAGCTGGATATCAGATAAACACTCCTGACAATGAGATCTGTGAGACTCTAGTAATCTCACCAAGGCAGTGGAGTAAATTAGATCACCTGGGACTTTTTAAAGTAGCCTGGATAAAACACTATAATATGTGTTATAGAGAATCATGCATGAGCAGGAGAATGGACTCGATGGCCTAATGGGTCTGTTCCAGCTCTGATTTCTGTGGTATTGTTTTAATATGTTAATTTCATTTATTATGCTTGTTCTGCGTAACCAACTGTATCATCGACATTCAAAAGAAACTCTGAAATGCAGAGTTATGAGCAACATCTGGGTAGACCATAAATCAAGGTCTTGAGTGCACATTTTATACTAAGGTAGAATAGAAACCCCCTTCCCTTTTTATTTATTTATTTGTTTTGGTCCTTATGAAAACTGAATAAGACCTCATAAGGAGAGAATATTTTGGCACGATATTAACCAAAACAGAAGTAACCTCCCCCAGCACAAGAAATCCAGCAACAGGTTGGCTTCATGACACTGTGCTGGTGACTACCTCAAAAAGCATTCTCCAGTCCTCTGGGGACTCCTGATGCTGCCATTCATCATGGCAGAACTGCTGCTATCACCGCATCGTCTGCTCCTCTCGAATAATGAGTCAAGGGACTACGTGCTTGTCTTGTGCCAAAAGAAGGGGAAAAAACAATTTTGGGAACCAAATGATGGAACTGTTAGTGCAGAAGATCAACAAATCCTTACAATTACTCTTTGGCTCTAGGTCCTAAGAAAGGGAATAACCCTCCCTGCCCCACAAAAAAACAACAACATAAGGGCATGAATCTGGAACAAGATTGGCACTTGATTACAGCCATAGGATAATATCAGGGGGACCACGCTAGAGGCTTTAAAAGACATAACTGAGGGAATGTTAGTATAAGTTGAAAATTGGATTTTCCTTGCACTTGTCACAATAAATATGACTGATTAACAAAAACAAAAAACAAAAATGGATAAATAGGAACTGTGTATGAGAAAGTATTCTACAATATTTTAATTATTAAGGAATTTGGTGCTGGTGAAAGGTGCCAAATTGGTAGACCTGTAGTCTGAATCCCTTTTTTTATTAACAAACTTCACTACCACAAACTGTGGCTGACCTGAAGGGACCAGCACTACTGCAGATGGTAAGAAAGTGGGCCATTCTCACTGAACTGTTTGATGCTTGGCCCCCAGGCTGAGAGTGCCAAAAAACAAAGCTGAAAATTTGGTGTGGCTACTCGGATGTGAACAAATATAAACTGGACTGAAATGAAACAAACTCATTTCATATAGGGCACTGGACAGCAGTCTGAATTTCTGAGACAGAATGTGGCAACAGCAATAAACTGCAGAATTCCACAAGAGTTTAGGCCAGTCAATTACAAAGAATAGCAGTATTACAATTGAATTGAAAATGCAGGGGAATTTCCAAAGGAAAAAAGTTAATGCTCAAGTTGGCACATGGTCAGGAGACCTATTTAAAATCCAGAGCCTCAGGGGAAAATGTCATTGGATCTTTTAATGACTGCATGTAGTCAAGACTTCACTTTTTTTGTCTCATCTGAAAATCTGCACCTCCAGCTGTTTAGTGTCATCTAGCACCATTCTGGAGCATTGGCTCAGTAATAATCCAAGAGAAAGAGTGCCAGCTTCTGAATCACTGACATCAACTTCTTGCAATATAGAGATGGCTGCTGGATGTTTCCCATTCACATAAGAACACAGCCTGATCCTTCTTAGTTTATGGGATGGGACAGGATTACAGCACAGAGTGGCTGATGATGATGATCCTTCTGAATGTTAAAAATTCAGACCACTGAAGGCTTTCGCCAGAATGTGTCTCCAGAAATTCACTTTGTGAACATTATTCTTGTTAAAAGTCTACCACTTTTTAGTAAACAGGGAAAAAATACATCAGTCATGCACGCTCTATTCAGAGAGGAAAGTTGGCTTGTGGCTAAATCTACTTGTGCTTTCCAATAAATAGCTCATTCTTGGGAAATTAGTACTGCCAACACTAGGAGGAGCATGCCTTGTGAGCTATGCATGCTAGACTTGCCTGAGGAGTAGAATGACTTTCACACCTTGCTTCACACCATTTATGTAAGTGTGCGGTCCAGAAACTAACATCCCTCTTTCACATTTACTAGTGCCCTCATTATTTTTGTTTACCAACCCCTTTTAGAGTTATAATCCCTCTGGGCTGTATACCAGATGCCTAACCCTTCATGTGGTAACACTTGGTTGTTGATGAAAAACGCTGACACGTTTTAGCTCAACAGAGGGTGAATTCAGTGGTATTTGTCGGATTTAACATTTGAGCTGGCAGATGGCGTGGCGAAGGTTTTGCCTAACATGGTGCTGCAAACATCACCAACCCCTTCCTTTCCCATCAAACGACTTATGTATTCAAAATGATAAACATAAAGAATGTTTGTGCTTGTTACAGCAGCATTTGATCAATTTACTACTTCACAATGTTAAGACAAATAAGATTAGCAGCAAAATCAACAGCATGTTTTTCCACTGGAGAGATGACTTTGACCTAGATCAGCATTAGCAATAAAAGGAGCCCTCGGGTAGATGGAGCTCTGGCTACTTCTGGTGTTTATAACTATCATGTTAATCAAAACTGATCCAAAGCCAGTTTAACTAACATGATGGTCAAAATGCTGGAAGTCAGTGGACCCTGCTTTATGTAAGGTTCCTAGAAATGCTACCACTTGGTCAGCTGTACCAAGTCTTGGTCAGCAGAATCAATGGGAATGTCTTTCTAAAATTGCCTGCTGTAGACACAGCCTTGTACTGATGTGAGCAAGCATGGAAAGGGATCCATTTATGAATTTATCAAGGTGCCAGTTGGATTTTCAAGCTAAAATCTAACAAACTAGATTTACCAATTTGATATGTATTATGCCCAATATTAGAAGGAATCTATAGAAAAAGCCATTTTTATTGAGTCCAGGGAGACTAACTTAATGCTAAGATCTTTATTAGATCATTTTTTACCTTGAACGGTACCTTTCAAATCAGGACCCTTGGTTACTCTTAACCAAACAATGTATTAAGTCACTCAGTATGCAACAGAGTTAATCAGGTGTAGACAAACCAAAGTTCTAGGCATATACTGAGCACAAATATAGCCTTGTAAGTAATTGCTAAAATCAAGAGTCAAGATTCAGTGGTTACACCAAGGAACTATGCAGATCATGAAGGCCAGATCAAAACAACAAACCAGTATCAGAATAACTACGTCACTCAGGGGTGTGAAAAATCCACACCCCTAAGCAACATAGTTATACCAGCCTAACCTGCTGTGTAGATAGCACTATGTCGACAGGAGAGCTTTTCCCATCAACATAGCTACCACCTACTGGGGAGGTGGATTAATTACACTGATGGGAGAAGCTCTCCTGTTGACGTAGTCGCGTCTTCACTGAAGCAATGCAGCAGCACAGCTGCAGTGCTGTACGTGAAGACAAGCCCCAAGGTTTTGTATTACAATTACTTATAACATCAATCCAGTGGCAGATTTAGAGCTAGTGGGGCCCCGTGCACAGCTTCATTTTTAGCCCCCCTCCCCCCCTTGGGACCCAGCCAAAAAAAAGAACATTCTCTCTTATCTCCCCACCACCACCACCCATTTTTCATTCTTTTTTTCTTCATAATCCTCCTATTGGAAGTAATGGGAAGTAAGTGAAAATAAAGTGAGTCACCTTGATTGGGGCAGGGGGTTAGGGTGCAGAAGTGAGTGTGGGGGGTGGGCTCTGGGAGGAAGTTTGGGTGCTGGGTGCAGGCTCTGGGCTGGAGCAGGGGGTTGGGGTGTGGGAGGGGAGCAGGGGGCAGCACTTACCTCGGACGACATGGCTCCCAAAGCAACCAGCTCACCCACCCCTTCCAGCAGTGGTTCCTAGGTGTGGGAGGGCAGGGGGTCTCTGCACGCCCCTGCCCACAAGTGCCGCCCCTGCAGCTCCCACTGATCGCAGTTCCCAGCCAATGGGAGCTGCGGAGTCAGCGCTCAGGGTGGGGGTAGTGCGTGGAGACACCCCCCCACCCAGGGCCACAGGGACATGCTGGCTGCTTCCGGAGCGAAGCAGTGCAGAGGGAGGGAGGCAGAGTGGGCAGGGAGCTGCCTTAGCCCTGCTGCTGGCATGTCTCTGTGCGCCCCTTGGGGGGACGGGAGCAGCAGATCTCCTTGCGCGGCTCAGAGCAGGGGCAGCGCATGGAGCTGCCTCCCCCCCAACCCCACCAGGGGCGCATGGAGACGTGCCAGAACCTGGCCACTGCCGGGAGCGGCGAAGGGCCACCGGCCACAGCATACAGGCAGCCTGCCTGCCTGAGCCCTGCTGCACTGCTAGCCAGCACTCGGGAGCAGGTTGTCAGATATTTGTCCTGAATTTTGGGGGCACCCCCGCACGGTTTGTTTCATGATAAATCTGCTCCTGCATCAATGGTCAATTCACTGCTTCCCAATCCATCTCTGGATCCACTCACAGTGTACAATGGACCATTTTGCATAGGAAAGCAGGGTGTTCCCCTCCTGGGTCACTTTTGAGTGTTTTTACCTAGACTGGGACAGAGAAAGAGATTATATCTGTATGTGAATTATGAGAGATTTTTGCCTACACAATTAACAATACTCTCATTTAGTTTCTATTCGTGGAGAGTGGAACACCTAAATGTACTCAATCTGTGGGTCCTTGACAAAGTGTCTCACATGATGTGAATCATTTTCTTATTGCTTTCATTTCATAGGTGGCTCATATTTTGGGATAAACAGTGCTGGATAGCTTTTCCAATTTTTGAGAGTCAGGAGGAATTGATAATTATTAATCATTCAAGGAATATCTGTTCTCTATGTCCTTTACTTGTGCATGAAAAACAGAGAATGCTGCAAGGCAGGTTTACTATCAGCACTTACCGCTGGCACTTGTTTTTCTTTCTCTTACATGCTGGTGTATAAACTATGAAGCTATGATAGAGTAAAATCCATCATTTAACATAGCACTGTGTTATGTTTTATGAATTGAAGAGAAAATAATTATGATATAAAACAGCAAAGAAAACAATGAAATAAACATGTTTCCAAGGCTTATTTTCTTACCATTTGAACTGGTCACCAGTGCAAAAACAGTGTTCATGAACATTAATTTGAATTTTGAAGAGACATTCTGTTCCACCATGTTCAGACCCACTATTAGTGAAGATTGATCCAAAAAGGTTCTTGCTTGCAAGAATATTTGGGGATGGTTGTTCTTTATATGAATACCCTTGTCCACATGTCAGTATGCAAGAATTCTGGGACCTTATCCAAAGCCCAGTGAAGTCACTGGAGGTACACACTTGATTTGATATTTTTTAGTCCCTTCTTTAAAATATTTTAGTCATTCAGTTAGTAGCAGAAACAATACCATGTGATTTTGGAAACCAATCACACAACCCAAACAGTGAATAGTCAAAGTGAATAATTTATGGACAGCCTTTATGCTGAAAACTGTTTGTCCAAACAAGCTGAGCAATAGAGCTGACCAAAACTCTTTTATTGCAACATTACTTGATGTAAAATGGCTATTCCACTGCAACAAACTTTTTCATTTTAGTTTAACATTTTCAGTTAAAATAATCATGTTTTGGTTAAAAAAAACCCTTCAGTTGTCAGTGAAAAAAATTTTTTTTTTCCAGTTTTCAATTTAAAAAGGGGTAGGGGGAGAGATACGTTGATAATGCAACTTTTTGACGGAAAATTTCAAATTTTTAATTGAAAACATTTTTGACAAGTTTTTTTCAACACCCATACAAAAGCTGTATGAAGTTTCTTGTGTGCCCTCTGTCTCTGTGTTTCCACACACACAAGAAGCACACAATACAGTCCAAATGATTTTAGTTCTATAGTATTTACTCAGTCAAAAGCATCAAAGGGAGATTTGTCTGAATAAGGACTGACTATTGACTGCAGCATCAGGCCCCAACACATCAGTAATAATAACATACTTTCACAGGGACATGTTGGAAGAAACTGTTGATTAAACTTGGCTTTTTATGGGCCTCAGATTGAAAATCCTTTTGAGCATTTTAACCAAGTGAGAGATAGAGGAAAGATATTGTGCTCTTGATCCCTGGCTATAGTTTTTATAAGATTATACCATGACAATTCACTACACACCTAGTAATGTTGCTTGCTTCTCCCTTCCCTTTCAGCAAGTTTCAGCCTCTTGTGATCAATGTTTTTGGAACCCAGCCAGGAGACAAGTGTAGTGCAATCAGGGACTTCATAAAACTCATGCGTGTACACATGCCACAGTATCAGTCATCAGATGGAAGGACTGAGAGAAAAGGGATCATCTTGTTGGAATTCACTTCAAAACAGAGACAATATTGCAGAGATCTACTGATATCTGTAGCCTTGTCTCAAAGTGTCACTTTATCACTGAAAATCCAAGATGACTTTTTTTTTCCCTTTGCTTGATGATGATGATGATTCTCAGGGGCTTGGTAGCCTGTGAAATGTAATATCCTGTGTTTTTTATCTTCTTCCTCTTCCTTGGCCTATGTTATGAAAAGGTTTTGCCAATATTTTCACAAAGTCAATTTGAAGTCACATCATTCCTTTAACTAAGCTCAAAATAAAATATGTAAAACCACAGGGCAAGTAAAGATTCAATTCAGAGAGTTACTGTAATGGGACAGTAGAGACAGACCTAAGCTGCAACGGTTTTGAGTCTTGGAATTCAGTGTGTGGGTCAGGCCTGTCTTTAAGGCCTGATCTTACACCATTTAAGTCAATGGAAGTTTTGGCATTAACTTCAGTATGGTAAGACAGAGGCCTAAGATATTGTTAATAGGTGGGGAACCGCACAGAAAGCATCCTAATGAAAACAGAAATAAAGTCTATAAATTTCAAATTATCTGACTTTAAAGGAACGAAACATGCCCACTACCTTCCTCACCTCTTTGGACTATACACACATTAGACAGTTTGTTAATTTGCATTCTCAGTCGTTAATTTCCTTTTGAAGAGGAATTCCACTTTCTTGTCATTTTTACCTTTATTTCAAAGCAGAGGAAGACACACTGGGTAAACGGTAGCCAAGTCTTCTTTTTGTCAAATAAAGAAAATTTGGCTTTTAATAGTATTTTGGTTTTCTGTTTTGGAGGTCTGGTTATTTTTGATTGATCTAGCTATGGGAGTGACATAAGGCTCCCTGCAATGTATCCCGAATACAATATGCTATGTGATATCACCTGTCAGTGTTAGAGTTGTGTGAAATGTTTGCATCACCAACTGAACTGAGTCTCAGGCTTGAAGAGTTTGCAATCCTCATGATTCTCAACTTAAGGGTACATCTATTCTGTGACAAAAAACTCACAGCACCAAGTCCCAGTGCCCAGGTCAGCTGTCTTGGGCTTGCAGGGATTGGGCTGCAGGGCTAAAAATTGCAGTGTAGGAATTCTGGCTCGGCCTGGAGCCCAGGTCCTGAGACCCCGTGAAGAAGGTCTCAGAGTTCAGGCTACAGCCCAGGCCCAAGTCAGCTGACCTGGGCCAGCTGGAGCCACACCATGAGTCTTTTACTGCAGTGTAGACATACACTAAATTACAAATGATGACTGTGGGCTGAGGCTATCTACACATTCCCCAAGCCAGGCTTCCTTGTTTCACTTGCTACAATCTTGCCTTTTAAGCACTTGTAGCTCCACCTATCTGACTTATGGCTGCAGCCAGGTAGAGGTGCATATGTTCAGATTTGCGCTCATATTTCAAATGCGTACATACATTTTGAGTGTTCTCACATTTCATTTGCAGGTGACTTCATGTATGAAAAACCTATTTGGATTAACTGCCCAGGAAATCCTGAACAGGGTAGAAGCTCGTCAGCCCACATGGGCTGAATAAATCGAAAGGCCAGCTCCTAGATAAGGGGAATGGTTTTGTCTTCATTTTCCCATGCAGAATAGCTTTACAAAACCCATTTTCTTAAGTATAATGTGGGATTCCATTGTCCCTAAATTCATGCAGATTTTTCTTACTACAAAGAGAGAAGGCTTTGAAGCAAAGCCTGATCTTGTTCTGCAAAATAGAGCTGCTACATCAGCTCCAAGAGAACTGATCAGCAATATTAAAAGTGTGTGTAGTAGGGCAGAAAGGACTTACAACAAAAGCATGGTCTATGCTGAATTATACTTTGGAAACAAAATTAAAGGCCATATTCTACCTCAGTTCTTGTAAACCTAACTTCACCAACTTACACCAGCCAAGGGATCTGGCCCCAAGGCTGCCGGGTGGAGAAGCCATAATTGCCATCTTGAAAATTTCTGTTGTAGTGGGTGCTGTGCTGCTCTTGACATGATCATTCACGTTGCGCTCTCTGTCACCCCCACTTGTCTCCACAGATGTGAATACTTGTTGGGCCATCTGTGTTGTCAACCTCCTAGAGTGCCCTAAGTCCTTTGTCCCATTCCCAAGAGAGTGTTTGATGTGTTCAACCCCAAAATCAGTTACCAGTATTTAGGCATCGCCCAACAGTCATTTTACTTGCCAGGATGGGGGTGCCATATAAGTATCACAGAACAAGGGGGGTCTAGTTGACTGAGCAGGGGATTGGAAGTCAGGAGGCCTTAGATACAGCTCCAGCATTGACCAGCTATGAGAACTTTTTGTGCCTCAATTTTTCCTTCTTTCTAGTGGGGTATAATGGTACTGGTTCACCTTGGTAAAGTAATAGGATTTAACCAGTTAAGTAACAAAGACTGATTCTTGCCCTGTGACTGGTGCCTGTCAGAAATGGGAAATTAAAATAAATGAGCAAAGAAAAAAAATTAAAAGTTGCTTTTTAAACTTTAAAGCAACTTGGATTAGAGCACTGCAATGTGCTCTGAATGGGCTACAGTGAAGTTGGTGCTAAAGACACCAGTTTGCCTGTTAAGTGGAGTTCCTTGCTGTGAACATGACACCAGTGGCCCATGGTCTCTGTTGGTTGCCTGCTGGTTATTGGGTTGGTATTGGCATTGATCTATAAAACCCTACATGGCTTGGAAACTGCACTTTAACAGACTTCCTCTTATAGAATGCTGCAGCTGCAGTCAGCATAGGCCCCTCAGTTTAACTGAGAGGGAGTTGAAGGGTTTTTTTCCATGAAGACCCCAAGACTTAAGGCATCACTTTCCCCTTGGTCTGAAATAGCTTCAATCTCTTGACTTTCAGGGCAAAGTGCATCTCTTCCCAGATTTTAGGGGAGGAAGGAAGAGCTGAGGGCTAGGATGTGTGCACTGAGAGGGAATATATGCAGCTGGAGTGGTTTGATGGTTTATTTCTCTGGTTTTGAGAGGCTGCTATGCTTATTTCTGTTGTAGAGTTTGCCATATCTTTAATATATATTAAATGCACTCAGAGCCCTGGATGGATGATTCTAACCTTGACTATGTAAATGTAAATGATTAAATAATCTTACCCAAATGACAAAGTTAATATTTCCAAAATATGAGCCTGCATCTACTGAGCATGAGAGACAGACCAGTCTGATACTCTGCCTAAGGGAACTCTGTTGTTCAACTGAATTTAATGTGGGTAGCTGAGAAAAGCTCTTCCAATAAGCCTTTTTTATTATTATTATTTTCAGCATTAAACTTTTCCTGACAAAATCAGGCCAACATAATTCTTAATAAGCACATACATGCACACAGGGACACACACATTAGGCAGGGAGCATCTTGGGCTTCACATGCCAATAACTCTCCTTGCAATCCATTATCTGTTTGCTGAAGAGCCAGCTACAATCTAAAGGAGCAACTACTCACTGGAAAGCTGCCACTAGGGGTTAGCAATCACCTGCAAATTGCAAGGCAGCAAGGAAGCACAAATTGCACAGTCTAAGCAGCTGAAAATGCAGTATATTGTTCCATGGTAGCCATTTAAAATTATATTGTCTTTTAAGAGGAAGATTTCTTTTTGTCCCATTTTCTTGACAAATGACAAGTTTTGACATTTAAAGGAGGGGAAGAATCTTCACTTAACAGCAGCTTTCAGAAATTACTTTTAAAGAACAGAGAACACTCCCCATTCAAATATCTGTTTGTTTTGGGGTTTTTTTGGCGGGGAGGACTACGTTTTGATTATATTAAGTTGTTTATTTATTCATTGTATTCTGATAACACCTGGGAGAACTGATGAGGACCGGTGTGCCCCACTTTGCTCACTACTGTACAAACATAGACAGGACTACAGCCCTACCCTGAAAAACTTATAATCTAAAATATACGGCAGACAAACAGAAATAGGAAGACAACAAATAAGTTTAACTATCAGAGGCCCAGGCAACTAATTTATAATTTCTTTCAAATTTATGTCCCTTAATGTGTAGTAAGGTGATCTGCCAACATATTGGTTTGCAAAAACAAAGGCAAATAAAGCAGTTAAACAAGGTAAAGAAAAAAATGAAGCAATGAAATTTGTGTATAGTAACTAATACTAACAGTGAACTATATAGAATATAAGAAAATACTCCAGAATGGAAAGGGTGAATTGAGTCAGGCTTGAAAGAATAATAATAAGCCACACATAATTCTGAAGCTATGCTGGGGTGAATCAGAGGTGGGAGATAGTGGGAGGGTGCTTGGCCAGAGTGAATCTGTGCCCTAATGATTTGGAACCCTTGCAATGGCCCAAATGGGCCACTGAAGAAGGGGTACATTTTAGAGCACTCTTCATGGCAATACTATCCTGCCCTGGGGATAGCACTGGCCTCTAGCAATCCTTAAATTAAACCATGTCCCCTCTATTCTTGTGATTATGTCAGTGTTAGCACCACCACAGGGGTGAATCTGGCTCTCAACTTCAGTGCACTCATTGGATGAGCCTGGAACTTCAGTTCTACTTTAAAACAAAGCCTGCAGTTTTAACTGACCTCTCTTTTTCCTTCAAGAAAGATGTCATAGCCAGAGCCCTGCAGCGAGCATAACATTTTCTGGCATTTGCCCATTCAGCTTCACATAGGCTAGGAAATGTTGATAACATTTTTTATTTCATTTTGATTTTCCAGGATCCGGTTCTAAGTGCCATGCAAAGGTTACGTACGTAGTCAGTCATAACAAACCCAAGAGGCCTGATTTCCTGAACACCATTTCCTCTCTCAACACATTAGTTAACAGATTAATCTGAAATTCTTACAGTCTTTGAACTGTTAGAACTGTTGATTTTTGCTCGGGATAACAATCATGATCTTATTTAGATGAAGTAATGGCCACATCTACATTTGTTTTATTTGTTGACGAAAGCCTCTTGAATTCTCTTTGTAGGTAGTAGAGGATGTGAGTAAATAAAGAAGAAAGAAACATACAATTATAAAGGAATAATTACAGCCCTGGGACCAAGGTTAGTCCTGTAACAATGTATTCTCTTTTAAAAAATCACAGTGGTTCAGTAAGGAAAATTATTTGTGCATTTTATATGTGGAAGGCTTCATAAATATCAAATTTTATTAGACAAAATGAAAATTTGCTTTAGAGGTCTTATGTTAGGAGGACTGACTTTTATTGGCTTACAATCTGGCTGGTAAATTGATCGGAGTGATTTAAGGCTTTTACCTGTCTTTTCATTTAGTTTTAATAAAAATGGATTGTCCCTCTTCTAGCATCTTACTGGGCTTGATACAGCTATAGGTTGGGGTTTTTTTTATTTGTTTGTTTTGTTCTGAACCCTTATTTTCAGGAATACAAATCTTTCTGAGAAAAACAACAACTGGTTTTGGTCTAAAATTTAAGTTTTGCTATCAACATGTAGGTTTTGTTGCTGTTGATTTTAATGTCTTGTTAAAGTCTGTTTGGCTGGTTTTGAGTCATTCTCCCCCATCTCACATTCAATGAAAAGAGTTTCCAGGATTTTTATTTTTCCACTGAGAAAACTAAATCCAAGATTAGCCTTTAAAACTTCAAACCTGATGTAAACTTTGTCCTCACAGAGGACAAGCATCTTTGGCATGTTTAAAATATTAAAAAAATGTATACTTCATATGCCCAGTATATTTTCTTCCTCTAATTTTTGAGCAACATACCATGGTATCATATTCAAGATATTAAATACAGGCAATTAAAAACAATCTGACTTGAAGCCTGCAAATTTCTTGTCTAAACAACCTTGTGGCCTCATTGGTATTAGCCAAATTTCCCCTCCTCCCCACTTCTATACCCACCTGCCTGTTGTGTCTTGTAATCTAGGTCTTGATCCTTACACTTAGTCAGTGCATGAATAGTCAGCATTCACATGTGTAAAGTTACTTATGTGCCTAAATTCATATAAAAACAAGCATCTTGATCGACATTAGGGACCTCAAGTGCTAAGAGTCAGAGGGCCTGATTCTCATTTACACAAGGTCCACTTTACATCACTTTGATGGTGTATAGGAGAATTAAACTGTGTATCAAGCTACTCCTACCCACTGCACACCACATGGCATGTAGGCTATGTGTAGCTACATGCACCAGTGAAAAGCTGGCTCTGTCCATTAGCTACATGTTTCAATGAAAGGCTCTGGCACAGGGGGAGGTAGCAGGGAGTCTTTCACTGATGTGGAGAATAGCTCCCTCCGGTCTCCATAGCTTCATCTTTTTCCTGCCAAAGGGAAAGTCTCCTGCAGCTGGGAGCTGCTGGCCAGCAACGGGGAGCTTCCGGAGCCTTTCCTTGCTTCAGGAAAAGATTCTTGCAACAGAACTCTGGCAGCTCCCCATTGCAGGTTTCTTTCTCTGCTGCCAGTCTTTCCCCATTGCTGGAACCTTTTCATGCAGCTGGGAAGGATTCCAGCAGTGGGGAGGCAGCAGGACACTTCACTGCTAAAAATAGCAATGCAGGAGGGGAAGCAGAACTTGGGTGAGTAGAGAGCCTTGGAGGGTTCCCAGGTACAGACACACAGGATACAGAGGAGTCCTTACTCGCCTAGCCAGGGCTTCTCTGTCTAAACTGCTGTTTATACCCAGGCTAGCGGAACATGCACTGTACGTACTCTGTAGACTGCCAAAAGGAGTGTGCAGTGTAGACATACCCTCAGTGTAACATATACCCACTTTAAGACATAGAATCATAGAAGATTAGGGTTGGAAGAGACCTCAGGAGGTCATCCAGTCTAACCCCCTGCTCAAAGCAGGACCAACCCCAACTAAATCATCCCAGCCAGGATTTTGTCAAGCCGGGTCTTAAAAACCGTTAAGGATGGAGATTCCACCACCTCACTAGGCAACCCAACCTCCTAGTGAAATAGTTTTTCCTAATATCCAACCTAGACCTCCCGCACTGCAACTTGAGACCATTGCTCCTTGTTTGATCATCTTGCCATCACTGAGAACAGCCTAGCTCCATCCTCTTTGGAACCCCCCTTCAGGTAGTTGAAGGCTGCTATCAAATCTCCCCTCACTCCTCTCTTCTGTAGACTAAATAACCCCCGTTCCCTCAGCTTCTCCTCATAAATTATGTGCCTCAGGTCCTAATCATTTCCGTTGCCCTCTGCTGGAGTCTCTCCAATTTGTCCACGTCTGTTCTGTAGTGGGGATGGGGGTGGGGGTGGGGGGGCAAAACTGGATGCAATACTGAAGATGTGACCAGTGCCCAACAGAGGGGAATAATCACTTCCCTTGATCTGCTGGCAATGCTCCTACTAATGCAGCCTGATATGCTGTTAGCCTTCTTGGCAACAAGGGCACATTGTTGACTCATATGCAGCTTCTCATTCACTATAATCCCCAGGTCTTTTTCTGCAGAACTGCTGCTTAGCCAGCCGGTCCCCAGTCTGTAGCAATGCATGGGATTCTTCCATCCTACGTGCAGGACTCTGCCCTTGTCCTTGCTGAAACTCATCAGATGTCCTTTGGCCCAAGCCTCCAATTTGTCTAGGTCACTCTGGACCTTATCCCTTCCCTCCATCTTATCTACCTCTCCCCCCAGATTAAGTGTCATCTGCAAACTCGCTGAGGGTGAAATCCATCCCATCATCCAGATCATTAATGAAGATGTTGAACAAAACCAGCCCCAGGACAGACCCCAGGGGCACTACATTTGATACCAGGTGCCAACTAGACTTCGAGCCGTTGATCACTACCTGTTGAGCCTGATGATCTAGCGAGCTTTCTATCCACCTTATAGTCTATTCATCCAATCCATACTTTTTTAACTTGCTGGCAAGAATACTGTGGGAGACCGTATCAAAAGCTTTGCTAAAGTCAAGATATATCATGTTCACTGCTTTCCCCATATACGCAGAGCCAGTTATCTCATCATAGAGGGCAATCAGGTTTGTCAGGTATGACTTGCTCTTGAGGAATCCATGTTGACTGTTCCTGATCACCTTCCTCTCCTACAAGTGCTTCAAAATGGATTCCTTGAGGACTGAGCAAAGGATGTGAAGGGTAACAAGAAGGGTTTCTACAGGTATGTTAGCATCAAGAAGAAGATCAGGGAAAGTGTGGGACCCTTACTGAATGGGAGACAGACCCTAGTGACAGATGATGTGGAAAATGCTGATGAACTCAATGCTTTTTTTGACTCGGTTTTCACAGACAAGGTCAGGTTCCAGACTGCTGCACTGGGCAGCACAGCATGGGGAGGAGGTGAGCAGCCCTCAGTGATGAAAGAACAGGCTAAGGACTATTTAGAAAAGCTGGACATGCACAAGTCCATGGTGCCAGAGCTAATGCATCCTAGGAGTTGCTGAGGGAGTTGGCTGATGTGATTGCACAGCCACTGGCCATTATCTTTGAAAACTCGTGGCGATCAGTGGAGGACAATTGGAAAAAGGCAAATATAGTTCCCATCTTTAAAAAAGGGAAGGACAATCTGGGGAACTACAGACCCATCAGTCTCACCTCAGTCCCTGGAAAAATCATGGAGCAGGTTGTCAAGGAATCTTTACACTGACAAAGCAGTGTAAAACAGCACTGGTGTAAATGAAATCATGCACCGAATCTGTATAACTTGAGTTAAGGGACTGACTCTCCTAGATGTAAGGGGTAACAATGTCATATCCTGAGGCACAGAAAGGAAATGTAACAAACACTGAACATCATGGCACATTTGAATGATGAGGGCCTTGGACTAGAACTCCTTTTGGGCGAGAAGTATCTCCTACTCTATGGTTGCACCGGACCTAGCACAGTGGAGCTCTGATCTTAATTGTGGCACCTGGGTGCTACAATAATACAAATTATAAATTACAAACACATGCATTTGCTCATATCTGTAGCAACATGCAGTGAGATTAACATAGCTATATTTAAATTATTCGTTCAAATAGGGAAGGTATTTATTGGAATGAATGACTTCATCCCATATTCTACCCTTGCTCAGTCAAAAATTAGTCAATTTAAGCTGATCTAACTATAGGGCAGAATTTTGATGGCTGAATTCATTTATTTAACAGTGTGGTATTGCTGTCCTTGAACTAATCTCATTATTTACACACTGTGTTTGTGTGGATATGGAATGAGGATATATAGAGTCACAAAGTGTTATAAGACGTCATTCTTTCTCTCTTTTAAAATAAAGGAAAACATGAAACGGAATACCTACATTAATGCAATGCTCTGGTTGAGACTGCAAACTCACAGAGGTCAGAAAATTCAGAGTTATGGAGCCCAGTTCTCTCCATCTTCTCTTTCTATCTCTCAAAATATGTGGAAATATATTCTGCAAAAACAGCTTGAATTAGCCCAGACAGAATTGTCTGGCTCAGAAATAGCCACACAGACAGTCATGTAACATAAACAATTCCAGCAAGAGAACATGCATAAGGGTCACCACTGGATTAGAAGGTTATATGCTAAGCCATCTGCAATGTATCTCCTGAGTCTATCCCTGTCCATCTGAATTCATGGAGGACCTGTGGAAGGCCTCCATGGGTGGAGGGTTGCCAAATCCCCAGGACTGACCAAAGTTGGCAACCCTACAGGGTGAGATTTTGTGCTGCCCTTCTGAGAGGTGGGTCCAGGGTCAGGATGCTCCAGGGACTCAGCCCCCAGCATAATTTTGAGAGCCCTGGCAGACCTCTAAATTAAAAAGCCTCTTCTATTAGCCAATATGCTGCAGCCCCACCACTGAAAAGGCCTTCCAACCCCCATCCGTGGCATGTCCCTTTATGTGATGGAGTAGTGGCTACAGTGGCAGACTCATCCCTGAGCGAGATATGGGTCTTTCAGGACCCACTTATGCTCCTCCGGCTCCTTTACATGTTGTAATGCACGAGTGGGGGTAACGATTTCACCCCATGACTTTTGAAAAGAGCCCTTGTATGGAGATGATTTTCCTTTGTCCTCTTGCCCTGACTCTTCCCCTGGGTTCATGGCTTCTTTAGACTCCTGAATTTACAGTCTGTTTGGATTTCAGGTCCCCAAATCTGCAGTGCTTGGCTTGAAAATAGAGCAAAACATGTCTCATAATATTTGGTGTTTGTCATAAAACCCCATTTCCTGGACTCCTGAGATCACAGATAATCTCAGCTTTCCTTTGAAAGAAGAAAAGTCAGTTTCTAGCTTTCATAATTGTGGAGAAAAAAATGAAAAGGTGACTCCTAAAGACTCAAAAGCTAGAAAGATATAAAACACCCTACATTTATTAATTTTCAAAACCCTATAATTTTTGAGTCTTGAGTTCTGATTTCTGAATGCAATACTGAATATATGAGCACATTTATTATAAAGCAACTGTTTCCATTTGAATTAAAAGACTATGTAGAAACATTTCTATTTGTCTTGAATTTTGTGACTTGTTTTTAACAATCTAAATTTGAATTGATAAAGCCAATTGCAAAACCCCCACAAAATATAACTTATTGAAGGATAGCAGCAGCAGCATTTCCTCCAGAATGAACTATTTTTCATAGCTTTCCAGCATCTTTAAATATTATACTACATGGAAAATGTGTGTTTGGACCATTGCACTGTAATGTGGATGAAGAAAATGTCTACGAAATATATGTGAGTGAGAGAGTAAAAATTGGAATTTTTTATGTCTATAACATGTTAAGGGATAACTTTCAGTATAGTCTCAAGAAAAAGGCACACATGGGGCTTAATTTTTGGCCTGTTCCAAATGCTTTGTGAGACTTCCCGCTGATGCAGGGGTATCCTTGGGTGGCACAAAGCTTGTGCAGCTGTTTCCACAGTACCTGCCTTCTACCCTGCACCTTGTAAGGGATGTGGAAGGAGTGTCAGAAGGCCAGGCATAGTGCTGTGTATTCTACCAGATCACTGGCTGGTGCAGCAGCTGTCTACAACTGGTGCCACCTAGGGGAGCCTCTGCTGGTCCAAAAGTGGGGGAGCAGAAATGTGGTTTAGAAACACCTTTCTTCTTCAGCACTTCTGAGTGGAAATTTGGCTCAGCTGAGGAGTGAGCCCCTTAAATAGGCTTGTGTAAATGTAGAAGTGCATTGGATTCGGAAGGCTTTATCCTACTAATTCTGGGTCTGTTTCTCTCACAGTCACACACAGTGATAACTGTGATATTGGTTCCATTTGCTGCTAAGATATAGTTGTTTTCCATGTTTTTTGTGTGAATGTAATATAGCCAACCCCTCCACAGCCCTTTACAAAAGCTAACCAGTTAATGCTCTCAGCACCTGTGTGAGGTGGGTCAGTATTATTAGTGATATTTCTCAGATAGGTAAACTGAGACCCAGGGGGGAAAAAAGCCAGTTGGCTAAGGACACACACATAGGAACTTAATCTACTCCCATTGAAATCAATGGGCTAGCTCTTCAGCTGGTGCAATTTGGTGTAGCACCATTAAAATCAATTTACAGCAGATGAGGACCTTGCCCAACATCTTAAAGATTTTACAGACTTCAACAAGCACATGCTAGTGTTCCCAGTGAAGGGCAGAGATGGGATTAGAATTAGCTCACACTCATGCACTCAGAAATTAAACCTAGTGAGTGAGAAGAGTTATCTTTTAGCATCTGTATTTTAGTGAAGAATATAAAGGAAGAGAGAGCACTGAATGACTGCAGAAATACAGGCAGCCATTGGCAAAAGTATGATGTAGGAGGTTAGAGAGCACAGACCCACACCAGCAAAAGCAGAAGAATCATGCATGAATGATGCTAGGGATGCAAGGTTCAAGTTGGTAATTTCCTAGTTATATCAGTCGGAGTTCCACTGTGGGGCTGTCAAGAGTCAGAAACTGCCACAAATACATGAGGGCAATTTTTTTCCTATGTTTATACAGGACTTATTTTACTCACTGCTGAAAGTCAGCCACTTCTAAGGCAAAACACCTCAGACTTTTGGCACAACAGTTTTCAGTTGTAAGGGATAGGATGTTTAACCATAGCCAGATACACTGTAATCACTGGTACTGGAATTTGGCCAGACAACTGGGCTAACACCCCAACTTTTGTAAATAGGGACTTGGTATCCCATAGAACCAGACCGTGATTCTCCTTAATGTGATAGACAGGGGAATTGGGAGGAAGTAAGACCCTACTCACCCTTCCTGGATTTCCACATTAAAGATCTCCACATTGTGGGTAGAGGCACAGGATAGGAAAAGCAACAGTTGTGTACCCAGTATTCCTTTCCATTGTAGCCTGATGTAGGGTGTACTAATAATATTAATTTGGAAAATATGGGTTTTAGGCTTGCCAATCTGTTTGATCAGAATATAAAAGTTCTTATCTCGAAACAGGCGCCACAGAATTTACAAAGGACCCTTGGGGGTATGACAGGAAGCTCACACTGAGACAGATATAGTCGTAAAGACTTTTTATTAAAATCAATGAAATAGTAAGTAAATGATAAAATAATCAGAGTTACAAAGTTACAGCTGCATTACTGCTATTCAGAAGATACATATGGTAATATAGTATATGCTACAAAGCTTTGGTTAATATACTCACACCCTTCCTTGATAACCTGGTGGTAAGAGACACAGGACTACGCTTGCGGTTCAGGTTTCTCAATTCTTGAGTGAGGGATGCAGCGCTTAGAAAAAGCTAATGCAAAGAGCTATCTGCTAACTTAGGGTTTACTTGACTATCTTAAATTTAAAATCAAGACCTAATAAACAAAACTAAGAAAAAAACTTAGGGAGGCCAAGCTTAGCCTAGTTCCCTTGGAACTTAGAAAGTTAAGAAGAAGAAGTACAGCCTACTAATAGTAGTAGTCGTAGTAGACAGATAAAATAGAAGAGGAAGAGGAATAGAGATAGAGTAGAAATAGAGTACTCTAGCGAGGTGGGTCTCCTCTTTTATAGGCACAAGTGCCGGAAATCCTTCCTCCTAAACCCAAATTTCATTCCTCACCCACAAAATGGTAGGGTATGCTTACTCTATAGGCTGGTATGTTTGTGCGTATTGATGACATGTACATATGCACATATGTTATTTCTGTTCTCTAGTCATTTCAGTTCTTTCCTTGTGGTGTACTTGTTAAGTCTGTGGACACTGATTTGGAAACCACTTTACACCATTCCTCCATTGTCTATCTGTCTAGATAAAAGGTCTTAGACATATGCGTGGGTGCTTATATAGGTAAAAGTCTTAATATAGATATGCTAACTTTGCCTTAGCTTAACATACAGGATATGGCCTGTAGGTCCCTTTGCATTACAGCCAAACTTACTTTAATATAAATCTAGAAACCTATTACAATAAACCAAATACTTAAACTATAAGAACAATATATATATGCAAGCAAGCAGGTTAATCCCGTAGGCTACACCATTAACTGATGGGCAGAGAGGGAGTGGTTAGGGACAGAAAGGAAGGAAAGCTTTGGTTATCCTCCTCTCACCAGAGCTGACCTGGTTCAAGGAAGGAATCAACTACATCTTTTTCAGGGGTGCAGTAAAATACTTTCCCTCTGGATCCAGGGAGGCATAGTGGAGGAATTGTGATGCTGAGTCTGACTCTGAGTCACAATTTCACCCCAGGTCTCCTACTGGGGCAACACCTTATTCATAATGTGTCTAAATGTTCAATCAAAGCTTAACATCAAGTCAAGACCTTAGTTGTGTGTCTCAGCTGAAAAATGGAACTATCTGCCTAAAATACCCATTTCATACTGAAAAGTGTGTAAATACAATAGAGAAATCTCTCAGCAAGAGAAAGGAACAGTCATAGTTTGATTTCTGCCCTTTCCCATTAGAAGTCAATTATTCATCTCTATTTTGTTAAAAAGAATTTAAAAAAACTATTAGATATTTCCCCTTATTTTTCATGCTGTAGG
Source organism: Natator depressus (assembly GCF_965152275.1). Lineage (NCBI taxonomy): Eukaryota > Metazoa > Chordata > Testudines > Cheloniidae > Natator > Natator depressus. The sequence continues at coordinate 53,859,665 of NC_134239.1, read as the reverse complement.
TGCAGAGAATCAAATAGGATGCAGGGCTGATAATTTATTTAAACAATAATAAAGGAGGCAATGAAATGTTCCCTTTGCCAACTTTAGTTAGAACCCTAGGTCTGTTGCTTTTTTCTATATAAAACTGCTCTGTTCTCACTTTTATTGCAGTCATTTTTTAAATAGTTATGTTCATGTGTTAAACCATGAAAATAAAGTGGTAGGAAACCTTTCCTGCTAACTAAATTACTTTTCCACCAAATTGCCCACCAGATTTTGAAACGGTATATGGTCATGTCTCTTGCAGTGTTCAGCAGTGTGATAAGGTAATACATTGAGAGCATGTTGCTGTTAGTGCACTGATATGAAAGATGAGCCAGTCTCAATACACACTTGCAGCAGGAATATGCTTCCAGTCATGGGTAATTTACCATCTTCTTATACCACTACACCCACACCACGACTGTACAACTGTACAGCCATGTCCTATTGAATGATCTAGGCAGTATTAAGTCTAGCCAATATACATGGTTTGGCAAAAGGAAAACCTTGAAATAAAACACAGGATCCTGCAAGAGATGGTACTAAGGAATCAGTTGGCAGAGTTCCTGTCACTTAGTCAGTACTGAACCAATGCCCTAGCATCAGAGAAATCTGACACTCAACTGGGTCCATCTGTCTCCAAGAGTGAGGTAGTAAAACTGGACTTTTTGTCCTGCTGAGAGCATAAGTAGATTCTGTACTCAGACTTAACACTATGGTACGCATGAGACTTTGACCCCACTTCCTGTACATGAGGTATGGTCCAGCAAAATGTTGATGTCTCTCCTAAGGCAACAGCCCAAATGATTCTAGTTCCAAGTGAGACAAGAAGCTAATTCAGATAAATTACCTGGCATGTCAGATGGAAGATTTTGAGGGCTCCCAAAAGTCCATTGTTAAAATTCTGCTACCAAATTGAAAAGAAAGTAAGAGTTAGAGCTAGTATAAAATTTTCTATGACTTGTTTTTCTGTCGTAAAATATTTGTTTCACGGAAATCAGAACTTTCCAGGGGAAATGTGTAGATTTTGACAAAATTTAGTTTAGGAGAAAAAAAATGAAAAATATAAAATTTTAATTTTTCATTTGTAAGTGTCTTTTTGTTTCTATTTTTATGTTATAAATTATCAAATATAAATTGAAATATAATATAATAAAAATGGAATGAAACATTTTGATTTGATGGAAAATCAGTGCCTCAGTGAAAATCTTGGCCCCACTGAAGTCAATGAGGAGCCCTTTGGAGACAACTGATTTCCCCACTAGAGCAGATTTATTCCTACTGCTCATAGGAATGATATTTTTTCTCATGGAATGTATATCTTAAGGTAAGTTTGTTTGCCTCTGTTCCTTGGCAAAGGTTATGAACATTTAGTTTTGCTTAGAAGGGAAGATAAATTAATAGATTTTTTTCCAGTCCCTCAGCTTTCCTCTCTGTAGCCCTAGTACAACCGGTTTATTACAAGCTAAGAGAGAAAGTTTGTGAAGAAGCCCCTTATTCAAATATCTGCAGCACAGTAGGGAATCTGAGAAATGACAGAGCAAGTTATCTACAACCATTATTCCTAACTTAGCTCTTACCTGAGACTCTTACTCTACTGCTAAATTACAGTGCTGAAAATGTTCATAAAGCCAAAAAGTGCCACTTTACATTTCAGCATTTCAGCTGCTAAACTTTTCAGATACCTCTGTTTACAATATACAACAGAATAAATTATACACACACACACACACACACACACACACATATATAAGTTGGACTTAGTTTGTCTAAGATTGTTGCTCACTAATTATTCAGATATCTCTAGTATGACAGCCTCTCTGAACAACCTGCAATTTGCATTAATTTGAAAAGCATTTATAATAGTTTACTTTTATCCAAATACAGGGACAATAATAACTAATGTGAAGCATTAAAAATACAATTCAGTAAAGATTAGAACATTTTATTTTGGTGTTACTGTAATATTTTTTAATGTTCATGACATTTCAACTATAGAAAGGATGACATCAATGTAACTGTAATTGCCTATGATTTGCATTGCCCAACCTGAATCTCCTTGGGGTAGAATTACTAAATGCCTTCCATAACCTTGCTTGGCATAATGGTCTCAATGATTTCAAATCTCTGGCTAAGCAGCAACAGGATGGGTCCAGGAAAAGGGCTAAAAGCTCACGCAACATATGCTTGTACTGTAGTGTTCATTTATTTGTATGAACTTTCAGACAACCTCTTTATCTTTTCCAACCCTTTCTCTTGTTTCTGCCATGAATGCCTTGAATTGTGGTTTCCTTTTCACTCCATGAAACTTGTTCTATACAGTTTACTATTATGAGTGAGAAAGGTGTGCCGTCACTTTTTAGATCTTAAGATCTCTTTAGCTACAAGTGTGTATGTGGGTGGGCTGTTTTCCCTTTCAAAATACTGAATAATTCTCTGGATTTTAAATACAAAATCTGTAAGTGTTGCTTTATTCTAGCTCATTTTATTATATCAGCTAATTTCACTGATATAAATGTTTGTTTGCAATATTACTGTATAGTTTAAATTAAGGCGGCATTTATTTCCATTCATAATAAAACCTCTGTTTTCAAGCAGTTTCAGCTATGGCAAAAACAACCCCTTTGGGCAGAATTTTTTTTTGTGTAGGACAGATTTTTTTTCCATTGCCAGATTAGGCAAAATATGGTTCCGTTATTTTTGCCTGATAAGAAAACAAAGGAAGGAAGAAAAAGAAAGTGAATCGGGCTAAACTGAAACATATTACAAGAAGGTACAGCTCCACTGATTTCAAATGAGTAGTGTCATGTATACTGGAGCAATGAATTTAGTCCACTCAGTTTAAGATGATTTTGTTGTGTTCAAATAACTAATAAATCATGGTCAGCAATAATAATAATTTGTACTTAGTAGGCCAGATTCTTGACTGTGTCTAAGTGGACTTTGGACACAGTGAGAGAGGAACATTAGAGGGTTGGTGTGAACCAGAAAGGACTTATACAGAAAAAGAGAGTCTGGCCCAGTATCCTTTTTTCTCATAGGATTTCAAAGAGCTTTCTAACAATTAATTAATTAATCAATAAGCATTTGCTTATTTGCCAAGCAAAGCAATAGCATTCTTAGTGGCAAAGTGGAGCTTTTGGAGATCACCACTGAATTTGGTTAGCGGGAAATCCTCCACAGTGTGAATCATTGTTTGATACAATACTTTAATGCCAAAAGTTATACAACACTTTAATGATGGGGCTCTGCATCTGTGAAACACAGCATGGACATTTCCAATTAAATGGTCCATCTTGTCTCCCTGGAAGATGAGTTGGTTGGAGAGTTCCTGTGATGATGCACATTGTTGAGTTGAGTTGCATGTCAACAAATACTGTGTGTCGACTGACTCCATGCAGGTGCACAGTACTCAGCTGTTGAGCATGAGATGGCAAGGGCTGAGGTCCTCAGGTTTGGCACATCCGCTTCCCATGAAGAACCTCCCACTTTATTTGGGCATAAGCTTTCATGGGTAAAAAACCACTTCTTCAGATGCATGGAGTGAAGTTTACAGATGTAGTCATTATATACTGACACCTTACCTCCCTTCTCTTCAAGTTACCTCCCTTCTCTTCATTTGTCAGTATATAATGCCTGCATCTGTAATCTTCACTCCATGCATCTGAAGAAGTGGTTTTTTACCCACTAAAGCTTATGCCCAAATAAATCTGTTAGTCTTTAAGGTGCCACCGGACTCCTTGTTATTTTTGTGGATACAGACTAACACGGCTACCCCCGATACTTGCCTAAACATGGATGTAGGAGCCATTTAGGCTCCTCAAAATGTTTGCCTAATTAACTAGGGCAGGCCAATGGAGGAATCAGTATCAGAACCAGGAATAGAACTCAGGTATACAGACTGCCAGTCCTGTGGTTTGACAGTCACAACAATTCCTTAACTAGGATGAATTGGTTTGCTAAGTTATGGGAGAGGGAGGGGAAACTTTAAGATAATGGAAAAATCTATTATCAGAAACAACAACAGACTGAGCATGCTCAGGTCAGCATTTCCATAATGTACATATTGCCAACAAAATTTAGTTTCAATGAAGAACAATAGAGTTTCAGTGAAAAACAATAGTAACTGAACATTCTATCAACCAATAGAGTCCAACATATTGTATAATAAGTTTGAACATTTATAGAAGTATTATATATCTATAACATGTTAGAATCATACAGTATTGATTGGTTCATGTGCTTCTGCAAAGGGGAAATACTGAGGCTGGAGTTTAAAGACAGCTGATGTTAAGATCTCAATATTGTCATTATTAATAAGCAGAACACAGCTGGAACAGCCAAAGACAATCAAGCTGATTTGGTAGCTTCTTGATTGACCCAGCACTCAAGTCTGTGTGGGAACTGACTTCTTTACACTGAATAGACTGGATTATTGAAAGTAAGCAAGTGCATAAATGCTGATGATGGCAGAGATTCAGTGTGGGTATGCCAAAAAAAAATTGCAGTAGTCATCTCATCTGGGGTAAAAGAGATGCATAGCAGACAATGTTGAGGTATTAACAGAATATCTAGCAGACTGTATTTACAAGACACATGATTGTTACTTGTAGCTAATTTTGCAATTGCTCTCCAGACCTGTATGTTCTTGGGAACAAGTCCTTCAAAATTAATTACCTTATTGGGTTTGGTCCAGCCCATTCCTTATAGAAATTACAGTATATTCAAGACAAAAATGGAAAACTGTATCACTGAGGCAACATGAATGTCAAAATTAGTTCAAGAATTGAAGACAGTAGGAAAGTATAAAGGTGAAAGGTTCAGTATACACTTAGTAGTAGCATGGATGATCTTGAAATTAAACTGCCAGGTGTCAGTAAAAGTAAAATTGGCAAACAAAAAGAAAAACAACTGTACATAGAACATCAGAAACCCAAAAGAGAGCTGGAAAATCTTTTTAGCCTCTAACATCATAGAATAATAGAAATTTAGGGCTGGAAGGGACTTTGAGAAATCATCAACTGCTGTACTGAGGTAGGACCAATTAAGCCTAAACCATCCCTGAAAGATGGTTGCCCAATCTGTTCTTAAAAATTTCCAATGATGAGAATCCACAACTCCCTTGGAAGCCTAGTCCAGAGCTTAACTATACTCATAGTTAGAAAGTTTTCCTTATATTGAACTTAACTCTCCAATGCTTCAGATTAAGCCCATTATTTCTTGTCTTTTCTTTAGGTGACATGGAAAACAATCGGTCACTGTCCTCTTTGTAACAGCCCTTAGCATACTTGAAGACTCATTAGGTTCTCCATCAGTCTTCTTTTCTCAAGACTAAACATGCTCTTGTTTTTAGCCTTTACACATAGGTCAGGTTTTCTAAACCTTTAAACACTTTTGTTGCTCTCCTCTGGACTCTTTCCAATTTGTTCACATCTTTCCTAAAGTGTAGCACCCAGAATTGGTCATAGTACACTAGCTGAGGTTTCAAGAGTGCCAAGTAGAGCAAGACAGTAACCTCCTGTGTCTTACCTAAAACACTCCTGTTAATATACCCCAGAATCATAGCATTGTAGAACTGGAAGGGACTTCAAGAGGTCATCTAGTCCAGTCCTCTGCACTCATGGCAAGACTAAGTATTATCTAGACCATCCCGGACAGGAGTTTGTCTCACCTGCTCTTAAAAATATTCAGTGATTTCACAATCTCCCTAGGCAAGGACCTGTGCTTAACTACCCTGACATTTAACTCCAGCTTAAATCACCCTTGCTGCAATTTAAGCCCATTGCTTTTTGTCTTATCCTCAGAGGTTAAGGAGAACACTTTTTCTTCCTCCTCCTTGTAACAACCTTTTATGTACTTGAAAACTGTCATCATATCCCTCTCAGTCTTCTCTTCTCCAGATTAAACAAACACTTTTTTTTTCAATCTTCCCGCATAGGTCATGTTTTCTAGACCTTTAATCATTTTTCATTGCTCTCCTTTGGACTTTCTCCAATTTGTCCACATCTTTCCAGAAATTTGGCACTCAGAACTGGATACAATACTCCAGCTGAGGCCTAATCAGTGTGGAGTAGAGTGGAAGAATTACTTCTTGTGTCTTAGGCTACATCTACACTACAGCCAGGATCTTGCTATGAGATCGATCCATCGGCGGTCGATTTAGCGGTCCTAGTGAAGACCCGCCAAATCAACAGCAGATCGCTCTCCAGTCGACCCCTGTTCTCTACCCCCAATGAGAAGAGTAAAGTAAGTTGACGGGAGAGTTTCTTCCATTAACCCCCTGTGCTGTAGACCCCGTGATAACTCGACCTAAGGTACGTCGAGCATAGGTTGACTTACCACAGTAGTGTAGACATAGCCTTATTTACAACACTTGTGCTGTTACATCCCAGAATTATGTTTGGTTTTTTTGCAACAGTGTTCCATTGTTGGCTCATATTTAGCTTGTGATCCACTATGACCCCCAGATCCCTTCTGCATTACACTTTCCTAGGCAGCAATTTTCCATTTTGTATGTGTGCAACTGATTATTCCTTGCTAAGTGGAGTTCTTTGCATTTATCTTTACTGAATTTCATCTTGTTGTTTTCAGACCAATTTTCCAATTTTTCAAGGTTGTTTTAAATTCTAATCCTGTCCTCCAAAGTGTTTGCAACCCCTCCCAGCTTGGTATCATCTGCATATTTTATATGCATACTCTCCACTCCATTATCCAAGCCATTAATGAAAATATTGAATAGTAACAGACCAATGACACACCTATGTGGGGCCCCACTAGATATGTCGTCCCAATTTGACAGCAAACCATTAATAACAACTCTTTAGGCATGGTCTTTCAACCAGTTGTGCACCCATTTTATAGTAATTTCACCTAGACCACATTTTCCTAGTTTACTTATAGAAATGTCATAACTTTACTAAGTTCAAGATATATCACATCTACTGCTTCCTTCTATTCACTAGGCCAGTAAACCTGTCCAAGAAGGAAATTATGTTGGTTTCGCAAGTTTTGTTCTTGACAAATCCATGTTTTCTGTTCATTGTTCCTCATAATTCTATTGTTCTCTAGGTACTGACAAAGTGATTGTTTAATTATTTGTTCCAGTATCTTTCCAGGTATTGAAGGGTGTCTGGTCTATAATTCAACAAATCCTCTTTTTTCCCCTTTTTAAAAGATGGTTACTATGCTTGCCCTTCTCCAGTCCTCTGCAAACTACCATCCTACATGGACTCTCAATGATAATTGCTAATGGTTCTGAGATTGGCTTAGCTAGTTCTTTAAGCACCCTGGGATGAATTTCATCAGGCCTTGCTGACTTCTATACCTTCAACTTACCTAAATATTCTTTAACCTGCTCTTTCCCTATTTTGGCTTGTGCTTCTTCCCCCTTATTGTTAATATTAATTATACAGATTATTTGGCCATCATTGAAAAGAGGAGAGAGGACTACAGTGGACATCTCAAATAGTCATAAGTGTTTGACATTCTATAAGAGAAGAGAGAACATGCAGCATGAAGGGGAACAAGAAGCATTCAGAGGAACGAGGTGGAAATGTGGAATATGGATATGGGGAGGAGAATAGAGTAGCACATGAGGCAGGAAGATAAAGAGAGAAGAAACATGAGGAGTCAAGAAATGTAGCATAGATATGAAAGAGGACCATAGCAGAAATAGGTGTGAACATGCAGGGGAGCATGAGAAGGAGAAGGTGAACAGGACACAGAGATAAAACCTGATATTACCTTCACTATGGTACTTCATGCAAGGAAGCATATTCTCTTGACATCTGTGACCCAACTATGCAGAACAAGAGTCTCAGATAGGAACATAGGACCTCGTTCCTCTGTAGCTCAGGTTATCACTGCCAATCCTGTCATATAATCCCATTCACAAATGTATCAGGTTACAATTTAAAGCTAGTTAAGTTGTTCATCTGAAGTAATCCAATTGGAAGGCTGTTTCAGAACCTCACTCCTCTGATATATAGAAACTTCTAATTCCCAGCCTAAGTTTATGTATGGACAGTTTATGTCCATTTGTTCTTGTGCCAACATTGTCCTTTACCTTAAATAGGTCTTCTCCCTTCCTGGTATTTACCCACAATGTATTTATCAAGAGTAATTATTTCCCCTCTCAGCCTTCGTTTTGCTTCGTCTTTTCGTATGCTTTCATAAAATAGTTTCTTCATTTCCCTGATCATCCTAGCAGCCCTTCTCTGCACCCGTTCCAGTTTGAATTCATCCTTCTTAAATATGTGTGACCAAATCTGTACACATTATCCAGATGAGATCTTTCCAATATCTTGAACAATGGCATTAATACTTCCCTATCTCTATGGGAAATATCTTGCCTGGTACATCCTAGAATCACATTTTACTTTCACAACTGCATCACACTGGTGGCTCATAGTCATCCTGAGATTGCCTAATATACCCAGTTCTTTCTTCTCCTCTGTTTCCAATTGATAAAACCCAGCTTATAACAGAAATTCTTGTTATTAGTTCCTTAGTGCATGGCCTTGTATTTAGTGCTCTTGAATTTCATCCCATTTTTGTTGCACCAGACCTCAAGGTCATCCAGTTCTCAATATCTAAGATTTTGATCCTCCTCTGTATTGATGCTGCCTCCCACCTTTGTGGTCAGCAAATTTCATTAGTACCCTTTTTGCCAAGGTCATTAATCAAAATGATTGATTGATCCTTGAAGAACTCCATTAGTAACCTTCCTCAAGCCCAACAGTTCTTTCAGCACCACCCATTGTGGTCTCCCCTTTAATTGATTCCTTGTCATCCTTACAATTCTTGTATTAATCCCTATTGTCTTCAATTTAACTAATAACTTTCCATCTGCTTCTGTGTCAAATGCTTTACTGAAGTCCAGATAGATTAGATCAACTGTATTTCCCTTGTCTAAAAATCAATTATCAAGATATCAGTTAGTCTGGCATGATCTACCTTTGGTAAATCCATATTGTATTTTCTCCCATTTTCCATTTATTTTCATGCTTAATTATTTTTCCTTCAAAATTTGTTCTAAAATCTTGTGTGACACTTAGGTCAGACGAATGAGTTTGTATTGCCTGAATCACTTTTTTCCATTTCTTAAATATAGGTACTATGTCTTCTATTTTCCAGTCATATGGTACCATTCCTAATTCTATAGATGTATTAAAAATCCTTGCAATTTCATATTGCAGTTATCCATATTCTGGGATGGATATTCAATAACCCATAAAAGGCTATACAAGGTTCAGAAGGAGATCTGAAATTTAGATACTTATCCAATTCGAACCTGGATCATTAAAGGATAATCAATCACTAGTCTAATATTACTATGGGATTTATTCTCCTCTCAATTACCGTCGTATAAATTAGGAGTTACTTCACCCATTAAGAGGTTACTCAAGCCCCATAACTTTTAACCACATATTTGATTTTGCTTATTTGATGCCTATTAGTCTGAGCCTAGACACAAGAGACAGGTGAATCTTAATGTTTTGCTACCCACTATTTTGAATTCTTCCCACTTATAACTATTAAAGTACCTTGCTAATGTAAAGGTTATTGTTTCATCCTATGGAAGATAATTTAAAAGTGATAAATCTTCTCCTACACAGTCACATGGACAATAAGCAAATATTCTGAGCATATATTTTTGCTGTACAGATAAATTTATCACCTTATGATATGTACCATCTTAAATTAGATACAAATTCTTCACTGCCTGTCCTAAACTATTGTGTAATGTTGCTTTGAGCTTCTAACCTGCTACTGCACTTTTCTTGGAGTGATCCCAGAATATGCAGAAGTTTATATTGTTATTATTAATTATTTGTATAGTAGTATTGTCATTATGGATCAGGAGCCCTTTTTGCTACGTACTGTGCAAACACAATTAAAGGGCAATCTATGCACTGAGGATCTTATAATTTCATTACAGACAAGATGTAATACTGGATGTAATAAATACTTGACAGAATTGGATATTTATTATTTTTATAACTTTGATGGATAATATCAATGTTTATTTTTAAGTATAATTTTCTACTTTTATGGATTTAAATGTTCAGTTTCCCAAAATTATGGGTGTTAAGTTTTTTATTTTATCTACTTAAATTTTCACAGTTGTTGGAAATTATGGGTGGGAGGGTGGGTAAAACAGAATGGTTTGTCAGACAAAAATTATTTAATGACCGTAGAAGTCAAGATTAAAAAAATTGAAGCTTTTATAACCATTTAAACACAAATTGTCAACATCACATCAAAATATACAAAGTAAATACCCTTAAGTCAAACTCTAAGTTCTCAAGCAGAATATTTCTTACTTTGCCTGTTAGTAAATGTTGATTATCAATGGAAATATTTTGTCAGTTTGTGTGTGTACAGTGAAATCAAAGTTTACTAATATTTACCAATGCAAATCTAATCCTTCCAACCCTAAATATATTATTGGTGGAATTGGTAGAGCCATCTTTAGTTAAGACTGCCCAACTCTTCCCATTACAAGCACTGTTTTCAAGTGCTTATAACTTTGCCAAACATTATGCACCTCTACAGGCTGGGGACTGACTGGCTAAGCAGCAGTTCTGCAGAAAAGGACCTGGGGATTACAGTGGATGAGAAGCTTCATATGAGTCAGCAGTGTGCCCTTGTTGCCAAGAAGGCCAATGGCATATTAGACTGTATTAGTAGGAGCATTGCCAGCAGATCGGGGGAAGTGATTATTCCCCTCTATTCGGCACTGGTGAGGCCACACCTGGAGTACTGTCTCTAGTTTTGGGCCCCCCACTACAGAAGGAGTCTGGACAAATTGGAGAGAGTCCAGCAGAGGGCAACGAAAATTATTAGGGGGCTGGAGCACATGACTTACTTGGAGCGGCTAAGGGAACTGGGGTTATTTAGTCTATAGAAGAGAAGAGTGAGGGGAGATTTGATAGCAGCCTTCAACTACCTGAAGGTGGGTTTCAAAGAGGATGAAGCTCGGCTGTTCTCAGAGGTGACAGATGACAGAACAAGAAGCAATGGTCTCAAGTTGCAGTGAGGGAGGTCTAGGTTGGACATCAGGAAACACTATGTCCTAGGAGGGTGGTGAAGCACTGGAATGGGTTACCTATGGAGGTGGTGGAATCTCCATCCTTAGAGGTTTTTAAGGCCTGGCTTGACAAAGCCCTGACTGGGATGATTTAGTGGGTGTTGGTCCAGCTTTGAGCAGGAGGTTGGACTAGATGACCTCCTAAGGTCTCTTCCAACCCTAATATTCTGTGATTCTATGATTCTATTAACTATTTGGGCTGAAATTTTTCATGCTGAATGTCTGCCTCAAACTTTTTTTTGGAAAATTTCAGCAAAAATAGTCTAGCCCTTTTTGAGTATGAGATTAGGAAAAAATACATTGGTTTGCCCATGTTTAAAAAATAAAGAAAAATCTTACTATCATTTCATTGACAAGCTCTAGCACCTCCATCCTTTGGAAGCAAGGGCTTGAAATTGGCAGAGAGGTTATCCTGGTGTCAGGAATATTCCTTTTGCTGTTTCCATGGAAAAATCATCCATATCAGCTGCTATAAGTCTTTGAAAAATCTCAGGTCACATATGCTCAGTAGAGAGGTGTTAGAGTTTAACAGCTAAGTGCTCTCAAATGTTAGACTGCACTGATCATACTCTAATCTAGGATTGAAAGAGCTGAGTAGGACTCTCTAAGCAATTGCAGCTCTTGGCTGCTGGGGAATGTAATGAATCAGGCACTAGAACTGAGAGCAGGGAGACCATCTCTCATGTGCTCTTAGTGCTTCTGCTGCTGGTGCCCAGATAACATGGAGTGAGAAACTGCCTTGCTTGAACGCAGAGGGGACAAGAGACAGAACTGGGGTGGGGAAGCTGGAGGAAGAGGACTGCGACAAGAAGCCTGTGACAGTCTTTGAACATATTTATTAGCTTTTTTACATAGTTTGTAACACATGTAAAACACTTTGCAGGGATGAAAGGTGCTACGAAAGTAAGATGTTATTATTCTAAACTCTTTATACTAAAAATTACAAACAAAAGTAGCAACAACTTCAATCAGCACTGAATTTGTGATCTTTCACTATTGACAGATCTTCATCTTGGGAAGGGCATTAGTGCAAGGCTTAACATGAAAACCTTACAGATCAATGGATTAGTCCTTCAGGAGAGGGACTAATTATGTTGATGAGAACATTCTAATTAGGTGGGTTTGAACTGATGATTACAGAATCTCACACATTTGGAATCTTAATGGGGATGTCATTGAGTAAACATGAGAATATATACAGGATTTATGATATCTCTTCTGAAGACCTATGATGTTCTTTTGTGCATGTGTCTGAGGGGAGAGAATAAAAAAAAATCATGTGAAAGATTTTTACAGTAGCCTGAGTTCTAAATATTGGGATGATAAGATTAACGGTTACCTGTTTTAGTGAAGGAGATTTAGGGATTGCATCTGGTATTCTGTGTGCTATAATTTATTAATAATGCTATTCTTATAAAAAGCAAGCATTTTTATATTAAAAAGAACCATCTAAAATCAAATTATCCCATGTATTTTGTGGGGATGGGTAGGTGATCTAATTTAACTTTATTTAGAGAGAAATTATATTTGCAGAAGTACTTTCAGAAGCGAGATGCTGACAGACTTTATTTTATTTACTTTAGAGATAGGGTGAAAGGGGGGAAGGTATGGGGGAGAGAGAGAGATAATGCAGTATAATTGAATATTTTTCCTCAATTATCTAGAGGAATCCAATAATAGAAGATTATAACACTCTAGTCATTCATATTTTGAACATTGACATATGACAAGTTCTGATTTAAGCACATAATGGAAGAGAGTTTTAATGAAAGTTTGAATTCAAAAACAGCACCAAGATAGTAGTTAATTTCTTTAGCGGTGTTCTTTTTCACTCCAGATACCGTGTACTTCATGGTAAGAAGAAACTGACAAACCACTGAGTACCCAGTCTTTACATGTTTGTATAGTGCATTAGGCCATGTATTTCCTCAACTGTTTTATAAATGCACATACTGCATTCTGACATCCTGCCTTTCTGTTTTTTAAATATGGGATTACAAAGAGACATTGACAGGCCAAACAAATATGGCTGCTGATGAGTATCCTCAAGTTATATTCAATCTAGATGATTTCTGCAGGATAATAATAATAATCATAGTTGATTTTGCCAGAAGCTGGGAATGGGCAACAGGGGATGGATCACTTGATAATTACCTGTTGTCTTCATTCCCTCTGGAGCACCTGGCATTGGCTACTGTTGGAAGACAGGATATTGGGCTACATGGACCTTTGGTCTGACCCAGTATGGTTGTTCTTATGTTCTTATATTCAGTACAGGTATTTTTCTTCTCTGTGTGTAATTTCACCGTTGAAATGCAGCAGGGAAGCAACACGCACAATAGTGAGGGGAAGAATTTTGGGGCTAAACCTTGTTAAGAAAAAGCACAAGTATTCAATGATAAAAATGGTAGAAACACAATTGTGATGTGGCCATGCCTTGGGCAATTACTAAAGAATGGTCGAGGGGTCATTTTTAATAAGAGGATGGCTCTGAGTTAAGCACTGTCCATATAAATAGCTTTATTGAGATCCATCTAGAGCAGACAAGGATTCAGTTGTTAAGGTCTTGCCTGAAGCAGCTCTTAATTGAAAACTGATCCCAGTTGAACTACAAGTCATTATGGGCTACTGTAGAAATCTTATCTAACATGTTCCCCTTACTCCTGAGTTATCAGAGGAATATCAAGTAGGAGTAGAAACATTATTTCTGAATTTTGCAGTGGTGCAAACACTGCTGGAATTCTGTGTCCAGTTCTAGTGTACACAATATAAACAGATGTTGATAAATTGGAGAGGGTTCAGTGAAGAGCTGTGAGAATGATTAAAGGATTGGAAAACATGCCTTTTAGTGATAGATTCAAGGAACTCAATCTGTTTTTCTTAAGAGAGACATAGTTAAAGAGTGACTTGATCAGGTTGTAAGTACCCATGTGGGGAACAAAAATTTGATAATCGACCCTTCACTCTAGCAGATCAATGTATAACAAGAGGCAATGGCTGGAAATTAAAAATAGACAAATTCAAACTGTAAATAAGGCATATTTTTTTAATAGTGAGGATAATTTACCATTGGTAAGTTTACCAAGAGTTGTGTTGGATTCTCCATCATTGGCAATTTTAAAAACAAAATTCGATTTTTTTTCTAAAAGATATGCTCTAGTTCAAATAGGAATTAATTCAGGGAAGTTCTATATCCTGGGTTATACAGGAGATGAGATTTTATGACCATAGTGATCCCTTCTGGCTTTATAGTCTATGAATCAGACAGACACTCGTTTATTCCAATATACATGTTTGATTATTTGGCAATATACAGGAGGCTGAGAGAACAATAGCTTTCAGAACATTTACCTTCTTTCTGAGTTATCACTAGCGATTAATAGTAATGGGCAGTTTACACAAACATTTTGTATCCTCCATTAGACTCCTTTTACATTTTGTTCCTTTTGGTTCCAACGTCACCAGTTTCTTTTCTAGCACAATACATTTTTGCTTTTTGACCCCCACAACACTGAATATCACATGTTCCTGAAACTGTTTCTGAACCCAGTTTTGAGATGCTGATTCATCCTAGACTGCCAAAGCAGCTAATTGCCAATTAAGAAACTCAAAGTAACACAATTTCCCCCTAATAGACAGACTATTCAGTCCGATTTGATATCAAGAAAAGAAGTTGCAACAAGAAGTTTCTGAAAAATGTCATGGCTGCACCTTTATGAACATAGACAACCTGCTGGAAATTGTCATCTTGTTTTTGAAAAGGAACGCAGGCTTGTTGTGTAAACTGAAGACTCTGAACGAGTCAGAAATAATTTACAGAAAGCAATGTGGGTTTATTCAGTGCAGATCTGGAGGAGCCTGGATTTATTTAATGACTCTCCTTATGACTATTTATTTATTTTAATTATTACTATTTCAAATGGTTGCTTTATATCCTGGATCCAATCTCCTTGAATGAGATTTGGACCTTTGCCAATTTTTCTGTTAACTTGAGAGGTACTTTGGTGCTGTAGAATAATGAAAGCCTTTAGCAGTTCTTAAAATGAAAATGGTTCAAAGATATTTTTAGTTAAGGTGGCCTTTCTATTGTGAGGAGTCCTCCACATTTCTCCATTATTGAGAGTTTGGATTTAATAAGCTGAAGTTTTATTTAAGGAAGATAATCAAGCGATATTTAATACAGCACTATATTTGATGCAGAAAAGGAAACACAGGTGCCAAAAATGATGCTGGAGAAGCGAGGCAGCCTATTTGAGTTCACTTCTGACTGACTCCCTACAACTCACCTCTTATATACTGTTTTAAATAAAAAAAAAACCCATCTCTTGCTTGATTTTATTTTGAATCAATAAGCCAATAAAATTTGCAACCAATTTATTAATACTAGGACCATATGGAACCACTATTAGGTCTTAATACTTAGACTATATTCCCTACATTAATATTTTGCTGATACATTGATTACAGATCACACCTTCTATACCACATGTTCCTTGTCCATTTTGTCAATTACTAAAGATATCAGTTAGATCATTTATCCGCACCTCTTATAAAGTAGGTGATTTTGTCCATTATAACATACATCTATAACAGCAGGCATCTTTTTATATAGTATGTGTGGTCACAGAAAAGAGACAAAGAAAATGAACTATTGACTTCTTTTCGTGGTATCTGGTTTACATAATTGGTAAGCTAAAGACATCTGTTCAACCACCCACTATTTTACCAATTACAAAAGATATCTGTACCCAAGTCATTGTGACAGAAGTCATCTGTTGGAGCAATTACTGACAAGCTAAAAGCATCTTTTGATAGATTATCATCTTATTAGTTACATAAAATACCTGCCCCATATAGGTTACAAGTGGTTCCTTTCTGGACATTTCCCTAAGGGTCAAGAATGTAGAGTACAAAGAATGCTCAATCCGTTATTTAACAACATGCTAAGGTCCAGATAAAATTCAGCTTATTGATAACACATTCGGGTCTGATAAAGTTCAGAGTAAAATAGAGTGGATAATAAAATACAGGCCTGCTAGAGCAAAGACATTCATTTATCCAAAACACAACCCTTTTAATTTTAGAGTTTAGTCAGCACCCTCAGTGAACACAGAAAAGATTCTGGGATGTCTGGTCAAGAAATCTTGAAAGTTAATATAAAAAGAATAATAAATTAATATTTACTAACACCATTGCTGCCAGTGTTTGACTGAAACAAACAATATATATATAGGCTTCTCTTCCCCTTCCCCTTCTCCCCTGCCTTCTCCCCCACACACATACACACAATGAGGTTAGCAGAGTTGTCTTTAATGTTAAGACTAGTAGGTTCAACAAGAAGAGTTATTAACAGAATTGGCTGGTATCATCCGGGGATTAGATTTGGGACTGTTTGAAATGGGAAATGTATCTTCATTAGACAGGTGGAGTTGTTTTTAAAAGACAGAAAATCTAAAGTCTGGTAGCAACACAGGGTGTGACCACTGAGTGGGGAAGAGAGCTTTGATTCTCAGCCCTGGCCTTTTACATCACAAGTGGAGGGACATTAGCTTAGCCCCATAGGGAATAAAGGATCTGTGGTCACTACTCCCACCCCTCTCCAAGTCCTAAAGCATTGAGTTTGATGGAATCTGAAGGGAATCTCATTCCATCCAGTAGAGCGGGGAACAATTTAGTTATGTCAGAGGAACAATTATTGAAAGTGTGCAAGGAAATGCTGAAGATTCTGGCCCAATTCTGATGTTATTGACACAGGTTTTATGTTGGTGTACCTATACCAATCTATATGGAGTTGTTTGTGTAAATGATAGTAGAATCAGGCCTTCCAAGTTGGGAAATGAAAAGAGCCACAAGGAAAAAAGAATATCTCTGTGATATTTTTACATATACAGACTTTTCATAATGTAAGTCTTAAGGTTTCAGCCACCAGATTAAATAAACTGCATTACTAAAATACTCATCATGAGTACAGTTTGAGGTAGAATCAAGAACATTCTGTTAGAAACAACTGTAGGAAAACAGCATATTCTTCATAAAAAGAAAAAAAAAACACCAGAAGTTCCCTGAACAAAAACATAATTATGATTGTAAGCATAAAATCTGTATACTAAATTGGTGCGGGATGTCATAGGGTATATTCATCTAGAAACAGAAGGATTCTATAGATGTAAAAATACTGGGAAACAAAGCCCCATAGGGGATATAGAGTCACACTGAAAAAGTGAAAGAGTAAAAACAAAATTTTGCATGACATTATTTTGTATCACTGAGCACAGCTAGTAATTTAATGGCAAGATGTGCACACAACCACTGAGCTAAATCACCTTGTGTTATGATCTTTTAGGACCTTAAAAGTTAAGCAGAATTCTACTTAGATCTCTACCTGTCCATATTTTTTTCTTTAAATATGTTCACATAAGGGGAAATTCATCCTGTGTAACAGGCAAACACAAACCCCTTGCACCATTTAAGTCCCACTGAATTGTATAGGCTTCACCCCACTTTTTACATAAGTATTTAATCCAATGAGACAAATTCTGAAGTTTTTACTCCTTGTTTACTCAAACAAAACACCACTTGGACTAAACCCTGAAGTCCTGCTTCAGGAGTTACTCATTCACTTGAGTGAAAACTGAGGCCCGGACCCACAAAGGCACTTAGGCCCCTAAAGACGAGATATAGACAGCGGTGGCTCAACTGAGGTGGCTGATCTGGTACAGTAGAACCTCAGAGTTACGAACACTGGAATTACGAACTAACCAGTCAATCACACACTCCATTTGGAAACGGAAGTACACAATCAGGCAGCATCAGAGACACACACACATGCACAAACACACACACAAAAAGGCAAATATAGTACAGTATTATGTTAAACATAAACTATTTTTAAAAATAAAGGGAAAGCAGCATTTTTCTTCTGAATAGTAAAGTTTCAAAGCTGTATTAACTCAATTTCAGTTGTAAACTTTTGAAAGAACAACCATAATGTTTTGTTCAGAGTTATGAACATTTAAGAGTTACAAACAACCTCAATTTCGGAGACGTTTGTAACTCTGAGGTTCTAGTGTAGGTATCCACTCAGCATACCTAACTCAACACAAGATAGTTGGGGCCGGGGGTGTGGGGGGGAGGAGAAGGCAGCCTCCCTTATAATCTTTATCACAGTGGTTACGGTACTTACCTAGGATGTAGGAAACCCCAGTGCAATGCCCCCTCTGCCTGATAAGGAAAAAGAATTAATGGGGGTTTAATTCTCAGGTGAGTGCCCTAACTACTGGATTATGGCATATTCTGATGTGGGTCTCTCTCAGTCTCTCGTGTGAAAGCCATGCTGCTTTGTATTGTAAAAACAAACACTGACCCAGATACAGACTGAAAATGACTCCATAATCTAGTGGTTAGGGCACTTAGCTGAGAGGTGGGGAGCCCCTGTTCAAATATCTTCTCATTGGGTAGAGAGAGGAATAGACACCCACAGCCCAGGTAAGTGGTCTAAACACTGGGCTAAAGATTATAAAAGTAATCCTCCTCCTCCTCTTCCTCCCAGTCCGACTATTTTGTGTGGAGTTAGGTATGAGCTGCTGCCGTTCTTGCAAAAAACAGCTGAAGATCCTGGCTTCAGGAGAGAGGGTCCCAGTTGTGGACAGCAAGCAGAGATAGACACCTCCTTGCAGCCCAGATTTAGGTGCCTAAATCCCTGAGAGGGGTGGGATTTAGGATATACTCCTCTCTTCAGCATTTCCCATTGGATACCCACTTAGCATGCCAGTTATTGTGGATCCCATTCTCAGGTGCCTAACTCTCCCCATTCATTGTAGAAGGAGGCTACACACTTAACCCAAGGTCTGAGGATTCCACCTGGTGGCTAAACGTTAGGTGTTGCAATGCTCAACATTGCAATTACTAAGTCCATTTATGGCTTTTGGCCTGAGTAAATATTGAGTAAAACCTGGGTAAGAACAACAAGGTTAGGCCCATTGACTTTACTGAAACTAATGGGTCTTTTTGCTAGAAAAAGTCTGAGTAAAAACAGAATAAAACACTAGGATTTCATCCAAAGTAAATAAATTAACAATTATTATGTGACTTTTATCATAATTTAATTGATAAATATAATCCTGTATCCATTTACCCTGTAATGGTTTTGTAATTAGTAAGCAAATTACCTATTATGTTGAAATACTCCTGATTCTATAATTAGTCTGTCACTACTTATTAACTACCATGGACCCCCGTCTGAAGTTCTTATTCAGGCAGTACACTGACTTGTGGAATGAGGATCCATGCAGTGTGAGTAAGGGACTCAGAACATGGCTCTGTATTATTAGCAATTTTCATAGCTATAAGAAGAATTTGCATGATATTTGTACCCTGCAACTTTGAAAGTGTCACCTATTTACGGAGTTATCACATGACTATTTGTACTTTATAAAATAATAAGGAAATCCATAATTTTGAATATCTACTTTGTAGGCAGAAGAGTAATGAGTGCTTGGGTAGAACAAATTAGTACACTTTATATTAATGGAGCAATTATTTATTACTCGTTAAAAAGCTATTAGTAAAAGACTGTTGTTATTTATGATAAGCAATAATCAGCATGCTGGTAAAACAGTTGGCAATAGAAATTAGTAAGTAATAATATTTATTAGTTGAAAAGTATCTGAATCCATCTGAAAAAAAGTGTTCTCCATATGCCTCAGCAAAAAAATATTTGGTACATGTGTTCAGAGTGGTGACAGTTTAAAAAATACTTTTATTAATCTGTTATTTATGAAAATTAAAGCATTTGCATGCATCAATGCACACTGTTTTCCTTCATAGCTCATATTATAGTACTATTGTATCTGCCATTTGGATGAGCATGTTGCCTTTAACTCCTACACAAAAGTGAGCTCTTTTGATTATTATCCTCCATCCATCTAATCTCAGTGCTCCATTTAGTAAGTGCACAGAAAAACTTTCCGTCCTATTTCTAAAATCTTCTTTGGGTCACTTATATTTATGCATCTTTTTGGGAAAGGGTAAAAATCTCCTTGCTTTTGACTTACATGAAAATATTATAAATTAGTGATTTTCAACCTTTTCCATACTGGGATACCCTTTGCCATACAGAGACATCCCCTGCCATGCAGCAGAGATTTAATTAGGGATCTTTCCCCTGTCCAGTTAGCAGTATAAGAAAAGCAGAATAGCATAATCCCGCAATCTCTGTTCATACTACCTCCACCCTCCCAGGAAATGGGATACTCAGGTTGAGAATCCATATCGTAGAGTAATAATCATAGAGTCATTGAGTTTAAGGCCAGAAAGGACCATCAATCATCTAAACTGTCCTTCTGTACATCATAGGCCACCAGCACTACCCAGCATCCTCACACTAAGCCAACCACCAAGCTACTCTTTCAGGCTGTCTGCAGGTTCAGACAGGCATCACTCTGCTAGTATAAGCTCAGTTCATGTTTCTGAGGTAATTTCTGAAACAAAAATGGATAGGAATTCTAGTTTTAAAATGAAAGGGCTAGAAAAGGGGGAAGGAGATGGTCTCAATTCTCCTGAAATTTATTTTTAAACTCTACATTGAGAACCTGTTATAAAAACTACTTACGGCACTGTCAGTGTTGTTGTGCTCCTTATCCTGCTTCTGCATGGATAGGAACACTGTTCCCTCACTCCTGGGATGTGGCTGAGGAGCATACAGTGTAAAACAAAAAGGAAGGGGAGGGAA
Source organism: Natator depressus (assembly GCF_965152275.1). NCBI lineage: Eukaryota > Metazoa > Chordata > Testudines > Cheloniidae > Natator > Natator depressus. The sequence goes on along the minus strand of NC_134239.1, from coordinate 53,838,822 downwards.
GGGAAGGGGCGTACAAATATAGTTGAAAACCATCTTTGCAATTCCCAGTCATTCACCAGTTGTCTGCTAATCTAGTCTCCTGGCATAAGTGAGAGCAGCCTTAAGCCTCTTCTAACTGACAAAAAATGCCCCCCCAAAGTTTCAAAAGCTGAAAAAATGTGTTAAATACAATTTCTTGTTGCGAATTTTTAGTTCTGTCTCAGTTTTAATCTGAGCATTCCATATCTATTGAGTTTACAAAATTGAGCTAGCAATCTCATGAGAGTTGGCTTGCTCATCATATTTCCATGTTTCTACTTGGGCTTGGGAAAAAAAGTGTGCAATAGCCTCTCTCATGTGATATTTCATCACTTCTACATTTTTGATCCCGACTGGAACCTAGAAGTAAAGAAATGAGAAAATTGGTGAAATAAAATGAGAAAAAATGTTGTTGTTTTTTCAATCACAAAAAAGTTCAACCTTATTTAGCTGGTGTCAGCAAGCCAGAGAAATGTACTTCTATCCCCTTAGCTCTTAGTTTAAATAGAAAGAGGGGGTGAAAGTGTCAAAAATGTTGATATAGTGGAAGATAATGAGGTATAATTATAACCAGAGAAAATCAGTTGAAGACACAGTTTATGGACATCCCTTGTCTTGCTAAATTAATTAATCCAAAAGAAGAAGCAATTCTATACCAGCCGTGTGACTGTGACAATGAAATTTTGATACAATAGTTTGCAATTATTTTTTCAGATGATTTGCACTAAAAATAATTGTTTTACGTCTTGTTCTAGACAAAAATCTTTTAAATTAGAAAATTAAGGGGGCAAATAGTTACTTAAAATGTTTGATGGATACAAGAGAGAATACTTGTTTGTCTTGGGAGATGATTAGCTTTTCTTGGGAAACAATGCACTATGGCCATTGTGTTAAGTAGTACTTCCTTAAATTTATTGTAAACTTGCTCCCTATTAATTTCATCAGGTGACCTCTGGTTCTTGTGTTATGAAAGGGGATAAATAACAGTTCCTTATTCACTTTCTCCACACCATTCATGATTTTATAGACCTCTATCATATTTCTCCCAACCACCCAAGTCACTTCTTTTCCAAGATGAACAGTCGCAATCTTTTTCAGCTCTCCTCATATGGAAGCTGTTCCATACCCCAATCATTTTTGTTGACCTTCTCTGCACTTTTCGCAATTCTCATATATCTCTTTTGAGATGAGACAACCAGAACTGCATGCAATATTGTATGTATAATTGGGATTATGTTTTCCAATGTGCAATGCTTTGCAGTTATCAATACTGAATTACATCTGCCATTTTCTTGTCCAGTCACCCAGTTTTGTGAGATCCCTTTGTAACTCTTCACAGTCTGCTTTGGCTGTAACTATCTTGAGTAATTTTGTATCATCTGCAAACTTTGCCATCACTCTCTTACCCCCTTTTCTGGATCCTTTATGCATATGTTGAACAGCACTGGTCCCAGGACAGATCCTTGGGAGATCCCGCTATTTACCTGTCTCCATTGTGAAAACTAGCCATTTATTCCTACCCTTTTTTTCCAGGCTTTTAACCAATTACTGATCCATGAGAGGACTTTCCCCTCTTATGCCATAACTGATTACTTTTCTTAACAGCCTTTGATAAGGGTTCTTGTCAAAGGCTTTCTAAAAGTCCAAGTACACTATATCAACTGGATCACCCTTGTCCAAATGCTTGTTGACACCCTCGAATAATTCTAATAAATTGGTTAGGCATGATTTCCCTTGACTAAAGCCATGTTGACTCTTCTCCAACATGCTATGTTCATCTGTGTGTCTGATAATTCTATACTTTAGCATAGTTTCAACCAATTTCCCTGGTACTTAAGTTTATCAGCCTGTAATTACCAAGTTTGTCTCTGGAGTCTGTTTTAAAAATTGGTGTCATATTAGCTATCCTCTAGTCACCTGGTAGAAGCTGATTTAAGTGGCAAATTACATGCCATAGTTAGTAGTTCTGCAATTTCACAAATGAGTTCCTTCAGATCTCCTGAGTGAATACCTCTTGGTTCTGATGACTTATTACTGTTTAATTTATCAATTTGTTCCAAAACTACCTCTACTGACACCTCAATCTGGTACTGTTCCTCAGATTTGTCACCTAAAGAGAATGGCTCAGGTGTGGGAATCTTTTTTACATCTTCTGCAGTAAAGACCAATTAAGAGACTTCATTTTGCTTGTCTGCAATCACCTTCTCATGAATATGCATTATGATATAGTCCTCACTCTTTTCCATTCATAGTCTTCCCCCACCCACTTGTTCCTAGTCTCAGTCTCTTTGCCCAGCCAATCTCAGCCACTCTCCCTCCCACCAGCTCCTACTCACAGTCTCCCCGCAGCTCCTTGTCCCCCAGTCTACTCCATTTATCTTCCTTCATTTCATCTGACTATTCCCCCACACACCCCTTGCATTGTAGTCAAGCAGTTTCATCCTTCATGCTGCCTGGGTGCCAGCAGATGGAGCACTGAGAGCACAGGAGAGAGTCTCCATGCTCTCAACTCTGATGTCTGGTGCCACAGTGCCATTCAAGAGCTGGAAACAGCAATTGCAGGGAAAGTCATGCTCAGCCTATGCAGCTCATGCCCCTCTGTCTGGCATACCAGAGCTGTCAGGGGATGGAGCATGCTCATTGTGAAGAGACACTTCAGACACTTTAGCTGCCACGCTCTAATAAGTCTGCTAAAGATACAATTTGTCAGGAAGTGGATTTTGTGTAACGGATAGGCCTTTTGCTGTTGCTATGAAAGCACCCAAATTTGGCCAAGAAAATCTAAGTCTTTGCTTCAAAACATGGACATGCTAATGCTTCTTAATGAAACCAGTCTAGGATTAAAAAATAAAACAAAACAAAACAAAACAAAACATGGGCAAATGAATGTATTTTCCCCTAATATTCTTAGAAACCTCTAAACCATTTTTGCTGAAGCTTTTAAATAAATTCAAAAGATATTTTCTATCTTATTATCTATCTTTTCTTAATGATTCCCAACATTCTGTTTGTGGCAGTCAAAAAAACGAACAGAATGTTGGGAATCATTAAGAAAGGGATAGATAATAAGATAGAAAATATCATATTGCCTCTATATAAATCCATGATATGCCCACATCTTGAATACTGCTTGCAGATCTAGTAGCCCCATCTCATCCTATATTAGAATTGGAAAAGGTTCAGAAAAGGGCCACAAAAATTATTAGGGGTATGGAACAGCTTCCATATGAGGAGAGCTTAATAAGACTGGGACTCTTCAGCTTGGAAAAGAGGTGACTAAAGGGGGGATAAGATAGAGGTCTATAAAATCATGACTGATGTGGAGAAAATAAATAAAGAAGTGTTATTTACTCCTTCTCATAACTCACAAACTAGGGGTCACCAAATTAAATTAATAGGCAGCAGATTTAAAACAAACAAAAGGAAGTACTTCTTCACACAATGCACAGTCAATCTCTGGAACTGATTGCCAGGGGATGTTGTGAAGGCCAAGACTATAACAGGGTTTAAAAAAGAACTAGATAAATTCATGGAGGATAGTCAATCAATGGCTATTAGCCAGGATGGGCAGGGATGGTATTCCTAGCCTCTGTTTGCCAGAAGCTGGGAATGGGCAACAGGGAATGGATCACTTGATGATTACCTGTTCTGTTCATTTCCTCTGGGGCACCTGGTATTGGCCACTGTTGGAAGACAGGATATTGGGCTAGACAGACCTCTGGTCTGACCCAGTATGGCTATTCTTATGTTAACCTGAGGCAGACACACAACATGGGAAATTTTAGCCCAACTGGTTAAAGTTTGGCAAAGTTATAATCAACTAAAATTAAGGTCTGAATATGAGAAGTGTTGAGTGATCTTAATGATAAGCAGTGCTATGCACTTTGCTTATAATTAGCATAACTGAGAGCACAATAGGGTCCATGGAGTCCATGTAACTGTCCATGGTCCTGATGCAGCAAAGAAACAAGATGCATCATATTTCACAGTTCTATTACTGGCTTTTCTTTCATTTCTTCCCCCATCATCACAAAGTCTATGCTATGTAGGTTCTTCAGGCAATGATCTTTTATTTGTATTTCTCTGTACAGCATACAGTATCTTTAAGCGGCTATATAAATTATTTAATCAATAATTTAAATAAGTAGAAAACTTTATCATTAATATCAGATTCTAAGTTGCCATGAGGTGTTAGTGTTTCTCTAAAAATCTTCTCTCATGTGGATACATTATCTAGATATAGATAATATAGAAAAATATATATAGAAATATATAGAATATAGAAAAAATGAACTGGAGCACTGTATTACCTCTCAGCAAACATATCCCCAAAGCTTCCTCCTCACAACTGGAGTAATAAGAAAATTCAATAAAATAAAATAATAAAATACCATGAACATAGAATTTCAAGCTACAGTAACCTTGTCTAAAATTGCATTGCTTATTAATACAATTTGAATGGATGACCATTGGTATAAAATTATAAACTACATCCTTAATTTGAAAAGTAACAGATGCGCCCTACACAATAACAGATACACTATTAAACTATAGACTCGTTGGGGTTTGGATCATTGCAAGGTTGTTTCAGTATTTGTAAGCCATCTCCATCATACGAATGTCAAGCAATTTCCTTTTTCTTAAAATTTCTCCTTAAAACAATGTTCCCGTCAACACGAGCCAGCAGATCTATCGGAAACTAAGCTAGTTTCTATTCTGGCTTGCACATTATTAGAGGTGTTAGCTTACTTTAGCACATCTAAATTCTGTCTTCATCTACAACTGCAGAAACCCCCACTGAGAAAAAGATTCGCGAAGATTCAAGTAAGAGCAGAATATGAAGACTTTGGTATTGTACGGGTATAAATATGGTGTTAGATAAGCAGGAGAGAACCTAGCTTGACTTTCAGATCCCAGGATGAATATGCGTTGCTGGTAATTATAAAACAAAACATTTTACTTGTAAACTAATCACATTTGACTGCAAGCTACTTACAGTCAATAAACCTGGAACTAATGTCATTTTTATAGTCCCTTTTCAGGCTAGAACCACACTGTTATCTTATTCCTGTACCTATAATGTATGGTTTGGTTTTGATCTCTCACATAAGCAAGAATTCTTCTAAAACAAAATAATTGTAGGTTGCTGTTATAGCATGACAAAGTGAAGCCCTAAAAAGAGGTTATTAAGGGTTTGAGCCCAACCTCACTGAAGTCAATGGAAAGAGTCCTATTGGCTTGAAGGGCATTTGATTATAATAATGATTTATTTGTATTGTGGTAGTACTCAGATCTCCATTCAGGATGGGGATCTCTTTGTGCTATGTCCCATCCAGTACAATCTACCCTGGATCATGGTCTAATGTGACATAGAGCTACAGTAATATTTTCATGTGTAGTTTGCATGTGTCCCATATTGCTTCAGATTAGCTACACAGATAAGAATACTCATCAAGTTTGGCAAATTCATGTAACCCAAGGCTTTTAGTCTCAGCTGACTGGGTTGCCACTAGCCAGAGAAAGTGGCAACTCCTCATTCACATTAGGAGCCTTTCAACTTTTTCTTCCATCTTTCTCACAAAAATTACACTGGTCTTTCTGCTTTGTGAACCATCAAATAACCTGAAATAAAAACACAATAAATGAATTAAACCTTATTGTCTTTTTTTTTTTTTTGTAAATGGAGATGGACAAAGTGCATCCTGTCTAGGTTCTAAATGTGCAACATGACACAACTAAGAAAGAAAGATCTGATGACTGATTCTTGGCTCGTGTCTGATCCATTGCTGGCAGCTACAAAAAGAAGTATGTTTTCAGCAGGCAGAAATTGACAGGAATACATAAGCTATGTTGGCAAGCGAGTTTGCACTTGGCCTTCAGCAGTTGGTGCATCAAGCTGATGGCTGCCAAAAATAAATTAAAACAAAATAAAATGTATTGAGCTTTTTTAAAAAAAATGAAGAAGAAGAAGAAGAAGAAGAAGAGATAGAAGCAAACACTGAAGTGGAACTTAAGTGCAGGGAGAACAATAACGTGGTAAACTATTAACAGTGGCAATAGCAACTATGGACTCTTTAATATTCTGCTCTTGCTCCCATCTTGATACACTACAACAGTTCCAATGATAGACAGTTTGCCTCAATTAGTACCAAGCTCCTTTGCTCCCCACAAAGGACCTCTTTTCCTGATCACCTTGGGCAAACTAAGTCCACTTTTTTTGGCCAGGAAAGCTGTACAAAGATGAGGGAAGCAGAAGGGAACATATTGATCGCAGCTGGCTCTCCACAGCCCAGGGAACTGGCAATAAGAGGAAACTTTTCTCTTCTTTTGTTCTGAACAAAAATCTCCACAAGATAGTTCCAGATAAATGTAAAGTCCACATGCTAAAATACAATAGTGATGACATTTAAAAAAAAATCTCCTGGGTGTTCTTGTAGGGAATGTTGTTTATTTGCTAGAGCAAGAGCTTGCGTTCTAATATAAGTTTTTACCAATGATTCAAAGATTCTCTTCCAGACCTTCCACTGACTCACTGTATGATCATGAAAAAGTCATTTAGGATGAGATTTGTAAAAGTATTCAAGTGCCTAACAGTCATTTAAATAATTGGGAGTTAGGTGCCTAAATACCTTTATAAATCTGGCCCTTAACCTCTTTGCTCCTCGAGTTTTCCCAGCTGCACGATGGGTATAATGATTCAACCTACCTTATAGGCAGTTGTGAGCTTTGAATTAATTTTTGCCACTCAATTTGAGATGAAAGGCATGAAGTAAATCTGCTGTAGTGTAGGCTGCGTGCCTAAGATTAAAACGGGGTCCTCAGTATGTTGTAAAAGGGTTTGGCTTGGGGGAATAAATCTATGGTACAACCGTTTAGGTTTTATATCTTATGTCATGAAAACTCTATCTCAAAATAGTTTAAAGAATAAACAACATGCAAGCCAGTAGGTAGTAACAATTACAGAAGAATGGCATAAAATAGCAGGCAAGAGAGAAAAGACATATTTTGAGACAATATTTGAAAACATTGTGGTGATGACAGTATATGGAGGCACAGAAAGAAGGCATTTGCTGGATTAACAGTGGGAGCAGGGAGAGGAACATTAAACAAGTATAAGGGAATAGATTGTTTATTTTCTTCAAGTCAATGGAGTTAGTCTGGTGTAGCTACATCAGAATGTTGGACATTATTATTTAGTAGTGTGTGTTAGTGCCACCTGTGTGCTGAGTGTTTTCCAAACACCAAGGAAGTCACAGTTCCTACTGCAAAGTATGTATAGTCTAAAACATCAGAGGAGCGGTGAGAGAAAGGAATTCAACATGAAAATAAAGTGATCATGGGAAGAGGATAGGCACACATCTCGGTTGTGACCCATGGTGAGGGAAGTTACAGAATGTGTGTAGGGGGTCATGGGAGGTTACACAAATAATGTAAAATTTTGCAAAGGAAAAAATCCATACATTTCAAGCAATAAGAAATGGGTATGTAATGTGAGCCCTGTAATGGTGTCTCTTTTTTTGGCTACCATGTTGTTGTAAACAGAGTCCCAGCTACTGTTGAGTGCAGATTGTCGGGGAGAGACAGAATGGTGTGCAGCTCTGAGATTATTATTAAACCTGAGAACCCTAATTCACAGTTCAGCATAGACTCGTGCAGGACCTAGGTGTGTACAGCAGGCTGGTAGACACCCTGCCAATAAAACAACATTAAACCTGGACCAGTGTCTGCTTCTGGATTTACCTTATACAAAACTGTGCACACCTCCTTTAAAAGTCGTCACGTAAGACACAAAGTGCAAGTACCACTGAGTTGGTTGTTTGTCTTGATACGAACAGCAAAGCCAGTATTTTGCAATGGTGAAATCTGTTTGCTGCAGCTATTGACACAAAGCAACACTTTTAAGAGGCTTTGATAGTACCCATGCAGAAGATCATGAGAAGACACGTCACTGAACTGGAACATCTGATGAGTGAGCTAAACGCTAAGGCCTGAAGGCGCTTTGTTTCCTACGCTGCCCAGTCATTTTTCCAGTCAGCTCAGGCCAAATGGTGATTCGGAAACATGGATTATTTTATAAAAATGACAGTGGCAAGCAGCTCCTCTGACCACTCAGAAAGAAAAAAGGAATGCAGAAAGGCGACGGCAAATGTGGGGTGTATGGTTTTACACTGGCTTGATTCACAACTCCAGTCTATAATACATTCTGCAGTGCTGCTTGTGGTATGTCTCTAGCTGTATCTCTTTATACTTTAGGTTCACTTTTTCAAACTTCATAATTATTTATTTCTGGTATGCTTGTGGTTATAAAATATCACCTGCTTAGAAGTCTTAAGAAGTTTGTGATACATTTGAAGTAGGTTGTCAGTGGTATAAGTTTGTGAAACCTTGCTGTAAAATTCTTATCTATTCTTCTGTCAAGACATATATTTTCTATAAAGAAATGAAAAAAAACTGAACACCATGGAATTTAACATTGAACAGGAATGAAGAATGTGCCCTCCAAAACCATTCAGAGTGCTTCTACTGAATGGCATGGAGCTGAATGGTTTTCATGTCTAGTTATTTTCTAGCCTATTTTTAAAACACGCATTATAGTTACCTGCAGGGCAATGCTAATAGACCCCAAATGGAGTTTGCTATACAGTTTTTGAGTTTACTAATCAGGTCAAGAGTTCTTGGAGGATGAATTCACATCTGTTATAGAAACAGCAGGCTAAACTTGGTGTGGAATACTGAAGGGCCTCAATTCAATGGTTAAAGAATTTTTAAGAACTATGTCCTGATTATCTTTCTGGCACAACTGTGCTCAAAGGAAATCATCTTGTAATGTAAAGTATTAGATGTTTCTAATGCAGAAAATAGGAACAAAATGGTTGAAGGCTTTCAGTGTTATACATTCAAAGTTGTATTCTATGATTAAATTTACAGACTGTGAGCCCAAATTTGGCATATGAAATTCTGTGCATCTACTGTCATTATGGGCACAATTTTGCACACAATCTGTGAAAACCTGGCCCCATTGAAATCAATACCAAAATTATCACTAGATTTTGAAGACTTGTGGGTGATTTGTGCCCATTATCACATGCATATTTTACATTACTTAAAGACATTCTTTTGTTGGATTATGTGCTAAAGAAAATGCAAATTGAGAAATATTTTCTGTGAAAAATGTAGAAACAAACAAAAAATATTTCCTTTTTTTAAGAATTTAAACATTTTCAGTTTTTTTAAAAAAAGATCTTTCATTTTTCAAAGACCAAAAATGGATTTATTTTTACCAAAAATATTTTGATATTAATGAAAATATTGGAAAATTTTGAACAAAACAAAAATGTTCCTGAAAAAAATGTAATTTCAAATAAAAGATTATTTTTAATTGAAAAAAAAGTAATGAAATTTTTTGACCAGCTCTGGTTTTATATATAAAACTCTGACCATGATGGGATAGCAACCCTAAGACTGCAGCGGTACAGACAGCTCAGCAGTCAGTGGGTGCTGGGACCCTCAATCACCAAAAATACAGGCCTCCACTACTTTTGCTAAAGGACAGCTCGTTCGGCTGAGACCAAAGTGTAGGATGTTGTATTAGGTAGGACTAGCCACTAGATGGAGACATCACACACTCTAAGCCAGAGTATTACGTACTGTATTATCAAGAGTAGGATTTTGAAGGAGATAGGATTGCTCAATATTTGGTCATAAGATATAGCAGATTGAATCCAGCTCAGTTCAAGAATGATCCAAGTTATTATTATCTGATGACTGTTCAGTACGTTTGTGAAATGAGCTGATTAGTTTATTGTATGCATAGGCTTTTCTACAGTCCCCATCACCATATTATCTGAGCATTTAACAAACATGAATGAATTTATCGTCACAATAGCTACTCCTGTGGGGCTGGAAAGTATTATTATCTCTATTTCACAGATGAGGCACTTGGGGAGAGAGGTTAAGTGATGTGCTGAAAAAAACACATAAGGAATCTGTGGCTGAGCCAGAAATAAAAGCTAGATCTCCTAAGTCCCAGTACAGGGCTGTAACCACAAAAAACTCCTTCCTCCATTTATCTGTTTTCTACGAACAGGTGATAACATCATAAGAACCACTACCACAGCTGTCACCCTAGGCAATCTCAGCAGTGAGTGGAGAGCAGGAGTGAAATCCTGGACTCCTTGGGTTTCTCTCTCTCTTGTTCTTTTTTTTTTCTTTTTCTTTTTTTGCTATTGATTTCAACGGTGCCAAGATGGTAGAATTTAAGTCTTTCCTTTAAAAGTAGATCAATGTTTTGACACACAGGCATGGCATTATATGTTAGGTTGCTGGTGCAGTATATGAGACTCTCAATGCATATGCTGTTTTCCTTGCGTCATAAGAACATAATTTTTTGAAGGTTTCATTACTGTTGAGATTTTCCCCTGCCATGCTCCTGTAAGGACAGATCAGAGGCAGAAGTGAATATGTTAAAATAAAAAAGAATCAAACAGTATGTTGAAAAGTAACAAGTGGGTTCCTCAAAATTGTTTTCAAGACACTAGTCCTTATGCTTTAGAATTTACATACCTTCTTTTATTCTGGGTTATACTTTAAACACTCACCACTGTAAGTATATGCTTTTTTTTCCTGCAGATCTCTGAAAACAACTTCTTGGCTACATTTCAAGTGCCATTTAGCTTTTCAAAAGAGCTTAGTTAGCATATTGTCCTGCATCATTTGAGGAGCTGCCAACCTCACCATATTCAAATTCCAAGTAAAACATTTCTTTAAAAAAAAAGAGATTTCTCATCTCCCATTATCATACATCAGAGCACACTTTGCTGAAGGTGTGTACAAGCTAAATGGTAAACAGCATTCAACAACATTAAACAGCCACTTGGTTTTGTCTGGACAATCATTGGGAATGTGAGTCAGAGAAATGGATAGATATGGAGGGAAGATGTGGATGTAGAGAACAGTGGACCTCAGAGGAGCAAAATGTTCAAAGTTTGTGACTACTTAAGCTTAGAAGAGGAGTGGAACTTCTGATATCATACTAAAGGCACAGAGGACCTGATCCTACCACTGCCTTCAGTAGACTAAGAGCAGTCCAAGAATGTGGGAGGAGGTGTTGTGGTCCTGCACAAACCAGGAAATATTTTGAGAACAACTTTCTCCCAGTATTGTGGCCCTCTGTTTGCTAGTGCTGGCTAGAATAAGTGCAAAGAACACCAAAGAAATATAATCCTGTGAAATCAGAAGCTGAACTCTTTTTGTATCTGAATAAAAAGTCCTCTCCCTGCCCAGGTCTGGTTTGAACTTCAAGGAAAGATTATTATTTTATTGAAATGGGTTTGCCCAGAACATGCCCAGTCCACCTTTCCAAGTGACCTGATATGCTAATCAGGATTATTGTTGTGGGTTTCTCTCTCTCTCTCTCTCTCTCTCTCTCTTTTTTTTTTAATCAAATGGCAGAAATAAAGCACACAAATTTTTTTAACCAGAAAAAAAATCTATAAAGGGAAGAAGAAATATCTTAGCTATATGCCGTGATCTACTAGTTGTGGAGCAGAATGAAACTGGGAGGAGGAGAGAGAGAACTCAGGGACAAGCATTTCAATGACTTGCACACCCTCTATTAGTCCTTTCCTAGTCACAGATACTTAATGTTAGAGAAAGCAGTGTTCTAGGCAGAATACTACAAAGGCAGATTGTGCATCAGTTAATAATATAACCTACTATTAAGAAAACATTTGAAATGGCATCATAAACCATCCAAAGGCAAGATACTGAATGCAACATTTGCTAAAAATCCATATGTTGCAAACAGAGCTGGTTGGAAATTATTTGTTGGAACAGTTTTTCATTGGAAAATGTAACTTCTTTGAAAATCAAACACTTCACAGGAACATACTGATTTAGGCAAAATTTTTGATGGGGGGGAGGGGAGAGTAAGTCAAAAGAAATCATTTAGACTTTGCTCCTTTGATTAATTTAATCTTTTATATTCAAGCATCGTTTTTATAATTGTATTATATGCATTATTTCAACATTGTCAAATGAAAAGTTTTTGAACATTCTGAAAAATTAAGATTCAGAATTTTTGTGTGACAGGAAATTTAGAAATTTTGGCTTTTTTTGTTCCAAAATCAGAACAAAATATCATACTGTCCTGTGGAACTGAAATTCTGAAATCCTGTGTGCAGTAAGGAGGACCACACCACACCTTTAAGCCATGGTGGGGGGACGGGAATTTGTCTGGCTGGCCGAGTGCAGGGAACAGTGCTTTATGGCTGGGGGTGGGGAGAGGTCAAACTGCTGAAAATGGGACAAGGGGCCAGCGTGGTGACACTGACTCGTCCCCTGGGAACTGGACGGGTGGAAGTGTTTAAAAGGGGCAGCCCTGTGCATAAAGCCCCCTTTTACATGGAGCAGGCTGAGGCAGCACGCACCCTCCCTCCCCTTTAGGTAGCAAAATACCAGGTTTGGTCAAGACCTGCTGTGGGCATTGCGCTAGCCATCCCTTTCTTAGTGGGGCTGGGAAGGAATTTTTCTCTTACCACCAGAATGGCCTAGGTGGAGTTGGGTTTTTTTGAGGGCTTTGTTCATGCATGGCATGAAGGGTGTTAGGCTATATGTCGTAATTCATTATATAAGTGTGGGGCAGATGTCCAGTGCAGGTACTCCACCGGGAATGTATACAGTGACCAGATAAATGGCTTGGAAAAGGACTTAAAAAGAAGGTGTTTGTTAAAGTAACAGAACAAGGGTTGGAGGAGGATTGGGGGCTCTTATGAATGGTACGGCAGGGAGCCAACCTCCCTTTCTAGTAAGGTCCGAGCAATGGTTTGGCTGGGGGACCTGGATGAAAAAAGAGGGGGAGCTGGTGGATGCACCTCTGGTAATTATAGACTACACTTTTATCTGCCGGGTAGTCCCACACATCTAATAATAAAGTTGTGGCCTGATTAAACCCTTATCAAATGTCTCCTGTCCTTCTTTTGGTATAGCTGGACAATGTGATTGTAACAGGAAAAGCAACCAATATGAAATTTTAAGAAGATATAAAATAAACTAACCCTGAAAAGAAAAGGGATGTGAAAGGCCCCAACCTTTCTGTAGAACCTGAAAGCACCTGAGGTAGGCTTATTGTTGCCATTATGGTTATAAGTTTGAGCAAAACTGGAAAAGATCTTATCTGCATGGATATCAAAGTCACCCAGTACATTAAGACTGATTGACTAAAGCACTTGACAGGAGAAAAAATAAAATAAAAACTAAAAGACAGTTTAAATTGTTTTAAAGATTTATGAAAAATACTGAGAGAGAAAGGCCTAAAATCCTGAAGTCTCATTATCCCAGCAGCTGCATGTGCAATATGCATTGAAATTATAGGCAACTGGTGGGCTCCGTGATTTCAGCTAATTCAATTGCCTCTTACTGCATGCAAGAAATCTATCCATGAAATCTGCAGGACTATGACTTTGTATCACAGGGAAGTGAATATTCCTGGGTTTCTAATGATAGAAAATTCTATTTCTAGATTTGATCATTTGTGAGTTCTTGAATTCTACTTGTGTTGTGGATCCAGATTCAAATATTTCCACAAGCAAGTCATTACAGATGAGAAATATCACATTTGGGGGTGGGAGAAAAGAGTTCCTGCAGACGTTTGTAAATGTTGTGTAGCTATTTGAAGTTGCTCCAAAGTAGTTCTGCGGGAATTGGGATAGGGAGAAATGTATAAGAGAGGCAGTCAAAGGGTGTGTGATAAATGCTATTTATCACATGGCTCTTCAGTTTATTACATGGTCTCCAAAGCACTTTACAAATATTAGCTGGATAAAAAATGTTATCAACTTACATCAACTGTGCTCAATATACACTTGTTTTATATAGTAATTTTAATCTTCAAAGCCCTTTACTCACATTAGGTAAATAACCCAGATACAACATCTCTAGGAGAGAAGACAGAATTATTATCCCTATTTTAAGTGAGAAATTGAAGTAGAGAAATTAAGTCAGATGCTCAAAGTCACAGCAGGAGTCAATAGCAATGGTGGGATTGAATTTAGGAATTTGTGGCTTTGCATCATGTGCTTAGACCATGCCCTTCATAAATCTGGGAACATTTTCTCTCTTCCACACTTTGCTTTCCACATTCATATTTTCCACATTCTTTCTCATAGACCTCTACTCACTGAAGAACCTGATTTTTTTATTAGTGTTTGCAAATATTTCAATTGGTGTAATGTCTTCCTTGAGATGTGGCACATCCTATGGTATGAAAATGAGCATTTCTGATCAGTGATCACAATGGGCAAGGCTTATATGTAAGTTCAAAGGATGTAGCAAGCTGAATTTGAACTTAGAATTTCAGCTCACTATATCCTCTATGATCTGCAATTTTGAGTTTCAATCCTATGGAAACCCTTGAGTAAACAGTAGAATTTCTGGCTGTTCCAATGAATTAGTAGTATGTAAATATCATCAGTTTCACTTTATGTACATTTTTTCCACACAGCTATAGCTGTCAATAGACATTTATTCCTTTGAGTCTCTTGTGCCATTTACTCAACGTTCCTAGTGCAATTGTACTATTCTTCTTCAATAATTAGCGTTCCTTTGTGCTGCAGTATTTGCAATTCGTCAAAAGGAAAGGTTTGTATGTATTAAAAATCTATTAGACTGATCAAGATATAAATTGATTAATTGAGTCCTGTATGTTACAAATATTTGAGACAGTCTCTTGTCTATGATAGGATAATCAAAATCATGATGATATAATCAACAGGTTTTCTATCAGAAGTGTTTGTGTGTTTTACTTTGCGTAAGAGCATCACATCACATGGGGTGTATAGTTGTCTAATAATAAAAATTAATTACTATTAATTAGGAAAAGTTAAGAATTTTGAGTGGCTGGTATTAGATAACTGAGGATTTCTTATTAACTACTGTACATTTTTTATACAACTAATGACCACACAGAAGTCAGTATATGTGTAATATACATCATTGGCTAGGACAGGTGGTTGAATAATGGACAGACACATGGGAATGTTTAAATGGCAGGACACAACTTTATAAATTACACCTTGGGGAGGGCCACTACACTGCACATCACCGGCTCTCATGTGCCAGGCTTTTAACTGGTTCCACTTAACTGGTTCCACTTTGTCCATGAACCAAACAACTTGGGAGGGACCCTCCCAGTTCTACCCCTCTGACTCATTTCAGTTGTGAAATCTCTCTTCCAACCCTCCACTCCCACACATAAGGGGGTGGAGTGACAGAGGCCACAAGGCTGATGGGTGGCGGGGGGGGGGGGGGGGGCGGAAACCTCAGTCTGCAAGGACTTCAAGCTTCTCCCCGTTTATGAAAGCAAGGTTCAGCTGCACAATTCTGGGTCTCATTATCTTTGGAGCTGGCCTTTTTTTGCCTTTACCCTTATTAGATATTATCTTCAAAATGCAACAAGTCAGTAATCATAGCAGCATTGTATTAACCTTGAATTCTACAGTTTCTAACCCAACTGTGCTGCTGGGAGGCTGGGAGGCTGGGAGGAAGGTGGAAAATCCCAGTGGGCTACATGTCAATTTGGCCCAGTGTGGAAAAAAATCCTTTCTGACATCTAAAACAAGCAAACGGTCAGACCCACAGCATCATAAACAACACAGCTCCTAATCTCCAAATACAGGGAGGTAGGGTGGACCAGCCAACTGGACAGTAAATGGCTTTTGAAAACCCTGGGCTTAAATTTAAATATGCCTGGGAGAGGGGGACCCATGGCTCCCGTCCCCCTTTGCTCAGTCAATGGCTAAGCAGAGAATTGAAGGGGAGGTAGAAGTTTTGGGGGGGGCAGTCTCCCAAACCCTGCCACACATGCATTTTGTACTTCTCTCATTCTCTGCTGTCCAGTCAAAGTAGCTCCCCTATTAAAGTCATTAAAAGACTATTTAAACAATGTCTTATGGAGCTATAAAAGCTTATCAGGACTTTTAGAGCTACAGGAAAAAACATCTACTACAGTTCTTAAATGATTATTTGTTTTGAAATTATTGCATGATTGAGAACACAATACATATAGAAAATACATATTACTTGTTCAACTTTTTTTTCTTAAAGATGTTTTTTTTTAGTTCTGTGTTACTGAAAATTGTGATGAAACAGTCTTAAGATTCTATATAGCTATAAGCTATAAGATTCTACTTATAGCTCTACTGGATGATCACAGGGTACGTATCTAAAACTGGATTGCGGGGAAAAGGAGAGCACTCAAGATGGCATCACACTCACAACTAGAGACAGGTAATGGAAAAGTAGAAAGAATCCAATATATTCTACATTGAAATTGATATACATGGCCATCCTGAAGCAGATCACATGTGGAAGTACCCCCCTTGGATTATTAGTGATAGAACAGTGAGGGTAATCCATTATATTTCAGGGTAATGTCAGAGGCAGTACTTTCTGGAGAGACATGGAAATATGAAGATTCCGATCACAAAGTATCTGCAAGTATTTCTGGGTATTTTTGGTGAGGTAGCTATAATCAAAAGGATGGAGCAAATATTTCAGCAAGCCACTCTCTATTACCTCTTTTAAAACGTGATAGAGTGGAGGTAATGTTTGTCTCTTTAAGATCAGGGTCATCACATGTTAGTAAACCCACCAATCACCTAGAAAACATTATACTTCAGGGCCCAAAGTCATCCTTCAGGTAAGCCCAACAAAATCAATGGAATTAAACCGGGAGCTGATTTGGCCCCAGAGCTAAGTTCGATGTGCTGTTGATGGCTGGGTGTCTCCATATTATCAGCAGGTTGCAGTGACACATTATTAATACAGGCCAAGATGGAACTAATGCTACCTAGTAGTTACAGTAGTGCCATCAAACAGAAGCTGTCTATACCACATTTGCTTCAGCAGAAGCAGTAATTGACTCAGATCAGTCACCTTGTAATTAGCCTCATATAAACTTCAGAGTTTGACACATGGTTAGAATGACCACTTCTCTTTGTGATGCTGCAGACAGTAGCCCAGAATGGGTTTCTTACACATGCTAAAAGGCAACAGATACCTTTCAGTGATTCTCGTACAATTTTCATGCGCAGAAGATTCTTCCACGTTTCTGACAGGGCTGACAGAATGTTCTGAGTTAACAAGGTTTCTCTATTTCCATATGTGTTTTCTGATGCTATAAGGTTCTTATTAGAGGTTTACAGAGAAAAGAGATGACAATCTACATCATTTGTAACTTTCGCATTCACGATATTATACCTACATAGTGCTTAGTGCCAAGAGTCCACTTGTCCATTTAATTGGATCATTCAACCACTAGCTCTCTCTCTCTCTCTCTCTCTCTCTCTCTCTCTCTCTCTCTCTCTTTCTATAGTAGCCATGTATAAGATAGCATCTAACATAACAAGAACAATGGGAGGAGCCCTAAGAGATCATTTGGGTCCATTCTCTACTTTGATTTAAGAGTTCAGTTCAGATGCAGAATGTATGAATCACTGGTTCTCCTATTCATGGAAATTTTAGGTATGTTCTATCTGGTTTTCTTTAGTCTGAGGCATAAAATGAGACACAAAAAGGAAACTATGTATTTTCAGCCTAAGAGAAACTGATTTCTGCTGAATCACTTGATCTATGGGAATGCAACCACAGATCTCATTAGCCTCTTTGATTGCTCTTGTTACCTCTTGGAAGAGAATTATTCATTACCAGGAAAATTGAAACAATCCTTGATGAAGCCTAATGGCTACATAACATCCATTAAAGACCCAGGTAATAACTTATTGAACACTGTGTATTATATTTGCTACAGCAAGTAGAGTTAATATCAGATGGGAATTCACCAGCCATCAAAGATCTGCACTTGCAAAGACATCACATAATGGAGCAGGTCATGTTCCTTAGAGAGGCTTCCCCACCGAGATCCTTTTTCAGTCTTCCCAGCAGACTCCATTCAAGTGGTAGGCCTGTACCTCCAATCCTCTTTTGGATGGGATTCCTCAATCCAACCACTCTGACTGGGTCTCCAAGTGATACCCTCTCTGGTGGCCAACCATCATACCCAAACAAACTGAACGGGAAAATGTAGACAAGAGTTTGCAGTGACACAGCAGCAACTTCTTCAGAATAATATATGATTTATTTTCCAAAAGGTACACTGAGCTCTGAAAAATGGATTTAAAAACAGACACCTATGTTCATACTGTCCTACTATACCTATGTTCATATCTACTACTTAGCAGGGAAGGGATGCTAATAATGAATGGCATCAAGAAGGCTGACATGTTTAATGCCTATTTTGCTTCAGTCTTCACTAAAAAGGTTAATTGTGAGTAGATACTCAACACAAATAATATTAACAACAAGGGAAAGGAACACAAGCCAGAATATGGAAATAACAGGTTAAAGAATGTTTAGATAAATTAGATGTATTTAAGTATGCATGGCTTGATGAAGTAAACTTTAGGCTACTTAAGAAACTAGCTCTGAACTCTTAGTGATTATCTTCAAGAACTCATGGAGGATGGGTGAGGTCCCAGACGATGGGAAAAGGACAAATAGTACTTATCTCTAAAAAAGAGGACCTGGGGAATTATAGATCTGTCAGCCTAACTTCAATGCCTGGAAAGATACTGGAACAAACTATTCAACCATCATTAGGTAAGCACCTAGAGAATACTATGGTCATAAGTATATAGATATTTCAGGACTAAATCACGCCAAACCAACCTAATTTCCTTCTTTGACAGGATTAATGGCTTCGTGGATGGGGGAAAGCTGTAGACACAATCACTCTTGATTTAGTATAGCTTTTTAAACAGTCCAACTTCACATTCTCACAAGAAAATGAGAGAAATGTGGTGAAGATGAAATTACTATAAGGTGGGTATATAACCAGTTCAAAGACCGTATTCAAAGGGTAGTTGTCAATGGTTTGCTTTCAAACTGGGAGGATGTATCTAGCATTGTCTCCCATGGCTCTGTCCTGGTACTCTTCAATATGTTCATTAATGCATTGGGTAATGGAGTGGAAAGTATGCTTATAAAATGTGCAGATGATATAAGCTGGGATAGGTTGCAAACACTTTTGAGGATAGAATTAGAATTCAAATTTACCTTGACAAATTGGAGAATTATTCTGAAATCAATAAGAGGATATTCAATAAAGACAAGTGTAAATGCACAACTACAAAATGGGGAATAACTGGAAAGGCAGTAGTACTGCAAAAAAGGATCTGGGAGGTTTAATGGATTTCAGATTGAATATGAGTTAGCTATATGACGCAGTTGTGAAAAAAGGCTAATATAATTCTGATGTGCATTAACAACAGTGTTATATATAAGAGATGGAAGATAATCGTTCTGCTCTACTTGGCACTGGGGAGGCTCCAACTGGACTATTGTGTCCAGTTGTGGGTACCACACTTTTGGAAAGAGGTAGAGAAGTTGGAGAGCATCCAGAGGAGAGCAACAAAAATGATAAAAGACTTAGAAAACTTGACCTATGAGGAAAGGTTAAAAAAAATGATTATGTTTATTCTTAAGAAAAGAAGAGAGAGGGGACCTGATAAAAGTCTTCAAATATATTAAGGGTTTTTATAAAGAGGACAGTGATCAATTGTTCACCGTGTCCACTAAAGGCAGGATAAGAAGTAATTGACTTAATCTGAAGCAAGGGAGATTTAGGTTAGAAATTGGGAAAACCTTTCTAACTATAAAGATAGTTTAGCACCCATATAGGCTTCCAAAGGAGGTTGTGGAATCCCCATCACTGGAGCTTTTTAAAAATAGGGTAGAGAAACACCTGTAGAGATGGTCTAAGTACACTTGGTCCTGCCTCAGTGTGGTGGGATGGACTAGGTGATGTCTTGTGGTCCCTTCCAACCATACATTTCTATAATCCTAATTGATTCTGTAGTGCTCATCACTACTATTAGAGCAGCACTCAAGATTGCAAATACATTTTTTATCGTTTAAAGGCAGGCCTCTTCTCTTTTTACAGTGGCATGGGCTAGTGGTTCATTCCTTTTCCATTGGGTGTCATAGAAACAGCTGTTATGTTCCACCCCAGAGGCAACTGCATTTCAGTGATGGGTAAAGTGTTTTGTATATATAGTAATTTGGAAGATAAAAGACACTGTGTAGGACTGTATATTTAGCCATTTGGTTTTCCATAAGGGAGTCTTATATTCTCATTCTTCTCCTACATATGCATCCCCACCCCACATTATGATGTCTTTATTGATAAGATGATAATAAACAAACCCCTGCAGCTGGACATTCTGAGTGTAACCAACATTTACTTCATTTTAAGTGTAATTGATGTTGTAGTGCCTTAGTGTTTAAGTACTCTAAAATCTTTGAATAGGCTTTATTATACTCATACTGTGTTACACATCTTTGCTCGGCACTTTATTGTCACCTCTAGACATACTGTAGTTGCTGTACATCAATAGTGTCTAAAGTTAACTATCAGACTGAATCTTAAGGCAGAAAAAAGAGAAAGAGAGAAATTATGTTGAGCTTTAAACACTTCTCTAAACTGTTTATATACCATAAACTGTCTCAGTGTACAGTGAAGTCCTCCTCAAGTATTTGATCTATCTATTGTCCCAAAAGGACATTATTTTCAACAATGCTACCACACAGGTGAACCAGACTAGTTTCCAGTTATGCATTTGTCAGTGTTCAGTGAGCCCTGGGGCCCTGGCATGAGCTGGCACCTGGTAGCGTCTGTCCTCACCACACTAAACCAGATTGTGATGGTGTATGTGTGATAATCTTAACCAAGTCTATCAGCCTACCTGATCTAACCAGCAGGGATTCAAGGGGATTGCCATTTACTACAGGCTAGTCTACACTACTGTGCTACATCTGGTGATGATGTGCTATGCCAATGGGAGAGTGGTCCCCTGTCAGCATAATTACACCACCTCAGCAAGAGGCGGAAGCTATGTCAGCAGGAGAGTGTCTCCCACTGACATAGCCCAGTGTGGGTTGCACTTTAAGTTGATGTAACTTACATTGCTCAGGGGGGTGGCTTTTTCCCATCCCTGAGTGACATAACTGACAATGACTTAAGCAGTAGTGTAGAAAAGCCCTAATCCACGATAGGTGGGACCTGTGAACATCAGGCTTTAACTAAGTGTCATTAGAATGGTTTCTTATATGAACCCCATTTTTAAGAATGGATTAGAGAACACTCAGCATAGTTGCACCCACTTATACCACATCCTTAATAGGCCCAACATGTCTGAGTTTAAGGAGATTCCTTTAATTTAATGAGATTCCTTCCCTGTTTCATTCCATCTGAACAATTTCAAAGAGATTCTCAATATAATTATTACTGAAGATTGTGCCATTGTGAATTTCTGCACTGAAAAAAGTAGGCATAAGGAACAGACCATCAGCATAATGTATGGGCAAATTAAAATTAGCAACTATACCACAAGACAATAGGCTATCAAAAGGCATTGGAGATGATCCTGAGAATTATAAAATAATAAGCTTGACTTCAGCAAAGATAAAGCAGTTAAAACAATAATGAAGGAAGACATATAAGACAGCTAGATGACCATGATAGGATAGGGGGAAACCAGGATAGTTTCCCTA
This sequence comes from Natator depressus, assembly GCF_965152275.1. Taxonomy (NCBI): domain Eukaryota; kingdom Metazoa; phylum Chordata; order Testudines; family Cheloniidae; genus Natator; species Natator depressus. The sequence continues at coordinate 53,817,198 of NC_134239.1, read as the reverse complement.
AAGGAAAACTATGCTGTGCTACTCTATTTGAATTATTTCAATATTTCTGCAAAATATTAGATAAAGGAGAATGGTTGACAGAATATATTTGGGCTTTCTAAAAACCTTTTTCAAAGACTCTGACAAGTCTGACAAATAGTCATCAGGGTAAAAGGTAAATTTATGTAGGATTAGAAACTGGATAAGAGCTCAAAAACAAAGAACAGAAATACATGGTCAGTTTTCAGCATGGTATCCAAAGATACTGTCCTGGGACTTGGAGTGGTGTTATGGAATGTATTTATCAATCCTCTGGGAGAGCAGAAGGGCAGTGAGGTGGCAACACTTGCACAAAATTATGTAACTTGATCAAGACTGGAGAAATCAGTGGGGCAGCTTCAAACAGACCTAACAAAACTAGATATATGGGCAGTGGTGACAGATATTTGCCACTGACAAATGCAAGGTAATGTACATTGGAATAATTAGAACCGCTCATTTACATTCACTGTAAGCACCCAGGATAGAGACCCGGCTGTCACTGTCGACAGCTCGATGAAGACCTGGGCTCACTGAAGTGATGGTCAAAAAAGCAAGCAAAAACCAAGAACACAGAATACATGAGTCAATGGTTTTCTCTCACTTCCATCAGTATTGTTTCACTGAATTACACCAGTTCAGTTGACGCAGACTCAAAGCCCACAATCTCAATACTACGCTGGGAACCCCGCATTGCTTGCAGATATTACATGCTCAGGAACAGAATATATTGCAACTACATTTGGGTGAAATTTCTTCAAACTTCCCCCCCACCCTTTCCTATTGAAATATTTAGATGATTTATGTTGATTTCACCAAATTATTTCATTAACAAAAACAAAACACATAAACCCCCAAAATATCTTAATATTTTGATTATTCAGTTCAAAACAACTTTTTGTTTAGAAATTTTTTTTAAACGTTAAATGTTTGAAATCAAGCTGAAATGTTTCATTTTGGGCCAAATGGAACATTTTTGTCCAACTTACAACATTGTTTTTCTTTTATCATTTTGATTTGCTGAATTATTTTTTTTCAATTTGACCCCAAAAATGTGTTTTTAATTTCTGGACTCCTTTATTTATACAGTTGTAGTTGCAACCACTTAAGCCAGACCATTCATTGTGGTTAAAAAATGTCAGTGGTTTCAGTACAGTTTCTACTGGTCATGGTCCGTGCCACAAAAAAACAAAACACATTTCTATGATCAGCAAATGAGGCTAACAACTGAACGAACCACAGAATTTGACCTGTTTGGTTACCCCTAAATGTGGTGGTCACTCCAGAGCAAGGCTGAGTTACACTGGGCAGGACGCTGGGCTGGAATCTTACAGTGCTGTTGTCTGCTCTGCAGATAAACTCAGTACATTCATATTCCAAGGCTGTCAATTCCAAGCCTTTCACCAGCACTAAAATCACAGATTCTTTTTTCCTTTTTAATTCTCTCCACAAAAGCCCTCAGAATAATAAATTACAAGAAAACTGAAAGAGCATCTCTTCAGATTGGCACAAGGCTGCCTCTTCCCCTGTCTTTCTCCTCTCAGTTTCCTATTAGTTATTTATTTCTGCCATAGAAACCTTTTATGGGTGGAAGCAGCATTAGAAAAAATAAGAAAAATGAAGCCAGAGGCAGCAAGTACAAGTAAGTTATAAACAGATGATGTGCCTGCTCTATGCATGCATGTGGACTCAATTAGAAAGGCTTTGTCTGTTGGCAATATCTGCTATATGGCAGAGAGAAGTAGTTCTGGAGGCAAGATTAAGAGAAAGAAAGCACAGTGCATATGCTTAACAAAACTGTAGGGAAGGAGATGCAAGTTGATGTAGGTTTTGCTTTTAAAACCTGAGAGATAAGATTAAAATGTTTTAAATTGTTATAAAACCTGAACTTTCTGAAGGAATGTTAACTAGAGAACTTTGAAACGCTGGCAAATAAAATGTCTTCTTGAGCCCAGACATATCTAACTTTTACAAGAGAGTAAATATATTACCACATTGCTATCTTTAAGCTGTGTTTTGCCCTTCTGGAGAGTTTACACTACACAAAGAAGAAATTAATCCTTAAATGCTAAAGAGCTAGGATGGAGCAATGACTCCTATCCATTTGTGTGGGTGCTAATACCAATAATCCAGACTTTTGTTATTGATATTCTAGGAATCCACTTCACAAGAGTAATAACAATGAGCATCTATTCTAGGTTCTGGTGAGACCAGACCACTTCTCTTTCCATTTTGCAGCAATAGACTTCACCTAACCTCAGATTTGCTAACATGGGACTGAGATTTACAGCAACTGCAATTCCACCAGATATAAGAGCACGCATAAATGAATGAGAGGCAGTAGGCAGAAGCTAGTACCAATGAAGGCTTAGTCTGGTCCACTGGTACAGTTGGTGAGGAAAATATTAATGCTATGGATATGCTCCAGTGTTTAAAGTTTCTGAGTAGTTAATTGCTCCCTGTTAGTGAAGGGGTTGATCTGAGCAGTGAGGCTTAGCATATTCATGAGCAGGTGAACAGGAGTGGCAAATGGGAATTTCAGAGGGAGTGTGAGAGGTTTCGTTACTCGGTATGGTTCTATATTTAATACTGTGATGGTCAGAGATGGAAGATTGGTAGTGACCTTCACTGGGTGCCCTACAGTTTCTTTCCTACTGGAAGCCAAAGGGATTTTCTCTGTATGAAGTGCAAGCTGATGGCAGTGATGGAAGAAACAATTTGTGGTCTGGAAAGACGAGTATAGACACTGTGGGCAACCAATTGACAAGAGTCTTCCAGGTAGTCAGGTTTTTTCCTCCCCATCAATGGAAAAAATCAAAAGTTTCCAGCAGAATTGAAATGTTCCCATGAAAAAGTCTGATTTAGCAAAAAGAGAATTTTCCATCAGAAAATTATTCTGACAGAAATGTCCAAACCAGCTCTAATTAATAAAGGTAACAGTGTTGATGTAATATTCTTAGATTTCTGTAAGGCATTTGACTCAGTACCATAGGGCATTATGATTAAGAAACTAGAACAATACAAAATCAACTAGGCACACAGAATCATAGAATCATAGAATATCAGGGTTGGAAGGGACCTCAGGAGGTCATCTAGTCCAACCCCCTGCTCAAAGCAGGACCAATCCCCAACTATATCATCCCAGCCAGGGCTTTGTCAAGCCTGACTTAAAAAAATTCTAAGGAAGGAGATTCCACCACCTCCCTAGGTAACACATTCCAGTGAATGGATTAAAAACTGACTAAATGGGGGTTAATATATTGATTTAGTTTGTAAAGTGCTTTGAGATCTATGGATGAAATGGACTGTATATGATGCAGGTATTATTATCATTAAATGATAGTTCTCAAAATGTAATTGTAAAGGAGGAATCATCATTGAGTGGACTTTGACCTGATGCTACTCAACATTTGTAATCTATGACCTGGAAGAAAATATAAAATCATTATGGATAAAGTTTGTAGATGACACATAGATTGAGGGAGTGGTAAATAATGAAGGGGACAGGTCACTGATACAGAGTGATCTGGATTATTTGGTAAGTGGATTCAAGCAAACAATATGCACTCAGATAGTCATATATCGACAAACAAGGAAAGCAAACGATACTTACAGGATGGGGGACTCTATCCTGGGAACCAGTGACTCTGAAAAAAAGTCTTGGGATGGGAGGAAGTCATGATGAACATAAGCTTCCAGGGCAAAGCTGTGGCCAAAAGGGCTAGTTTGATCCTTAAATTTATAAACAGCAGAGCACTGAGAAGGAGTAGAGAGCCTTTATATTTGGCACTGGTACAACCATTAATGGAATACAGTGTCCAGTTCTGGTGTCCACAATTCAAGAAGGATGTAAAAAAATTGGAGAAGCTTCAGAAAAGAACCACAAGAATGATTAAAGGACTGGAAAACATATTTTACAGTGAAAGACTCACTCTATTTAGCTGAACAAAGATCACCGCCTGTAAGTACGTACATGAGGAACAGAAATTTGATAAAAGAAGCCTCTTAAATCTAGGTGATAAAGGTATAACAAGAAAATGGCTGGAAGTTGAAGCAACACAAATTCAGACTGGAAATAAGCAGCAATTTTTTAACAGTTAAAGTAATTAGCCATTGGAACAATTTACCAAGGGTTGTGGTTGATCGTCTGTCCCTGACAATTTTTAAAATCAAGATTTGCTGCTTTACTAAAAGATATGATCTAGTTCAAACAGGAGTTAATTCAGGGAAGCTCTAAATTCTCTGTTACGCTGGAGGTCAGGCTAGATGATCACAATGGTCTCTTCTATCCTTATAACCAATGAATCCTTAGCACTTTGCTTGCATACATTTCAAAGCACTTAACAAGGGTGGGTCATAATTATTATTCCCATTTAACAGACGAGACACCGAAAGGTTACAATAAGCGAGTGGCAAAGCCAGGAGTAGAAGCTGTAGGTCTTGCACTCTACCTGCCGAACTACACAAAGGCTGAGACTCAATGGGATAAATGCTATCATCAGGGCAAGCACACTGTACAGATTTGCACAAGATACAAACTTGAATAGTTGTCTTAAACCTCACAAGCTTTTTCTTATTTGGCTAGATTTGTTACTCTGTCAAAGCTTTATTCCCTTTCTATAACAATGACAACAGGAGATTAATGAGATGGAAAGGGAGAGTGATGACATTCTCATCAAGGTGACAATCACAGAAAGGTATTCTAACAGGTGCATGAAGCGAATAACAGGATCCCTCTTCTTCCCCTTTAGAAATGACTCTGAATACTCCATTTGAGGGTTACACTAGACATACAGATGTAACACTTGCTTGTAATTGCGGAATTTCAGAAGTGCACTTTAGGTTATTACTGTTGGTTATTAACGTATTCTACCGAAAAACATAAGGAGAATAGAAAGAAGTAGATTGTGCCTTTAGATCAGCCCTGAGCTGGGGTGGGGGGAAGGTAGGGGCTGTATAACCCCAGGAGTAGCCACAGGAGCAACTGTGAATGAGTATCTCCTCCGGCACAGATTACCCTCCCTGATTCCCCTTTGCTCTGGGGAATAGTAATTTGCAGCAGGACCATACCAGCTGCAAATAACAGTCCCCACACACTTACCCCTGTGCTGGCTCAGACTTGCTGTTTAGGACATTGTGGCGGCAGAGCCAAGGCTTTCCCCGTCTGCTGCAGAAGAGAGGGAGTAATGGGAGCACAGTGCTTGCTTACTCTTGCTCAATCCGGCCCAAGGTCCAAGTGATCCAGCTTAGGGGTGGTTTTATTCCCCTTCACAGCCATGTATTCCAAATCACAGTCTAGGTTACACATTTAAGAACTCAATCAAACAAGAAAAGGCACATTTAAGGTTGCACATGTAAATCTATACCCTCTCTCATTAAAAGGATTTTTTTAATGGAACGTACACGAGTTCATAGATATTTTAGATCTTGGGTCCAGTGCTGTCCATACAGAGAAGGCATTGAGATTAAAAACCAGAGAAAACAAGAAAATATTTCATTTAACAACATCTTTGACATATTTTGAATTCTGTATATACCTCTATACTCTGGCTTTCAGAACTGTCTGGAGCATATGTCTAATTACTCTTCTGCATAATAGAGGAGGCATTTGTTTTTGCCATATTTGCAGTACATCCTTGCTTTCAAATCACATATTTAATCTCAGAAATGATAAAAAGCCCATAATGGATGTCATGCTTTTTCCCATACCTACCAGAAATAATTCCCCCATTGGTTAGTCTTCCTTGAATTAATCTTTATTTAAGAACAATGTGCATTGAAATAATTGTTTGTTTGTTGTCTAAATTTATCTCCTTATTAAGTCAAGAAAGATTTTTAAGAAACAAAAGGACCACATTTTGCTTCTTTAGACTAAATTTTAAAGTGCATACCATCTCTGTGTTTACTTTCCATTGTAATATATTAGATTAATTTAATTCTTTAACGTTTGTACCGAGCTTTGAAAATGCAAAGAGTTAGCTATTTGCTAGGTATTCTTTCTGTAGAAAGAGAAAACTGATTTCTTCATAGAGAATGAGTGGAAGGAAGTTCAAGTTTTGTTATCATCCAGAGCAGACACATCTTTACAATGAGTGAAATTCACCCAGTTCAAAAGGCCAGCACAGAATTTCAGTCTCACTTAAGCCCTAAGCTCCCAACCCTGTAGAGATTTAAGCATGCATGTAACTTTATGTACATGAGTAGTCCTATTGACTTGTGGGTAGTTCAGATAACTTGAGAGAAGATGAATGCCTTCTGAATGCTTATTGAAAGCTAACCCAAATGCTGAAATATCTGAGATTTAAACCATCCTTGATTTTTATGCACACTAGTTTAAATGACTCTTGGAGCAAGAACCCTTAAGATAAAGCCAACATCTCTGACTGCTTATCCAAAATTCAGTGAAGACAATAATAATATATTGAATAACAGTAGTTCACAAAAATGAAGAAATCAATAAGACCTTTGTTCTGCTCCCATAGAAGCCATTGGCTTCAACTTCAGAGGATTCAGGATCAGACTCTGAAACAGTCCAGTTCATTTACCCTACATTTTCCAGAGACACAGCAATAGTAACATGAAATATTCTGCATCTGTGCCTGCATAAACAGCAATGACAAATGCATGGTGGGTGCCAGTAGTGCAAAATATTATCCCAGTCAGCAACACACTGTAATAAATAGGTTAATCATTATTAATGCCTTTGGGGCTCATCATAACAACATTAATCATGATAAATTAATTTGGTGTTAATGTGTATTTCCACAGGAATTTATCGTAAATTCAGCTTTTGAGGACAATCAAAGACTGCATCTCTCACAAAACCACCCTTACCTCCTGCATTACTCCACGTTGTCTATCTTCCATACTGTAGTTGGTACCCACGCAGGATCTTTTCTCTGACTGATTTGAAAGTCATCTAGTATCTGCCCTTCCATCTAATGAAAAATGGCTCAGTCCAAATTGTTTCTATAGATTGCATACCATTCTGGTCCTGTTCCCAACGAACAAATTACAATGCACTAGCTAATGGCTTGGTGTATCATTTGACTTCTGTTGGATATACCTAATCTTCTCTAGTGTTTCTGATTACATTTTCCTTCCTGAATGGGACTCCAAAAAATACCTACCTAACAACCAACCAACCAATCCTTAATATACTATTAGGTGATCTGGCCTATTGGATAGAGCATTGGACTGGGACTCTGAGGAGCCCCGGGGTCCATTACCGGCTCTGCCCCTGGCATGCAGTGTGACCTTGGGCAAGTCACTTTCCCTCTCTGTGCACTAGTTTCCCCAGCAGTAAAATGGGGATAATGATACTAACTTCCTTTGTAGAGCACTTTGCAATCTACTGATGAAAAGTGCTATATAAGCACGAGTTATTATTAGCAGTTAAGGGAGATTCTCCTTCACTTGATCTGGTAGAGATCTGTGGGTCTGAAAACCAAGATCCTGAGCTCACTACCCACATTTTCATGTACAGTTTAAATAGTGGCCATGCTATCCATTGTTGATTAGATGGATTCATTAGAAGGTAGCTACATCACAAATTGTATTTTTCATCTTAAACAAGGATAGAATGGAAAGCAACAATTAGGATGTCCTCTAGCCACTATCTACATGGAATATGGCAGCTGTTGAAGAGCTTCTCTGTGAAGAATATTGTATCCTTGTGAAAGTACAAATCTGTGGTAGAGCCAGGAAAAGAACTTATATCTCCAGCTAAATGCCTAAATCACAAGAGTAAGTTTTGTGGCTCAAGCCAAACACTAATTTTTTATCTGTAGTTAATAAAATAGGTTTAACACAAGCATCTTGCTGCTGGTTAATTTCAGTACACAGATTCTTTAACACACAGCTAAAGATGGGGTTGGTCCTGCCGTGCTGTTCAGGTTTCAGAATCTTGCATGCCAAGTGCTCTCTGGTTGTGATTCTAAATTTGATAAATTAGTCTGTTGCTTTTGCATTATATGCCAAATAAAGATACATATACCCATTTTGTTGTAGTTCCCTTACTGGACACCAGATGACAATATATACCAGAGCAGATACAATTACAACCCAGGTCTGTGCTTCCAAAATCACAGCCATTGTTATCAAGGTGATAGCTCCTCTGTTCTTGTAGCATTTAGCATATAACGCACAAAGCAGGTTTTGTCTGAAGAAAAAAGTCGGTGCCAATTTCTATTTTATGTGTCTACAACCATTTTGAAAGTTCATTCAATGCATTTTAAAAGTCAGTAGCTCACACAGAAATTTACAGTTGTACCTTTTTATTTTGCTTTGCGCCGTTTTTCTAGCCCACCTTCTAACTCTCCAGCAAAAGGAATGATTCTATGTCAAAACTGAAATACAAAGACATTTTGAGGTACGTGCGTGCAAGGGACCAGATCCTGCTCTCCTCTCTCACACAAATTGTCTAACTGAAACCAATGTTACCAATCAGGGCTGTTTCTCAAGAAATCAAAAATACAGTGATTTGAAACTGGACACATTTTTGGCTGATGCGAATGTAAGATGACTTCTAATATAAAGTTAAATGTCTACTGACAACAACTGTAGAGCCAATTTTTATATATATTTATATGCATATATAAAGAAACAAATATCAGTATCAAGTATTCTGCTTGCTTTCCTCTAAAACCAGTTAAAGGCTTTGTAATTAAAAAAAATAATCACTTGTGTCAGATTCTAAATGAATGAAGCTGCAATTAACCACAGGCAGCTCTAATCAATCATATTTCTTGGAGTAATTAAAATTCCTTTCATTTATGTCAAGCAGTTGCCAAATGGGAATATCAGACCTCTTTAAGAATACAATATAAAAAAAGGTACATTGGCAGCTGCTTCTGGAATTAAAGCCATTGTGTTTCTTAAAGCAAAGATCCTTGGTCCCTGATAGATAGTGCTATAAATGTGTTTTTTGATTCATGTGAAATTTCACAGCTACCATATAATCGACACTAAGGATGGCAGAACACTACAGGGAGATACATTATGAGGAGAAAATTCTGGTGCAGCACATCTGAAAGAGAGAAAGGCCTCATAGTGGGGTTTTAGCACAGTCAAGGAGTGCTAAATCACTCGATAGTTCTGAAAGAGATGCTGTAGAGGAGGGATATATTCTTAGGTGGTGATGGCAGCCATGGCTAAATCCGTTTTTAGGCAATGCAAAAACATCAAAGGAGGTTAAGAGACTAATTGGAGCTACAGATAAACTAATTGGAGCTACAATCTGGATGATGTAATTTGAGATCCTTCTAGATCCTCATGTGTTCAAGAGTTCTAAGCCTTGTAGAGCACTTTATGGTTTGGCTCCACTTTTGCAGAGAAAAGGAAGGGGTGATGGAGACTTTGTAAAAACATTTAAGTTCAAAAATATTTTACAGACATAATAGTGATTCCATGAAACCTAGAGCATAGGATTGTTTATTAGTTCAATCTATCTTTCTGATATCTCTAAGCATTTATTTCATTTCCAAAGTGCCCATATGCATAGCACCTGGGCATTCTCAGTCAGACTTACTGTAACATCACGTGGCACTCGAAGTACAGTACCAATACATATAATATATAATTCCCAGATACCAAAAAGTACCTCATGCAGGTTACAGAGACATCTGTTGAGGGTTCAGGATGTCTCTTACTCTCTGACAGGCACAACCAAGGATAGTTCACGTTTGTTCTTTGTCACAGGCAGAGCTGTCTCACTTTAATTTCAAAAACTTCACGTTCCAGTTGAGAAATGCTGAGACACAGCTTTCCTTACCTTGTAAAGATGCCACTGAACAGCACACAGATGCTCACTCAACAATGTTAAGATACCCAAAGAGTTCTCATTTGCTAATTCACCAGACCAGTAACAGGACAAGAGGTCATGAAAGGGAATCCCCTGAATTCATAACTGTATACCATTCCTGCCACTTTTTTAAAGTAAGTCTAGAAAATAAAAAGTAATTCTGTCAAAGAAGTCCCCATTAATCATACACTATGTTTTCCTTCTGTTTGTACAGCACATGTGAGAACCATTGATTACTTATCAAAAGAACAGACTAATTTTCTGAGGACAGTGAAGAAAATCATTACTGAGAAGCATTTTTAGAGTCCCTTGAAAAGTACCATTTAAAAGTTGAGCAATTCTACAGAGAGTTTATGGATTTTCACTTTATCTGGTAGTTGGAGCACTATGCTGTGGGAAAGCATTGCAAGAATGCACAAAATTGTATAGCAACTATGTAGTATTTAGAAATGAGCTGGAGCTATAGTATTCAAATCCAAATTTCAAATCCCCCTATGCTTGAAGTGTCCAGATCCAGGGTTTCATTTATAACTCATTATTAACCATATGGCCCCAACAGGGATATGAGGTTTCAAAGCACTGCACTGGGAGTTAGTAATATAATTCCCATTAAAGCTGTTGAAGCTGTGCATCTGAAACCATCCCAGTGCGTCTCGGCCCATTTCTACCTTGTATCTTCTCGATTTTGTGAGAACCCTAGTGGCCACATTTTCCAGAAGTGGTCTTTAATTTTACACCCACTTATTTGCTCCCTCAAAAATATTGTGGCACACTTTATAGCACTCACAATATTTGAACCCACAAATCAGACTATGTGCTACAAACTGTGTCCAAAGCTTTTGGTAGGAGCAATAATGTGAGTGTAAAATCAGAGGATGAGTTTAGGCCGTTTTCACAATGAGGCCTGATATGTCAATTTCTTTCTGGGATTCCCCTAAACCACATCTCTCCACCCACTCTCTCGCCTGGCCTGAGAATAAAACAAAAATACAATTTGGAAAAACAAACAAGTAAAGGATGATAGAACCTGTTTGTTTTTACTTTTTATTTTATACTTTCCTCTTATTGCCAACATAATCCCCTCCTCTCTCCACTTCTCTTTGTTGTGAATGGGAATTTTGCAAAATATTATGGTGATAGTCCAATCAGTGCTCAGAGCTGTTGTCTATTATTAGACTGAGTGGCCTATAATACAGTGTTTGGGTTGAACCAAAATGTATGGCAGTAACACTGCATGCCTGCCTGCTTGTTTTACACAGACGACATATTGTAAAAACACATTCTTTTAAAGAACCTAGACTGAATCCCGATTTCCACAGTAATAAATAAACCAACATTAAACCTTGAAACCCAGTTCTGGTCTGTGGCCCAACCCCTTTTTATCACTTTGGTAGCAAAAAGGGGACAACACAGGTGGAATTCCCCAAATGGGATTTCTCATCATGTATTGTGTTCCCCACATGGCAAAGAGCTGGCAAAACAACCATATGCCTCTATCCTCTAGATTCTCAGAATAGAGCACATTGGGGCATAGGTGGGAGTAGGTGTGGCTTGAGCGCTCTGTTTATTAGCTACTCTCAGTTACTGGACAGCTCCACAGGGAATTGTGTCAGGCAGCATAAATTACAGTAGGCTGTAGCTTCATTATGGAGCTGTGCCAGCCACCAGACCACTCCAGAATTCAAGAGGCGCAATGGTGGAATACATCCACCTTTGCCTAACTTCTTTCCCAACTCCTATTGAATCTCCTGTGCTACTCTGAAGCATAGCACAACATTTGGACCTCATCCTTGGCCTTCCTGTTTCCCTTTCTGCTTCAGTAAATATTAATCTCCAGGGAAAATTCATGAAAGAAGCAAAAAATGCAAGAGCAAAAGTGACAGCTTTCACCGTTCTACAAACGTAGAAATGTACCAAAGGTGCACAATTGTCTCATTCTTCTGAACAAAATATGCTTTTGAAGAAAGGAAGAATATTCTGTTCTATCCAGATTTCTAGACTCATTATGTAAAGTAAATACAGATAATCTAGCCTATCCACACTAATCCTTTAAGTATGACTCTGTCCATTAAATTGTTCTTTGCTAAGGATCATTGGGAAGTTTTATTTCTAAACAGAAATCCACGTTTTCGAGAAAAAAATAATTAAAAAGTGTGTTGTAGTCATTATTTTGGTCTGCTAATTTTAGATTGTATTTTTTAAAAGGAAATAAGAGGTACAACTGCTTTTAAAAAGAACAGAAAGGTCCAGCCACGCCCCTTTCCCTCCCCACTCCCCGTGGTCCTGAATTTCCGATGATCCAGGAAGAAGGTTTCTAATGAGTAGGATTACAATTCAAAAGCAGTAAAAATGCACCAATTGTGTGCAAGGTTTTCATTGTTAAACAATATATATAACTGCGGTGACTACCAGAGAAAGGGCATATGTAGAATTGAAGTCAAAGTGAAAGATAGGAATGAATCCTTGAAACCCCAAGAATAAATAACTTTTCATTACCATTGCCGGGCAAAAGTAAGTTCATGAACAGTTTTCAAAACTGTCAGTTTGGTAAAATGCATATTTATCTATCTATTCGTAATTTAGAACCATGTGGTATATTGGTATGAATAGCCAGTATTTAGCATGTTGAAATGTTAGGTTGCAGTTTCACCACTAGACAGCAGTATTGCTCATTATACGCTCACAGTGGAGTCTTTTCTAGAACTGATTGCATTTTAGCATATATAGGCCACTCAGGATTGTTTCTTAGACAACTTCAGTGAAATAACTTAAGATCTATAGACACCGTGACGGCGCTGGGACTGACCCTGAACACACCCTGGACCCAGCTTTCTGGAGGAGTTTGGTAATTGGAGGGGTGAAAACTACATCTTTGTCACGGCTAGATCATTATATCCTGCAGTTTAAGATAAGGGCTTATGTTGGAGGGCCGGTGTCATTGGTCTGCCTGTGGGGAATAGTATGACCAGTGTCAGAGCTCTCTAACGAAAAGCATTTTGCAACCTGCAGTTCACTCTATCAATAATCGGGTGGGACATTCTGTTGCTGTTTTGTCCTTGAACATTGACATAGAACCTCCTAAACATCCTATTCCCATACATCATCCTTTAAGTTAACCTTGTCTACTGATGACCTGTAGCAAATGAAACATACTGGTATATGGTGTAAGTGAAAACCACACTCCACATGTGCTGTGCAGATGTGAATGGTAAGCATATCAAATGGTTGCATTATGGAGGATGATGAAGTAGGTCCCATAAAGAGGGACACGGAGTGGAACTTTAATTAACCAGGATTGAAGGAGAGTATAAGACCCTCTGACAGAAATCCTCTGAAGTGTCATTAGAACAATGGGAAATGATTCAGTGTTGCAAAGTTAAAGGAAAGCAAAGTTGAGAAATGGAACTGAAGATCTTGTGACAGGGAACAGAGAAAACTTGATGATAATTGAACACTAGGGTTCTATTGCTCAAGGCGCACATGTAAGCATGTGAAGCTTTCACATGTAAAAGGCTTTCACTGTGAGCAGTTCCCCTTGATCTTCAAGAGAAGAATAATGAATTATCAAGATAGATCTCCATGAGCACAGCAGGAAAAAGTAGGCTATTTGATTCTCAGACTCCCAATTTTTCCTCTTGTGATGATTTTTCAGGTACTAGCATTGTATAATGAAATGTACCATAAAATATGCAGGAAAGAAAAGTGCTGACTCAATGGCCCATAAAGTTTTTTGTCTTACATTGTTTATCTGTTTGTATTTCTTAGTTTCTACAAGTATAGAAGATATCTGGGCTTAACCACTGATAACCCCTTTGCAACTGGTTATAAATAACAACACAGTAAATAAGAATTCTTGTTCAATATCTGATATTTTGTTGTTTGGCTGAAGGCTAACACTTTAAAAACATGACATTAATTTAAATGCTTTACTCATAATTAAGCCATTCAGGAAAAAATGGGGGGAAAACGCAGCTCAGCTGTGTGTGAATATGTTTTCCATTTCATTATGTTGTTTCACATCCCTGAAACTTTATATTTTCCATGTAATATTGAAGACATCTCTCCACACACACAGAATTTCGAGAGAGTACTATATACATTTTAAGGGCCTGCTCCTAGGGACTGAGAGGTAGGAGGAGAGGAAACAGCATAAGCTGGCCCATGGTGGAGCCCAGCTGAAATCAAATGAGCTCCATGTGGTAGGTCTCTTTCTACAATTAGGACCTTTTATTAATTATTAATTATTATTAATATTATCATTTATTATTATTAGAAATAGTTGAAATTGTTCACATTTTTCAAAAGTTCAGTGACTTTTTTCATAAGCTTTTGTGGGATATAGCCCACTTCATCAGATGCATGGAGTGGAAAATACAGTAAGCAGGTATAAATATACAGCACATGAAAAGATGGAAGTTACCTTTGGGGGGGTTCGTGCTAACGAGCCCAATTCAGTTAGGGTGGATGTGGCCCATTCCCAACAGTTGACAAGAAGGGGTTAATATCAACAGAGGGAAAATTATTTATTGTAGTGACCCAGCCTCTCCCAGTCTTTATTCAGGCCTAATTTGATGGTGTCAAGTTTGCAAATTAATTCCAGTTCTGCAGTTTCTCGTTGAAGTCTGTTTTTGAAGTTTATTTTGTTGAAGAAAGAATGGTGACTTTTAACTCTGTTATTGAGTGTCCAGGGTTTTTAAAAACCAGCAGGAGAACACTTCAATCTTCCTGGACACTGCAGAATTGGAATTCATTTGCAAACTTGACACCATCAAATTAGGCCTGAATAAAGACTGGGAGTGGCTGGGTCACTACAAAAATAATTTTCCCTCTGTTGATACTCACACCTTCCTGTCAACTCCTGGGACTGGGCCATGTCGACTTTGCTTGAAGTGGCCTCTTTAGCACTACAAAAAGTAATTTTCCCTCTGTTGATATTCACCCCTTCTTGTCAACTGTTGGGAATGGGCCACATCCACCCAAATTGAATTGGCCTCATTAGCACTGACCCCCCATTTGGTAAGGCAACTCCCATCTTTTCAAGTGCTGTATATTTATACCTGCTTACTGTATTTTCCACTCCATGCATCTGATGAAGTGGGTTATATCCCACGAAAGCTTATGCCAAATAAATTTGTTAGTCTCTAAGGTGTCACAAGGACTCCTCGTTGTTTTTACTGATACAGAGTAACACAGCTACCCCTCTGAAACCTATTATGAACATAGGAATTTGGAGATGTGCCCTGGAGGCAGGGGTTGGAAACACTGCATGGCTGCATGCAGTTCACCAGAGAGACTCTCCAATTTGTTTGATTAAAGTTTTACTCCTTTATCCTTCACTGGTTTATTATTTAATGAACCCCAAGATCATTACAACTACCATGCAAGGTGGTATGACTGCTAACTAGTTATAAAAATAATTGTGTAATGTACACTAGCAGAATGTGGATCTTTGTCCCCCTCTAGTGTCATGAACACATGAAGAAGGCGGGGCTTGAGTCTGCTACTGCCTCTGTGCTAATGGACCTGAACCTTTCACTCAAGCACCCAGATTCATGCTTTTAAATCTAGAGGATCTGGGTTCCATCCCCGTTCAACACATCTTGCATTAAAGTAAAATGTTAACTATCAAACAATATTATGTGAAAGAGTTTTACCTGAGTTCTCTAAAGCAAGATAATTCAGGCAGAGTCTGATGTGATAATTTCTAATTAAACACAATAATGCTGTTGAGACAAAACCCCAAACCCTAAGTGTAAACCTGGATGTGGAACTATTCTCTCTGAATTTCCTGAGTTTTAATTAAACCCCTAATGCTAATTAAGAATAGAATTATTTAGCATTTGCATTTCAATACTATGCTTGTAATTCAAAATAAAATATATATCTATATTATGAATTTTCAGAACAAACCTTGCTACTAGAAATAATTTTTACCTGTTTGAAATGAGTCTTTGGAGTCACTAATGACTATTGAGTAAATGTATAATTTGGAAGCTTTTGAAAAAGGGTAGATCAATCACATACTCAGAGAATTTATAATTAGAAGATTATAGATCTACCAGGCTGCAAAGGCTTCGGAGTTCTATACAGTCACAATGACTGTGTATGTACCTCAACTATCTGGCTGCCAAATGAAATATCTCAAATTTCCAACTAATTAAAGAAAAAAAAGCCATAAAGCTTCCTCCTTGCCAATCACTGGTATTTAGAACTGCTACCTCAGTTCCATCTCACATCTAAATATAGGGCACCATTATGACCCATATTATGGACCCTCACAAAGAAGTAAGAGGGTGGAAAGTGTCCTCTTACTTCCTTGCATGAGTTATGTATATCATGGATTGCAACACTGGGGACAAGAGCAGGAGCTATTCCTCCTCACATACAGGTGAGTGGTTGGAGAGTTTTCTCAATCCTTCCCCACCAATATGCCAGCCTGTGCAGCTGAGCTGGTATGGCGATGAAACCTTTGTGTACTAGATGTAAGGCCGGAATAAATAATTTTCCTGTATGAGCAAGGGGAGAACCCTGACCATATTGTGACTCTGCATAACAATACAGTCCCCTAGTGTGCTCCAGATTTAATGCATCTATGTGCTGCCCCTTATTCAGTACTTGTGGTAAAACCTGCCCTATGTGATGTATATTTTGCTCTTTATACAACAACAATATGCAGAAAACACCCAGGCATAACTGGGTCCCAAATAACAGCATTTACTAACTACTCACAAACATGCAAGGAGCTACATATGCACTGCTGCTCTGATTGGTTCCTGATGGCTTCTCCAACATAGAACAAAGCGAGGGCCACTGTAGGATTCACAAATTACTTAAAGAGGCACTAACCTATTTGTCTACACTACATTAGATGAAATAAGTTTGGTGGTTTCAGACCAAGCCATAAGGGGCTTGAATCACATCATTTTGAAACTGTTATTCATTTGCACTTTTGTTGGCACTCAATCATGTTATTATGGAAATTCTACTACATAGCCTGATCTGTGGATTATGTATTAATTATATTGATTACTTAAGAATTCCCAGTTATCACTCTGAGGTTTGATAGGTTCTTGTTCCAAGATCAAACCCAGTATTATTAAAATTGATGTTTAGTTGGGAACCCCGATGTGCACAGTTGCAACACTCACACTTTAGGAATCCTTCTGTATTTGTAATAGTTTATTCATACATTTAGCAAAGTCACAAACACTCTAATCCCGCAAGGTAGATAGAGATAATATTGAATGTACATCTGTATCCATATACTTGTAGAACCATCTGAAATGTTAACTATTATCTTCCTCATCACCATCACCAGTGGCCATCATCCTGGCACCTTCCAAGGGCAACATCTCTCTTCCCCCTGCACACAGGGGATACAACTTTTATAATATGTTACGCTGACACCTTTGTGTTTAATGCATATTCACTAGGGGGTTCTCCCCCCTTCTTTATTTGTATTTCCTCACCCTACTAGTGTTTTCCTATAGGTTAGTATATTAATGATCTCAACGTATTATCATATATATCAATTTGTTGCCATGGCACTCTTGTGGTCAGACATATGCAAATGTGCCAATCCTAAAATAGCCAAAAGCTGATAGCTCATGTTCCTGGGGTTGCCTGGTGTCATTATGTGCAAACTTCCCCCTTAAACGCTCTATTCACAGTTCCCCAAAACTTAGAGGTGACCAGTGGGCCATTTATCTGTGTCAAAGATTATAGGCCTCAAGCCTTATGCTACCTGCTGAAGCCTATGTCTTACAGGATACATGCCTGTAGGTTCCTTGTATTAGTGCTAAATAAAATAAATGCAAAAGCTCGTCCTATGGGCTGCAATTCTATTCTTTTTTATTTCTATTTAATTTTGCTTCATGTACCAGAGCCATTAATCTGGTATCCAAATATATTTTGCAAAAATGGAGAAATTTTACATGGAGGAAATCTGTGGAAATCTGTGATCTGTGCCTGGGCAGAACCCTGTTAATTTGCCTCTGAGAATGGTACATTGACTAGTGGAAATAATAATATTTTCTCTTTTTTTAATTCATGGGAAAATTTTCAACTCAAAAAATGATGGCTTCACAAATATGTAATAGGATTCATAAGGAACAGGAAAAAAATCTTTTTAGGAGTGCTGACACCTGCATCATGTGTGGTGAAGAGTACAATGTATTAGGTTTTTAGCTA
The DNA here is from genome assembly GCF_965152275.1 of Natator depressus. Classification (NCBI taxonomy): domain Eukaryota; kingdom Metazoa; phylum Chordata; order Testudines; family Cheloniidae; genus Natator; species Natator depressus. The sequence goes on along the minus strand of NC_134239.1, from coordinate 53,799,188 downwards.
GTCATATATGAGATAGCGTTGTGAAGATTAGGATGAAGAATAGAGTGAATGGCATTGGTTGTACAGTTTATAGACAATATTTTTGTCAAATTAGTACAAGAATAAAATGGAATCAATTAGATTTGTTTATCCAAGTCCTGCAGTATGTTAAGGAGCCCCCTAGTGCTGCTAATCCTCTTCCTTGAGGATACATGAGTGGATATGTTACGGTTTCATTTGTGGACCTTCCAGGAAGTGTTTACCTTTACTTTGTTTCTGTATCAAATTATGAAAGAACTCTAGTGTTCTCCCTTTGGGGTTGCTTTGCAGTGCATGCATCACTTCTCTGATATTGAAACAGCTGCTTGGTGAAATATTGTAGATACTGTGGTTTGCCTGTATTTTGTTAATGATGCTTAAAAGCTACTTTGGGGAGCAATTCTGAGCACTCATTGGCTTCCAACAATTTGACTACCTTTCAAAGTCCTAGGAGAACGCACTTGATTTGGAGTGCTTATAACATTTACAGTGTCATAACAACTGCATCTTAAGTGGCTTTTATGGATTTCCTTTTCTCCTTGCCCAATTTGCATATCAGCTTTTTATATCCCTTATCATGCCTATATTGTGTGAGCTCATGTCCTATCGATGGTGGATAAACCTCAAATGGTCTAGAGGATTGGTTTTGGTTAGCATATTCAGATGTTTGCGTGAAACTTTTCCATACCATAGCAAAATAATCTTTGTTCAGAGAACACGAGATATAAGACTCCCATGAGTCTTTGCTGGTTTTAATCAGTTTTTTTGATATATTTTGTTTGGGTGGGATGGTTAAGGAATGGGAGATGTCTGTCCATAGTTAGAGCAAAATCCTGCAAACCCTTACTCAGAAAAATAAACCCACTGCCTTCCATGTGCTGTGCACTCCAGTGGTGTTATAGACATAAACAATAATATTAATATATAAATTTACTACCCCAGGAGGTATCAGGAAATTCAGGGGAGATGTATTTATTTATTAATGTAATTCAACCCTTTTAAACTCCCTCTCCTCCCCTCCACCCCGCCCCCACCAAAAAAAAAAATTGGGTCCACTGTGAATTTAGGGCAAAAATTTAGGTCAGTGCTTATTTTGTCCATTTTCATTCCAGCTCCACTCTCAGCTGTTATGGTAATGGGAGACAGAGAAATAAACTAATAGTTTGTGCTATCGTTCTCTATAATAGTTCACCAAGGAGCTATTTCAATATTACGAAAATGATGGATGCACTCCAAAGCAATCCCAAAGGGAAAATACTCTAGTCCTTTCATAATCTTATACAAGGACAGATTAAGGCTAAACATTAATTGGATGAACCTCAAATGAAGCCTCAACAAATCTATCTGTGCTTCTCAACAAAATAACCATTAAAACTCCAGTTCCAAACAAGAGTTTTGTTTGGGCTGTGACCTCTCTCCTCCTATGAAGAATTTAATCTTATCTCAACTAAAGCAGTGCAAATACCTTTGTTGAGTGTGGAAGAAAATGCACTCAAAGTATATAATTATAATCTAGCAGTTTCCCTTTGAGCAGAAGCAGCAGCTGTAGCCTCAACCACAGCATGAGCCTTAGTAAGTATTGGTAGATCATTCTATGCTTTAGCTTTTTGTGTCTCCTTTGATACTCAATGTGTCCAAAGATTTTAGAAAGCAATTGGTTACTGTTGAGTTATAGGTGAGCAACAGCGATAGCCATAAGGCACTTTAAAATAAAATAAACAATTTTTGATGCTGAATAGTAAATATTTCATTCGGTTATATTGTATGAACAACAGCAGGGCACTGAACAGATATTGATATCTCTTGAGGCTAACATCAAGATTTATTGACTGGGAAATAAAGACAGGACAAAGGTGAATGCAAGAGTTTGCTTAAGAGTGGTACCTTTCACTCTCCAGGTATTTTAAAATGCTTTACAATAAGATGAATCTGAAACTAGTGAGGCAATTATTATACTGGCAGAGAAGCAGCCATTATTTGCCTAATCCTAAGAACTGCACTGCTGAGAGTCCCCAAGTCCTATCAACTTTAAGTGTGACAGTTTTTTAAAAATTTTTTAAGAAGGATTTTTCCCTTTAGTATCACAAAAAGCTAATTTTTTTTAAAGTTTAAAACTGCACAAAAGTTTTATAAGTACATTGGGTATCATCAAACAATTTAAAACATGAAAGGCCAGATTTTCTATTAGTATAAATTGGCATGGCCATTGAAAATCAATGGGGTAGTACTAATTTACAGCAGCAAAGAATATGGCCCAAAGCACTCAAAATCTGCCTTTTCCCTCATAAAGCTACATAACAAGGGGAATTACAGTATGCATGTATAGACCTCTGCCATCCGCACAGAGAGACCAGGCCTCAGCTCTGAAGTAGCAACAGAACTCAAATCTCTTTAGTCCCTTCTAAAACTGGGCTACACTTATCAGTGAAAATCTAATGCAATTATGACACAGTTCTGGGGTAATTATAGCATATAGGTCTCTTACAGGACTACATAGAGACTAGCCCTTACTTCTAAAACAAGAAAACCGATGTCAGAGAGGTTTTCTCTTCTACCTGAGGAGAATAGTGTTGTCAATCAAAATATAGAAGATTAACAAATGCTTCCCTAATAACTGGGGGTAGAGAAGGTAGCAATTTCCTAAGACGCAATCTGAATTAAAAAAAAAAAAGACACAAACTAGAAAAGGAAAAGAAAAAAAAAAAGCACGTGGTTCACTTCTCTGATTCAGGTAAAAATCAGAAATCAACTAAACATTTTGTGAAAAACTTTAAGCAGAAATGACCTATAAAGCTGATCTCATGAGCTGGGCTCAGCTAATCAAAGACATATGAGAAATACCATTGGGATTTCATTATGTGACTTGCCTCATGTGATCTATTCCACCTAACCAGACTCAAACTCAAAATTAAATGTGAACAAAGGAATTTATAATTTTTTTAGTAGTCATACCATGATCATAATTTCATTGAACCACTGCTGGTTCAGGGACTTAACTAAAACTTACAGAAAGACTGATTTCAGGTATATTGGATGAGTAATCATTTCACACAACTCTACCACTTAATTGAGAGAGGATGTACAAAGCCAAGAAACCTGTGTTCGTCCATCTTTTTTGTAATCTATGCCAGAAGATCTGTGTCTTCCACTTGGGTAGGCACTAGAAATGGATAGAAAGTCCTTGTTCATTTAAACATCATATCTGAAGAGCTGCACAGAAGCATAATTCACTCATAGTACTGAATTGTAGCACATGCATAATAAAAAAACTTGAATTAAAGATCATCAGTTCTAGAAATGAGTGCTTCTAGTTAAACTATATTAGAAGATGTGATTATCTTCATTTTTCACTGGCATTATATACAGGAATAAATACTAACTGAACAAGGTGCTACTTTCAGATACTCTCCTGCATATTGATTTCTGGTTTGTGAGGAAGATGGTTATAGTAAAAAATACTATAAAGAATTAAGAAGGTATTTATCATATGTAGGAAGTATTTCTCCAGGTTATAGCAACAAGCTGAATACATGCACTCCTAGTTTTTAGTCCTATCTCTAATAACCTCATCTTGTAATTATAGGCAAGTTTGACATGGAATTAAATTAGTCAGTTCTTAGACTAAGGCCATTCCATGCTGAAGTGTTTATTCATGCCTCAGAAACACCCACCTAAGACAGAACTTTAAACTCTAAAAATATTGCACAGTGATAATAGTGACATATCTCCAAATATACAGAATTTTTTTTTAAGGAAATATAACTGGTTGAACTCAATTTTCATAGACCCCACTCCTTTTTAGACCAGCCCAAGAAAGAAGACTCTCTAGCTTCATTCTCTGAGATGCAATCTTGGCTAGAAGAAAGCTACTACTAAGATGAAAATCCTCTAAAGAACCTCCTCTCAATGATACTCCCAAATTAGGCTTTTATTAGTGTAGGCACAGCCTTAAAAGTCCATAGGTGAACTAAGTCTTCCTATTACCCTGCCCCAATTAGGCCCAAAACAATCCTTTGTGTATATTCCTCTCACCCTTTTTTTTTTTAACCAGCTAGATGGCTACACGAGTCATTTAATTCCCCTTATGTAGCTTTATGAGGACAAAGGCAGATTTTGAGTGCTTTGGGCCAATCTGAGTGCCTTAGAATATCAATCTGTGAAATGGATCTAATGATAGGGTCTGCCTGAGAGGAATGTTGTGAGAGTGAATGAATGTTCCTCTAGTGCTTTGATAGCTTTGGATACAAGGTATTGCAGAAGTGAGAAGTATTTTATTTGTTACATATATGGCAAAAACACTGGTTCATTATTAGCTTAAAAAATAGTTTTGTGACATATTTTTAGTCTTCTCTGCTCTCTGTAATACTGGGGTCTGCAGCTATATTAGCCAATCAGGTTACATATGCAAATGAGTGCATCCTTGTTTAGCATCACATCAGCTTATGGAAAAATCACTTCTTGGGATAGTGAAAAATGATTTTGTTCTCTGCTCCAAGTTTTATCTTCACTTTAATAATGTTAGTTTACTTAAATACAAACAAACCACTACAAAAAATATTACCCTTTGGAAATTCGTGGCCATAATCAAAGGTCTTTTTCATCTGAATCTCTGATAATGGAGAAATGTTCACATATTTCTGAAGAAACATTCAAACATGTATGTAACAATATATATATATTCCAATATAGATACATACATATATACATATATATATATACACACACACCTCTTGTTTCAGTGGATATCAAGATTTATTATATTAGGAGGGAAATATTGCTGTGAACCCTGCATTTCATTGGAAATCAAATTTCATTAGTCACATTTCACGCTTCATTTCATCTCTTTATTGTGTTAATTATTTGTCTTGTTGATATTTAAGGGCATATACATTTAAATAGTAGACACAAATGAAGAAAATATTATCTATTATCTTGTTTCATAGAGTTAGCTGCAAAATTTTCACTTTATTTTTGATTTATAATTCTATTTATTTTGCTAGCTAAAAAAAATTACAATTTAGCCTGATATGTCCTTATTCTGAATATAACTGTGTACCAATGTAATTATTATTTATAGCATAAAGCTAGCTTGCATTGTTTTCTGAATGCATTTTCTCCATTCTTATTTAACCACAGATCCTCAAGATTTTCAGGTATTTGATACTTAACCTCTGCTTCCTACAATTAAAGGACAATTGCTACCACACTCTATGAATAGTCTTTTTACCAAAGCAAGCAGAACAGCGGAAGCTCAGAAACCCACTGGCGCATGCACATGCCTGAATAGAAACAGAGTCATTAATAAATCCATCTGTATCTGGTTTTGACAAGCTAATTAATTTTCTTGGAAATATCAGTGGAAGCTTGTGAGAGAGGCTTTCAGCCTGAACTTCCTTTTGTTTAACAGAGTTGTTTAGTAAACAATTTTCACACCACTGTTACTTAAAAACATAAATCTTTCCTATTCCTTTTGGAAGATTAATTATATTTTTATCTCCCTATTATACTCAATGCAGCTGTGCTATACAGCTGTGTATCATCATTTATTTTTAATCTTGGTTGGCTGATCTGGGACAACCAGGTATCAAGTTAGGGTCACCAAAGAGCAAGTGTAAAAAAATTGGGACACTTCTTTTTCAGGGTGGGGATTAGAGGGTATAGTTGTCTATGTAAGAGAAAGCCCCTAATATCGGGACATCTGGTCACCCTAGACCAAGTGCAGTTTTTCTCCTAGCAGGCTGGTATTAAACTCCCAACTGGTATTAAACTCTTGGCATTGCAAGGTATTTATGTGCCAGATATGATAAACATCCGTATGCCCCTTCATGTTTCACCCACCATTCCAGAGGACATGCTTCCATTCTGATGACGCTTGTTAAAAAAATAATGCGTTAATTAAATTTGTGACTGAACTCCTTGTGGGAGAATTGTTTGTTTATATGAACATTTAGTTCATGGCACACTGGGGGTGTGAATCTACTCTGGAGTCACCTGCTGAGGACTAACTGTCCTCGTGGACCCTAATGATGTGCATTAACAGTGTTAATAATGACTACATCAAACACATTGATGAACTGTTAATGCATGTCAGTAGGATCCAGGGACAGTTAGTCTGCAGTAGTCTAGTGTAGGATAGATTCATATCCCAGCTTGCCTCAAACTAAATGTTCATGCAGACAAGCCCCAGATCACACTTCTTCCCATCAAAGGTTACTTTAGATATTGTATTCTTCATATCCTCTCTCTATGTAGATTGTTCTCTGACAGCAAATTGTAATCTGAGAAGGACTACTAGTTTTAGAGAGCAAAGCTCATGGCCTCAATTTCAGTAGCATCTGTTATCCTCTCCTGGGGGACATTAAGTTAAGCTTTTATATAAAGCAATAATAATTATAATAGATTCCACACTCTCCTGTGTAGCCTGAATGAATTATTTTGAAAAGTATTATGTATAGTTATGAAAACAATAAATTCTACATGAAAACACATAATCAATAATTATCTTATTAGAATTCATGATCTATTAGCGACAGGCAAACCCTCTAAAAAGTTCCAGGATCAGTTCAAGTTGGGCAAACACCAAGAACTGCAGCTGCTGAGAGTATCTGTTTTATGCAGTTTTGCAGACTCATGATAGTACAGACTCTTTTGTGGTAATAGGGCTACCCACTGGAACCAGAAAGTACAGAGGCAGGAGAAAATGAAAAGTGGGGGGGGGGGAAAGAAAACAAAAATGTTCAGTTCTTCCTTCCTAAGAACCATGTTCCCATCTGGCCGCATCCCCTCCAGCAACACCTGAATCAGAGCATGGGATGCACATGCTTTAGAAATTAATGGTCTGATGAACATAAGGAGCTGAATTCAGCTCTTAGGTGAAGTGTTCCACCATGCACTAAAACTAAGTAGCTTGGAGCACACAGTATTCCTGGTGTCAAGAGATCTTTCCCCACAAGCCACTGAATGGCAACTACTGCCCAGCCCCTTTACTACTGTACCTCTGCTCCACAGGGAGCAATGGCTAGAGCATCTGAATTAAGACAGAGCCAAATACATGGCTGTGGTCCATGGTCCTTCCTCGTCAATCTGTGCCCTGACCTCTAGCCCAAAGCATGAGGTTGCAGGGAGACACCTGTGGCGGAGAAGGGAGTGTTTCCCTTGTTAGGGATGTAGAAATCCAGCTTTCCTCCCTCCCCATGAAGTGGAACCATGCTGGCTGCACCTGGACCTTCAAAGGCAAGATTTTGCTTTCAGCAAATAAATCCTTTCAATTCACCATAAAGTGAAAGGAAGTTTGGTCTTGTGGTTAAAGTACTGAAGCAGGATTAAAGAGATAAGGATTCCGTTCCAGCTCTGCCACAAGCTCCCTGTGTGGCCTTTGACAAATTCCTTTGTGCTTCAGTTTACCATCTGTAAAAAGGGGATAATGCATTTTTCTCCTATCCCCGGGGAGGGGAGACCCAGATCTGTAGGGGTACTGCCAGGGGACAGCACCCTGACCTGAAAGGGACACCGGGGTCCAGGAGGGACTCGGGCTAGCGGCAGGCGGGACACCGCCTGCAGAGGGCTCTCCGGAGGCTGGAAGGGCTAGTTCCCTGGACAACCAGCAGGAGGCGCCGCAGGGGTGAATCTCACACTGTTACAAGGGCATAATCCAAAGCCTTTTGAAGTAAATAGAAAAGGCAGTTATTAATTTGAGTAGGCTCTGCATCCAGTTCCTAGACAAGTGTAAGTGAGATCAGAATCAGGCCTTTTCTATAGAAAAGATAATGAAATAGGATAAAGATTTTCAAAAATGTGCACCTACCATCTGTATTCATGAACCTAAGTGAGTGACCTGGTTTTGAAAGCTGCTGACCACTTTTAGGGTGACCAGATGTCCCAATTTTATAGGGATAGTCCTGATTTTTAGGTCTTTTTCTTATATAGGCTCCTAAAAGCCCCCCACCATTGTCCCAATTTTTCACATTTACTGTCTGGTCACACTAGCACCTTGAAGCTTCAATTCTGGAGTGTCTAAATATATATTTTAATCCCTGATTTTAGGGTACAATTTTTGAAAATCTTGGGTTTGTGTTTTTATTCTAATGTATTGAAATGTTTCCCTCTGCCTAGTATGAAAGTCCCTCTTTACAGACCTGCTACCATCAATGTCTCTGCACTTTCAGGACCTCATTGAAGTCAGTCTGCTCACTTATGGGATCAGGCTTAAAATATCTGCGGAGGGCAAATGCTGATCTGCTAGGGAGAAAGTACCCATGTAGAGCAATAAATAAGAGGAGTCTAAGTAGTGCAAAGTAGCGAAGATAAAGTATGCTTAGCATTCCATCTAGGGTCATTATTGCTGAAATGCTTATTTGCTTGAATAATAAATAGATTCCCACTCAGTGTTTTTAAACTCCTAAATTAATACTGTTTACTCAGATAATGATAAAAATAGATGTATTTGAATAATGATCTCTCCCTATAATGAAAACTGCAGGTTGCGCTACTACTTTGGTACGGCCAAAACTTAGTGATTCAAATGAATATTGCATTAAAGAAGATTTAATGAGCCATGAGGACATAAAAGTAATGTATTGTTTTATAATCCATTTGGGCAGTCTTAGAAGAAAAGCTTTCTATGCTCTGTGAATAGTTTATAGTGAGGCCCCTGTAAATACTTCTGTTTCTAAGTACACAAATCAACACAAACATTAGCAAAGGGATCTTGGAACTTGCAATAGGGTCTTTGGTGGGTTAGGTGGCCTAGTGGTTAATGCATCTAGTGCCCTCTCCTGGTGGGTCTGGCTTATAGTCCCAGCCCCCATTACTCAGAGGTGTGGTGAACAGTATAGGGTGGTTCAAGTCTCTTCTGTATTAGTGGTAGGGGAGCCTGGGCTCGCTCACTGCACTGGGTTCTGACCCAGGGCCCTAGGAGTGTCCACAATGTCTGACCCCTGAAGTTGCCTTCTGAGTTGCCCTGCCTGGGTCACTCCCTGCCGTTGCTTTCCCCTCTCAGCTTTCAGTCCCACATTCGGGAAAAAGAAAAAGGTAACTAAACCATCAGCCCTGACCAAGTTCAGCATATAGTCTCACTTCTCGCAGGGAGGCTCCTTCAGCACCCTTCTCGGGAACCTTCATGGGAAGTTAGTCCTCCACCCCAGCCTCCTCATTCTGAGATGGGTTGCTCCTTTTCCAACCCCTTCTCCAGCTGGAGCATGATCTGCAGAGCGGGAGGGGTGGGGTGACCTTGGCCCAGTGCTGACCTTCCAGCCTGATGTGGGGTTTGTATACCCCATCACATACCTTTTTTTTTTTGGTTGCACATCATATAGAAATTGGTTTTCTTCATTCCAAAATATGCATAACCCTAATGCACAGAAATACTCATTTTTCAGAATCTGGTGAGCATATAAGAAACAGAGAATCACCACATCATTGAATCTAAACATAGGATAGAGATCATGTATCCAGTTTGATGTGCCTTTTTCAAAAGAACATTTTACCTTAATGCTTTGTCATCAGGATATTTAAATGCTCATGGAAGTGACAGGTTGATGACCTTGGTTAAAAGAAAGGCAAACATGCAAACATCTTCATGAAGTATAGTTCCTTCTCTGCAAACGCACCCCTCTGCTTTTGGTACACCAAGCTGTGTAGAGAATGCTGGCTATATAGTGGTATTTTGTTTTTTATTTGACCAATATCTGTTGGGGAAGGAGAAAGACCACAAAATTGTTTTCATTTGTTATCTAAAGCAGATTTGAATGTAGATCTCTAAGACTGAAAGTTAAGTGAATTAAACTATGATATTTATGTTTTAGCTTATGTGGGTATCTATTTCTTTGGAAATAAATGTTAACTTTTTGGCTTACCTTTGAGCTATGATAGAATAAGTGTGTGTGTGTGTGTGTGTGTGTGTGTGTGTGTGTGTGTGAGAGAGAGAGAGAGAGAGAGAGAGAGAGAGAGAATTTTTAACATGGTTCAACTCCACCAAACAATTCCTACTGTTTTCAGGATAATTTATCTCCATATCATTCACTCACAAGTCAGACGTGATGCCTGAGAGGTATTCACAGAACATGAAGATGCTCTGCTGGATGCATGTTCTGTGCCAGTAAGTAGCCTGAGCCTAGAAAAGTATCTGAACTCACTCCTAACATTAATTAATTAGATGAAAAGGAACCAGGATTGAGCCACATTTGGTTTGCAATTTTTGACAGATTTACAGATGTATTCAAAACCCTGGTTTGTTTGTTAAAGAGACTGTACCAAATTGTTTACTCACACATGTTAGGGGTTCAGATTAATGTAGCCCAGATCCAGAACAATCTTGGTTTCAATATTACAGACTTCATAGACAGTATTTGCAATACCAAAATCAATATACTGACTACTCAGCCCGTCTCTAGGTAAGAACATTGCCCTCTAGACTATCCACTGTGTTAACCAATGAAAAGCTGTATGTCTCTCAATCTATTAGTTGCATGCAAAGGTGTCCTAGGCCTTGTCTACACTTGTCATAAATATAAAGGGAAGGGTAAACACCTTTAAATCCCTCCTGGAGAGAGGAAAAACCCTTTCACCTGTAAAGGGTTAAGAAGCTAAGATAACCTCGCTGACACCTGACCAAAATGACCAATGAGGAGACAAGATACTTTCAAAGCTGGGGCAAACGTTCTCTCTATCTGTGTGATGCTTTTGCTGGGACCAGAGCAGGAATGCAGGTCAGAACTCCTGTAAAGAGTCAGTAAGCAATCTAGTTAGATATGCGTTAGATTCTGTTTTGTTTAAATGGCTGATAAAATAAGTTGTGCTGAATGGGATGTATATTCCTGTTTTTGTGTCTTTTTGTAACTTAAGGTTTTGCCTAGAGGGATTCTCTATGTTTTGAATCTGATTACACTGTAAGGTATTTACCATCCTGATTGTACAGAGGTTTTTCTTTTACTTTTTCTTTAATTAAAATTCTCTTTTAAGAACCTGATTGCTTTTTCATTGTTCTTAAGATCCAAGGGTTTGGGTCTGTGTTCACCTATGCAAATTGGTGAGGATTTTTATCAAGCCTTCCCCAGGAAAGGGCGCGTAGTGCTTGGGTGGATATTTTGGGGGGGAGATATTGCCAAGTGGGCACTTCCCCTGTTGTTCTTTGTGTAACACTTTGGTGGTGGCAGCTTTTAACCTAAGCTGGTAAGAATAAGCTTAGGGGGTCTTTCATGCAGGTCCCCACTTCTGTACCCTAGAGTTCAGAGTGGGGAAGGAACCTTGAGAACACTACTGGCTAAATCGGCGTCACTGCAATCAATGCGGTGGCATCAATTTAGCAGGTCTAGTGAAGACGTGATAAGTCAACAGGAGAGTGCTCTCCCATCGACTTAATTAATCCACCTCAATGAGAGCATCTCCCAGTGACATAGCATGGTGTAGACACCGCTTTAAGTTGATGTAAGCTACGTTGATTTAGTTACATTACTTATATAACTCAACTCGCGTAATTTACATCAATTTAGAGCGCTAGTGTAGACTAGACCCTAAAGAGCACATACAGCTCAGAAGGGGAAGCACATTGATCAGAACTTGTGATTTGAGGTTTCTTATTCCAGGGAACCCAGACTTGTGATAGCCATTGTCACATCAGTCAGTAGCAGCTAATGTGATGCAATCTTGTTTCATGTAAGAAAACCATTTCAGGAAGGAACCTTAGAGAAAGGTGTTTAGAAGAGAGAATGTTTAGTTCTCTAGCATTTGTGAGGTCTATTCTTAGTTGTGATTTAAACTACTCTACAGCCAGACTGCATATTCTTTAGTATGGGCTACCAAATGTATTATGTACTGGGTAGGCCTTGCAAACAAAAGCTCTGAGCAAACTAGATCAGATTAATTCCAGATGCTGGTTTTCAACTGTTTAATGTGCTTTTATCCATCATTATTGGGATGATTCAGACTCCCATGACTATAGTTTTCCTTTTGTAGTAATACCTGCCTTAATGCATATCTGATATCTGATCTTCAGTGTTGTGTGGCTATTCTATGCTGGTGACATGGAAGGTATTGTTCAGCTTTTCCCTGTGGTGTAATCTCTGTGTATATTATATAAGAATTTCCCACTAAATCCTCACTGCAAATGGTGATATTACCATGACAGATTTTCAGTGGGCTTTTAATAGCTATTTGCCATTTTGGCTGGGAGGTTTATGAATGCCCATCTCGGAAGTCAGGTTAGCAAAAAAACAGTCGCACAATGGCTAATCCCTCAAAAATGGTGTAATCTCAGTAATCCTGAAGCTAAAAGGCTGCTGAACATAAATTTCTGTGGCAAGGCAATTGCCACAGTCCTAACAACTGCTATTTAGGAGTCGTTCTGCATGGCAACCTTACCTATCAACAACACCTGAAGCAGGTGAGCCACAAAATTAAGAGTCACACTGATTTCATCCAAAAGCTATCAGATTCTAGCTGGGGTTGGGATGCATGAATACAATGAATGACAACACTAGCATTAGTGTATTCTATGGCAGAGTACTGCACACCTGTTTGGAGGAAAAGTTCACACATGGAGGTCATTGATACCCAGCAAAATGTTGATATAAGACTTGCAATTGCCTCCCTCAAGTCCATTCCTCTGACTTGGCTTCCAGTACTCACAAACATTGTTCCTCCAAACATCCAGTGAGAGATGGCTATGTTGCATGAGTAAAAGAAAGCTCTCACTAACAGAAAGCTCTCACTCCATGTCAACCTTTTTCTACCACCAAAAAATTGGCTTAAATCCCACCAACCATTCTGGGAAGCTGGAGAAGCCTTTTTGCCATCCAGCTTCAGCCCAGAAGACACCTGGTGGATTCAATGGGCAGGCTCTGACATAAACTATAAACACTTCATAGATGATCCCACCATTGAATCGCTTGCTTTCTTGCTCTGTCGAAGACAGTGGACTACAATCTACAGTATTAAGCTGTTACATGGAAGATGCATACACCTGATGCACAAATGAAAAATCAAAGATTCACCACAGTATGAACGTGAAGACCTACAAACCATCAAACACATGGTGAACAAGTGCTCCATCATTTAATTTCCAAGATATAGTCCAGCAAAGGAGCACTTTGCATCTCCTGAAGCCCTCTAATGGAGTTCAAATCTTTCTATTAACTTGTGAATGTCGCTATTTCCATACAAAAGAAGAAAAATACCTATGTGTAATGGGGAAAAGGATGTCTATATTCTAGACCAGCCTCTGAGGCCAGTAGGGAGCATTAGGCAATGCTTTTGTAACAGCCTTCATGTGTCTCTGTAGTTTAGAACAGATGCTCAGTGCCCTGCATTCATCCAGGCATACACAGAGTGTGACTGAAAGGTAGCTTTATAGCTGCTCCTAGCACTTCTGCTTAAATGTACAGTAGAAAACAGCACCTCAATCAATAAAATCAAATCAAATGCATTATGGGGGTCTATGCGGTTACAGGTAGGCAAGCTGCTGTTTGGCATTCAGAAAGCATGCTCTGTTGTATAGACTTGTATAAGTAATTGAAGAGAAGAAAGGGGGGATGAATGGAAGCTGTAATATGGGTCTGACTCACAAAAGGATTGTAACTGAAACTTTATTTCTTGGCCCCTGCCACATGACCTGACAGACATCAGTATCTAACTACTGCGGTGATTACTGTTACAATATTAGTAATGAATGTCAGCAGCAGCTGATTTGCTTTTTGATCTTAATGATGCCATACCACTGTAACATGTGTGGGTCACCTTCTGTTACTATGTACTTCTGTTATAACTGTACCACCATGCCTGTTTTTGCTCTGAAGGTTGCAAGTGTCAATTGTATCTGTGAAAGAGATGAAAGTGACCAAAGTTTAATTAATACCTGAAATTTTGTACCAAAAGGCAGTGTAACTATGTACATATACAAGATGTTCCATCACTGCTTGAAAAATGTCATAATGTATGGTAGGCAATAGTCCTTCTCTATGTAACACTGGTGAGAATAAACCTACCAGTATAATACAGTGTTCAGTACTGGATACTTGAACATGGGGAAAATGTTAACAAATGTGAGGGGATTCACAGAAGAGCAACACAAATGAATAGAAAGGCTGGCGGCATTGACTTCTGATTAAAACAATGAACCCCTATGTACATAGTAACTTAGCTAACCTCTGACCAGTGGAGGCATATATGACAGCTGTCTACAGTTATATTAAGAGAGTTGCTTGGGACACTTCAAGAGTGATAGGATTAAATTTAGCAATAGACAATTTAGGCTGAGGATTAGGAAAATAATTCTAATGGTTAAATGTGTTAATAAAATCTAGCCTGCTAAGGGAAATGCTGGTAGCCCCATTGTTCAAATCATTTAGGACCTTTCCCAGTATTTGCATGCATATAGCTCCCAAAGGGTCAATGGGAGTTTTGCTTTTGCAACTGCTGTAGGAATGAGAACTAAAAGTGGAATGGACAAAGCACTAGGAAATGCACTGAAAAGAATAATACCACTAATACTACTCAGCTCATCATGAAACAAAATAAATGACCTACTGATAATGGGACTTTGCTTTTTAAAGTATCTCTGAGCTCTTGGGCCATACACAGCAATTGCTTGTAACAGGTGTACATATAATCTATATAGAATGATATAGGATTTTACTCTGTGCAATGTTGGTGTCCTGTTTACTTTTTCGAGAAGAAACAGACACCCAGAAATGTAGGAAACTTCCAAACCAATGTTTTGAGGAATTTTAAAACAAGTGTTCTACTCACTCTGTTATTACACATCTTGAATGACAGTAAAGAACATTTCTTTCCAGCACAGGATTATTCTAGGATCAACACCGAAATTAATCAAACATCATTGATTAATCAAAATGATATATTATCATCCTGATTGCAATCATCTATCAAAGAATCATTTCCCACTATAATTTAAAAGATACATAATCAGTGCAAAGGAACAAGAAATACAAGGTCTAGGCAGCCAAAATGCTATCTGATAATCACATGGTAAGTGGAAAACATGAAGTCACCTGGAATAGACCGGAGTTCACTGGGCACTGGGTCTGTGTCTCACATCACTCACCAGCCCAGATAAAGCGTTTCCAGAGCCTAAGTAAGTTTGCAATATATTATCAGCACAGAATTTTGTTTAAAGATGTGAATTTTGCTAATGAAAGACTGCATTTATTTATGTGTTTCCTTTATTTTGAGTGGCTTCAGTTCCATTCAGTTTCCATTTCATTGATAAAAAAATAAGAAGACCCAGAGGAAGCTTAAACAGGAAATAATTGATACTGGCTCACTGAAAATTCCTGAGAAGGGCATCTACAGACTTCTTGATGCAAACCCTCTAAATGTGCAACAATATGCACATTACCTGACCTGTTCTCTCTTTATCACAATGTGACCTTCAGGTCATTCTAAAGTGTCCACTGACCCACATCACCCAAATCAACCCACCATAAATGGGGCTACTGAGAAATGTAACTCTTTCTTTAAGCTGCTCCAAATATGGGAGCCATTGGAACAGTTAAAAGGAAAGCACACATTCAGTAGTTGTGTATTTAGCTATGTGGCTAGTATGTCTTTGTTATATTTTCAGATGTTCCTCTTCTTCATTGAACTGGAAACCTTAGAGGTTTCCATAATGCTCTGATACTATAGTGATGGTTCCACATTAGAACCTACACAGTTAAATAAGAAATTGTTTGTGTGGAAAGACTAAAATTGAAGGAAAATTTCAAAACAAAAAATAATTTCAAATAAAAAATAGCAAAGCATTTCATTTAGAAAATGTCAGAATAAATGTTTTGACTTTTTGGATTTTTTTAACACAATTTAGTTAATCTGACACGAAATTGCAAAACTTTTTGATGTAGAATCTGCAATTTTCGCTGAAAAACATTTCAGACAAAAAATGTTATCTCAAGTAAAGTGTGTGAAGTCTTTTCTGCTTGTTGGGGAATTAATACAAAATGGCCAACTGTGCAGAAACAGAGCCCTGAGAGGCAGTATAATAGAAGGCAAAGGTTTAGCTGTTATATAGCTAAATACACAACTGCTGAATGAGCCTTTTTCTTTCAGCTCTTCCAACATCCCTGCTTTGGAATTGACAACTCCTGGCCTTCAATGGAATATACTGTTTTGGGTGTGCGAGATAAGTCTGAGACCAGAATACTGTTTAGGATAAAGAGGGAGTGAGTTAGAGAAATGCAATTTTGAAAAAGAAAGCAAATAAAAACTGCAATTGATTCTTTTTTTTAAAAAAAAGTTTTCTACTGAAAAAAGAGAGGAAGCAATGACGGAAAGATAAACTGGAGAAGTGACAGATCATGTTACATCAGTGTAAAATTTTCAAATCTGAGAAGCTGGATAGAAAGCTGTTTAGATATAAGGTTCCAAATCAGGCACATTATATAAAAGAATTCTATATTTTGTATTGAGATCCAGTTCCCTCTCCCCTTTCCCCCCAAGAAGATTCAGATACAAGAGAAGAAGGTTACAATATGCTTGTAAGGATATTTAAACTGTGTGTATGAACATGCATGTGTCATTAAATGTTCTCTCTGAGGAGGAGGGGTGAGAAATCTGTCCTAGCAACTATTGACTGCAATGAAAGCATCTTCAAACGTCAGTTTGCAAATGCTGACTTGTGATTGAATGGGTCAACCCCGAAAGGACACTTCAGTCTAATTTCATGGTGGAAGACAAGAATAGCTGATGTGTCAAAAGAAAGAGGATACAAGTGTTCATGTTCTCTGGATTACACAGACTCTCTAATCCCATCTATGTGATGATAACTGGAGTAAAGGGTATACTGTGTGATCAGCACTTAGTAATTGACCTTCCTTGCCATAAGCCTAATTAAAGTTGGGTATTTTTAAGAATATGAGAAGGACCATTGAACTGGCCCAGTATGGCCAATCTAGCTCAGTGTCTTCTGACAGTGGCCAGAGTCAGATGCTTCAGAGGGAATAAACAGAACAAGGCAAAAGTAGAGTGATCCATCCCAGTCCCCACCTTCTGGCAGTCAGAGGCTGGGGGACACTCAGAGCATGGGGTCGCATCCCTGACCATCTTGGCTAATAGCCATTCATGGACCTATCCTCCATGAACGTATCTATTTTTTACATAGTTATACATTTGGCCTTCACAACATCCCATGACAATGAGTTCCATAGATTGACTGACTGTGTACTGTGTGAATAAATCCTGCCTTTTATTTAATTAAAACCTGCTGCCTATTAATTTCCTTGAGTGACCTCTGTTTCTTGTGTTATGTAACACTTCCCTAGTCACTTTCTCCACACCGTTCATGATTTTATAGACTTCTATCATATCTCCAGTTAGCTCTCTCTTTTCCAAACTGAACAGTCCTAGTCTTTTTACTCTCTCCTCATATGGAAGCTGATCCATCCTGCTAATCATTTTAGTTGCCCTTCTCACTACTTTTCACAATGTTAACATCTTTTTTGAGAGGGGGTTTATACAGGGCATTATGATATTTTCTGTCTTATTATCTACTGCTTTATTAATGGTTCCTAGTATTCTGCTTTTTGTGTGTGTGTGGCCTGCTGCTGCACACTGAGCAGATGTTTTTAGAGAACTATCCACAATGACTCCAAGATCTCTTTCTTGAGTTGTAATATTTGAAAATGACTCAGCTTCCTGGAGGTCTTCGTGCCTTGAACATTGTTTATAAGAATGCTGTGGCTTGGCTTGGCCGGATTGCATATGCCAAATAATAATAATAGTGGTAACAGCTACTTGAGACCCCATCGTTTTGTATATATAGTTGGAATTACATTTTTCCAATGTGCATTACTTTACATTTATCAACTCTGAATTTCATCTGCCATTTTCTTGACAAGTCACCTAGTTTTGTGAGATTCCTTTGGAATTCTTCAGTCATCTTTGGACTTAATTATCTTGAGTAATTTTGTACCATCTGCAAACTTTGCCACCTCATTGTTTACCCCCTTTTCCAGATCATTTATGAATATGTTCAACAGCATTGGTCCTAGTACAACTCCTTCGGGGACCTTGCTATTTACCTCTCTCCATTGTGAAAACTGGCCATTTATTCTTACGCTTTGTTTCCTGACTTTTAACCAATTACTGATCCATGAGAGGACCTTCCCTCTTATCCTATAACTGATTACTTTGCTTAACAGCCTTCGATGAGGGACCTTGTTGAAGGCTTTCTGAAAGTCCAAGTACACAATATCCGCTGGATCACCCTTGTCCACATGCTGGTTGACACCTTTAAAGAATTTTAATAGAGGCATGACTTCCCTTTACAAAAGTCCTGTTGACTCTTCTACAAAATACTGTGTTCATCTATGTCTCTGATAATTCTGTTCTTTACTTGAATTTCAACCAATTTGCCTGGTACTGAAGTTAGGCTTACTGGCCCGTGTCAAGGTTCCTTCCCCACTCTGAACGCTAGGGTACAGATGTGGGGACCTGCATGAAAAACTTCCTAAGCTTATCTTTACCAGCTTAGGTCAAAACTTCCCCAAGGTACAAAATATTCCACCCTTTGTCCTTGGATTGGCCGCTACCACCACCAAACAAATACTGGTTACTGGGGAAGAGCTATTTACTTCAATTTCTGTCCTCACCTTATTTCATGTTTTTGTGGCATCAGTAAATGGAACCAAGCTTTCAAGACACACTTGACTTACACTATCAACATGTAAAGTAGAGATTGTCCAAAAAGAAATGCCCAAAACACCCAGATTTAGGAGATGTTGAGATCAGAGTCCAAACTTTGCACCTGATCTGTATCCTTATCACCAAAGGGACCAAATCCAGACCCAAATGCTCCTAGGTTTGGGGACTGCTCACGTCTCAACATGAAGTGTGTAGGTCAGGCCTATTTTGTATTTCATAGGATTGGTCCAAAGGTACATCGGGATAATTTTGTGGTTTGAATAAAGCTAAAAGTAATCTATAAGGTTCACAAGTATGTCTCCAAAATTGTTCTGATGACTGAAGGTGGAGTATTGCTAGAACTGAAAACAACCAATGAATGGGGTTGCCCCTTTAGAAAACAGTGTAATGATCCTTTCCTGTCTTAAACTGGGCAGAGAAAGGACAACAATTACTACATCCTCAGTTTGTTAAGTTCTTTCTGCAAAATTGCGTATTTTTCATGTAATAATATCATAACCTATGTGTTCTTTTGGAATATTTTTATGTGAAGGCATCAAAAATTGAGCTGTAGCTCACGAAAGCTTATGCTCAAATAAATTGATTAGTCTCTAAGGTGCCACTAGTACTCCTTTTCTTTTTGTGAATACAGACTAACATGGCTGCTACTCTGAAACCTTCACAAACTTGGTAATTCCTAAAGCACGCTCTGAGATGGGGCTCTTTATATCCATGAAACAAATGTGGTAACTGAGGCAAACTGAAAAATGTAAGACCAAAGTTTTCAGATTGGGGAGCGTAAAGTTAGGCACCCAAATCCATATTTAAGCACCTAAATAAGTAGTTTGACTTTCAGAAGTACTGATCCTTATAGATCCCTTAGAATTTTGGAGAAACAGGCCATTTATTGAAGTGCCTAAATATAAATTGTAGTTGCATAGATTTGGATTGCTAAATTTTAATATTTTGACTTCAGTGAATTTCTTAAGAGCGTACACTGAGTCAAAGACAAATGTGAATAGAATCCAGGTGACTTGATGCCCTAATACTACAAATAGATTAAATCCGCACTCTTTACTGAATTTATAAGTAGAGAACTAAAAATTAGTCTACGAGATAAGATAATTTGTAGAGTATTGGTATCTTATTAAAGTATTATAGAATATTTCCAGTACAATCTGTTGTGTCAAGGTTAGGAATGAGCAATTTGTAATGAATTGGCAAGTAAAGTCTCATTGTACGGTCATAATTATCCTAAATCATAGAGATTAGAGACTTTCAAGACCTGCTACGTCATCTAAGCCACCCTTAGTTACCAATGTACTGGCAGAATAGTTCCCAGTAGTATGTTCTCCAGTGTTTTGTCCACTCTAGCTTTATATAACCAAAGCAATGGGGCGTCTACCATTCTCTTGGGTGCTAATCCAGAATATAATATATCTCATCACCATTGGAAATTTGTCTTGATATTCAGTCTAAATTTATTTTGGATAATTTCAACCCGAGTTTACATAATGAGCTTACTCAGCAATAAAGGGAAAGACAGAGAGCTCATATTTGCTGGCCTAGCAGGTTTTTACAAAACTCTTTCAGCTCCACCACAAATGTTCCACGGTTGTTCTCACCCTTTGTAACATGTGAAATAATTAGGGACTATTTCGTCTGCACTGACAGAATGGATCCAAATATTTTCCTCTTGTTTCATTCTTGCAAGAAAAGACACCTTCACAATTAAACTGTAGCCCCACATGTAATTCACTTATCAGCTGTTCTGTTCTATCTTGACTATTTTTTTTTAAGTAACTTCCTATTTATCCCCAACAGGGCCAACCTTCACAAAACAGTATTGAATTACAACGGTGCAATTCTCTGCTAACAGTGCTTTTTGACATTTCAATGTAAATTGCCACCTGTGGATCCTTTAATTTATTTAAAAATGAATTGTAGGGCTCTTGAAAGGTGTTAGATAGACAGCCCTAGAGACAAGTCTTCTTGTCTTTATCCAGAGAACATATAGGGCATGGACAGAAGCCTACCTGTCTGTCTTATCTTTATACTTCCCCTGCCCCCATCACTGCAAGATCTAAGTATCTTCCACAAAAAATCAATACCAAAGTCCCTGCTAGATTCCATGGAGTTTCTGGAACTTTTCCTTTTACATCATCAGAATTCTGCTTTGGGTAGGGGTTTTTGTTGGTTGGTTTATTTATTTATTTGGAGAAAGAGAGGTTGTTGATGGAGGTTTGGGAACAGAAGGAGATGTTCATCTTGTGAGTGCTACTTAGTGTGGGAAGGCTTTCTGAAAGGGGAAGTTTTTGCAACATTTCCTAACGATGGTCAGACTCTGGATTCACCTGATCACTTCTGAAAGATTGTTTCATAACCTGATCCCGTTGCCTGAAAATGCTCATACATGTTTCATCCTGGGATTTGTTATCTATATTTTCACAGAGGAGTGCAGCTATCACAGTGATTCTGAAATTTATATTCAGACTTTGATATGGCAGGGGCTTGATCCATTAATTGTTTTAATGAGTACCCAGGCCTTAAACTGGCATCAGAAACTGACTGGTAAATAGCAGAGAGACTTGAGCAGATCCCTGATGTGCTTACCATGGCCTGAGCCATGGAGAAGACAGGTAGCTATATTCTGTACCAGCTGAAACCTGTGCATCATCTTCACCTCCAGTTTGAGATACAGTGAGTTTCAGGAATACAGACTCTAAGTGACAATTGCTTGGATTAATAGGGCCAGCTCCTTGACTTGGAGGAAGGAACAAAGTTTCCTAGCAAGAAGGCATGTTCAGGAACTGGGGCTATGTGAGTATCCAAACTTACCAAGGAATCAAATAGATCTCTGAGGTTTGCTTTGATGATTGACGGCTGTAGGCATTTGATGGAAAATGGAAATAACATGTTGGCCAGTTCTTCAAAGTGTTTCCCTTTTTCAACCAGCATCACTTTATTCTTGCCTGGGTTCAGCTTGAACCAGCTGCTCTTCAGCAAAGAGCCAATTTCTTGGAGGCTTTTTGGCATTTTAGTAGTGGCAGTGGTTGCATCAGTTGTTAATGAGAAATATAGTTGACTGTCACCATTATACTTTTGACAGTCTAAGCCCGTGGTGTCTCACTATCTCTCTTAGTGGTCTCATGTACATATTGAAAGAAGGGAGGATTATATGGATCCCTGAGGGATCCTGCAGCTGAGGGTCTTCATTTCACAAAAACTTATCAGTTTTTATTAGAAAGTTTCTCAGGTCCAGGGTGGAATCTCTGGAAGGCAAAGATGGAGCTCCAAAACAGCCAATAGCCCAGTGGACAGGACACTCAACTGGGATGTGGGAGACCCAAGTCCTGGCACTGCTTGATTGGGTGTCCCATATTACAGGTGAGTCCCTTGATCATTGAGCTATAGAGTCAGTTTCTTTCTCTGCCCCAATAATTATTTAATTATTTATAGAAAATGGAACTCCTCCAACAAGAGACAATGAAAAAGAGATACAGATTGTCTCTATAGCTCGATTATTGTCTAGGAGATAAAAATCTTATTTTCTGTCCAGGCCTACTATGGACCACAAAAGTTCCACGACTTAAGTGCATTTCCCCCCCTCATTTATTATACACTTTAACTCTAGAAAATTCTCAGTCAGAGGATTGGGGTTTTTTTGTTTTTTTTTTAATTATAATAAAATTTGTCACCCTTGGACCCAAACTTTGCATGGTCTTTAACATGCCTTTCTGGGGACCTCCTGGGAAAAGTCAAACATTATACTCTTGCTGCATCTTTCTAACTATAAACTATGAATAAAGAAAACACATTTGGTACAATATATTTTGATGTGCATGAAAGGAGCAAATTAACTTAAACACATCTCAAATTATACTGTTAATGCTAGAACAGAATTAAATAAAACTTAACTATGTTTATGTTCATGATTTTTATATACTGAACCAAGCTTCAGTATAAGGGGAATATCTGTTTGCATGGGGGCCATAAAGTTTTATTACCACAACTTTGCACTGATTACATTATTCAAGAATGGCAGTAAACACATTATATCAGCCTTATCATCACACAGTTTGTTTGTCACATATGGTCAATGTAATAAAGTAGTGGGGGTTCACCTGTGTGTATTTTTTTTTTTTATTTCCTTAGCTATTGGCCATCAGAACTGGTCATGATTCAAGCCCCAAACTGGGAATTTAACCTGGTTTCATGTTTTGTGTCAAACTATAAAATGAAACTGGGTTTGTGGTTTACTAAGTGTCATGAATATTTTGAGTGACCACAGTTTCAGTTACAATTGGGATGATTAAAATAAGACATATTAAGATTTAGGCAAGTAACTGACAAGTGAAAAAAAATTGCTTTTCAACTATTGTCTTACTTAAGTTATCTTAATGACAGTATGCTATACTTTAATTTCTTTATTATTCAGGAGCTACATTACATACCTTCATTCTTTGGTTTTAGTAGGATCTGTATGTCCTCCAACTGACACCTATGCTGCAACATGAATAAAAATAATTTCTAGGACGGTTATAAATATATACCATGATTTGCAAATTAAAGGAGTTGGTGGTCATTATCATAAACGGAGCAAATGCTGCAAACCTTACTCATGTGAGTAGTGTCATTGAAGTCAGTAGAAATGCTTGTAAAAGTAAGGCAAGTATGAAGTAGAAAGAAATCGGTATATTGAATTATCCCCAAAACAAAAAAAAAATCGTATTTATCCTCATCTCAACATTTCCAATTGCATCCCATATTGTATTTATCCTTTAGACTGTAAATTCAAACCTAACAACCCAAAACTTGCGTGCTTTCAAAATCTAGACTAGAACCTGAATGTACATTTTAATATTTTGTTTTCTTTTTTGAATAGGGGTTTCATATGAACATTAATATAATTCTTGCTGTATTCAACAGATTACATGATGACAACAGAGAGGCAAGCTTCAGGTCAACTTCAAGGTACCGTATATTGGCCTAAAAGGCAGAGATTGACAAAGGTAAAGACACAAATAGAAGAGAATTCATTTTTACATAGTGCTTGTTATGCTCAAGATAACTTTAAGTGCCTTGACTTGCAATGAGTTGAACAAGTGGCATTGAGATGAAGTTGTCTGCCTGCATGCAGCCATTTTGCCATCAGCAATAGCTCACACACTCACTCTTGAGCATAACACAACCTGTTTTTTCTGAGATAGGAAATGTTGGGCACAAGATAAGCGATATTTTGGAGTCTTCAAAAGTTGCCATGAGCATGAGGCCTAACACTTGCTAAGCAAAGTTCACTGAAGATGCAATTGCTGCTAGTAGCTATTTTGCAACAAAGCCCCAGACAAAGAATCATAGAATCTGTCATAAATATAAAGGAAAGGGTAAACCCCTTTAAAATCCCTCCTGGCCAGAGGAAATCTCCTCTCACCTGTAAAGGGTTAAGAAGCTAAAGGTAACCTCTCTGGCACCTGACCAAAATGACCAATGAGGAGACAAGATACTTTCAAAAGCTGGGAGGAGAGAGAAAAACAAAGGGTCTGTGTGTCTGTCTATATTCTGTCTTTACCGGGGATAGATCAGGAATGGAGTCTTAGAACTTTTAGTAAGTAATCTAGCTAGGTACGTGTTAGATTATGATTTCTTTAAATGGCTGAGAAAAGAATTGTGCTGAATAGAATAACTATTTCTGTCTGTGTATCTTTTTTGTAACTTAAGGTTTTGCCTAGAGGGGTTCTCTGTGTTTTGAATCTAATTACCCTGTAAGGTATCTACCATCCTGATTTTACAGGGGGGATTTCTTATTTCTAATTACTTCTATTTTTATTAAAAGTCTTCTTGTAAGAAAACTGAATGCTTTTTCATTGTTCTCAGATCCAAGGGTTTGGGTCTGTGGTCACCTATGCAAATTGGTGAGGCTTTTTATCCAACATTTCCCGGGAAAGGGGGGGTGCAAGTGTTGGAAGGATTGTTCATTGTTCTTAGGATCCAAGGGTCTGGGTCTGTAGTCACCTAGGCAAATTGGTGAGGCTTTTTACCAAACCTTGTCCAGAAAGTGGGGTGCAAGGTTTTGGGAAGTATTTTGGGGGGAAAGACGTGTCCAAACAGCTCTTCCCCAGTAACCAGTATTTGTTTGGTGGTGGTAGCGGCCAATCCAAGGACAAAGGGTGGAATATTTTGTACCTTGGGGAAGTTTTGACCTAAGCTGGTAAAGATAAGCTTAGGAGGTTTTTCATGCAGGTCCCCCCATCTATACCCTAGAGTTCAGAGTGGGGGAGGAACCTTGACAGAATCATAGAACTGGAAGGGACCTCCAGAGGTCATCTAGTCCAGTCCCGTGCACTCATGGTAGGCCTACTTATCTAACCCATTCGTGACAGGTGTTTGTCTAACCTGCTCTTAAAAATCTCCAATGATGGAGATTCCACAACCTCCCTAGGCAATTTATTCCAGTGCTTAACCACCCTGACTGTTAGGAAGCTTTTCCTAATGTCCAGCGTAAACCTCTCTTGCTGAAATTTTAGCCCATTACTTCTTGTCCTAGAACAATTTTTTTTCCTCCTCCTTGTAACAACCTTTTACTTACTTGAGAACTGATATCATGCCCCCTCTCCAGCTTCTTTTTTCCAGATTAAACAAGCCTAATTTTTTCAATCTTTCTTCATAGGTCATATTTTCTAAACCTTTAATCATTTTTGTTGCTCTTCTCTGGACTCCGTCCAATTTGTCCACATCCTTCCTGAAACATGGCGCCCAGAACTGGGCACAATACTCCAGCTGAGGCCTAATCAGAGTGGAGTAGAAAGGCAGAATTACTTCTCATTTACAACACTCCTGCTAATGCATTCCAGAATGATGTTTGCTTTATTTGGAACAGCGTTACACTGTTGACTCATATTTAGCTTGTGGTCCACTATGACCCCCAGATCCCTTTCCGCAGTACTCCTTCCTAGGTAGTCATTTCCCATTTTGTATGTGTGCATCTGATTATTCCTTCCTAAGTGGAGTACTTGGTGTTTGTCCTTATGGAATTTCATCCTATTTACTTCAGACCATTTTTCCAGTTTGTCCAGATCATTTTGAATTTTAGTCCTATCCTCCAAAGCACTTGCAACCCCTCCCAGCTTGATATCATCCGCAAAATTTATAACTGTACTCTGTGTGCCATTATCTAGATCATTGATGAAGATATTGAACAGAATTGGACCCAGAACTCATCCCTGCGAGACCCCACTCATTATGCTCTTCCAGCATGACTGTGAACCACTGATAACTACTCTCTGGGAACAGTTTTCCAACCAGCTTGCACTCACCTTATAGTAGTTCCACCTACGTTGCATTTCTAGTTTATTTAAGAGAAAGTCATGTGGGACAGTATCAAAAGCTTTACTAAAATCAAGATATACCATGTCTACTGATTCCCCTCATCCACAAGCCTTGTTACCCCGTCAAAGAAAGATATCGGGTTGATTTGACATGATTTGTTCTTGACAAATCCATGCTGACTGTTACATATCACCTTATCTTTTTGCAAATTGATTGCTTAATTATTTGCTCCATTATCTTTCAGGGTAAAGTAGTTAAGCTGACTGGTCTGTAATTCTCTGGGTTGTCCTTATTTCCCTTTTTATAGATGGGCACCATATTTGCCTTTTTCCAGTCTTATGGAATCTCTCCTGTCTTCCATGATTTCTCAAAGATAATCACTAATGGCTCAGATATCTCCTCAGTTAGCAACTTGAGTATTCTAGGATGCATTTCATCAGGCCCTGGTGACTTGAAGACATCTAATTTGTCCAAGTAATTTTTAACTTGTTCTTTCCCTTTTTTTAGCCTCTTCTGATCCTACCTCATTTTCACTGGCATTCACTATGTTAGACGTCCAATCACTACCAAGCTTCTTGGTGAAAACCAAAACAAAGAAGTCATTAAGCACCTCTGCCATTTCCACATTTTCTGTTATTATCCTCCCAACCTCCCATTGAGTAATAAGCCTACCCTGTCCTTGGTCTTCCTCTTGCTTCTAATGTAATTGTAGAATATTTTCTTGTTACCCTCTATGTCTCTAGCTAGTCTGATCTCGTTTTGTGCTTTGGCCTTTCTAATTTTGTCCTTACATACTTGTGTTATTTGTTTATATTCATCCTTTGTAATTTGACCTAGTTTCCATTTTTTGTAGGACTTTTTTTTTATTTTTAGATCATTGAAGATCTCCTGGTTAAGGCAGGGTGGTCTCTTGCACTAGCTCCTATCTTTCCTATGCAGTGGGATAATTTCCTCTTGTGCTCTTAATAACGTCTCTTTGGAAAACTGCCAACTGTCTTCTATTGTTTTCCCCCTTAGACTTGCTTCCTATGGGATCTTACCTACCAACTCCTTGAGTTTGCTAAAGTCTGCCTTCCTGAAATCCATTGTCTTTATTTTGCTGTTCTCCCTCCTACCATAGCTTAGAATCAGGAACTCATCATTTCATGATCACTTTCACCCAAGCTGCCTTCCACTTTCAAATTCTCAACCGGTTCCTTCCTGTTTGTCAAAATCAAATCTAGAACAGCCTCTCCCCTGGTAGCTATCTCCATCTTCTGAAATAAAAACTTGTCTCCAATACATTCCAAGAACTTATTGGATAATCTGTGCCCTGCTGTGTTGTTTTCCCAACAGATGCCTGGGTAGTTGAAATCCCCCATCAATACCAAGTCCCGTGCTTTGGATGATTTTGTTAGCTGTTTAAAAAAAGCCTCATCCAACTCTTCTACCTGCTAGGTGGTCTGAAGTAGACCTCTACCATGACCTCACCCTTGTTTTTTTTTACCCCTTTTATGCTTACCCAGAGATTTTCAACAAGTTGGTCTCCTATTTCCATCTCAGGTAATGTTTGTTAGGAAACTGTGAAGCACCCTGATCAGGTGACAGGATTTTAGAAGCCACCAAAAACCCAAGGATGTATTTCTGATTTTGTTTTTGTTAAAATCTTATGAAAATCTTTGGTTTCATGTGTGGATAATTGTGATTTTAGGAATTTTGCAGGGAGATATTCACCCATTACATCATCATTCATTATGCATTATTTATGCAATATGTTTACATAACACTGTACATCAGGAGAGCAGTGATAGAAATGAATGGTTCACAGCCCTGAAGGACTAACAATCTGAGGGCACCAGCAAGAACAATAGAAAACAATGCAATACAAATATAGAGTGGCAGATTGCCATTCTATCTGCAAAGCATCTGAAAACAGATGGGTTTTAAGAGGAGAGTGAAAGCTTGACTTAATGTTATTAGTATTTTAACTGAGAAGCTGTTCCAGATACATGGAGTAGTGTGGAAGAAGGTATAGACAGCACAGAGACATTGTCCAGGGAGAATTAGCCTATATATCAACTTGGGGTCAGCAGCAGCTCAGGAAGGCAAGATACTCAATAACCTTGGCACAGCTGCCTAAGCATGAGTAGTCCCGTGCTTGAAAGGACATGGGAAGCACATTTTACCAGAGCTGTTATTAGAGCTCATGTGCATCTATAAATGGGACTTCCTTCTGCAATGGTAAGAGAGAAGCAGCCTCAGATAAGTTAAAAGGAAAAGGGGAGGTAAAAAAGGCACACTGAAGAAAGGAAATAGGATGCATTAAGGAGGCAGAGGAAGAAAGGGGAGCATGGGAATTAATGGAGAGAGAGAGGCCACTCCTACTGCCCTTGTTCACGTGAATAATCTTATTGAAGTGACTTGCACTAGCCACTTTAATTCTGGCATTTCCTAACTTCTGAGTGTCTGGCCTTGCAACCTTAACAGTCCTTTAACAGGTTTGTATGTGTGTGTGTTTAATTAATTATACACTGTGCATGATGATGCATCCACAATACTCAGAATTATTTTTTAGCATAATGCATCTGTTGTGGAGAGGACAATTTTCTCTGGCATGTTATGATATTTTCTTACATTTTAAACCCGCCCACAATGGAAAAGTTCCCTGCTTGACACATATATAGGATGGTTTACTAGTATTATCTCCAAACAAAATGGTGAAAGTGGCATTATCATTAAATGTACTCTACATATCTGGTTAGAAGACAAGTCTTCTGGTGTTATCTCAGAGCAAACTGGATGCAATGAGATGGGCCCAACCCAGAACTCCACATTTGAACACACTGAAACTTTGGGAAAATTTGGATCCAGCTGTGAATTTTGTATCCTCAACACATCAGTAGTTATAAGTTATGGGTCTAATTCTCCTCTAATTTACACCATATTTACATCTATGTACAGTAAGTCCATTGACTTCAGTGCAGTTATTCTTGATTTATCCCAAGTGAGCATATCCAGGTTCTCTGTATATTATAGAAATGTTATATGTACACAATGTGTCATTAAAATGTCTGGATTTGTCTCCGACTCACTTCTCTATATTGACTATTTTCTTTAACTTTTTTTCCTGTTTGTGCACCCTCTGTAAGCCCCCTTACTGAACACCTGCTTAGGAAAATTGGCTTCTTTTGCCTGCTTAATGTCAAGAACTTTCCCTGGACTATGTTCATTACTATAGAATATGGAAAAAATAATTTACATTTACATTGCCTTATTTATAAAGATTGAGACACTTTTATAGCTAATATTTTGAAGCTTGTAATTTGCATTTATTATGCAAAACCTTGCTTTTTCTGAATTATTTCCACTAGCTTTAATGAAGAAGCAGTTAAGGTATAAATTGTGCAGAAAAACAGACACAAAGCATTTTCTCTTGTGCAGAGCATAGGACCAAATCTCCTAGTTTCGAGTCCTGGCTGTGATACCAACTCAGTCTCTAAGGCTAGAAGGGATCATTACAATCATCTAGTCTGACCTCCTGTTCCTTGAAGGCCACAGAACCTCGCCCACCCACTCCTGTAATAGATCGATAATCTCTGGCTGAGTTGGAGGGTAACCTGCGGCCTGTCAGGGTAATCCGCTGGCGGATCGCAAGACAGTGTTTACATTGAAAAATCTGCAGGCATGGCCGCCCGCAGCTTCCAGTGACTGCGGTTTGCCGTTCCTGGGCTAATACTTCACCCAGCTCCCATTGGTTAGGAACGGTGAACCGCAGTCACTGGGAGCTGCGGGCAGCCGGGCCTGTGGATGGTCATTGTAAAGACTGTCTTGCGGTCTGCCAGCAGATTACCCAGACGGGCTGTGTGCAGCCCGCGGGCTGCAGGTTGCCCACCACTGATTTAAAGACTTCAAGTTACACTAGTTTAAACCTGCAAGTGACCAGTGCCCCATGCTGCAGAGGAAGGCAAAAAAAACCCCAGAGTCTCTTCCAATGTGACCCAGGGGAAAATTCCTTCCTGATCTCAAATATGGTGGAAAATTGGACCCTGAGCATGTGGGTAAGACCCACCAGCCAGACACATGGGAAAGAATTCTCTATAGTAACTCAGAGCCCTCCCCATCCAGTGTCCCATCACCTGCTATTAGGAATATTTGATACTAGCAGTCACAGATCTCTGACTTGCCTCAGTTCTCCCCAAATGGATATAACATTCACCATAGACAGGTATCATGAGAATGTGTTAATTAGTATTTAAATGCTTTTAGATCCTTAGATGGAAAGTGCTATAAAATTTGAAGTATTATTATTTTCACATATTAAGAGAGACACCCATATTTATTTGTGGCACAAACTGATTATGTGGGAATTATGTACATGAACATGGAATAAATCACAGCACCCTTGTAAAAGCATCACAGAAATACAGGGATCATTAAGCCTGATTAGAGCAGTCTTTGCTAGTGTGGCAAGTCTTGGCAATGTCCCTTGACTGTGTCATGGGTTGTTCCCCTGAGAGTCTTTTCCAGCCTCAGTAATTGACCACCACAGCTCCAGGTGTTCTTAATAACCACTGAGCTTTATTATATCTCTTCAGCAAGCCACAACCTGAAGTGTTATTTACAGTTAGTAGCCAGCTTCCCCACTTGCTTATGGGAAAGGATACTATATTAGCAGCAGCCAGTCCTACATACTCCTGCCTTTCTTCAGGTTCTCTACTCTCTTCCCCAGCACTTCCTTCCTGTCTGTTGAGGTTACTTCCACTCAATTAGGCCCCCAGTGGATCTCTACTCAGTTAACTGGCACCCTTTGCCAGCTGCATGTGTTTCCGTCAGGTCCCAATTAATGTATACTGGTGGGGATTTGAGCAACTGACTCAGCACACCCTGTTGCAGGCTGTTAGCATTTCAGAAATGGTGATGTACCTAACAAATGAGGCACAGCAGCAGATGTATTTTCTTTGACGAAGCAGGTGTATGATAAGACAGCAACCAAGTGATGACTATACGTCCAGTCATTGTCCTATTGAAAATGTTCCAGTTATCAAGCACACGTCTGATGCTGTAGGCCTCACTCACATGTGTAATACTCAGTCATGTAAGTACATAGAAGTCAGGGAGGACTGGACCCTTTAAGTTATATGGTATTGTGAAGATTTCACATAGCCCCTCCTATAAGTCCTCTTCCGAATAGTTTAAAATATTAGTGTCAAGTAGTGTAAGCCTAACATGTAGGTTCTGTTTTAAAAAATAGTAAATAAAGTATTTTCTTTTCATATTAGGTTTTTTTTAAAAAAAGTTTTCATGAATGTTTTAAATAATAAAATACAATAATTTTGTACATTTATAGCAATTATAATCATTGATCTGCAAGTGCGTTGAAAATAATACATGATTATCAAAATACCCTGCTAGGAAGTGATGAGATATATAGGAGTTACTTTTCCTGCCATTGAAAAACAGCCATTTCCTGGGTGTAATGGAGCAGGTGCTTAACAGTGCACAACACTAATTGGTAAGGAGAATTTTGTATCCACGTGAAATGGCTACAGAAATTTAGCAAAGGCAAATATAATCACCTGTGCTAACTTTAGGCTGGAAGTAGATTAAGCTAATTCAGAATAAGGTACTCATATTCTGGAATTAGAGCATCCATACAGAGAGTATTGACTCTCAGGAACAATTCTTCTGCTTTAAGTTCACACCCTACATCAATTTGAATTATCTTCTTAGTGTAGACAAGCCACAAGATGAGGGGAACTTGAATAATTTAATGTAGCAACCACTATGCTAAAGGTAAGATTTATGCTACTCCTGTTAGATACAAGCCTAACCTTTGCCTTGAGTTATTAAAAGGATATGTCTGAGTGCTTTATAAGCTGTAAATGTCAGCTACTTAGTGAGCTGAAAGTGTCTTTCAGCACTCAGGTTGGAACAGTAGCAAACAGGGGCACCTGTGAATAAATTGCGCATTTCATTGATGTGCCAGTGGTTTTCTGTTTAAATAATGTATGAATTTGCAGCCTTTTAACTCCAAACTAGCACTAAGGGAGACTTCTGATAGAAAGACTGTGTGTGCAATAATGATCTTAGCAATGTGTATCACTAGTTTTATTTTGCTTGACATATTTTACCTCTGTGCAAATGGCTTATAAGATATAGTCTCAGCTCAAGAGATGTGGTTCTTTTTCCTCTAGCAAGCAGGTATTTCAGTTCACTCTAAGCTCTGCTGTATATTAAAACTAACTTATTACATCAGATCCAAATATTTCCAGCTGGTTTAATCAGTTATATGGGAATTTTTGCTAACACTTTTTTAATTTAAAATCAGTTTTTCTTGGTTACATCCATCTTCCCATCCCTCCTTTCATTTTTTTTTCTATGACTTTTAGTATTTGTGAAGGTTTAAGAAGGATAGAAATGGATAAAGTCAGCTGGAATGCTAGCAAGAAATGCAGAAGCTGCTCCACCAATCATCACCACCCTTTTGTCAGTGTTTGACAGGGAAAGTGGGAAGTTGATTACACAGACGTGAATATTTTGTGGCATGAAAGGACTTAAAATAATTCAGATATTCAGGGCCTGATTCTCCACTGCCATTGACTTTGTATAAACAGTTGAACCTGGTTACAAAATGGCTGTAAAATGCTGCTAAACCAGAATAGAAGCATTTTACACTTAGTTTGCATTGGCTTCAATGATGACACATTGATGTAAGGCAGTAGAAACCAGGCTAACAGCCTTCTTGTCTGGAAAGGTTCACCATGTTGCATCCCATATATCTTGATCATGATTTTGTGACACAACATGATATGCTTTGGCCTTCACTTTTTTTTTTGTTTTTCAAGTAAATAGTCCAGAAAACACTGGCTGAAGTCCGGCAAGCTTTACTGAGTTACATTTCATGAGGATTAGGTCCAATAAGTCTGACTCTGCTCTTGAAAGCATTTAAGATAGATAGAAGTGAATGTAATGAAATATCACAGATATTTTTGAATGTACAGAAGTAGTTTGGGCATAATGGTAAATAGAAATACCAGAAATGTCAGATTTGATTTTTACATTTACAAACTCAAGGTTACGGGTAGGTCATGGGAGGTTCAGCTGAAAATCCTAACGTTTTGCTGTTCACCCATTATTAGTTGCAACACATTGAATATGACTGGAAGGTTTACCTCTGTTCTAACTCTGGAATCTTCTCAAAAAAGTTAGTCTGTGATAAATAGGGAGTGGCAAGAATTGAGCAGATACCAACAAACTCATTTCACTTAGATTCTTAAACCAGAATCTGCGATTGATTCTAACAATCCCTGAGAAATATTCATGTTTTTTTATTCGTGCTGCTGACTTCTACAGACATAGTTATATTGCTAAAGCTATAGCTAGGGCAGGGATTATATATTAGTATGCTGTTACTAACCCAGTTCTCACTGAGGAAACTCCCTTTGATATCAATTGTCGTTTAACTGGGTAAAAACTGAGGTTGGCTTCTGGTTCATTATAAAGAACGCATTCCCTACCACAATGGGGCTTCAGTATTCAGGGTCTACATCTCTCTCTTAACTAAAAGTATTTGAATGACACAGGGCAGATCTTCATATTCTGTACAGGTCACTGGAACAAGCCAAAATGTTGAGGTCAAAACTTATTTTTCAGTGATAAATGAAGATTTGTCCTACACCAAAAGGTTTTCTGAATTCATGTTGGTTTTGCCAAATTGTTAGAAAAAAAAGTTGAAGCATTTATTTTTAATAATGAAAAAGGTCATTTCATTTTTTTAATTCAAAATTACTTTTCATTTAGAAATTTCCTTTAGTTTTATTTTAAAAAATTAAGAAGTTTAACACACACTGGACATTGAAATAAAATTTATTTGTTTTTGGTCAGACTCAATGTTTTGTTCAATCCAAAAAAAAAATTCCAACTTTTCAATTTGCCAAAAATTTTGGAAAAAAAAAAGTTTGGGTAGACCCGAAATGAATTTTTTATTTTTTTAGAATTGGCACCAAACTGAAAAATCAATTATTTGCAGTTCTACAAGTCATCTTTTACTACCAGTTTCCCTGCAGCCTAGTCATATAGTAATGTTCTGTGCTAGCTCCCAGTACATTATTGCTCTTCAGGTACTAGATAACCAGGAAGTTAGATGCCCTGCAATCCAACATTTTCACCTAGATCTTCACTTCATGTTTAGAGGTCATGCATGCAATACTCCCTTCCATTAGATGGAATTTCCAAAACTAGTATGCTTGGAATGACACTAAATCATGACTGACCGAGATGAGTGCTGGATAATACAACTTCAATCCATTTCTGGACCTCTTCAAAGAAAGCTAATGAGTGGACTGGCTACTTTCAAAATTATATCACACACAGTGTTTTCTTTCTTGATCACTTCTTGGATCTCCTGTATCTGAGATGTGTTTTCATCAATTTGGCAGGGGAATTCTACCTTTGATTCATCTTGGTTTTGTGCTTCAAGTACGGACAGAGTACCATACACTGAAAACACATTTTAACTTGATGGCCCATGCATTACAAAGGATACATGTTTTTCCTTTTGGGCCCAGGGAAGGAATAGCCTTATGTTTATGAGAACAGTCATTTCCTCAGCCGATGGAAGTTTCAGAACTGGTGGACTCCAAAGAGTCAGTTTGGCCGAAACCATTCCTCCTTGTTCAGAATAATGGTGGGTGACTACACCACATGGCTTTGCAGTCAGAAGGAGGTACAAAGCGGACACCATGGACATTCCATATGGAATCTTTTTAGGCAGGAAAAAACATCATGAAATTGGGCCTGAAATTCTTATTAATAATAATTGTGCAGTAGGCTGAACACCTGCAAAGGGGAGCAAGAGAGTAAAACTCCCCTACAAGGGACCATCTAAACCTTGGGTCTGGGCACACAGGGACAAAGGACTACAAGTCTCCTTCCTTCTCCTCACCCTAATTATGTGGGAGTGCTCAGAGAATGAACAAAGCTTGGTTCTACCTCCTCAATGTGCCTGTCAGTGGAGCTAAGCAGGCATGCTGGGGTTGTAATGTACTGTTGGCACAGGCAGCTTGTACCAACAGTAAATCACCACCTCTGGGAGCAAGGGGGAAACAGAGAGGAAATATGTTGTCCCTTTCTAGGGACACCATCTAGCCTAATGGTAAATGCACATTTCTAATAATCAGGAGCAGACAGCAGTGCCACTACCTCAGCACACATCATACACACATAAACACGCTTTAAACAACGTACAGAAAATAAACTTTGATTCAGTGCACTTGGACAGAAAGCTGCTTTAATACCCCCTATTTTGCTCTCTGTTGAACAAGTCTCAAATACGAATAGTGTATTATCTAATTCTTAGACCATATGCTTTTATAATAGAACCCAGACATTTTTTTTCTTAACTCAGTCAGACTGAACTGTAGTACCTGAGCACATTCCCTTGGACAGTTTCTCAAAAGACACCACATCTAGCTTTCAGGATCTCACTGAGATCCTGAAAGCTTACAATAACCTGAAAAATACATGCGTTTCCCTTTTGGTCTTCATGATTCATGAATGGTATCTGTAGCTCTAAGACACATGCCAAATCTGTTGCAGCTCAGAGTGTACAATTTCATGCCCATCTAAACAAAAACAGCCAAAAACCCCCACATTTGCAGAATATTAAATATCACAAAGTTAAATGAACATACTATTTTTGACAGGTTCCAGAGTAGCAGCCATGTTAGTCTGTATTCGCAAAAAGAAAAGGGGGACTTGTGGCACCTTAGAGACTAACAAATTTATTTGAGCATAAGCTTTCGTGAGCTACAGGTCACTTCATTGGATGAGCTGTAGCTCACAAAAGCTTATGCTCAAATAAATTTGCTAGTCTCTAAGGTGCCACAAGTATTCCATACTATTTTTGAACATGGCAGACCCATCCCCTTTACTCAGAATTATGAAATACCAGGAAGTTTGTTTGGTTGGTTACAACTGGACCAATTCTGCTTACATAAGGTCTGTTGCGATCCTACTGAAGTCAGTGAAAGTTTTACCATTGATTTCAATGAGAGTGGAATTTGTCCCTCAGGGACAGATTTTTAAAGGTATTTAGGTGCCTAAAGATGCAGGTAGGAGCTTAGTGAGATTTTCAAAAGTGGCTAGCCACCTAACATTTAGTACCTAATTGCTAGCAACCTAGGCATGTTTGAAAATCCCACTTGGTGCCTATCTGCATCCTTAGGCACCTAAATACTTCTGAAAATCCTGCCCTCAGTCCATCTGACATCACTTTCAGAAGTTCTGAGCAGCCACAACATCACTCAAAGTCAATGGAACTGCAAATTCTCAACATCCCTGATTATCAGGAAGTCCTTATTCAGGCAAAACTTCTGTTGACTCCATTGCCTGGAGTATTGAATGACACAGGATTGACTAATGGCTTTAGGATCTGATCTCCTATTTGTATGTCATCCAGTAACACTCTGAAGGAACAGGAATCCACACTGTGTAAAGTCAAGCACAGGAGTTTATTACGCACAGCGCTGGCAGAGTGTCACTTTGCTTATTAGTCTCAGAGACACTGCAGAACAATTAATTACAATAGATTCCATAGGGTGCTCATTGCGCGGAGAGAAGCGAGGGGGATGGGTTTCCCAAGCCTCTGGATAGGTTCTAGCAGCAAGACAAGATAAACACAATAGCCAATGGTCTAAAAGATTAAATGATGGCTCTGCCCAAGGCTCAGATTAACATATTGCTGACACACAGGTAATCACCCCCAAACTATGCCTATTAAAGTGTATAGGTTAAATCCTAATTTTGGGGTCCAAGGGAATGAGGTAGCAGCTCTCCCCGTTGACCAACAGATACATTCCTGGAGATTTAAAGCAAAAATACAGTAATTAGTACTTAATAACAATTGTTTATAAGTTTACCCTTGCATTTCTGTGGGCTAGGATTGGCATACATCTGTGAGGGGAGGATGTCATAACTCATGTCAATCATATTAGCCCTTTCCCCAAACTCTCTCTGGGATCTGAGGGATACTGAATCATAATCTCCTCCCTGCATTAGGGAGTAACCGTGAGGACTTTCTCAGCACTTCATGTGTCTATAGCTCGCGATAAGGACACCCAATTACATTTGGAGTTATGCTGACTCCGCTCACTACTTGAAACACACAAGGTTATCTGCTTACCCCAGCTTTCTCTTAGCTTTATGTGATATTTAATATTATGCATTGTTCTTTGTTAGCTAGTCCTCGTTGGGGCCTATATGAAAAGTTCTTAGCAGAAACTGTAGTTAAGATTTTACATCCACAGCAAATGGATTTTGGCCCTTCACACTCAATGTAGTAAATTAATGGTTCCCAATGTACTGGTATATACATACACTTCAGATTTTTTAAAAAACTGGTACTGTGAACTCCCCGTCAGATGGTGACATCTCTCAGCTAACTTCTAATGATAGCTGGATTTACATACATAACACAAAGACAAAAAGGTCTGTACCCATTACCATCCTCATGTGTACCCATTACCATCACCCAGTGGCTACTTCCAAAGCTTATCAATCTGAAGGACATCTCAGAAAAGTAGTTTAGATGCTGCACACTCCTTAAGCAATTGCAAATCCAGTAAGCAGTTAATACGAAAATACCCTAAAAGAAGTTGAAGTAAAACAATTGGGATGGTCCATGTTTTCAAGTCAGCGTTTAAATATCTTGCTAAGTAAGGAAGAATTTTTTTAAAAATTGTTTTATATTTTATTTAATAGATTGCTGAGTCCTGGGATCCTTAAATCTGCATATTGTAAAGTTAATCTGCCCTGTATTGAGGAGGCCACAGGAAAAAGACTCACAATCCCCATAGGTATTTGTATGTCCTCTCGCTTGCTCATGCTCTCTGACACACATTTACATTTCAGGAGAAACACTGCTTTCTGAATTTTCCTCTTTATTTTAAATGAGACCCTCTCTGTATCACTGTATCCATTACAAATTTACTGCATAGCACAAAAGCCAGGCAACCACTACATTGGTTGCTGTTTTATAGATGGACTATCTAAAAAAATCTTTCAGATAGATGGAGAAAGTGCACTACCACATCTCTACTTGGAACAGAACTGTGACCAGGCTGGGAAACTGGCTTAACCAACAAGTAGAGAGACTCCAGTCAGGAATTTAACTTAGACTCTCCTAACCCATACAGGCTGCAGTTTTAATAAGTGAGTTGAAATGGGAGCCTGCCATTGATTGAAGAAAGCTAGAGGTGTGGTGACATAGCTTT
The DNA here is from genome assembly GCF_965152275.1 of Natator depressus. Taxonomy (NCBI): domain Eukaryota; kingdom Metazoa; phylum Chordata; order Testudines; family Cheloniidae; genus Natator; species Natator depressus. Next base: position 53,760,963 of record NC_134239.1, on the reverse strand, counting down.
AGCTAGAATTCACTGGTGGTAAATCTTACCTTGCAGGGGCCTTATCCTGAAGTTAATAGGTATTTTATCAGTGCAAAAAACTTCAAGGTCAGACTCCCTTCCCCCTCTGATAAATTTTACTGCATGCATTTGGCTTTCCATAACTAGTGTTTCACAGACTCAATATTAGAATAATTGGCCAGGCTAGTCTAACAATATGATTTAAAAATACATGTCATAAGACAGCTAGTATAAGTTGTCTTTATATTATTCCTTTATTTTAATGAAGTACATGGAGGGTTGAATTGTACCTTGCTCTACAATGGGACAGAGAGGGCACAAAACTTCTCCAGACTGAATCTCAGTCAGGAATGATCCCTTTGAGGCTTTTCACTGGGACAATAATATCTGTTTACACATGGGTATATCAGGTAACCAAAGGTAAATGCATCCTTGTCCAGAGGGCCAGGACAAGCCCTGTGCACTAGTTATGGTCCATTTAAACTCCCAAATTGGGCTGGTCATCTGCACAGTGGTGGAACACTTTCACTTGTGCCATTGACAGCTATTGATTTTACAAGTTTACTGAAATGTTTAAAAAGGCCCATGCTGCTAATAAGGAGCAGTTTATAGAGAATATTAACACATCAATGTCTCATCAGGTTTTTAATTTTAATGTGCAGCTTGAGGGGGGATATAGAATTAAATGAGAACATGGCAGTTATTACGTCTCACCCATATATTTTCCTTACCATTATAGAAGGTACGGATTTACTGGGAGGGCTGTGTCTGTGTTCTAATGAGCCCTTTGGTTGTATGCTGCTCTATCTTGTTAATTTAAATGAATCAATTATTGCAAAGAATGTAGTTGGTGATTGCAGGTATGGTGCTATATAGATCACCTACCTAGATTCTTCATCTCATCATAGTAGTATTTATTGACTTACTAATAGTTACGTTTTGCAAATGCAGCCCTGGCAAAGAGAACTGAGGCATCTCCAGGTGAATCCAATCATTAGTGTCCATTGTGTGGCACCACCTGTAATAATAAACGTACAGCATTGTTTAGGACTATATTAATAAGTGTTCAGATCCTAGCCCTCCAACAAGCTGAGCACCTCTAGCTATTTAGCCATTCATGCTGTGGGAGCATTATTCTTCAGTGGGCACTGAGGGTGCACGGGACCTTCGAGGATTAGGCTCTTATATAGTCCTGTTAATTTAAAAGTTACAGACCTAGTCTCAGATACTTTCTCTGCCACAAAGATATTGTGAAAGGGCAGAGAAGTAAGAAAGTACAAATGAGGTACAGAAGCAATAGAAGAGAAACTTAAGATTTTTTCCTTAGGAAAGGAGGTAATTCAAGAGTTATGGAATGGGCAACTGAAATTGAAAGAAACTGATAGAAGGCAAACTATCCTTTATCTATGTGTTGTCTGTATGGTGTCAAGTATCTTGTCCTCTTACTTGTCTATAAAACCCATAGTGCACTTTATTTCTGGTTCTATATAAATTGTAAATAATTTTCATAAATGTACGGTGTCCAGAAGCATGTGTGATATGTACAGAACACTGGGTGCCTCCCTTAAAGCTATGGGACATTGTGACTATTTTGGTCAAGAGCTAGTTGATTTGTATTTGTGCATGTGTCTGTGTAGTTCAAATATGCACAACAACCTCAAAATTCACAAAGACAGTGGACTCAGCCACCACAAGAAACAAACAAAGTGTAAAACTATGAAGTGTCAAGAAAAATGGAAAAAAAAAACCAAAAACCCCTCCTGGAGTGTGTTTCTGCAACTGTAAATTTTCACTGCATGACAGTAAGCACCTAGGGTCTGATCCATAGCCTATTATAGTCAATGGGGATCAATGAGTTTTGCATCAGAGCCCAATTTTGCAAGATTCTGAGGTGTTGAGCACTTTCAGCAAACTCATGGGTTTCAGTGGAGGTTGCTGGTGCTCATGACCTTGTGGGATTCATTAGTGGTGGATGGGTCTAGTTGTTTTCGCAGTTTAGTTCAGATGACCATACTGAAGATTGAATGCTTTTTGGAACCTCTGTAGTTTAATAATATGGTTGAGCATCTACAACAATGAAAAAGGCCGACTCTCCTCTCACACTGGTATACATCAGGAGTAACTCCACTGATATCAAGAAAAATTACCCTGTTGTCAGAGGATAATCAGACCCACAGTTTGTAACCTAACACCTCGTGTACAAATTCTCTTATGTAACCAGAAGGGAAATTCCACATGATCAAGTGCCATCCTGTCTCTCAAAAGCACCCAATCACTGCACATAACAGCTTCCCTAAAGCACTGAATGACTCTTCACATCTGTGACTTAGACAAAAGCAACTCATATTTTTTTTAAAACCTGTGTTTTAACCTAATATTAAAGCATTGCAACAAATTCTTCCCATCTCTATCACTTCAGGAATTGACTGAATGGGCCAGGCCTCTTTTGCATTTTAATTATGGATAAACACTATGTTACTGTTGCCGGCACCCAGTGCCGAGAGGCTGAACAACAGCTTGAGTTGGTTCGTTACCCGGTGTGCTACACCCAATAATCACAATGGGGTGGAGAATCGGAAAAGTTTATTTGAAGCTTCAAATAGGTACAGGGAGATTTGAATCTCAAATCCTGTACCCAGAGCAGGAAGTTACACAGGCTTTTATACATCCTTTTCCCCAGCATACTTATCCAATAGCAAGCTGTCCCAAGTATCCATATAGCCAGCCAATCCAGTTCCCAGCTAGTTCCCTGGTTCTCTGTATCATTTGTTAAACTATACATAAAGCTGCTTTATTCAGCATTGTTCTTCCATATCTGCCCTGTTTGGCCTTGCTTAGTTTCAGGCAGTCTGACTCTGCAGCATATTGTTGCAGATCCTCAGCATAACTGCTGTGTGTGCCTCCAGGCCGGGGGGGGGGGGGGCAAGGACACCTGGGCCTAGTGTGAGGGGGCTTCATTGACACTCGTGGTCTTCCATCCCCTCGTTACCTAGTGACCATGCCCCAGTGTCCCCAACATTAATGTTGAGTATAATGTTCCTTTCCAGAACCTCAGCTTACCACTCTGTTGTGATTCAGATCACAGATTAGTCTTTTTTTAGTTATATCTCTCTATATTAAACAGCTTTAAAACTCAGAGAGAAGAATGACAAAGTCTGTAAAGATAAATGTTTAACTCTCTCTCTCTTATGGTATAACATAACATACATAACAGTTTACTTATAACTCTTGAATGTAGTTGAGACAATTATGATGAATGTTCTAACAACTCTAATTTACAGTCCACAGTTCCAAGGGTCCCCCCACCTGCAAGTTTTAGTATTTATTACCACAAGTTAAAATGCAAAATAAAATGCATATATGTAACAATATAATGCAAAATATCATGATGTGTGCATCTCTGCAAGGGTTTACATCAGTCTCTGTAGAATGGTGTCCAAATGTTCTGTAGTGCATGCCAAATCCCTGAAATTAGGAAACAGTTGATAATCTGACTGTCTCCTTCAAAACTCCTTTTGAGTTTTTGCAAGGACAGTCTGCAATTTGTACAGCCTGCTGTAAATTCTCCATTTTCTTCTCTAGTGGAGTGAGGGAGCATAATCCCACAAAAATCGGCAAAATCCATGAAACATAACCCTTATACCAAACCCTTCTTCTCTTTTCATTGAGTCCTCCAGTCTGACTCCCACATCTGTTATAAACTCCTTCCTCTCCCCTAGAGTTCCCATTGGTTCCACTCTTAGAGAATGACTGTTTGTGTTCTATCAAGCTTCTTTCCCATAATGGAGGTCACCAAAGTAACTTCAAAGAGTTAATGAGCATGCCTACTGCCTAACACCACAATTTCTGGATGATTCTAGTCTATCTAGCAGACTCACCCTATCCATCTCCACAGGCACACAAAGCCCCCAAACTGTAAAACATGAAACTATGCAGCCATCTGTCTGTTTTCACCTTTGTTTTATATTACTATAAGCCCTGTGTCCTGAAGCCTTAGAAAATGAAGAGCTCTCTGTGGTCACTTGTTGGTGAAATGGTAGAAGAGCAGCCCAAAGCTGCTTAAGGCCTACAAATGGGCTGGGGCTCCTTTGGAGAAGAAGTTTTCTGCTGGCATATGTTAGAGAGCAAAGGAAATTGACTGAATGGGCCAGACCTCATTTGCATCTAGTTATGGAACAGTGTGCGGCATTTTGGTTAAACTTTTAATTCAGGGGCAATAAAATGCTACTGACCTTGTTGGAAAATGCAAGTACAAGGCATCAAATATGCCTGGGGTCACCCTGACCATGACTTCTGTCAGGCACAGTTGGGCAACGGAGCTTGGACACAGCTGAAAAGAGGAAAAGAATGTGGTGAAAAAGGCTCCTACCTCTCCGATCTTTGAGTGGTGAACACTCTGTCTGGTGCCCTAGATATTACTGATTTCTCTCTAAAAGCTGAGCTGAGACTGCTTCAGACTAATGGAAAGAGGACTGCTGACTTTGAGGCAATAGACAGCACAGAGCAGTGCAGCTCTGAGGCAGCAGATAATACAGAGTGGCGGCAGCAGCAGCTTCAAGGTGAGGGACAGTACAAAGTGATGGTAGCTGGAGCAGAGTTGAGGCAGCTTGTGCTGAAGCAAAAGAGAGAGAAGGAGCCTATCTACGGGACTCAGCTGCAGGCTTCCCTACCTAACAATTAAAGCTGACTCACCCCAGCTGAAGCAGGTGGTAGAGCATCCCAGGGAGCCTGGCCTGCCAACATCCTTAGACTTCTCCAGTCCAGGACAGATAGGAGTGAGTGAGAAGCTGGAGGGGAGAGAGGTGGCTGGAACGCAACAGCCACTCATCATTGCCAGGAGAACTGAGGTTGGGATTATGGTTCAGGTACTCTGAGCATGTGGAAGTCTTACCTAATAGAATTTGTTAATTTATTAATTGCTGGTTTTCCCAAATTAATTCTGTTCCCTCCACCTCTTTTTATCACCCTCTAAGAGGACTCAGTGCTTGCTCATGGGGAAGTATTGCCCATCAAGGGCAACCAAAGTAGTGTATATGGTTTCCCAAGTTTCTGGGTATGGGCTTGAGCTCGTGATAGTTAAGCCTTTAAGAAAACAGAGGGGTTAGACTACCAAAAAAACCCAACTGCAATGAAAGCATGTGGATTATATATACACAAGTGCAAATGGGAGGACCTGCAACTGTCCATCTCCACAGAGTACAAGCAGAGGAAGTGTGTATAGATATGTGCAAGTTCTGGTAGGTGGCAGGCATTTTTTATTCAGGTTTATCACTGACACACAGAAAATTATTTCAGAGTATATTGGCTAGACAATATAAGATTCTATTATTTTTATACTCCTTGAATTTACAATAAAAATATCAAATGACTCAACTGCATAAAGCTTGGAGAAAAAGGATGATTTAGAACATAGAACAGATTTAATAAACTATCACATTTCACTGCAGCTGAGTCTACAACAAACGGTGCAGTCTGGGATATTTTTGAGGGGCTGTCATGAGACAGCACATGGAATGGGTATAGTGCTTGTCATGGGGATGTTACTGGAAATTTCAGTCTGAATTGCTGACTCATACTAACATAATCATGATGCTTATGATGTTGTGGTTTTTTGTGCTGACAATAACAACACAGGGAGTCTTGATACTGTCAAGCCTGTTTAAAGGAATCAACTCAATGGTTCAATCCTGTCTGTAAAGTAGAATGAATCATCTTAGTTAATATGACTCCTTAAGGACATTTCTAACACATAATTTTTAATTTTAATTTCTAACACATAATTTTTTAGTGAATACAAATCATAAATGGGCTGCCTGATGGGGAATGCTTGAGGGGCTTCACTTTCGCTTTTAGGGTTACAGAATAGCTGTGGATCCATTCCACAGCTGCTACTCTGCAGCTTCAGGGCTGCGGTAGCCATGGCAACTGTTGCAAAATTCTGCCCACTAAAGCCTTGAAGTCAGTGTCCAGTGTCGATTGGAGGGGAGCCCTGATGAGAGGAGGTGTGAGAGTTTAGCTAATGGATGAATAACCTCCCCTCCCCACTGCCATGTGAACCACAGAGAGGAACCAGCCAGTTCCAAAGAGTCCAGCTGGTAGGAGCAGAGGCAGCCAAAGTAGGGACCTTTATTCCTTTGGCTGTTAAGTAGGGTGAGAAGATGTCCCGGTTTTATAGGGACAGTCCCGATATTTGGGGCTTTGTCTTATATAGGTGCCTATTATCCCTCACCCGTGCCCTGATTTTTCACACATATGGTCACACTACCATTTAGAGAATTTTCTAGGGGCTTGACTGGACTTCCTTGCCCCTGTGCTGATTGGCTGTTTGCTCCAACCCTCCCTACCCCCAGTCTCTTCATCTCAACTTCACTGTACATGTGCCCCTCTTACCCTACCCCGTCCCACTCACCTCCTTTCCTTTCCTAGATTATCTCCCTAACTAACTCCCCCCCCCCAATTCACCCTATTCCCCCCCACCCCAAATTCTGGAACTACCAAGCCAGTTGCTGCAATTCCATTGTTCACTATGTAATAGTCCTTCTCGCACCTCTGTCTGTCTGGTCTATTTAGATTACACCTTCTTTGGGGTAGGGGCCACCTAATGTTCTGTGTTAGTACAGTACCTAGCACTATGGGGCCCTCACATGTGGTGGTCCATAGGCACTATCATAATAAAGATGGTGTGTTACCTGCATTTCTTTCCAGTCACCATCTCCTATAGCCTGTCCTAACTCCAACACCCTCACCTTTAACACATTTGAATCACAGCTCCCTAGAACCTAAGGTTTCAACATCCTCTTCAATGGCTGTGCTTAATTTGTGCCAGGGCTGAAACTCAGCACCTCTAGGCTTGGCATTTCATAGCTCCAGCACCTCTGGGCTTGCTGCATCAGTTGTGAAAGTAAAAAAATTACTTCAGCCCTGACACCTCTTTCATTACAAATTAAGCACTGTTCAGTGGCCTATTGGCCATGAACAAGTGGACTCAGAGCAAAGCTCAAAGGAATTAAAGAGTTATTAAAGTTAACAAATGATATATTCCTTTGTCAGAAATTCATTTAACCGGTGCAGATAACAGAGGAGAAGAAACAGTATGGAATTATGAAGAATGAGTCAGTTAAGTAGTTGATGCATTTGTCAAATATGCTTATAAGTGGCCAGAACTCCACTAAAAGGGAAAACTTGGCATTGACATTATTAATGGTGGTTTGTGAATACCTCTGCACTAATCACATCACTATTCCAAAGATGTCATTAACTTTGAGCCTATTGCAATGATGCACGACCACATACATGGCCATAGACATACAGCGTGGGGAAAATAAATCGGTACTTACAAGTCAGATTGTGGTTCAAGAGAAAAGCCATCAGCATGGAAAAAAAGAAGCCCTGGGTTCTTTTCTTGGTTCAGGTTCTGTCACTGACTCATTGCAAGTCCATGGGCAAGTCATTTCACTTCTGTGCCTCAACTTCCTCAGATGCCAAATGGGAATACAAATACTTCATTTGTAAAGTACTTTGCTGTTGTACAAAGCTTTTCAGCTGTAGATCTCAAAGTATGATTACTATTTATCATATAAGCTAAAGGGGAATCTCCATTAGCTAGTAGTAGCATTACAGCTTATGGGTCAGATTCTCAGTTGTTGTTAATCTATATTGACTTCAACACTACTTCATTCTCCTTTAATGGCCAAATGATACATGATGAAACAACAACAATCTAGTACACTGATGAGTTGATCTGGTTATATCCCATACAAGGAAGTCATTCACATAAACAGAAGCCAACACGTTACACTATGGTCTGAGTTTTAAAAAATGATGGCTAGATCTCAAAATGTTTGATAATTGAGTGTTGCAAATTCTTGCTTTTTTCGGTTCTGATGATATTTGGTGTTTTTCTTTAAGCCCCAGGTTCTGGAGTCATGTTATTATGTGAGAAACTCAGTACTAATTAAAAAAATATTATTGCCAACCCCAAGTATTCAAAAATAATATCAGGCCCCATAAAATCTTGAAACTAGCTTAATAATGAGATTTAAAAATATTGAAATAAAATAAAATTATGAAAGTAAAAGGCAAAACAATATTTGGTTCTTTTAATTTGCACTCTGTCTTTTGAACATTTAAGATCCCATTTTCGAAACTGAATCCATGAGGGCTATACGCTCCCCCCCACCCCCATGAAAGTTGAGATTTCACACAATTATGTTACTCCAAAAGTTGGGGTTTTAAGAAAAGCACCAAATATTGCTAAACAGTAAACAATGTGGTGGCAAAATTTGCAGATGGTACTTAACTATCTTGAATAGTTTTGTCCCAGACAGACTGTGAACAGCTACAAAAGGATCTCTCAAAATTGGGTGATGTGAAAATAGAATGAATTATATTGAAATTATAATTCATTAAAGAAATGCTACTTGAAGGGTTTGTTGAAATATAGTTGCCAGGAAGAGAAACATTAAGGAGTGTGAGACAATGGGTCCTCAAACTAATTAACTTAGAGCTCCTACTGAGCTAGGAGATTGGTAAACGTTAGTATGCAAATAAGATATGTATGTATATTTGTCAGTTTCTGCTTCCTTTTGTCTCTTATGTTAAATTGGCTTTGGCTTGTCTGTATAAATAAGTTAGCTTGAGCTTTTGCAGGGACTCACATATCTGGGCGCATTGGCAAAGCGCTTTGCTAATAAACAGAGTGGTCTGACAAATTATGTGAGTCCTGAATCTGACTTTGACAGCGATTGGGCAATAAAATGGCAGATGAAATTCAGTGTCGATAAATGCAAAGTAATGCACGTTGCAAAACATAATCCCAACTATACATATGAAATGATGGGGTCTAAATTAGCTGTTACCACTCAAGAAAGAGATCTTAGAGTCATTGTGGATAGTTCTCTCAAAACATCCACTCAATATGCAGTGGCAGTCAAAAATGCAAACAGAATATTGGGAATCATTAAGAAAGGGATCAATAAGATAGAAAATATCATATTGCCTCTATATAAATCCACGGTACGCCACATCTTGAATACTGTGTGCAGATGTGGTCGCCCCGTCTGAAAAAAGATATATTGGAATTGGAAAAGGTTCAGAAAAGGGCAACAAAAATGATTAGGGGTACGGAATGGCTGCCATATGAGGAGAGATTAATAAGACTGGGACTTTTCAGCTTGGAAAGGAGACAGCTAAGGGTGAATATGATAGAGGTCTATAAAATCATGACCGGTTTGCAGAAAGTAAATAAGGAAGTATTAGTTACTCCTTCTCATAAACCAAGAACTAGGGGTCACCAAATGAAATTAATAGACAGCAGGTTTAAAACAAACAAAAGAAAGTATTTTTTCACACAAAGCACAGTCAACCTGTGGAACTCTTTGCCAGAGTGAAAGCCAAGACTATAACAGGGTTAAAAAAAGAACTAGATAAATTCATGGAGGATAGGTCCATCAATGGCAACTAGCCAGGATGGACAGGGATGGTGTCCTTAGCCTCTGTTTGCCAGAAGCTGGGAATGAGCAACAGCAACTTGATGATTACCTGTTCATTCCCTCTGGGTCACTTGGCATTGGCCACTGTTGGAAGACAGGATACTGGAGTAGATGGACCTTTGGTCTGACCCGATATGGCCGTTCTTATGTAACATGTTAAGGCACTTCAGAATTCAACCAGAGCCTAGAAGCAGAGGTATGTGATAATCAAAAACAGTAACAAAAAAACCCATAACAAAGTAAACCAGGGTAACATAACCTATTTTGAGCATAACACAAGTTTACTCAAAATGAATGAGGGCTAAGGTAGGACAAGCTTTGGATTATTTACTACTTCAAAATCAGTTCATCCATCCCCAGTTTTATCTGTATTTAAAAATAAAAATCATAACACTTTGGAACATACAGCTATGTCCTTTCTTCCCTCTTCTCCACATACAGTAGAAAACCCAGGGATCCATTAACCTAATTCATCACTCAAATAAACCACAAGAAGAAATGGAAAAAAGAAAAGGGGATTTGAAGATTAATGCTAGTCCTAAAATATCTGTAAATATCATCCCACACAACCAAATACTGTACCCCTAGGCAATTTTGGATTATTACGTGCATAATGAAAGAGTCATTTTGGTTTTTTTTTTTTGTTTTTTTTTCAAAGTAGGGATGCTTTTAGTTTGAATTCAAGTGAGATGTAGTTATTTTCAATACTGCAATCTATCAGATCACCTATGATGCTTATTGCAATACCAATAATAATAATGAGTATCCTCCTAGAAATTAAACGTTTCAATGAAATGAGGATTCGAAGACTGTCATCAAGTAAATGCCCTCTGCGGATGATTTGGTATACAAGAATCAATAAAGTAATTACTGACTTGGCTGTCTTTGTGTGTATATATGTATACACACAAATATATATATATTTTTACTTTGGCAACCCTTTTATAATGGGAATCAAATTTCAGTTTTCTAAAAGTTAGAGTTTAATTTCTAAAATATGACCATCAAATACTAAAGAATAAAAATGTGATATGTATATTTACAACCACAGATTTTTCAATATTCACAGGAAAATGGTGGACAAGAACAAATGGATATAAACTGTCCAGGAGTAAATTTAGGTTGGAAATTATCAGAAGTATAGTGGGGGCAAGAAACCTTACTGGTTTTCAAATAGATCTTGATACATTTATGGATGGGATCATATGATGGGGCTGTCTGAGAAAGCAGGGAACGGGACTTGATGACCCAGGAGGTCCCTTCCCTTCCAGTCCTATGTTCGTATGATCTTATTTCTGCATGTTGTATGATCCTAAAAACAATAGGATAGCAATGAAAATTGAACTGAAAAGTTTTTTGGGGGGAGGGGGGATTGATTTGTCTGATAAAAGACAGGTACTATATCTGTTTGAAATTAGTTTGATGAACAAATTCAGTGAACTATTGTCTACAAAATATTTTGAAGTTGAAAAGTTAATACAGTTAATTAGAGTGCCTGTGTAAAGAAGACTTTGGACCTATTTTGAGCCCATTCTCAATTACAGAAAGGGCCAGAATCTCAGCTTGTGAAAATCAGTGTAATTGAAGTCAACAGAGGTCCATTTTACACCAGATGAACATCTGGTCCACAGTGTAGCAATGCCAGTGGATCTTTAAAACAACACTGAGGGCTAAAACCTAGTCCCACTGAAGGTAAATTTTACCATTGACTTTAGTAGAACTAAGATTTGGCTCTAAAACTTATTAAATTAGTGCAAAAATAAGTTTGTTGAATATTGCTATTGGCCAGTGATTTGGTAGTTTGAAATCTCGGATTTCAAAACTGGAATTCAGGACTTTTCTACACAGGGGAAAAGCCTGCAGCAGATTGAATGCACCAGCAGTTTCATCTATGGGAGTGCAAACAGCAGTGTGCACCACAGGGCTGTGCTGCAACTTACCCACTAGGAACTTTTTAATTCACACTCACAGTCTCCGCACTGGGGGGTTACAACACAGCACTTTTTTGCACACTGCTATTCACCCTCCCCTGCCCATAGTCTAAACAGCCCGAGTAGACACAGCCCTAGTGTGTAGTAAGTGTGTCCATATAGTAGCTAGTGTGCTTTAAATTCATACCCTAGCTTGCTGTGCACTAACTTTCCTATGGAGACAAGCCCTCGGTTACAAAAAGAAATGTTTATACTACATGCTAATTATCTGATTCCTGCTTCTGTTGGGCCTCACATACATTAGCACCCAGATACAATGCTAATGGATATTTCTGATATAGAATAGAAAGCAGAAGCTTTAGAACATACATTCTGTTAGGAGGTTAACTTGAACACATTATCCTTCTCTTGGCTTGGCAAGAACACAATTTCTGCTTCCACCTTTAGCTCTTAATGTCAGAACTCTGTTAAAAAGATTTAGGATGAATATTCAATTACTTTCTAACACAGAATGTTCTAACTACTGGACTGTGGAAGAAGCTCCCAAGGGAGAGAGTGACACACCGTTGCCTGAGACATTTCAAACAAGTTTGGGCAAAGCATAGGAGAATATAATGTGGAGTACAATCCTGCTCTGGAAGGTGTTCTGATGGCGCTCATTCAGGGATGGCAACCCCCAAATAGAGAGAGACAAGGAACACTTTTTCTTCCTCTCATATCTCTGCCACTCAGAGTCTAAGCAAACCCTTTAACTCCTGGGTTGGTTTGTGCAGCAGTAGCTAGTGTTATTTGCAAATGCATGTGGCAGTTGAATTAAGAATCAGGTGAGAGGTACGATCTTTTTCCTTACTAAGGAAGGAATTTAATCCCTTGCCTGAGAAGTACAATACGGGGCATTGCTCCTCTTTTCAAAAATCACACATTGGTGACAACTAGAAACAACACAATGAAGTAGAGCAAGGACAGTGGGGAAAAGAAGAGGAAGGTCCCTATTTCCGTGCATGAACTTCTATTCAAAATATGATTTTAAAGTATTTACTGTATTCCTGGGTACTACAGTCTTTCATAATCCTCCTAAGATTCAGATACCTGAGTCAACAGTGAACAACTGAAGAACAAGATTGCGTCCTAGACTAATGCAATCTGGACAGATGCTGCAATAATGAATGTTTGAATCAACAGTATGAGAAGTATTGTCCACAGGTGTGCAAATAACAGATTACAAATTGTCTCTGAATTGCCATCACAGGAAGAAAGGCATGTGATCTGAGTGTAAGGCAGGATTTGCACTACAGAAGGTGGTTCATTTGTGTTCTAGAATGAGAGATTTTTTTGCTGCATTGAGCTCTGAGTCTCTGAGTTCTGCACGCGAGTAACGATTTTCGCTGTGTGTCATTTTGAATTGTTGTAAGAATGTGATCTTGGCCATGATAAATCCAAGCATGTCAATCTTATTTTATTAAACTTAACAGCAATATCTTCCAGCTTGCTATCACTCCATCTCTATTTAGGATTATGTATTTTTTGCTATGGACTCTGAGTGATCAGTGAGGCATTAGGGCTGTATATTTGTAACACCTTCAGAAGTTCACCATTTCCATATCAGAGAAAGCAATGGTAAAACAGGAATGAATTTATTCATGAGTCAAATAGTTGGGAACAACAACAAAATTACCTTCTACAATCTACAGATTAATAAAGATGTGGAGGATGCAAGGGCACACTGAAGTGTCTATTGTTGTTATCCTTCTTTTGGTTATATTGAAAACGATCTCTACCTTTTTATATACTGATTCACTGTGTGACCTTGGACAAATCACTTTATTTCTCTGTGCCTCATATCCCCAACTGTAAAATAGGGCTAATAATACTTATTTCATACACCCTTTTTCTGTCTTGTCCATTTAGATCTCAGTCCTGGAAACACTTATACAGGTGCCTATATTTATGCATTTTGAATTCAATGGGGCTACTCATATTAACAAAGTTAAATGTGTGTTAGCAGGACTGTAACTATAAATTGTAAACCTACAGGGCAGGGACTCTCTCAGTATGTGTGGTACAATATATAGTACAATGGGGCCCTGATTGTCTTTGTAAACTCCTGTTAAATAATAATGAAATTTAAACTAGCAAATAGCCATGTAATCTCAGATACAACTATCTGGTGACTTCTGGTAGCTCTTCTCTTTGTAATGGTGACTACTGCATCTCACACCACTATTGTGAGTCTTAAACAGTTGCTTGTAAGGTTCTGAGACCAACAAATTAAAGCATTATAGAAGTATTATTAGGGTTTGATTATTGCTATTAATAATTCACACCTAGCTATTGCTCATGCAACTGGATCCTACAAAGAGCCCCTGTTTATTGCTTTCCTCTTGGCAAACAGAAGGTGCAAGGATTTTCATCATTTTTGCAACAACAACAAAAATTTAATAGTTTCCAACACTTCTTAGGAACACATTTCCCCCCAATTTTATAGCCTTTTATGTCAAAGAGATGATATTGCTACAGCCAATGCCATTTCTCATCTGAACAGCAAGGGATAACTGAGCGTCCCTTCCTGCCACAATGCATATGCCTCACCAACAAAATTGAAGTTAGTGCTCTTAAAGAGTAAATCAGTAGATTTCTTATAAATAAAAATCTTCTGTAAAAATGAACAGTGGAAGATCATTTACTGTTGTGATGAGGATTGTGTGTATTCCTTCCAACACATTATGATAGCTGAAGGGTACAAGAATCCCCTGCTGTATGCATGAGGTTGAGTATTTTCACTGAATTGCTCTGAGCTACTGAAAAGAATTATATTTATAGCCCTTTCACCATTTTACAAGACTAAGGCTCATGTGTACGGGAGAGAACTTTCTTGGGGGCTGGTCTGAGAGTGTGGAATGAACTCCCACAGGAATTGAGGGCCATGGCAAAGCTCACCACCTTCTGCTCCAAGTGCAAGAATCATTCCTCGACCTGCCGTCTCTGATATAAACATGTAGCAATGTGTACATTTTAAAAACATTATTTTCCTCCCTCCCAGTTGCAGAATGCTTCCTGTTATCCCTATTCTGTGGAAAGCTTCAGAATCCTTCTCCCAGCTACTAAGCAGCAAACACATCCCGCTTTTTGTCCCTTAGCTACTGAACGCACCTGCTACACATCTGACAAACATCTAGTTCTTTCTCCCAGTCTCCACAAGTCATCCATCTGGAAATTAGGTTTCATTTTCAGTGGTGGATTAAGATTAAAAGGACGCCCTCCCCACAAAATAAAAAGGTAGTACACTCCTATACCCACAATGCGCCTCCCTTTATTACTTGGTTTACTATCGTCACTTCCAAAAAAAGAAAAACTTTCATCCTAGTTTCCCTACATGAAACAGACACTTCCTCCTGTTTATTCCCACTTTATTCCCCTGTGTAGACCCATGAGACCAAATTTACTCTTTGGTATAAGCAAAGTGAAATTAATGGAGTTCTTCTGTTTACACCAGAACTGAATTCTACCCTGGCTTCTTTCTAATGGATATATTTGCCTGACTCAGACAGCTGGGCCTCCATTCCAAGGAACAGTCTTAATGCACCATCTAAGGAACATCTTAATTCATCATTAACCCTCATCTACATTCATGAGGTAATGTTGTAGCCCCCAACCATATATGTCGCAATACTTCATGAACCAGTGGCCCTCCAACTATGCTGTTTTAGGACATTGTCACCTAGACACATATACACAATTCAGCAAATTAATAATGATATTAATAATATAGCACAAAAACATTTTCTCTGTATCAAAAAAGTATGTGGGGAACAAATGTCCATTAGCTTTGTACGTGGTCTATGCATGAATAAGGACTTTGAACTAATCTGTATACAAGGGTTGTTTGTCAGGGTTTGGAGGTTTAATTGAACTTGTATTCATCTACACTTAGTTTGTTTTGTTTACCTTCTCATATCATTAGCAACCTTATTAAAAAGGAGATACAAATAAACTTTGTCCCGATTACAAAAGAGAATAATTGGATTTTATTAATTCAAGAACTCAGACAATCAATTTAAGAATTGGTACTCTGGTCTCAGCCACCTCATTATTCTTCACATTAATTAATCACAGATATTAATGGGCTTCTTTTTTCATTTACCCTGAATGGAAGGTCCTTTAAAGACCCACTGCTATTTACTTTGGGGAAATAGAACGGGGTCTTAAAATTAATTTATTTATATTTTTTCAAATGAGAAGTTGGTCCCCAAAGTAACAGCAATTGCACTGGGTCTAAATTAAAAATGTAAAAGCTTTCTTTGAGAGAATTCTATTGCATTTATAGTATTGTCTAGTGGTTAGAAACAGGTTCTGGGAGAACAGGACTCCTGGGTTTTATTTTTTATTCTACCACTTGCTTGATATTTGAGCCTGAGCAAATTACTTAGACCAACATTTTCAAATGGGTAGCTTGATGAAAGGACCATGGTAAAGTATTATTAACAATTATGTTGCTGTTAATTTCTTACATATCCAAAATATAATTCTGAGTCTCATAATATAGATACGATGACAATTCTAGCTCTGAGGAGCTTAGATCCTAATATCGGAAATGATATCAGAAGGGTGTAGGGAAGAGGCAGAATGGATGGGGTTAATATCAGTAAGCTAATGCAGTTACGCAATAAGGGTCAATGCACAAGAAAATTAAGCATTTTTAAAAATGCCATAAATGTCTTAGCTGGATAATTTATTATAGGCTCTGTGGAGGAAGTTGATCTTGAGGAAAGATTCTAGAGCTTGGTCCTACAAAATGCTGAGCACTTTTCCCTCCCCTGGAAGTCAATGTCTTTCAGGTTTGAGCCCTTAATAAGGAGAAGTCATGTCATGTCTTTGCAGATCAGAGAAGTCATTCAATTTATATGGAGGGAGTGTCAAAAAAGCAGGAAGGTTGTATGCGAAACGGGCATATGGGTACTACTGAGGCTAGCATCATTGACACACTAGAGGTCTAAGAGTGAATGTGCTAAAAGAAAAAGGTGTTTCATTTGGGAAAGTGATGCTGAATGCAGATTAAGTTGAACAAGTGGAACGTTAATAAACCCTGTGGACTGGCCAACCATGTGGCTGAGTTGCTTCCAACCTAACTCCCCATGTTCCTTGTTCATCAGGTGCCCCCTCAAAAACAGTCTCCCCAGGAAACATTGGCCCACTGATTCTAGTTCTACTGATCATGATACATCTGCCCTATTTTACAAATATTTTAATGTAAATATTCCAGACAGATAGTTGATGCCAAGATCCCTACCCCATTCTCCTTCAGCCCGAGGCTACTAAGACATCGCCAAGTTGGAGTCTTATCTTTACCATAGATTCAGCTGGCTACGTAGTCTTTGAGACAGTTTGATCTCCTCAACATACCGACCATACTGGGAGTGACTTGTCTCCGACTCTAGGAGACTCTCACTGTGGAGTCTCCTCCCTCATTGTGGGGTTGGCCTCCAGATGGTTCTCTGTCTCTCTGTTCTATAGTGATCTCTGTAGGATCTCTTGTTGTCACATGCACAGTCTCATAAGCGCCTCCTGTTCCTTCAGGTCACTTGTCCCTCTTGCATGGTCATCATGTATGACTCCTTTAGTCTATTCCTTCCGGTGTCTCTCTAATGGCTGGATACTCACAGCAGTGCCTGTCTCCAGGACAGGTAGGTCCTTGGCTGACCTGTCATACTCTAGTTTCTGTTTTCTGTGACATGGTCATTTTCTCTCTGAGTTGTCTCCCATCATTGGTAGCAGGGTTTTGATCCTTTGTCCTATCAGTGCCTGTACTGGACTGTTTTGTCACCCACCTTCTGTGACAAAAATGCTAACTAAAGGTCTGAAGCAGAACAAACAGCCTGGTGTAACAATCTTTAACTGTTTTCACAGCTGATTCCACCTTACCATTACTCTGTGGGTATGCTGGGGAGATGGTGTACTGGTCAAATTCCCATTTGCACAAAAAGTCCTTGAATTCTTCCAAGGAAAATGTGGGTCTATTGTCAGTGAATACAGTATCCAGAATGCCATATCTCTTGAAGTAGCCCTTCAATTTGTCAATCACTGATTTGTTTCTTGTATCAGGCAGGGCATCAACTCCCCCCAAAAAATCAGCAGAAATCCAATTTTGAAGACAGAGAGCTATTGTCCCTTGGCCTGTGCCACTTCCTGCAGCCCCCATTGGCCTAGAATGGTGAACCGTGGCCAGTGGGAGCTGCAATCAGCCGAACCTGCAGACTCTGCAGGTAAACAAGCCATCCCAGCCCATTGGCAGATTTTCCTGATGGGCCACATGCTAAAGGTTGCCGATATCTGATCTAACACAATGCTCAGATGTAAGGCACTTTTTTTTTTTTTTTTTTGCAATGGGCTTAAATTTCAGCATGGGCGATTTAGGTTGGACATTAGGAAAAAACTTCCTAACTGCCAGAGTAGTTAAGAACTGGAATAAATTGCCTAGGGAGGTTGTGGAATCTCCATCATTGGAGTTCTTAAGAGCAGGTTAGGCAAACATCTGCCAGGGATGGTCTAGATAATACTTAGTCTTGCCTTGAGGTCTCTTCCAGTCCTATGATTCTATGTTAATTGAGTCAGTGTTCTGATGTCCTTCCCCCTACTCATTGATGTGGAGTATATATGCCCTGCTCAGGGTGATAGCTAACACCAGTAATTGTCCTGGACAATATCTCATCTCTACCTGGTACTGCTGGAGACAAATCAACATATGCTTTGATCTCTCTGGAACACTAACAAGGGAATTTGACATGACTGTGGCTAGTGGGTTGCGTCTGGTTGCCCTATTACTGAATGGCCATAGGCGTTCTGATTTATTGTTTCTTCAGTCCAACTATCACAGCCAGGAGCTCTCTTTTTTTCTATTTGGGTGTATCCCTGATCAGTCTCTCACAGGGGCCTACTGACATAAGTGACTGGCTGCTCTTGCAAAAGAATATCTATTATCATTTGTTTCAGATTGTCAGATACTTATTGGTGTTGACTTGCCCAGTCCCACTTAACATCCTGCTTTGAGTTGATATATAGTTATGTATGATATATGGGTTCCAATATGACAGCCAGGTGTGGACACAACTTGGACAGAAAATATATCATTCTTCTGAAGTGCTGTCCCCTTTTCACATCCACTGGAGCTAGCATGTCTCAGACTGTCTTGTTCTTATTGGGATCTGCTTTCAGTCCCTCTGCTGTGAGCAGATGTTCAATGCATCTCCTTCATGCTGTTTGAGTTGCATTTTTTTCCGGGCTGAGATTTATATCCTTGCGCCAGCATCACTGTAGAAAAGCTTAGTTTTTTTTCTGCCACTTAGTATCATTCAGCTTCTCTATCATTGCTCCTTTCACCTACAAGAAGGGGATATCTACAACTATTTTCACATTAGGCAGTGACCAAATGTTGTCAGCATGCTCGACTCTTTATCCAGGCTTATGTGCCAAAACTGGTTTCTCACATCAACAGACCATAAAGATTCTGGCTTCCAAAAGTTGTGGCCAGACGTCACCAATTGTGGGAAGCGTACAGTGGCATCTTTTCAATTCCCAGTTCAGTGGCTTTGGCTCTATGCAGATGCATAATTTTTTGGATGTCTTCTTTACCACCACCATGCTGCTTGCAAGGCTGTGCTGATCTCTATAGGTGCTATGAGAGACCCCTGCTCTGCAAACTTTCTTGCTCCTTGTATACTGGATTATGTAGTTCCCCTATAATTTTCCTTTATGGTAAATATACAGGTTCTACTGTGGAATCTACTTCCACTTGTAGCTGTCCTTCAAGGCACCCCTGTGACTTGCACTTTTACTTCTTGAACTGCAGCTCTAAAATTCTGATGCTACACCCATATCAGATCCAGGGTTTTTCTGACTGTATTCCCGAATGTCTCTGATGCTTACCACAAACTTTAGTTGGTACCATCAGTAACAAATCCAAAAAGTAACAATGAGGTCACATTTTCCTACAAGGTTGTGTTATGCTCTCATTGTACATTATTAGACTGTACCTAATAACGGGGGTGTCTGAGTCCAATTCACCTTGAGGAATAGCATTGCAGAAGACCTGCTATCCAGCTGAAATCATACAGGGCATTTTCCTGTTTAAAATTTTTGCATGCACATATTGTCCTTTGTTGCTTTCCAGTCCTAACAGCCTGAATCTGATTATGCTCTCAGATTCAAGGAGAAAGTCATGATGTCATCACTGTTTGATGTGGCTTTCCCTCTTGTACAAGTCTGACTAATTCTTTTGATTCTTGCACACACTGAAAGTGGTTCATCTTGCCATATTCCTTGCAATGTCATCTTAATGCCAAGCACTTCTCTTTTTACTCACTCATGCTATTCCCTAAAGTAAATGCATTCACTGAACATTTGACACCCTGGCCACCTGCTCTCCTTTGCTGTTGTCTCATGCATTTCCTTATAGGGAAGTTGTGCCTCTGAGGGCTTGTATCCTTTCTCTTTAGGCTTCAGCTGTGTGCCTCATGTTTAAGCATTTGTTTAATGTGGGATCACCCTTCCTAGATTACCCACTCCTACAGGTGGTGATCCTAAGTGCCACAGACTATCCTGTCCTGAATTAGAGGTCTGTCAAGTCTCAGAAATTGCATGTAGCAGGCACAGAAAGGGTGTGTAATGGAGTAACATTAGGGTGTATCTCCTCTTCGGACTGGTCTCTAGTGAAAAACCTGTGTTGTTGCCAGGACTGGCACACAATATTTTGGCACCTGAGGCGGGGAGCTCAAATGATACCCCTATGCCCCCTTGCTTGGGCCAAAACTTTGAAACTCTGGGTCCTACTGGTAACTCTCAGTTCAGATGCTGCTACCATGTTTCATTAGCAAAGTGTGAAGCTGAATGCAGCTTTGGTAGAACTTTATTAAATCCTGTTTACTGCTGTCCATGTGGGTGTGTTGCTTCCAGCCTAATGCCCCATGTTACCTGTTTTCCTGTTGTCTCGTAAATAACTGTCCCTCCAGAAAACATAGATCCTCTGACTCCAGTTCCACTTATGATACAAAAGGCAGATATGTGGACTGAGGCAAAAATATGGAAGGACTTAAAGAGAGAAGTCTCAGAACAGATGCTGTGGAAAAGGGGGAGCCAATGGAGGGAACCAAAGGAAAGCGTCAAATTGATCAGCAAGAAAGACAGTATGTTTTGTGGACCAGAAGAGGCTAAATGTGGGTATGCAGGAGGCCTAAGAGAAGGAGGTTACAATAATGAAGAGAAGATATGTTAAGGGCCAGGAAAATAATTTTATTTGTCTAGAAAGAAAGGGAAAAAAAGTCAGATCTTAGAGAGGATGATGAAGAAATGCTAGGATTTGGAAACAGCTGGAAGAATGAAGTAAGGGATAGGGGAGACTCAAAAATATCCTCCACCTAACAGTCTTGAGTGACAAAAGGGAAGGCTTGTTGTTCAGTAGGGACAGGCTATGGGGAGTGTTTCAAAGAAGAGATCAGGGGTAGAGTTGGGAAATTTTTTAACTAAATTGTTTATTCACTGAAAAATGCAGCTTCGATTGGTCTGAAGCTATTCACAAATTTGACAGAATTCACAGAATACTTTTGACCACAGCGGTTTCAGCCAAAGTTTTCAAACGGCTCTGTGCCTCTGTTTCCTCATGTGTAAAATGTGGATGATAATACATCCCTATGTAAGAGGAGTATTGTGAAGACAAAATCACTAATGTTTGAAAAGTACTTTGAGATGCTCAGATGGAAAGTGCTGTATTAAATGCAAAGACTTTTTTAAAAAAATCTGAAACTATGAAAGCAGAGGTGGAGAAGAAAGGAAAAAAATAGAGCTTCTATTGCATGATCCCCACAGGGAACATTCAAATGCATGAAGGAACATAATGAGAGGATCTCTGCTACTTCAAGAAGTCACTGAAGCACACATGGTAAGTAAAAGTGACCTGTAAAGTGGGTGCATGTCTTGCAGTTACACAGACTTTCTTCCCTCCTTCTCTGACAGGCCTAGAGGGAACATAAAAGTTTCTTTGTGAGTTAACAATTTATATCTATTTGAAATATAAAAACTAGAGAGAAGATTAGAGAGAACAGAGTCTTCTTCTATCCTGCTTTCATCGTTGCAGGTAGGATGCTTGGCCTTTAAAAAAGATCAACTGAATAAAATTAAAAAATACCATTGTATAGTAATTATTATGAGGGTCAGTATGGTACCTGAGATGGAGAGCACAGATGCCTTGCACAGATCTATGCTTCTATTAGTACTGTATTCAGCCATCTGTATGGGGTGTATGTGTGTGGGGGAAAATCTTTGCAATTATTTTATTTTATTCTCCCCAATAAAAGCAATGCTAAATAATAAAACTAACATTTCTAGAGCACCCTTCATCCCAAGGATTCAAGGAGTGCTTAACAAACTTCAGTTTATATACAATCTACATGCAGCAATTGCTTCAATCAGCTTATCATTGTACAACCACAGTGCACATTAGTTCAATATAGGAAGGGAAGAAGAATAACTGTAATGTCAGCAAAGGGAATTTAAGTAGGCACAGCACAATTAACAATGTTGGGACTTGGCCACTAAACTGGGACTAATGCCCTACTTTTGCAAAATTGCCATGGGATATTTGATGACCATTGGCTTGTGCAAGAAGTAATATTTTAAATGACAAAAGTGTAAAATGTTTAAGAAGTTTTCATTATTTGTAAATTAATTTCTCTGTTAGAGATGCCAACAAAGAAAAACACATAGTAGTGAAGACTATGTTTTGTCAACTTCAGGATACACTTCAAAAATGAAAGAAAACTATAGAATCAGGTCATATATCTTCTCCTCCTGACATTCTCTACCAAAATATCCCTTTGGCCTAGGAAGAATGTGTGTACCTTCATTTTCCAGATTGGGTACGTAGCCACATTGTGCTAAAGTCACTTGCCAAAAGTTAGAGTAAGTTTGTGACAACCTCTTTTTAAAAATTACTTCAAATTTCCATATTTATAAGAGCTGGTTAGAAAATTGAAAATATAATCTTGTCAAATATAGGAATATATTTTGTTTTATCTTTAAAATCTTTCTTTCACTGGACATTTTCCAATTATTTCTAATACTTAGGCCAACTTTAAAATAGGCCCTATGCATCTTTATTAAGTATTTTAATCTTGATGGTGCTCAACAACTGACTGGATTGGTTCCAAAGAGTTCCTGCCCTCAAACACATACATGCTACAAAGAGGGAAAAAAAGACAAGACGAGACAAGATGCCCCGGGAGATGAAAAGTTAAATTAGAATATTTTTATTTTGGGACTACCAGATTTTCATTAGAGGCTTGTACAATGCCTAAAACAAAAGGACCTCAATACCAGATTGGATTCCCGAAGGCATTACCGCAATACAATAAACAAACAACAACAACAGTGTTCCTTTTGAACAGGGAAATGTGATTCATTTGAAATAGTCTCATTCCATTTCAAATTGATTGCCACTAGCTTTACCTCAACATTTATGGTGATGTGCCTAATTCATTACATATTTCCACATACTGTGGACATCAGAGAGCTTGAGCTACTAGGGTTTTTCTTTCCCCCCCCCCTTTGTGGCGGTTCAATGATGAGACAGAACACAGCTTTTTCCAAGCAAGCAGGCTGGCAGCTGAAATGGGCTGAGCCCCCCCAGCTTTCAACCTTTTCCTTTTATTATATTCCTCCCCCTTATGCATTACATACTTCTACTGCAAAAAGATACAACAAAGGAATGCATGACGTTGATTAATATTCTTACTTACTAACTTATCTACTACAATCCTGGTTCTCAGACCTTGAGCCCAGGCTAAGAAAGCTTCCCACGATCACTGTCTTATAATCAACTTTTCATGGTTCATATCTAGTTTTTGTCCTTGGATAGAAGTAATGTGTGCATTGCCTCTACAAAACAGCCAGAGTGTGCTCTGACTGTTTCCAGGTAGAATAACTAAACATGAACCCTTCACCCCCTTCAATGAGCCGAACATGCTAATTTAAATTTTCCAGCTCAGGTGACAAAGAAAAAAATATAAACCACCCTGTTCATTTTAGTTGAATAGCATTATAGCAGAACAAAATCCATTTCTAAACCATGCATCCTGAGCCTTTTGTGCGGGGGGGCTGGGAAATGCATGGCTAACAAAATCACATTCCTCTTCTACCCCTTGGCATTTCTGAATTAAAAGATAGTTCAAATGATATCTCACTAGGAAAAAAATTACAATGACAAACAGTAAAAAGACACTTTAGCTTAAATCTTTGGGAAATCAAAAATAAGGCTTTGCACTCCAAAAGGTGGATCTTGCCTGGGGGAAAGTCATTGCAGCAATTTCTAGATAAAAATCAATGTTGGAAGAAAAAAAAATTGGGCAATAGTCAGGGACTATGATAATGAACTTTGGCATGCAATTAAGTAGGGAATACTAAGCACTTCAAAGCTTCAGTTATGTATAGACCACATCAAAGCTGTCTGTCAACTGTCTTTGAAGAAAAAACATTTTCAGTGCTATTTTCCTTTCTGTTCTGCAGTCTGGTTTTTTTTTCTTCCTTCTTCTTTGAGAGTTCTGACAACTACTGATGACAACCTTTCAATCAGCAAATCAATGGGTGGACTCTACAGTGTAATGGCTGGGGGAAACACTTAACTTTTTATATGGAAGTTCAACTTTCATGTTCGTGTGGTGTTTACTGATATCTGATTATTTAGAACACCAGTTATTCTTGGTCTCAGTTTGGGAAGGAATCTTGCTAATATATTGAGTGTGAATCACAAAATATTTTGCATCTAAAGATACAAAGTTGATAGACAAACTTCATAGAGGAACATTTGGGATGTATAGCTGCTGTGCTCATTGTAATCTACAATTTGGATATTGCAAAAGATGAAAGTGTAAAACCTTTGTTTACTCTTAACTAGTATAACAAATCTGTGGTCAAATAGGACTTTATTACACACACCGTGGCCACTCAGAACATGAGGGTGAAAGCAGTAAAAGAATCCTCTTTTTCTCAAAGAATAGTCCCTCCTACTTGAAATAAAGAGACAATGAGGCCAACAGGAAGCAGAACATTTGACTCAGTTTGAACCAGGAAACTGAGTTAGGCTTGGAAGGATTTGATTTTTATGTAAATGCCAATTTCAACATACACAAACCAACAAAAAATATTTCCAAGAGATAATAACCAAAATTTAAAAATAGACTAAAGAAAAATGCTGCTTGAAAACTTCTTAGTGTTTGATGTAAGGATACTTACTTTGTATATTTTCATATGTGTTGTTGACAACCTGTGTTTTAAAGAGTATAAAGTTTTAACTTTTGACTCTCAGGGAATGTGTACACTGTAGTTAGACATCCACATCTGTCCTGTATCAGCTGACTGGAGGTCACAGGGCTTAGGGTAAGGCGCTGTTCAATTGCAGTGTAGACATTCATTCTTGGGATGAAGCCTGGACTCTAAGGCACTGAGAGGTAGTAGTGTCCTACAGGTTGGGCTGAAGCCTGAACCAGAACATCTACACTGCATTTAAAAAGCCCTTTAGTCCAAGTCAGCTAGCACAGGCCAGCCATAGGCAGAGCCGTCCCTAGGGTATGGCAAATCAGGGCAACTGATCTGGGCCCCGGGCTCTGGGGGGCCCTGCACTTCATAAGGAGGTGGGCAGGGAGGTGAGCAGGGGGACAAGGAGGAGCCCCCCTACCAACCTCCCCTCCCTCTAGCGGCTCCTTCCTACTGGCAGGCCCTGCCGATCAGTGCCTCCCCCTCCCTCCCAGTGCCTACTGCTGATCAGCTGTTTCACCGCATCTGGAGGCACTGGGGGGGGGGGAGGAGCGAGGGTGCAGTGTGCTCATGGGAGGAGGCGGAACTGGGCAGGGAAAGGGCGGGGAAGGAAGAGGTGGGGTGGATCAGGGGTGGGGCCTTGGGGGAAGGGGTGGAGTGGGGGCAGTGCCTGGGTGGAGCCAGGGAGCAGCTACCGCCGGTAAATAGAAACTCAGCACCTATGTCCTGGGCCCCGCACCCTCATCAGGATGGCTCTGGCCATAGGTGTCTAATTGCACTGCAGACATACCCTCAACATCTATTGTCATTAAATAATTGTTGTCTGACCCCCCCTTCAACTGTTAAAATTTATAATCAATAACAAAATTTAAGTGTTAAATATTTTGCACAACTGTGAACATTTGATAAAATGGAAAAAAATAATGAACATTAGTAGTATTAATCAAAATGATAAAAATACACAAAATTGCACTTACGCCTAAACAACGACAGTCCACATTCACATTTCTTTGGAGTGAGGGCCGCTTTCTGATTCTCTTGCAAATTCCACAGGGTTCTTGTGTCTGGATTCCAAAGAAATGTTTGAATTAAGAACATATTTTAATTCAAATATTTGTTCTCTTCATTTTTTACTATTTTACTCTACAGTAGAGCTGAGAGGCTCCAATTGAGACTTTGCTAGATAGGGTATAAACAACTGTTTTGTCTATTTTGATTATTAACTAAGAAAGAGTGGAAGAAAGAAAGAATGACTATTATCATTTTACAAATGGGGGAAGTAGGACCAGGAAGCGTATGGTAGAGCTAGTAACAGAACATGGATATTCTGAGTTATAGCATGTTGGCCAAACCACAAAACCACTTTTCCTCTCTTCATATAAGGCTCTCTTATACAATATAACATTTAATGTAAGCAAGGTGAAGATGAAACAAATGATGGGACTACTGGATTGCCAAACTGATTGCTCAATGACCAACACCAATCAGCATAGTGACACTTAACATTGTCTCACCGCTGTCTTTCTATCATTTTGTCTCACAGCTGTCTTTCTGCGTGTGATAGTTCACAAGATATTGGACCTTCAAATCATTCGTGTTCCTTGGATCTGAGATTAGTTTTTTGATACTGGTAAATACTGAATATATGTAAGGGGACTCTTGCCCCCTTACTAACATTCAGTGGGGGTGTTTTAGTTTCTAGCTCCCAGTACTAAAAAGGGGGAAGGGGCGATGGGGAATCAGGACCCTGAGACTGACAGTCCCCAGGAACAATGGGGAGAGGCCAGTGCTCCAGGTCAGCCTGAATAACAGGGCGGGCAGGCTAATCAGGGAGTCAGGTGGCCAGGGAGGCCCCGTCCTCGGTGTGAGCTGGATTTGCCTGGGTCAGACAGGGTGGGGCCAAGGTAAGGAGAAAACGGGGGCCCAAGCTGAGCTGGGGAGCAGAGCTGTGCCAGATCCAGAGGCACCAGAAAAGCAGCCCAGATAGAGCAGACCCTGTCCTGAGAGCAGAGCTGCAGCCCCAAAGCCAGAGGCACAGCCCAGAGAGAGCAGACTTGCCCTGGGAGCAGAGCTGCAGCAACCAGAGTCAGAGGGGCCAGAAAAGCAGCTCATGAAGCAGCTCAATGCTGGGAGCAGAGTCACAGAAGCAGCCTGCAGAGCAGACCTGTCCTGGGAGCAGAGCTGCAGCAACCAGAGCCAGAGGGGCCAAAGAAGCAGCCCAGGGAGCTGGAGGCAGAGCAGCAACAGCAGTGAAGAGACAGAGTGGTGGAGCTGGGGCTGGAGCAGTCTGGAGCTGGGTGCGGTGAGCAGCTGGGGAGACCGAGGGGGACCCTGGGCAGCGGGCCCAGCACAGGGAGACGCCTCAGCCAAGAGGTTCTGCAGGCCAGGCTTGGATCGTAACCCTGACAGAGCGGGGGCAACACTGGGAAAAAGGGTCCTACCACTTAGAGCCTGAGAGCGCGTGGCCACCACCAGAGCGAGTGTCCAACCCACAGCATCCCTGCAGCACAGCCAGGGCCTGAGAAGAAGGCCTGGGACTTACAAGGAACAGACTGTGAACTGCCCTGACATTCCAGAGACACTGTTTGTGATGTTCTCTGCCACAGAGCGGGTTGATGTGTTTCCTTTAACCTTTCCCATTTTTCCTTATTCTTTTTAAAATTAATTGTTGATTAAATAACTTGCATTTGCTTGTATGTAATAGTCAGTGGGTCAGAGAAGTGCAGAGAGAGTACCCTTGAGTGGGGACACCCTTGCCCCTGTCCTAGGTGACCACAGCAGGGTTGGGGGTTGAGCCCCTAGGAATCCTGGGTCCAGCCTTGTTGGGGTTATGAGGACTATGCCAGACAGGAGAGTGGAAGGGGAGCCCTCAAGGGCAGGGAGGCCACTGGGTAAAGGAAGTGGGAGCGAGGACTCGGATCCTTTCGCTAGCCCACTTGCCTGGGGTAGTGCAGAAGCCAGGAAAGTTCCCCACAATAGCGGGACTATTCCCCCGCTTACATATAGCAACCTTTGGACTTCAGACTTTTGCAATTTTCAATCTCTGTTTTTCAAATTCACAGGAACAGAAATGCCTCTACTTTCTCTGGAATATGATCTCTTCACTTAAGAAAGGAGGAGGACCTATATTATTACTTAGCTTTGATACAGAAGAGAGATGAGTAATGGTGGTAGTATTTAGGAGGGAATCAACTACATTGAAAGAAAAGGTAAGGAAACCGTGGGGATAGGATAGGAGAGGAGAAGGTAGGAGGGGTTGGTTGGGAGTGAAGTTCAGGTAAAGAGACTGGGTCAGGGGAGGAGGGAGTGGGAGGTGGACGATTGGAACAAAGAATGAATCAGCATAGGGCAGACAAAGTAATAAAACAATCAGAGGTCCAAAAGGTCTCTGCTTTATCTGCTTCTGGTTCTACTGCCTTAAGTGTTTGGCTGGTTGCTCTCTGCAATTCTTCCCCCAAAACCACATGCTAGGGGAGGCACTACCTGGGTCCTAGTGCCCCAGAGATGGTGTGATCTCCACTGCACAATTCTAGGTTCAGGGGGGTCCTAGGTGGAAGGGTGGCCATGTCTGGGCCTCATTTTACTTCCTTCCTTCCTTCCCCACCCTGTGCAGCAGTCTCTGCTCTGGCTGCTCCTTTTTTCTACTTGTTGGCTCCCAGCAATTCCCTATTGGTTTGCACATTACTACTAAGGTATCTAAGCTAACTCAGTTCTTGTAATCCTTTGCCTTTTAAAGTCATGCTTGATTTGGGAGGTGCTGAGGTTCACATTAGGTTAGTTTTTTTCATAACTGATTATTAACCACATCTTTTTTGCAATGCTGAAATACAGTTTTTCAGTCTTTACTTGCAAGTTGGTGGTTTTGTCACTTGGAAGAGTTAGGTCATCAAAATCTAGATATTCTAGAGTTTTGGTGGTGAGCAATGTGATGACTGTGTTGTATCCATCTACACATTTTCCTCACAATGTTGTTAGTGGCAATGTCAAACATTAGAAGTGAGAATGCATCTTGGATTGACAGCAAGTGTTGATGTTGAACCACTTGCTCAAGTCTGCATTTACTTTATTTTAACTGGGCATGGTGTGCTTTGATAAAAAGCTTTGATGAAAATAGTTATTTTTGTTGGCATTACCATCACACTTCTAGTTATCCCAGAATGAATTACACTGGAGACTGTCAAGTGCTTTATTGCAATCTATGAAGTTTGATTTATATCACAAACGAAATAGATTCTCGGCCTAGTGTGTAATGGATGTTAGTCCACATCAGAAAGAAAACACTGCACACACAGGGGGTCCTTATGGAATGAAAGGGATATTGCTAGCAGGGGAAAAGGCCCCATGGCAGAAGTGTGGAGGGAAACCATATCCATCTTGCTTCAACTTGTACAAAATGCAGTCCAAAATATGAAAAAATTAAAAATGTCTGCTAAGGCTACAGTTTTTCAAAGTTGTCAGTTCAAGAGAAATTTGCATGGGACTGGCTTTTTATTCTGTGTCTATACAGTACCTTTCACAATAGCATTCATGGCGGGGCTCCTCAGTTCTACCACACTACTAATTCATAACAACAGTGTGATGAAGGAGAGAAACTGGCCAATAGCATGGCTGGGGTTGAGGAGAGACTTTGGTCCCAGCTATCTCCCACCCCATTATACCTGCAGCCAGTGCCAGGCCTGGACGGGAGAGGAAATGAGACAGCCTGGCTCAGTTTAGGGCTGACTGGGGAAAGTCAGGAGCTAGCTACCGCCCTACATGATAGGAAGCATCACTAGCCTGCCAGCCAATGCAGCCACCAGGGAGTACATTCTGTGTCCCAGCCAAGGGAGACTGTGAAGGAGACCTATGATCCTCTGGCAAGTGAGGTAACTGAGTGACTGCAGCCAAGAATTGTTGTGGGGTTCAGCTGCACCAACCATATGACTGCCCTGACTGAAGGAGCCTGGGACCATGGCAAGGCACCAACCAAGATCCACGAGCAGGTGCCACAGGAGTCAAGCCACACCAGCAAGTTGAAACTGTAGTCAGAAAAAAAAATTGTCAGATACATAGATTAACACTTTTTTGGGGAAGAGTCAACATGGTTTCGTAAAGGGAAATCATGCCTCACCAATCTGCAAGAATTCTTTGAGGGGGTCAACAAGAATGTGGACAAGGGGGAATCCAGTGGATATAGTGCATTTAGATTTCCAGAAATCCTTTGACAAGGCCCCTCACCATAAGCTCTTAAGCAAAGTAGGCTGTCATGGGATAAGAGGGAAGGTCCTCTCATAGATTGGTAACTTGTTAAAAGATAGGAAACAAAGGGTAGGAATAAATGGTCAGGTTTCAGAATGGAGAGAGGTAAATACTCGTGTCCCTGAGGGGTCTATACTGAGCCCAGTTCTATTTAACATATTTATAAATGATCTGGAAAAAGGGGTAAAACAGTGAGGTGGCAAAATTTGCAGATGATACAAAACTACTCAAGATAGTTAAGCCCCAGGCAGACTGTGAGCCAAAAAAGGTTCTCTCAAAACTAGGTGACTGGTCAATAAAATAGCAGATGAAATTCAATGTTGATAAATAGAAAGTAATGCACATTGGAAAACAATCCCAACTATACATATAAAATGATAGGGTCTAAATTAGCTGTTACAACTTGAGAAAGATCATGGAGTCGTTGTGGATAGTTCTCTGAAAACATCCACTCAGTGTGTAGTAGACAAAAAAACCGAACAGAATGCTGTGAATAATTAAGAAAAGGATAGAAAATAGGACAGAAAATATCATGTTGCCTCTATATAAATCCACTGTACTCCCACATCTTGAATACTGTGTGCAGATGTGGTCGCCCCATCTCAAAAAAGATTTATTGGATTTGGAAAGGGTTCAGAAAAGGGCAACAAAAATTAGGAGTATGGAACGGCTTCGGTATGAGGAGAGATTAATAAGACTGAGACTTTTCAACTTGGAAAAGATGACTAAGGGGGGGAATATGATAGGTCTATAAAATCATGACGGGTCTGGAGAAAGTAAATAAGAAAGTGTTAGTTACTCCTTCTCAAACCAAGAACTAGGGGTCACCAAATGAAATTAATAGGCAACAGGTTTAAAACAAAGAAAAGAAAGTATTTTTCCCCCACACAAAGCACAGTCAACCTGTGGAACTCTTTGCCAGAGGATGTTGTGAAGGCCAAGACTATAACAGGGTTAAAAAAAACTATATAAATGCATGGAGGCTAGGTCCATCAATGGCTATTAGTCAGGATGGGCAGGGATGGTGTCCCTAGCTTCTGTTTGACAGAAGCTGGGAATGAGCAACAGGGAATGGATCACTTGATGATTACTGTTCATTCCCTCTGGGGCATCTGGCATTGGCCACTGTTGGAAGACAGGATACTGGGCTAGATAGATCTTTGTTCTGACCCAGTATGGCCGTTATGTTCTGACATTGTGTTCATCTATGTGTCTGATAATTATGTTATTTACTACAATTTCAACCAATTTGCCTGGTACCGAAGTTAGGCTTACTGGCCAATAATTGCCAAGATTGCCAGAGGACTCTTTAAAAAAAAAAAAATCAGCGTTATATTAACTGTCCTTCAGTCATCTAGTACAGAGGGTAAGTTAAATGATAGGCTGCATACCACAGGGAGTACTTCTGCAATTTTAAATTTGAGTTCCTTCAGAACTCTTGGATGAATACCATGTGGTCCTGGGGACTTATTACTGTTTAATTTATCAATTTGTTCCAAAACCTCCTCTAATGACACCTCAGTCTGGGATAGTTCCTCTGATCTGTCACCTAAAAAAATGGCTCAGGTGTGGGAATCTGCCTCTCATCTCTTCAATGAAGACCATTACAAAAAATTCATTTAGCTTCTATGCAACAGTCCTGTCTTCCTTGAGTGCTCCTGTAGCACATCATCCATCCAGTGGCTCCACTGATGTACTTAAGATTGCTAGTTGCTCTTCACATTTTTTTGGCCTGCCTAATTATACTTTTACACTTGACTTGCCACTTTTATACTCTTTTCTATTTTTCCCTCAATCAGATTTGACTTCTGGGGTCTACACGATGTCTTTGTCTCATTATCTCTTACTCTGTTTAGCAATGATGGTATTTTTGGACCTTTTACGGTTTTGTTTTTTTGATGGGGTGGGGGAATATACATATAGTTTTAGCATTTACTGTGGTGTTTTTAAAGAGCTTCCATACAGCTTGCAGGCATCTAACTTTTGTCTGTTTTTTAATTTCTGTTCAAACAGTTCCTTTGCTTCCGTGTAGTTCTCCTTTTTTGAAGTTAAGTGCTGTGGTGGTTGGTCTGTTTGGAATTCCCCCCCTTTATAAGGATCTATATTTAATTATATTATGGTTGCTATTACCAAGTGGTTCTGTTCTACTCATCTCTTGGATGACCTCCTGAGGTCCCTTCCAACCCTGATATTCTGTGATTCTATGATCAGATCCTGTGCACCGCTTAGGACTAAAGCAACAGTTGCCTCTCCCATTGTGGATTCCAGAACTAGCTGTTCCAAGAAGCAATCGCTAATGGTGCTTAGAAATTTTATCTCTGCATCCTGTCCTGAGGTGAAATGTTTCCACTCAAAAATGGAGAGAGTTGAAATCACCTATTATTAGCTTTTCTGTTTTTGTAGCCTCTCTAATCTCTGAGCATTTCTCAACCACGATCACCAGTCTGGTCAGGTGGTTGGTAGTATATTGTTACTGCTATACTATTATTAATCAAGCCTACTCTATCTGTAGAGATTCTATGGTACAGTTTAATTCATAAGAGATTATTATATTGGACTCTCTGCTTTCTTTCAAATATAGTGCCACTCCACCACCAGCATGATACTCTGTCATTCCTATATATTTTGTACACTGGAATGATCATGTCCACCTAATCATCATTCCACCAATTTTCTGTGATATCAATATCCTCATTACTTATTATACATACAATCAAAGATGAAAGTATCAATGAGTGAGGAGTCTACTGACAGAGTGAAGTACAGACTTATAGTCCTGGAACTTAATGTACACTTAATGTTAGGGGGAGCTCTCCTGCAATTTAGCAAAACTACTCCTTTTATAGTCTGTTATAATACCAATTAAAGTTAAACGTCCCCTTACCTTAATTACATGTCCACCACCTCCTTAGTGGCTCTTTACATTACGCATTATTCAAACTAACTTCTGCACAAATGTCTCTCATAATATCAGTATAGATAGCATTTTAATAATATTCACAATTCTTAAAAAACTCATTAAAACCTTGCTCACAGTTTAAACCAAAACTTAACTACAACATAACCTTAGGTTATGTCCTTCCTAACTTCAGTTTCCCTGTCTTATTGTCTCCAGCTTATTTCCTTCTTAGATACTCCTCTACATTTAAATAACTTCAATACTCCTCTACACTTAAATTACGTATTGTATTACTGTAGTACTTACGATTGCCGGTGATGGAACAGGACCCCATTGTGCTAAGCTCTGTAAAAATGCAGAAAGAAATGAACAGTCCCTTCCCTAAACAGCTTACAATCTAAGAATAAGACAAGACACAGATGGATAAGTGTGGCCTATGGGATGATTTAGGTTAAGAAATAAAGTAGGCTAACGTAGGCCAAAGCAGAAACGAGGAGTACTTGTGGCACCTTAGAGGCCAAATTTATTTGAGCATAAGCTTTCGTGGGCTAAAGCCCAATTCATCAGATTCATTCAGTGAGAATAGATAAAATGAGGGTTGCCATACCAACTCTTAAAGAGACCAATTGATTAAGCTGGGCTATTATCAGCAGGACGGGGGGGGGGGGGGGGAGAACCTTTTGTAGTGATAATCAGGATGGCCCATTTCAAACAGTTGACAAGAAGATGTGAGTAACAGGAGGGCGGAAATTAGCATAGGGAAATAGTTTTTAGTTAGTGTAATGACTCATCCACTCCTAGTCTTTATTCAAGCCTAATTTAATGGTGTCCAGTTTGCAGATTAATTCCAGTTCTGCTGTTTCTCATTGGAGTCTGTTTTTGAAGTTTTTTTTGTTGAATAATTGCGACTGTTAGGTCTGTAATCGAGTGTCCAGGGAGGTTAAAGTGTTCAACTGGTTTTTGAATGTTATAATTCTTGACATCTGATTTGTGTCCATTTATTCTTTTATGTAGAGACTGTCCTGTTTGGCCTATGTACGTGGCAGAGGGGCATTGCTGGCACATGATGGCATATATCACATTGGTAGAGGTGCAGGTGAACGAGTCTGATAGTGTGTCTGATGTGATTAGGTCCTATGATGGCATCCCTTGAATAGGTATGTGGACAGAGTTGGCAATGGGCTTCGTTGCAAGGATAGATTCCTGGGTTCATGTTTGTGTGTGGTTGCTGGCAAGTATTTGCTTCAGGTTGGGGGGCTGTCTGTAAGCAAGGACTGGCCTGTCTCCCAAGATCTGTAACAGTGAGGGATTGTTCTTCAGGATAGGTTGTAGATCCTTGAGGATGCCTTGGAGAGGTTTTAGTTGGGGGCTGAAGGCGATGGCTAGTGGCGTTATTTTCTTTGTTGGGCCTCTCCTGTAGTAGGTGACTTCTGGGTACTCTTCTGGCTCTGTCAATCTGTTTCTTCACTTCAGCAGGTGGGTATTGTAGTTGTAAGAATGCTTGATAGAGATCTTGTAGGTGTTTGTCTCTGTCTGAGGGGTTGGAGCAAATGCGGTTGTATTGTAGAGCTTGGCTGTAGACAATGGATCGTGTGGTGTGGTCTGGATGAAAGCTGGAGGCATGTAGATAGGAATAGCGGTCAGTAGGTTTCCGGTATAGGATGGTGTTTATGTGACCATCACTTATTAGCACTATAGTGTTCAGGAAGTGGATCTCTTGTGTGGTCTGGTCCAGGCTGAGGTTGATGGTGGGATAGAAATTGTTGAAGTCATGGTGGAATTCCTCAAGGGCTTCTTTTCCAGGGGTCCAGATGATGTCATCAATGTAGCGCAAGTAGAGTAGGGGTTTTAGAATAACGCTTCCTCAGCTCTCGTCCCCTATGTAAGCCATAAAAATGTTGGCATGCTGTGGGGCCATGCGGGTGCCCATAGCAGTGCTGCTGACTTGAAAGGTATACATTGTCCCCAAATGTGAAATAGTTGTGCGTGAGGACAAAAGTTCAGCCACCAGGTTTGCCATGACATTATCAGGGATACTGTTCCTGATGGCGTGTAGTCCGTCTTTGTGTGGAATGTTGCTGTAGAGGGCTTCTACATCCATAGTGGCCAGGATGGTGTTTTCTGGAAAATCACCAATGGATTGTAGTTTCCTCAGGAAATCAGTGGTGTCTCAAAAATAGCTAGGAGTTCTGATAGCGTAGGGCCTGAGGAGGAAGTCTACATAGCCAGACAATCCTGCTGTCAGGGTGCCAATGCCTGAGATGGGGCATCCAGGATTTCCAGGTTTATGGATCTTGGGTAGCAGATAGAATACCCCTGGTCAGGGCTTTAGGGGTGTGTCTGTTCAGATTTGTTCTTGTGCTTTTTCAGGGAGTTTCTTGAGCAGATGGTGTAGTTTCTTTTGGTAACCCTCAGTAGGATCAGAGGGCAATTGCCTGTAGAATGTGGTGTTGGAGAGCTACCTATCAGCCTCTTGTTCATATTCTGACCTATTCATGATGACGACAGCACCTCCTTTGTCAGCCTTTTTGATTATGTCGTCAGAGTTGTTCCTGAGGCTGTGGATGGCATTTTGTTCTGCACGGCTGAGGTTGTGGGGCAAGTGATGCTGCTTTTCCACAATTTCAGCCCATGCACATCAGCGGAAGCACTCTATGTAGAAGTCCAGTCTGTTATTTCAACCTTCGGGAGGAGTCCACGCAGAATCCTTTTTTTTGTAGTGTTGGTAGGAACGTTTGTGGGTTAGTATGCTGTTCAGAAGTATGTTGGAAATATTCCTTGAGTCAGAGACGTCAAAAGTAGGATTCTAGGTCACCACAGAACTGTATCATGTTTGTGTGGGTGGAGGGGCAGAAGGAGAGGCCCCGAGATAGGACAGATTCTTCTGCTGGGGTCGGAGTATAGCTGGATAGATTAACAATATTGTTGGGTGGATTAAGGGAACCACTGTTGTGACCCTAATTTTTAAGATGTTCTGGGTGTTGGCACAGTTTGTGTGAATTTATTTCATCACAGGAGGCAGATGTGCTCTCAATCGCCTGCATTCATAGGCAAGTGAAAAACAGTGTGTGTTACAATGTAATTAATTCTTTATAGACTGATATTCCTTGAAACATCAGGAGAGTGAATCAAATACTTCCACTTTATTAGAGGGCTGATGGAGCCACTGACATCCCTTCACAGGGAAAAAAAGTTCATGTAGTGTAAATGATCAACCTTGGCCTTTATTTGGTTTAAATTTCTCTTTTCCTTTTTTTTTTTTTTAAAAAAAAGAAGAGTGCTGCTAGGTGTAATAGGGAATGTATGCATCCCCTCTTTTTTTTTTTTTTTAAAGTTGAATAGCGCTGATCTGCAAGATAATATTTATACAATGTGTGTCCCCAATGAAACCCAAACCCCTGTGAAATTAAATGTTACATTCACAGGTGTATCTAAAGAAGTTATAATGGAAATTATGGAAAATGCCATTCCCATCCATTAGTATTCTGGGTATGATCTGATTCATAGACATCACTAAATCACCTGAAGATTCTGTGTAGCATTTACACAAAGATAAACCGCACTTATGCTCTACTAATATATTTTAAATGAGTTTTATCTTTTATTGCACTATGAGTAATGCTGCAAAGTAATGATAAAAAGATAACTTACAAAAACTGCATATTTTAGAAAAACAAGATTTACTCTATTAGTTGTAATGCAAATAATTACAATGAAACGGACGTACTGTAAAAGCCTAAGTTTGTTTCTAAAAGGGTCCCTCATGCGTCAGTGAAAATGTCACGTTGGGAAAGAGAATGAAGTTTGTATTTGTGATATAAATGTGTATGGCTCTCTCAATATACCTGACTTATATTTGTGTTTTGGTGGGGTCTGTGTGTTTAAGGTCCAGATCTAGGAAGGCACTTAAGCACATGCTTACATTAAGCATATAAGTAATCCTACTGAATGGGTCTATTCTCAGTTAAAAGTGCATTGCTGGATCAGGGTGTCTATGTTTGTATAAGTTAAATACAAATGAATTACACAACATTTTCTTGGCAAAGTGATGGTGTGTTGCTTGTGTGGATATTTACTGTTAGAGGATTTTAAAAGTGACCTAGGGGATTTAGCATTTAATAGCAATGAGATTTAGACACCTACATCCCATAGACTTTGAATATCCCACTTTTTAATTAATAAAGTTTCATATTCAGTACCAGAAGTTAAAGCCACTACCTAGTTGAAACTGGTTACAATAAGCACTTTTTTCCTAAGCAACAGGCGCAACCCAGTGTGGCAAAACTCTGCACTGATGAACAATTTCATGTGAAATTATCTCACAATGGGAACAAAAACTCCCAATGGCAAAAATCTTATTGAAAGATCTATTCCATTTGCTTCATATCTTCTTCATTTTGGTAAGTGGATATCAAAAGATTCAAGAGGAAATCCTGGCCCTATTGAAGTCAATAGAAGTTTTGCCATTGACTTCAATAGGGCCAGGATTTCACCCTCAGAGTTTAGATGATTTTCAGGGAACGCGCTCTCCAAAACCTTGAATACATATTCAAGGCTTATCTAAGCCCATGTGTCTGCAAAACTCATCGGGAAACCTCATGACAAAAAGCTGTCTTCTGAGAGCTCTGGTATTTCTTGCTTCCACTTGGAACAGAGAGACAAAAACAATGTATTGCTATTCATTTAGATTTTTGAATTTATGCCCTGAATATCTAACTGTTCATGGATAACTTTCAAATAATCAAAATTAATCTGTTATTTATGCACTCTTGCTCTAAGATACTGGGTTTTATATCAAAAGATAACTAGTTAAATATTTTTTTTTTTAAAAAGGAGTACTATTGGCACCTTAGAGACTAACCAATTTATTTGAGCATAAGCTTTCGTGAGCTACAGCTCACTTCATCGGCTGTAGTTCATGAAAGCTTATGCTCAAATAAATTGGTTAGTCTCTAAGGTGCCACTAGTCCTCCTTTTCTTTTTGCGAATACAGACTAACACGGCTGCTACTCTGAAACCTATATTCTTTTTATTCCTGATCATCCAAGCAGCGATGGAGCCAAATGAAGTCTTTCCACCACTGCCTCCCTTGTACCAGCTTCCCAGTGGTCTTTCTTGAATCTCCTGTAACAGCCTAACTTCTTGTCCTAGCCATTTTCTTATCACTTCATTTATTTTTATTCTCTGTAGTCTGAAACTCCTCTGCCACTTCATTTCTGCAGTTGGTATCTTAGGTTTCCTCATACTCCAACATTCTGACCTGTAGTATTGGCATGACAGCCATCTAATAGACACTAACTTATTTTAATCTAAATTTCTTTAGCCTTCCAGAGTTTTCTGAATGCAATAGTGGCTATTTTTTTAAAAAACGTCATCTTCATTATTTCCACTCTTCAACACTAGTCCTCCAAGCTACTCAATTTTTCCACTAGTTCTAATTCTTTGTCTCCAATTTGATCTTTACTCCTTTCTCTTGTTTTCCAAGTGCCATTTTTGTCTTCTCTGTGCGGAGAATAGAGACCAATGGGAGATGGCCATGTAGTGACACCATTCACACACATGTATATTGTAGTTTATGTTTTAGACATTTTAGTGTTTGTGGACCTTAATGAGATGAAGCTGATTTTTAAAGACATTCAATTTTTTATATTTTTTCTCCTACTGGTGTCACTACAGGGCAGAGTTAAGGTTTCTATTGAAGGAAAGCCTTTGGAAAAAATGATCAATCTTTAAAAATATTCATATTTAGCCTGTGCACAAGATTTCAGTGACTTTTAGCAATATGGCAAGTTTGAAGAATCTGATCAAGCATATGCCCTCCACTATACATTTCCAAACTTTAACATGCTTGGACTTCTGTTAAATTCATACTTAACTGAATTTCCTTAGGTTTGAGATATTTACAATACCCTTGCACTGTAGTTTACCCTAAATTACTGACATGTATTCTCAGCCTTAACTCTAGTATACTTAATGTTTCCTAAGAAGTGAGCTGTGATCTCTCTCCCAGTCCTATTGCAAAGGATTTTGCTTATGTGTCTAGTGGAAGTAAGCCATGTGTAAGAAATCGGACAGGATGTATGCTCGGATGTGTGTGTTAATGCATGGCACAAACTTGCAACCCTCTGTCCACCTCTTCAATCCCATACATTTTGTCAAATAGTTTTATTACAGCGCTCTTAATGAAGCTTCTGAGGCTATGTCTATACTGTCACACTGCTTCCCATATTTTTCATAGTAACATACGATTGTCATAATCAGCGTGTTTTATGCAAGATAGGCCATGTGAGGTATCATTGGAAAGGGTATGATTTACTGAATATGGATTATCTTATCTGTGTGCATGTGCATGTGCTAGAGTTAAGAATATTGACTATACAGCTGTACTACAAAAGTATTTGCATTCTGTCTGGTGGGCATTCCCCAAGTGCCATCAGTCTGGCTGGCTAGCTGGGAACAGGTCAATGGACCATTAAGGAGAACAATAGGTCTTTGAAGATGCTATCTCCCAGCTTCCTGAGAAGCTTTCCTGGGATGCTACAAACAACCTGTGACTCATGGCTGCTTTGACATTGCAGGGTCATGTGATCAAGTCATCTGGTACTGGACTCCATGATAGAATACAAGTATTTTTCCACTAAGGGGATGCAGGAACAACACAGGAAAACAAAGGATTCCTGCCATATGTAAAACCTATTTAAGGCAGGGGCGTGACATAATCAGGGTTCATTCTTCACTGAATCACCACCCAGGATGACTGCTGTGAACATCTAAGAAACAAGGACAAAGGGGAGGAGAAGGACTGAGCCCAGGCTGGAAAGGTGTCTGGCCTGTGTAAGAAATACCTGGAGTTTATCTGCAAGCAAGAGTAGTTTGCCTTCAAGAACCTCTGCAATCTACCTAAAACAACATTTAGGGTGAGAAATCACTACTTGTAACCAGTTTTAGTATGTTAAGCTTATTTCATTGTGTTTTATTTGCTGGGTAATCTGCTCTATCTGTGTGCTATCCCTTATAATCAATCACTTAATCTTTTTTGTAGCTAATAAACTTGTTTTTGTTTTCTTTACAACGGGCTTGTAGAATTCATAACTGGGAGGTGGGGGAAGTTGTGTATATATTTCTCCACATTGTGGGAGGGGGGTGAATTTCAATGAGCTTATGCTGCAGGTTCGCTGTGCAGCGCTAGATGATACAATTTTGTGTTTACACTTCAGAGGGGTATGCACTTGAGTGCTGGGCAATTCCCTAGCTGAAGCCTTCCCATGCAGTGCTGATATCAGTATTTGTGTCTTTCTGCAGCTGGGTGTGTCCCTATCTGTGTGTGTGTGCTGGAAGAGGCTTAAGAGGGCCTGGCTCAGCAGGACAGTGTAAGGGAGCCCAGGATGCTGGATCAGGTGGGCTCAGTGGTACCTCAGTACATCAGGTGGCAAGCTGGAGGGGGAACCCATCACATATACCTTGGATAGCTACTCATGGGACTAGTTTATGCTGAAATGAGTGTGGCTGCTGCTTCACTGTTCTGGTATGTGAGCTAGCTAGATTATAACTAGCTTGGCTGCAATCACACCCTGTGAGATTGCAGAATCTGACAGGGTGAGATTGCAGAATCTGACAGGGTGAGATTGCAGAATACACAAACCCTTAGAGACAATCTCATCAGCTGCTCCACTACCTTGTGGGCCAGTCTCAATGCTACTGTCTGAAGAAAAAACAAATCATGTTTTAGTAGGATCTTTGTGCACTCCAACCTACAGTAGCTAGAAATTGTACCTGAAAGTCTCTTCCCACAATCAGATACATGTAAGCTGGTATAATGCTATTCAGAAAACAAAATAAAAGCTTGATAAAATACTGCTGTTTGGAGAAATGTGGAGACTGGAAAAACCTACCTATTTTTAAATTGTTCAATATATATAAAGCTATAAATACATGCTTTATATAACAAATCCCAGTCTGGCATCTTCTCTGTTGAAAAGCCTCAGGACTAGAATTAAAAACACCACATATTTCAACATCAGCATTCCATTTAATTTGATTATGTTTGAGACAGCTGATTTGTGTTGACCAATGGGGGTGGGGGGACTCACTACCCAGCAGTAAGTGTTTTATGCTAAAATGAATGCATTGAATCATTTCTTTCTCAACCATGCTTAATTCTGCCCTTCCTCTACCTCCAAATGCTGTCCATACTACTAGTTATGGAGTGATAACTATGTCTATAAATGTATAACTCCTTCCATACTGCATCATATATCAGGCATAGTAAATGATGCAACACAACTTCTACCATTTTAAAATATTGCTGGCCCGGTGGACCAAATAATGAGAAATATTACTACACAGGTGTTGAATCTGGGGAGAGACAGTGTGGTATAGTGGTTAGGAGTGGACACAGGAGACCTGGGTGTTCTATTGTCAACTTTGCCTGTTTCCCCTTTCACCCATGTCTGTTTAGATTATATTAAAAAAAGAA
This sequence comes from Natator depressus, assembly GCF_965152275.1. Classification (NCBI taxonomy): domain Eukaryota; kingdom Metazoa; phylum Chordata; order Testudines; family Cheloniidae; genus Natator; species Natator depressus. The sequence goes on along the minus strand of NC_134239.1, from coordinate 53,719,632 downwards.
TAAAGGACTGTCCATGTGTATGGGTATCTAAGACTATAACAATAATTGTATCTGGTCAGAAATTGGCAAGTATTCTTCCCCCAACCTCCCCAAAATATTTAGTGGATTTTATTTTTTTTCCAGTAAAGACACCTGAAAAAAATTGGGAATTTTGAATTTGTTTCCACTGGGGGGGAAAAAAAAAAAAGGAGGGCGGAGGGTTGGACGCAAACAGGGATTAGGAGAAACGGGGGCGGCATGAGTGGAAAACAAACAAAAAAAGTTTCACAGTTTAGTTTTCTATTAAAAAAAATCAGAAGATTTTGGAAAATGTTTTGGTGTAAGAATTTTGACTAGCTCTAACACCAATAATAAAACTTGCAGCGACACTGTCCCTAGGAGCAGAAAATGCTAAAGTAATTTAATAAACAATATTTTTAATTAGTTTGAGCCAGAGTACTTTAAAGATCTGAAAACAATTTGTTAGATTTTAAAAACAACCAACCTTCCAACTGTTTAAGATTTCAAATCAGTAACTGGAATATATTCAGTTAAAGATAGGCAAAGGGATGTTTATCACTTTAGATGTTGATCACTACCTGTTGAGTAAAACATCTCTCTACCTTAAAAGCTTTGTCTATAACTGAAACCAAATCTGAACTGCACAAACTGCAAAATTTCACTACTGCTCACTCCTCAATCCCTGGTCACAAGTGATATGAAACCTTACACTATCATATGCTGGTCACGCAAAGGCAAGGTGGGCAACACGAGTGCAGATTGTTCTACTACATGGATGCTGCCCAGTCTAGAACCTCTGCCATTCTCCTTGGCTACTTAGAGCTTTCCAATTCTTGAACCCAGTTGACTTCTAATTCAGAGATCCCTATGCACTCAAGGCCCAGATCTTGGTCCCTCATGATTATCTCTGGTGTTAACTGTGGATACTTATAGCCACTATCCAGTGTGTCCACTAGGCATAATCGCAAGGAGGAAAGGATCTGTGTAAAGAAGAAATGAAGACTGTCTTGTGTTCATCCTGATCATAGTATCTCGGGTCTCTAATCTAATGTATGGTCTCAGAGGAGCAGCTATTGCAGGCACTTTTGCAGTAGTCTTCAAAAAGGAAGAAAAAAAATCAGGCTTATGATCTACTCATTCTCACCCATTTTTGCAGTCCAAAGATGTCCAGATAAGAACTTGTATTTTGTGGTGTCGATACACAATGAAATGAAGCTTCTTTTAAAAAACCACCCACCACCAGAACATATTCTACTGGAGGAGTTAAAAATTACCAAACCTTCAGAAACAAAACTACTTTATTGGAAAACAGCATTCTACAAGATTCAAGTCTAGGATTGTGTGTTTTCCCTGTACCACTTAAACTTTTAATTGAAAATAGAAACATGCACCATTGCTTTATGTGTTTGGCTACACTTCAAGGGTCTGATTTAAAAAAAAAGTGCTGACCAGCTGCTGTTCCTTTGACTTAAATAGGCTGTAACACCTACTCCTTCTGAAAAATCAGGCCCTAACTGCTTGCAACATTAGCTGTTGTAGAGCAAAAGGGAAACCTTAACTCCAGTCTTGGCATGTAAGTGAAAAAGGAACCAATTTTCCATCCTTTTGTTTTTAAAAAACACAAAATGTTATTTTCAAGGGTAAACATAATCTGTTACCATTTTGGGATCTTCACTTTTCAAATAAATGATTCAGTTCACCTTTAAGTATTTTTACTACTTCAGTATTGAAGTTCACAGATAGCTTTTCAATGATTATCAGTAACTTTAAGAGTACTAGATTCCATAAATACGCAGTAAATCAGTATTTTGAAAAGGTCATTCAGCATAATTGAGCTCAGTTATCTTGCAACAAAATATACACCATGCTATACTGCCAAGAATAATAAAGGATATTCAAATCTCTATAAAATTAGGGATTTTTGGCCTTCCCAAAAATAACCAATTTTGAACCGGACCCCTTAAATAAACCCCCTGAATTTCCTGCAAGCTGTATCCAAGGCTCATAGGGCTTCAGCAGTTGGGGCTTCTTGGCATGCCAAGAAGCCCCAGTCAAGCTGATGTCTCAGTATGTTAGGTGCAGAAAAACGAGAGAAACTGCAAAAAGATCATGTATTGGCATAGACCCTGTTATTAATTTAGATGGAACAAATGGGCTAAAGATGTTAACATAAACCAGTTACTGTTCAGTATTAAACAGCGTTAAATAAGGTTTGATATACAGCCTGCTTAGAACCATGGCAAACACTATTAAAAATCTTTTCACCTTTATTAAAGTAAAGAAGGAAAATTAGCAAAAGCTTTTGAAATGTAAAGTATTAAATGAAGCTTTCATTTTAACATCTGTCATTCCTCTCTCTTTAGCTGGAGAGTTTTTAAAGTGGACCGAGGGGAACACCTTGTCTGACAGTTTCTTAGCTGGTATCAAAGATGGTAATAACTGTCTGTTTGGGGAAAAGAGAGTTTGTTGGGAGGGGCCAGAGCTGCTGTTGTCACTACTGCTGTTAGAATTTGATCTCATTTCACCCCAAGTGGTGGTTGGGATTCAGATGAAGCCAGTAGAAGTGGCAATGTTATCTTGTTCCCCCTCTCTGGCCCAGGCTGTCCAGGATGCTTTTTAGGATTAGGATGGTGAAGGCAAAGAGTCCCTCAAGATGGTGGCAGTGAATGAATCCAGAGAGTCTTTCCCCCCGCTATTATACTGAAGCAGTCTTGATTCTATTCATAGACAGGGTAAACCTCTCTCTTTTTCTAATGTTCCTTTTTTGTCTTCAAGTCATTATGATTGTTTCCAGTTGCCACTGATGGTTTTCCATTGAAAGTCTTAGGGCTTGACTACACTTAAAATGCTACAGTGGCACAGCTGTGCTTCTGTAGCACTTCAGTGTGAACACTACCTAGGCCAATGGGATGGATTCTCCCATTGATGTAGGTAATCCACCTCCTCAAGTAGTAGCAGCTAGGTGGTTGGAAGAATTCTTTCATTGGCTAGTGCTGTCTACACAGGGACTTAGTTCGGCTTAACTATGCTGCTCAGGAATGTGGATTTTTCAAACCCCGACCAAAACTAGTTAAACCGATCTAATTTTCTATAGACATTAGTACTGATAGAGGCCAAACTACTGAGCCTTGCACTGCATCACTGGCTAACCAGGGCAAGGAGTCTGCTACCTCCTGCCTGAATGGGCTACCACTGAGACATTATATCCTGGTGACTAATTTTTACTCCAAATCCATAAAGCATACTTTCCATATAAATACATTATTCCTTGGCAATACACACCTCACAATGAACATGAATCTTGGTAAGTCACAAGCTTTTGTAGATATTACATGTTACTCTTTATGGATAAATATCCTGTAAGACATGTTTGACATAATGAATTTGGTCAGGTCTGAGATAAGTTGTTTGATAAGAACAGTGAGCCCTTTGCCAAGGGGTCTCTTGTATGACACGTCCCTACTGTGTGTCTACCTGGACATTAAAGGTTGGCAATATCGAATAAGCAATTCAGTAGAAGTGGATCTTTAGGTCATATAACCACTATCCTCACCTCCCTCAAATTCCCTCCTAGTTTAGAGAGGCCATTCCATGCATATGGAATTGCATGGCACAAGGTGTCAAACAGTTGTTAAAGAAGTGAAATAGATGAAGGCTGACATCATTAATTGATAAAAGATGTGTTGAGAAGTACCAGTCAGTCAGAGGAAGGGGTACATACAGACCCTACAGACCTCTGCCAAGGAGACAGCTAGGAAGTCAGAGATAAGCCGAAAGGATCTATAGGAAAGACTCTGGCCCAGATAGCTGGGAGATAGGGAGTTCCTTTGTTTTGAACTATTTATTTTGTTCTTGATGCAGCCTGATGGTTGGGTAAGTAGTATTCATCTTATGACTCTAGGTAAAGGGGTCCTTGCTTTGTTTCTATTCCAAAACTTCCAATGAGTAAAACACCAGAAAAAAAGGGAGAAGAAAAATTCTGTCAACTTTAACATGCTTTGTGTTTAAAAAAAAAGTGGGACACAAATCTGAAAGTGCATGGCGTCTCACAATCACACATGTACAAATTAGCAAGTATAAACAACTATATTTCCCTTTTTCTGACTAACAAATTAAACGGTGACTCAAATTGAAATACTGCCTACAGGTTTCCTTACATTTCATAGAATCATAGAAGATTAGGGTTGGAAGAGACCTCAGGAAGTCATCTAGTCCAACCCCCTATTCAAAGCAGGACCAACACCAACTAAATCATCCCAGCCAAGGCTTTATCAAGCCGGGCCTTAAAAACCTAAGGCTGGACATTCCACCACCTCCCTAGGTAACCCATTCTAGTGCTTCACCACCCTCCTAGTGAAATAGTGTTTCCTGGTATCCAATCTAGACCTCCCCCACTCCAACTTGAGACCATTGCTTCTGTCATCTGCCACCACAGCCTAGCTCCATCCTCTTTGGAACCTGCCCTCTTCAGGTAGTTGAAGGCTGCTATCAAATCTCCCTCTCTTCTGCAGACTAAATAACCCCAGTTCCCTCAGCCTCTCCTTGAAAGTCATGTGCCCCAGCCCCCTGATCATTTTTGTTGCCCTCCACTGGACTCTCTCCCATTTGTCCACATCCCTTTTGTAGTGGCGGGGGGAACAAAATTGGACACAGTACTCCAGGCGTGGCCTCACCGGTGCTGAAGAGGGGAATAATCACTTCCCTCGATCTGCTGGCAATGCTTCTACTAATACAGCCCAAATATGCCATTGGCCTTCTTGGCAACAAGGGCACACTGCTGACTCATATCCAGCTTCTCATCCACTGTAATCCTCAGTTTCTGCAGAACTTCTGCTTAGCCAGTTGGGGGCACTCTGCTTGATACTGCTGCCAACTAGACAGATGTTGATCACTACCCGTTGAGCCCAACAATGTAGCCAGATTTCTATCCACCTTATAGCCCATTCATCCAATCCATACTTTTTTTACTTGATGGCAAGAATACTGTTGGAGACTATCAAAAGCTTTTGATAAAGTCAAGATATAATCATATCCACCGCTTTCCCCATATCCACGGAGCCAGTTATCTCATCATAGAAGGCAATCAGGTTGGTCAGGCATGACTTGCCCTTGATGAATCCATGTTGACTGTTCCTCATCACCTTCCTCTCCAAGTGCTTCAAAATGGATTCCTTGAGGACCTGCTCCATAATTTGCTGGGGAATGAAGTGAGGCTGACTGATTTGTAGTTCCCTGGGTTCTCTTTCTTCCCTTTTAAAAATATGGGCACTATATTTGCCTTTTTCCAATCATCCAGGACCTTCCCCAGTCCCCATGAATTTTCGAAGATAATGGCCAATGGCTCTGCAATCACATCAGACAACTCCCTCAGCACCCTTGAATGCATTAGATCTGAACCCATGGACTTGTGCATGTTCAGCTTTTCTAAATAGTCCTTAACCTGTTTTCACCACTGAGGGTTGCTCACCTCCTCCCCATACTGTGTTGCACAGTGCAGCAGTCTGGGATCTGACCTTGTCTGTGAAGACTGAGGGGGGGGGAGGGGTCAGGGGAAAAACACTGAGTACTTCAGCTTTTTCCACATCATCTGTCACTCTATTGCCTCCCCTATTTGAAAGGCTAAATTAACATTCAGACAAACTGAATTACTGTAACGATCTGGCAACTGGCAAATGTCTATTAGGCACCTTATTAAGGCAAGCTTTTTGTTCCACACAGTGAGGACACTCAATCCATTAACCCCCCATCTGTGTTTGCTAAATGCATATCTAAACTTAAGCCCCCCCTCACCCTCCTTCAAAACAAAACAACCACCACCACACAGAAACAGCCTCAGGCCAGAAGCAAAGATCACCCAAATTTAATAGCTTCCAACATATCACTGGTGGAGTAAAGAAATAAAAGCGTTAAGTAGAATTCAGTGAGTGGAAGAAAAAGGGGTCATATCAGACAGGAAATAGAGATCAATGTTACTTATGTCAAGGTTTCAGTAGCTTTGAATTCAATTAGCGAGTCCAATATTGCATACTCTTTACTCACACCACTGTTCATTTATCTTTCACAAGTAAGTCAGACTCCTAAAGAGTAAAGATCTACAGGATATGGTCCAATATTTCTAATGCAATTTGTTTTTTATTGTATATCCTGGGAGGTAAGGAAACTGAGACAACATAGTCTGTTTTTACAGATGCAGCAAATATGTAAATAGGAACCATAGATTCACAGATATTAAGGTCAGAAGGGACCATTATGATCATGTAGTCTGACCTCCTGTACAACGCAGGCCACAGAATCTCACCCACCCACTCCGGTGAAAAACCTCACCAATGTCTGAGCTATTGAAGTCCTCAAATCATGGTTTAAAGACTTCAAGGAGCAGAGAATCCTCCAGCAAGGTGACCCATGCCCCACGCTACAGAGGAAGGCGAAAAACCTCCAGGGCCTCTTTCAATCTGCCCTGGAGGAAAATTCCTTCCCGACCCGAAATATGACGATCAACTAAACCCTGAGCATAAAGGCAAGATTCACCAGCCAGATACCCAGGAAAGAATTCTCTGTAGTAACTCAGATCCCACCCCATTTAACATCCCATCACAGGCCATTGGGCCTATTTACCATGAATATGTAAATATCAATTAATTGCCAAAATCATGTTATCCCATCACACTATCTCCTCCATAAGCTTATTGAGTTTAATTTTAAAGCCAAATAGGTCTTTTGCCCCCACTGCTTCCCTTGGAAGGCTATTCCAAAACTTCACTCCTCTGATGGTTAGAAACCTTTGTCTAATTTCAAGTCTGAACTTCCCAATGACCAGTTTATATCCATTTGTTCTTGTGTCCACATTGGTACTGTGCTTAAATAATTCCTCTCCCTCTCTGGTATTTACCCCTCTGATATATTTATAGAGAGCAATCATATCTCCCCTCAACCTTTTAGTTAGGCTAAACAAGCCAAGCTCCTTGAGTCTCCCTTCGTAAGACAGGTTTTCCATTCCTCGGATCATCCTAGAAGCCCTTCTCTGCACCTGTTCCAGTTTGAATTCATCCTTCTTAAACACAGGAGACCAGAACTGCACACTGTATTCCAGGTGAGGTCTCACCAGTGCCTTGTATAATGGTACTAAAACCTCCTTATCCCTACTGGAAATACCTCACCTGATGCATCCCAAGACCACATTAGCTTTTTTCACGGCTATATCACATTGGTGGCTCAGTCATCCTATGATCAACCAATACTCCAAGGTCCTTCTCCTCCTCCATTACTTCTAATTGATGCATCCCCAGCTTATAACTAAAATTCTTATTATTAATCCCTAAATGCATAACCTTACACTTCTCACTATTAAATTTCATCCTATTACTGCAGTTTACAAGGTCATCCAAATCTTCCTGTATGATATCCCGGTCTCTCTCTAAATTGGCAATACCTCCCAGCTTTGTATCATCTGCAAACTTTATTAGCACACTCCCACTTTTTGTGCCAAGGTCAGTAATGAAAAGATTAAATAAGATTAGTCCCAGAACTGATCCTTGAAGAACTCCACTAGTAACCTCCCTCCAGCCTGACAGTTCACCTTTCAGTAGGACCAGCTGTAGTCTCCCTGTTAACCAATTCCTTATCCACCTTTCAATGTTCATATTGATCCCCATCTTTTCCAATTTAACTAATAATTCCCCATGTGGCACGGTATCCAACGCCTTACTGAAATCTAGGTAAATTAGAATCCACAGAGTTTCCTTTGTCTAAAAAAAAATCTGTTCCTTTCTCAAAGAAGGAGATCAGGTTGGTTTGGCACGATCTACCTTTTGTAGAGCCATGTTGTATTTTGTCCCATTTACCATGGACCTCAATGTCCTTAACTACTTTCTCCTTCAAAATTTTTTCCAAGATCTTGCATACTACAGATGTCAAACAGGCCTGTAGTTATCCAGATCACTTTTTTCCCCTCCTTTCTTAAAAATAGGAACTATGTTAGCAAATCTCCAATCATATGGTACAACCCCCGAGTTTACAGATTCATCCAAAATTCTTGCTAATGGGAACCCCAGACTCCCAGAATATTAACAGGATTGATAAGGAAGTTTGTGGTGGAACTGAATTCTGCTTTAGAGTACAAAAAACTATGCACCTAATTTATCATAGATATCAATGTTTTGTCAATTCTATAACAAGCATTAATGATTAGTCCTGGGGGAATTCTGTGCCACTGCACACATGGACAATTCATGTGTCCCGCAGATTTCCACCCCCCCCCCCATAAAAATACATTTTGTCAGAGAGGCACTGCAGTTATGTTTTCCACCCACCAGGTGCATTGCTGTGGTGCCAGAACAGAGGCAGCTGGCTCATCACTCAGGACTGTAAGAGTCTGCAGCTGCTGCATTCCTCACAGCACCCTGCCTGAGGGACCAGGTGAAGAATGAAGGGATGGGGGGAGGGGGAAACAGACAGAGCAGGGTACATAGGGATGCGGGGGGTCATCACAGACTGATTCTGAAGGGCTGGGGGGGGGAAGAGTGGAGGGGGGCTGAATGGGAGTTGGGGTGCAGGGCTATATTGGGGTGGCTGAGTGGGATTGCAGGGATGCATGGGGTTGGGGATCCAAAAGGTGGTGGGGTGTAGCTGAGTGGAGGTGCAGGGCCACATGGGGATGGGGCGGCAGGTCAGGTGTAAGGGAATGGGAGTGGGGGGGGTACAGGGACACATGGGGACAGGAGGAGTGGCTGAGTGGGGGTGCAGGGCCACATGGAAACAGGGGAAGATTTCTCTGACTGATTAGGAGAGGCTGGGGGGGGGGGGTCACCCAGGGTCTACATGGGGGAGGTTTCCTTACTCCCTGACAATCCCTCCCCCCCCAAAAGAGCTGTTCGATACTTCTCCCACCCACATTCAACAACTCTCCAGGTTCACTCCCAGGCTCCTTCCCAGCAATTATGTCCTTCTCCCTGAACTCCTCTGTTACCCCTGACTTCCCCAAGCCTTTGTACCACTTCTGAGGGATGTGGGAAATAGGAGTCTGAGTAATTATTCATTTAAAATTACAGTACAAAAGTTCATTAATATGCCTAGTAAGGAATCCATTTGTCAAAAAATATGTCCTAAAGCTTTGTTGACTATATTGTTACAGACATACTTGTTGACTGGTATTTTGAAATGAATTACCAAAATAACTGAAACTGGTGTGATTATGTTGTGTTATTTTGACAAAGTATGCAGAATTTTGCAATGTTGTGCACAGATTTTTTTTTCCTTTTTCTTTTGGACAGAATTCCCCCAGGGGTAAGTGATGCATTACAAGCCAGAAGGTACCATGAACTTTGGCCATATGTTAGAATAACCCTGCTATGCAGTGGATGGGTTTTAGGTGTGGTAGAAGAGTGATAGTGCAGACAGAACTCTGGATTTTACTCCAGCATGGCAGAGTCAGGAAATTCTTTGGCCCACTCAGTGTCTTAGATACCACAATCAAAGATTCTAAAGCCAGAAGTGACCACTGATCATCTAATCTTGCCTCCTGTATAATACAGGTCAGAGGAATTTCCTGATTTCCCCCCCCACCCCCGTTTTAACTAGAGCATATCTGTCAGAAAGACCTCCAATCTTGATTTTAAAATTGCCTTTGATGGAAAATTCACAACATCCCTTAGTAAGTAGTTCCAAACTATTAAAATTTGCACCTTATTTCCCATCTGAATTTCTCTAGCTTCAGCTGTCAGGCACTGGATCTTATTACTTTGTCTGCTAGACTGAAGAGCCCATTATCAAATTTGAGTTCCCCATATGGATACTAATCAAGTCACCTCTTAACCTTCTCTTTGTTAAGCTAAATAGACTGAGCTCCTTGAGTGTATTACTATAAAGAAAATTTTCCAATCCTTTAATCGTTCTCATGACTCTTCTCTGAATCCTCTCCAATTTATCAACAACCTTCTTGAATTATTGATACCAGAACCAACCAATGTATTTCAGTATGGTCACACCAGTTCCTAATATGAAGGCAATATAGCCTCTTATATTCCTACTTGTTTGTGCATCCAAAGATCACATTCTTTTTGGCGACAGCATTCCACTGGAAGCTTTTGTTCAGCTAATATCCACCTTGACCCCCAAGTCTTTTTCAGAGTCATTACTTCACAGGATAAAGTCCCTCATCCTATAAATATGGCCTGTATTCTTTTCTGGACACATTTAAAGACACATACAAACATTACATTTAATTAACATCCATTTTACAGATAAATCCCTATCACTCTGTATCAGTGACCTCCTCTCAAATATTTACTATCTGCATATTTCATCAGTAATGATTATGTTTTCCTCCACATCATTGATAAATACAGTAGGGCCAAGAATCTAAATTAAGTAAAATTAAATTGAAATGCAATTAGCCATCATGGTAGAGAGCCTCATTATAAAATACATCAGAGTTGAAATCTTCATAGGAAAAAAAGCCAATGTGAAATCTTTGAAATGGAGTGAAGTTAACCTAGATCTCTGGACTTACATTAAAAGGAGTAATACACTCAATGGACTGAGGACCTTCTAATATTTCTGAAGTTACCAGAGACTTTACAAGCCATCCATCTGTAACATCACTGCTTCAAACCTGATACAAGAACTCTGAAATGATTATATGTATTTGGTTTCTTTAACCATATTAACTCACTCCTTTTATAACTAAACATTTACATATTTGATACTAAAGAATTGGCAATAGCATGATTATTGGGTATGATCTGAGTTATATTGACCTGGGTATGTGGCTGATCTTTTGAGATCAGAAGAACACTGATGAAATTGTTTTTCAGTAGCCATTCATCATTAAGACCAGTTTCTGGGTGGTGAAACAAAGGCTGGGATGCCTAAGGAGACAGCAGTCAGGACTTCTTGTTAACCAGTGTGGCAAGAGAGGTTTACTTTGATTTCTGGCTCGGTATATCTAATACTAGATCACCTGCCAGTTTGGGGTGAGTCTGCCCTATTTCTCAGCAGTTCATCCTGAATTTGGTATCCTCAGTTATGACACACAGAAGCACGGTGACACCTTCTTGTAAGCAAACTAGGAATACAACCTAGATGGAGCTACTATAAGCTACATACAATAAGGTGGGTGCATAACTAGTTGGGAAAAAAAAAACATTCCCAGAGAGTAGTTATCAGTGGTTCACAGTCAAGCTGCAAGGGCATATCAAGGGGGTCCCACATGGATCAGTTCTGGTTCTGTTCATTGACGATTTAGAAAATGGCATAGAGAGTACATGTATAATGCTTGTGGATGATACCAAGGTGCAAGGGGTTGTAGGTGCTTTGGAGGATAGGATTAAAATTCAAAATGATCTGGACAAACTGGAGAAATGGTCTGAAGTAAGAGGATGAAATTCAATAAGGACAAATTCAAAGTGTTGCTTCCTAAGTGGAGTAATCAGTTGCACACATACAAAAGGGAAATGACTGCTTAGGAAGGAGTACTGCAGAAAGGGATCTGGGGTTCACAGTGGATCACAAGGTAAATGAGTCAACGGTATAACATTGTTGCAAAAAAACAAAAAACAATCAAATATACTTCTGGGCTGTATTAGCAGGAGTGTTGTAAGTAAGACACAAGAAATAATTATTCTGTTCTACCCTGCTCTATTGAGCAGACCTTCACTGAAGTATTGTGTCCAGTTTTAGGGTGCCACATTTCAGGAAAGATGGGGACAAATTGGAGAAAGTCCAGAGAAGAGCAACACAAATTATTAAAGTTTAGAAAACATGACCCATGAGGAAAGATTGAAAAAATTGGGTTTGTTTAGTCTGGAGAAGAGAAGACTGAGGAGGGACATAACAGTTTTCAAGAACAGAAAAGGTTGTTACAAGGAGGAGGGAGAAAAAAAAAGTGTTCTTAACATCTGAGGATAAGACAAGAAGCAATGGGCTTAAAAATTGCAGCAAGGGCGGTTTAAGTTGAACATTAGAAAAAACTTCCAAATTGTCAGGGTGGTTAAGCACTGAAATAGATTGCCAAGGGAAGCTGTGGAATCTTCATCATTGGAGATTTTTTAAGAGTAGGTTAGACAAAAACCTGTCAGAGATGGTCTAGATAATACTTTGTCCTGCCTTGAAAGTAGGCAACTGGACTAGAAGACTTCTTGAGTTCCCTTCCAGTCCTACGATTATTAAATTCTATTTGGTCATCTTGACAATCCCCTTCTCAGTGCAGAATAGTTCACTACAGCATATTTTCTCATGCTTTATCTTCTCAATTTGTAGAGAGAGACAGAAGCAAAAGGTGGCTCTGACTTCAGTTTGAAGACTATTCTACAGTCAAGTAGACCACACAGTTAGAACTGATCTTAACTGATCCCTCTTAGGGATCCAAGTTTTCATAGCTCTTCTAGTGCAAGGTCTAGAAGGACTGGTCATACCATGGAATCACTGGCTCCTCAAAATGTGCATGGATCTCAGTTGGGTTTGTGTTACAATTCATGTCAGTTCTTATTTCATCCTCATGAGTATGCTCATCCCAAATCAGAATACACCTTGAGTTTACAACCAGGGGATTTGTAATTGAATATTCAGATTGTTTCTATGGACTAAACAGATCTTCTAAAGAAGATGGTGAAATCCTGCTTCTATTGAACTCAGTGGAAAGACTCCCATTGAGTTCAATGGGGATAAGATTTTACTCCCTCTTTCTCACCCATTAATATTAGTTAATTATGTAAGGAAAGAGATTAGTTTACTGTCTGGAAACAAACTTTGTCTTATCATTTGTATCCAGGTAAATAGGTGGTCATGTCATAAGGTGTTTCATTCTGAATTAATTGTGACAAAATTATATAGATTGCTGAATAGAACATCCCCAAATTGAGATTATACTGTAGATACATTTTCTCAGCACAAAAAATTTAAAATAAAAATAAAATTAAATACCCCCAAAACCTTAATTGACTAAGGAGTCGGGTAGCAATCCCAATAAATCCTTGTAATGTTTTAGATGGACTTTCTTTGTGTAAATTGTTAAATGCAAGCCCTGGATTAAATACACTTCCTCCTCAATTCATTCTCATTTTCCTTCTCTCATGTTGATAATTTCCTGCAGAGAAGTCCTTGCTACTGCTGTGCTCTAATGGGTTCTCAACCATATGAGCACTTGGCAGGCTAAAAGGGGAAATAAAACTCCAGTGCAGGCCAGCCACTGGATTAATACTACATTTTGTTATATCCAAGCACACTCAGCGCAGGCCACCAAACAGAAAAAAATCCCAAACATACTCTTGTGAGACATCAAAATCCTGATAAATGTAATGCTAGCCTTTAAAGAAGAAATAGGTGGGGGGGAGGCGGTTTAGGGCCAAATCATCAGTCCAGGCTTAACATTGTTGTGTGTATGTGTGGGTAGAATTTCAGACAAATTATGAATGCAAATTTTGGGCCCAGAATCATCTAAGCCGACGGTTAAGGTCACTTAGGTGTCTAAATCATGGATTTATCCCACAAGTCAGGGGAATCTAAGTCAAATGCTTAAGTGATCAAGATTGCAGACTCAGTGTCCCTGCAGTTATACACACCCACCAAAAACAGAAGCCACCAATGTCTGAAAATGTGGCTCCTAATCTACTTAGGGTTTACAAAACATTTCAGAAAGTAACTGTGTTCCTTACTCGTGTCACTGCATCAAACAATGACAAATCTGTATTCTGAATAGATTTAATTACTCAAATTATTGAGGGCTCAGAGGTTTGCTTTGTATCCACATAAAAAGTTTTGTATGCTTGTCCACAAAAATTGGACTTGAAATCTTGTCAAAAGGGTGACATCTTTCATTTAAAATTTCTTGTGCTGGAAACACTGTCCCAAATCACTTTTCTTGTGGTATTTTGATGCTTCTGGTTCCTGTATTAAGACTCCTAAAGTCTTAAACTTCCTTCTTTTCTGCTGGAAGAGAAAGACTTTATATAGGGATCAGGAAGGAATTCTACCCTGGAATATATTCTGGGCGGAATTTTTTTTTTAAATCTTCTTCTGAAGCATCAGGAATATCCACGGCTGAAGGGGACATTGGATGGGATGGGTCAGGGCTTTGTGGTGGCACCACACATTCTCTCGGTCAGTTACTTGTGGCTGGTTCTTGCTTACGTGCTCAATGTCTAACTTACTCCCATATGTGGAGTCAGGAAGGAATTTTTCCCTCCTCAGATTGCCAGTGCCCTTGGGCAATTTTCATCTTCCTCCGAAATGTGTGGGTGTTGGTTACTTGCCAGGCTTATCTGAGTCTCTCACCTCATTTCCCTGCTATTGCAGGGACCTCAGCCATCTATGCATCTTGGTTCCTCCTAGTCTCTGCCTGTGGCACATAATAGCCTACTTTCCTGTGGGTTGTAATACTTTGGTCTCGTTTTGGTTGTTGGGTTTAGTGTACAGGCCTTATTCTCTATTTATTACAGGAACTCCTAATGTTATACAATTAAAATCCCTTGAGACTAGTCAAAAGCTTAGGTGGGGCACTGCAATATTCCATAGATGCAACTGGGATTATTAAAAATATTTTGAAATGGCCTTTGAGTTCTGTTACTGGCAGCATGTTCATTCAAGCAGAAATGGCAAGGGCAAATTAAATGTTATTGTGCGTCTTAAGCTTTTGGCTGCACTGCAGTAAAGTCCTGGAAAACCTTGCCAGCACAGAGCCAAAGCCTCAAGTGTTTGGTCAGACTAATTAATATGCCTCGCCCTCAGACAGAATGAAAAATAGTCCATTACAGGGTGAGAGATGTGTAACCAGTGGGTTTTTCCTCTCAAGCCTCTAGCACATCTGAGCTATATGCTATAGATGCAAGTCTGGGTTTTAATTCTTAATTTGCATAGAGGCTTAGTGCAGGAGCTGTTGTGATTTAGGAACCACTGATCTTGACAGAAGTACAGCATCAAACCCTTGGATGCATAAACAGGGGAATCTCAAGTAGGAGTAGAGAGGTTATTTCAACTCTGTATTTGGCACTGGTGCAACTGCTATTGGAATACTTTGTCCAGTTCTGGTGTCCATATTTCAAGAAAGATGTCAGTAAGTTGAGAGGATTCAAACAAGAGTTATGAGAATGATCATCACTCAAAGACATATTTTCTAATTTTAGGTACAAGGAGCTCAATCTATTTATCTTAAAGAGAAAGCTAAAGGGTGACTTGATCACAATCTAATTACTGACAAGGAGAACAAATATTCAATAATGGGTTCTTCAAGTTAGCAGAGAAAAGGCATAACATGATCTTGTGCCTAGAAGTTGAAGCTAGACAAATTCAAATGGAAAAATAAGGCATTTAAAAAAAAGAATGATTAACCTTTAGAGTAATTTACCAAGGGATGTGGTGAATTCTACATCACTGACAATTTTTAAAATGAAGATCGGATGTTTTTCTAAAAGATGTGCTGTATGAATTTTGGCAAACTTCTATGATCTCTGTAATACAGGACGTCAGACTAGATTATCACAATGGTCCCTTCAGACATTCAAATCTATGAATCTGTTTCATGTGAAACTGGCATTTTTCATCAATTTAATATGTGTGCAATTACTTACAGTGTATGAACTGATTTCCTCCCTCTAACTGGGGGATAGCTCTTCAGTAAGCTTTCATTTGAGCACCGTAAGGGCTAAAATATTACAATTTTTCCCCCAAAGAGCATTTTTTAAAAAATTTATTTACTAGTATTTGCAAAAGTAGTTTAGTGCCATTTTGGGTGAGTTTGGAGGAAGTTGTCCAGAAATTCAAACAATTTTAACATGCACAACTTGCCCACAATACAGTAGGTTATGGGCCTAGTTTTTCAAATTAAGCCTCCATTTTAGTTGGCATAGTTTTGTATAATCTTTTAATTGGCTTATAGTTTTTGCTCTAGAAATAAAATAGTATTTATGCCTGTATCATTAGGGTGCAGAGTTTAACAGACTTCTTGGGTGGGATTTTTAAACACCCTTCTCCCCCCCGGACAGCAAGTCAGTCTACATACTGCATACAAAATCAGTTTGTTACATAATAATCTCCCTTCAAGCATCTTTTGAACACAGTCCCTGCAGCGCCACACACACCAGAAATCATATATATTTTTAGGTGATACAGTTAGAGTTGGCTAGAAATTTTCAAAATACATTTAACATGTTCACTTTCTAACCAGTTCAATGTTTGTTTTCCTGAATAATCTGAGTGGATAAACTAGGAGACCAAATAGCCTGTAAACGTGAATTGGAGAAAAGCAGAGAAGCAATGAAATCAGCTATTGTATGACAAGTTTAATCCTTTTTACCTCCTTCCCGGGGAAGGGGAATGCTTCACCTTCCATTCTATGTCACAAAGCATAGCCACAGCTGAGTCCACACTGTTTAGGAAGTTGATGATGAGATATCAGACACTTTACTATGCATAAAACTGTCTGAATCTTCACAGAAAAAATGACAGCTACCAGTTAAAAGCCAATGAAGAGCTTCATCCCAACTCTGACCTGCTGTGTGATGTTTGGCAAACTACTCAACCTCTCTGGCCCTCCCACCTTTTGTTTGCACTTTCTATTTATACTGTAAGCTCTTAGGGATGTGGACTGTCTCTTACCATGTGTCTGTACAAGACCTAGCATAATAGGACCTCAATCTTGATTGCAGTCCCCAGTTGCTACTGAAATACAAATAAAATAAAATGAATTAAAGTGTCCAGAAATGAAGTCATGCTTGAAGTGAAAACAGCAGATATAGAAAGACTACTATAGAATGGGCGTAAGGTGTAAGTAATACTACATTCATCGCACTCAAGACTGGTTTCACTACCGATTTGGGGAACAACATACTTTGGTTTCAACTTCCCTGTAGAAGAGAGTGTCCACACCAGTGTCATGCACACACTTAACGTATAATCTGTTGAAAGCTGTCCACTAAGTGACATACAGAAGAGATTTAGCAACCATTGTTTACTGTTGCTTGTGTTTGGTTTTTTTCCCATTAATCAAATATAATTAATAATAGTGACTATTTTGCAAGTCTTTAATGATCATGTCCTCAAAGGCATGGTAAGAACTGTGTGTGACTAAAATGGCACTAAGAGAGACCACCATTAAGATTTGGCCCTTACTTTGTTTCCCTAGATTATAATTTTAGTCATTTGGCAGATGAAGTTACTTAGACTCCTCCATAGCAGTCAAGTGATCCTCCTAACTAGTTACTGTGAAGTTTTCATTATGCAGAACCAATTCAGCATGGGTTAGTGATAGTACCAGCTCCTCCACCAATGTGCCTCAGCCCTGTTCTGGAAACCCATCTCTTGAAGCTAAGAGGCATGTCAGATTCCATCACCATTCAGCTCAGAGAGGCTTTTCTGGGAGCATCAGCAAAGGGGACAGTTGGTGCCACCGTAGGGTGTGCACAATGGAAATGAGGAACTGAAAGGGAACCACCAAGTCATTTCACACATGTTAAAATTGAAAAGATTTCAGCCACTCTGGTTTATAATATAGGCCACAACAATTACTAGGTGATTTCCAGAGGGAAGAAAAGTATTTTCCTCTATCGTTGCACAAGAAGTAGTGTCCTTCCTATTCTCTAGGAGTTTTGCAAGAGAGAGGGTTTGGAAAACATGCCCAGACTAGAGCTGCTGCTGAATCAGTTCATCATTCATGGAATGATTGCAGAATCATAAACCTGGCCTCTATAATCCATAACAGATCTAATGGGAAATCTCTATACCATAACAAGAAGAGTACATTTGTTCTGCTAACTCCCCACATTCCTGGCAGATCTACATCTGAATAAATTAATACAAGACAGAGATGTGTTTACTGTTTGTTCAAAAATTGGCAAAACAATCAAACTAAATATCTTAACTTTGCTGGTATTTGAATCTTGGCAATATTTAGCTGAATTTTTATGTTTAATTCTTTTTCAAAATATATTATAAAAATTCAGCCAGATCCTCAGCTGTTAAATACACTGAGGTGTGGATTTTGTACACTGTTTGACTCTAATCTCTGTATTTTAGGTTCCATGGTGTCATGTATTAAACTCCTGGCTTTATTTAGCATAAAAACAAATGATCATCATCAGAGGCTTTTGGATTTCATGTAAAAGGCATTCATCTTAGGAGGCAGAGGCAATAAGAGAGCCTTTTTACTCTGGTCACTGAGCATACATGGGGCAAAGAAGAGACAAGTCAGTGTCTAATTTATAAATACTAAAACCAACAGTTTTAGGGCTCTGTAATTTATCAGTAACCCTACCCGGTCTCCCCAGGTGGTACTCTACTGCAGAAAAAAGCGTGTGTGGGGGGGGGAGTGGAGGGGGGAAAAACGGAAAGGATAGAGGCAATAAGAATTACTCAAAATAACTTGCAGAAGCAAGAACTCCCATTGAAGTAAAGGGAATTTTGCATGAAGGATTAGGTCTTCAGTGTATTCACAAAAACTTCCCTCTTCTCCCACTACACCCTGCCTTCACTGCAGCTTGCTGAAACTACGCTCCCTGCAAAACAACCACCTGATCACTCTGAAACATCTTCATTAATAATTTAATCCTGCACCCATTGAAGTCAATGGCAAAACTCTCAGTTTTGTATCTCTCCATCTTCTTGGCTGATGTATGTTTAACAGCTTCTACCTTCATGCCAGATTCTCTATTCAAGGAAGGCCACTTTGCACTCCATCAGCATCTTCATTTAGCCAAGTATAGTTGGTAGACAATTACCCTCTCCAATGATGCATCCGATGAAGCAAGCTGTAGCTCATGAAAGCTTATGCTCAAATAAATTGGTTAGTCTCTAAGGTGCCACTAGTACTCCTTTCCTCTCCAACAGGAATTCTTTGCTAGCACCTCCTGTACCAGCTGACCTCATTACCCCTAGCATAAGGGGAACAGGGGTGGAATAGGCGTGCAAAGGATGGGACATAGTGGAACAGTCCTAACAAGTCTCTGGCCCAGACAATCCTGAATCAGGGAGATGCAACTGGGCCCGTGTCATCTCTCTCAATTTTATCAGAGTAGAGAATTACAGCCTCTGTCTCCAAGTAGCTACAACATAATAGCTTGGAGGGGAGAATGTCTCTGTATCCCATGCTCCTTGTTTTATAATTGAACATAGGGGGTTAAGTTACCTGATTTGGTAAACTGAAAAAACAAAAAAACAAAAACAGACAAGAAACAAAAATTTCTTTTATGTTATTGGTTATCATGATAACTGGCTTTAAGGTTTATCCTGTTACTTGCTTTCTCTGGGGGAATATCAAGTCCCTACTATCAAAAAGATTTAGGCTCCAGTTGGGATTATTTTTTATTTCCTTTCTCAGAAAAATGTAGGCACTCTGTTGAAAAAGGAAGCCTTAGATTAACTGTGTGATATGTCTCTCACACATATATCCCCACACAGTTACACATTTTAATATCATGTATTTAGCTGCTGAAGTGAACAGCAAAGTCTAGTGGCAAGAAAAGTAGCTAGAAACACAGGGGCCTTATGTTTTGGTCTCAGCTGAATCTGTCATAATAATGCAGCAGAGGCTTCAGCTGTCATTTCTGAAGCCTCTCTATTGTCCTCTCTCCACCACACAGAACAGCTAAAGGGCTTTGAAAACATGTAAAATATACTGTACCCCTGAAACACAAAGGTAAAAGCTACTCCTCTTATTCTAGAATTCCCATTGGGCTTTCCATGCTTTCAGACTCAGTCACTACTGTACCATTGCCTCTGTGGAGGGTGAAGAGCAATGCTACGGATGTCAGTGCTGATACCTCAACCAGAGCTTGGTGCCTACATCCTGTGTCAATTAAGCTTTCACCCAGTGAATGACACTGAGAAAATAGGCTGTCAATACTACTAATTATGCTTTTCAGATAACACTTACATGGCCAGTAGGTACCTTTCTAGTACCTAACTGTGACGGGTCAAGACTCACCACTGCTGACACCTCCCACTGCTCACTCTGGGAATTAGCTCTTGACCGCTGCAGGGCATCCTCGACGCGTGGTAGCTCGCCCGTTGTCTCTGCTCCACTGTCCTGGGACCTGCATTGCTCCCTGCCCGACGGCATCCTCTACAGGACACTCTGCATCCACTTCAGGACACTGCCCTCCAGCAGTACCCACCACTCTAGTCTCTCCCCCTTCCAGGGGGGTGCGTTGTTAACAGCAATTCTTCTGTTTGTCCCTGCCTTAGTGGCCAACCACAACCCTAGAGTCTAGCCCCTTGTCTCAGGGGCAGGCCACAATCTGTCTTGGCCTCCCTCCTCCATGGCCAGGGACAGTACAAAGGGCAGGAGGGGGAGAAAAGGGGGACCCAGGCCCATCTACTACTCTGGGTCCCAACCCAGGGACCCTCTAGCAGCAGCCTCCTTCTCTCCCCTGCCTATTTCCCTGGGCCACTTCCCCTTTGGCCCTACGCACCTTCTCAACCCCTCTTAGCAAGGGCTGCAGCCTGGCAAGTATCTGGGCCAGAGCTGAGCTGAGCTGAGCTGAGCTGAGCTCTGCTCTGCTCTGCTCTGCTCTGCTCTGCTCTGCTCTGCTCTGCTCTGCTCTGCTCTGCTCTGCTCTGCTCTGCTCTGCTCTGCTCTGGAGCTAGTCCTCCTCCCTTACTAGTCAGGGAGTGACTGCCTTCTCCTCTGCTAGGCAGCCTTTATATAGGACCTAGCCTGGCCCTGATTGGCTGCCTCTTCCCTGCTCTGATTGGCATAATTAATTAGTACTCAAAGTCAAAGGGATCAAGTTACAGGGCACTGACTGAGTAATTAAACTTTTGGTCTTTAGCTACAAATTATGTCACCAAAGATACCATGTTATTCTCAATATGATTATTCTAAAAGGGTTTAGGATAAGCAGATTCTGAGGCAAAGATAGGGGATGGAGAGGAAGCACATGCCAGAAAATAGCCAACTTCTTGCCATGACTCTGGTTCTCTTCCCCATACCCTTAGGCACCCAATGCCTCCTATAAGCAGTGCCTTTGGTCTCTGGATTTGTGGGAGAAGAAAGCACAATACTTCTTACTATATGTTCATGATGATAGATTATTTATTGCCCCTTCTATAAAAATACCTGCTGGAGGGACCCAGCCATGGATGAAAACTTCACAAGATTTCCTGATCAGTTTGTTAGCAGGATGATCATAACTGTCCTCTCTGGACTTACAGTGTACAAATCATGGGTGATCAGTGGAAGTCGCTGTAACCCTGTATTGGTTCTGGGGCTTCCATCTCTCATCTAGCTCTTTGGCAGCAGTACCAAAGAAGGAGGTTCCCTGCCAGTGGCTCCCCTAGGAAATCACTTAAAGGGGAAGTTCCACAGTATGGTGGGGATTTCACTGAGAAGTTAATGCATTCTCAGAGATTTATTTCTGTGCACTAATTTTTAGATGAATACAGCTTATTTCTATTGCTCTGATAAAGAGGGGGTAGGGACATGTTGAGGGAGGCAATTCATACCTCTCTGTGTCTGTACCTGTTTTGCCCCACACCCACCTGCAGATGCCAGAGCCCCGTGGACAGCCCTTTTTAGAGTTGGGGACCCAGAAACTGGTACCAGACAGCTCTTCTGTGAACCCTCTCCAATGAATCAACATCCTTCCTGAATCATTGATGCCAGAACTGGATTTTGTATTTGGCACTGCTGTGACCACTACTGGAATAATGAGAAAATATAACCTCTCTATTGCTGTTCAATATTCTCTGTTTATTCATCCAAGGATCACATTAGCCCTTTCAGCTACAACATTGTGTCAGGAGCTCATAGTCAGCTCATTGTCCACTGTGGTCCCACATCTTTCTCAGAATCCTTGCTTCCCAGGATAAAGTCCCTCATCTTGAAAGTGTGGCCTGCTTTCTTTGTTCCTTGATGTATATTTTTACACTTGGCCATATTGAAATGCATATTGTTTGGTTGCGGCCAGCTGAGTAAATGATCCAGATTGCTCTGTATTGGTGACCTGTCCTCTTCATTCTTTACCTCTACCTCAGTTTTTGTGTAATCTCCGAACCTTATCAGTAATAATTTCACATTCTCTTCCAGGTCATTGATAACCATATTAATGAGTGTAGGGACATGAATGAATCTGTGTGGGACTCCAAAAAACACATCCATGTGATGATTATTCCCCATTTACAATTACATTTTGAGACCTATCAGTTAGCCAATATTTAATCCAAAATCAAGCCCTTCTAACTCACACCACGTACCTAGCCAGCAGTTCACTTCCAGCATCTTTTGCCTTCCATCTTCCCTCACTCATGGAGAATGAAAGATCTCAGAGAAGATCACTTGGGCATTCCTCTCCTTCAGCACCCTTCTGCATTCCCTGAAGTTGTCTACAATATGTGAGATCTCCTGTAATGAAATGTCACTAGTGCCAATTTGCATCATCACCAGTGGATCCTTGCCCACAGACTTCAGATGCCTATCCTATCTTAAAGTGATGTCTTGACTCCAGGAAGATAGCATGCTGTTCTTTTGTCCACCTGTGCTTTGCAGAATATTCTTTCCATTGTTCTTAGTATAGAATCCCCAACAAGGTTAGTCTGTCTTCCTTAGATGGATGAATATCTCTTTAGAGAAGCATGATCAGAAATCCACAGATGTTCCATTGGACCACCTGGATCTTGAAAAATATCTTCTCTGGATTCCTTGTTGAGGACCTGGTATTTATAGGATACTTCTAGCTGTGTGGAATTCCTCCTGGTGGTCATAGGCTGCCCATCCTCATCTGTCTCCATATGTGCAGAATGCTGCCTTGTCCTCTTGCCTCTCATGGTTATGAACTGACAGGCCTCCCCTCCTATTTCCTGTCTCTCCCCTTCTTTGGTGGTGAGTTCCTTTCATTCATGAATCTGGGGGGAAGTGATGCCACCCAAACCTGGTTGTCCAGGAACTCTTCAGCTTCTCTCATTCTTCAGAAGTGTTTCTACTTTCCCTTCCAGTGCAAGCATCTTCACTTCCAGTACAGCCACCAACTTCCACTTCATACACAGGAAGTCCCTTCTGGCTTCAGACAGGAAAGAAAACATTGCACATCTATTGCAGATCACAACCACTGTTCTGTCATTGGCCATCACAGGAATGAGTGTAGAACTGTAAGGAGAAGTAAAAGCCTCTCACACTCCCTTGCTAAACTCCCTCAAACCCTGTTTGCTCCCCCTTCATGTGTTTGTCAAGCAACTGACTTTTTATCCTAAACCTTCCTGCTGAGCTACGCCCCTTGACTATCAGGGAGCAATTATCCACCCAGAGACTTCGGACAGTGGAGCTAATCAAAGGTCCAAGGGTCAGAGCCACGTGGCCCTTATCAAGACCCCAGCAAACAGACCTGTCTCAGCTGCTTATTCGGGGTCCCATGGCCCAGTTACACTATCCATGCGTAGAGAACAGGGGCAGCTAGAAGCAGTGGAAGAGGAGGTGGCAATAAAGGGTGAAACACTATAACGAATGTGGCCAGATCTGTTCAGAGGAAATAAAGTGGCCCAGCTCATCCCAGAATTCAGATTTCATCTTTTATTTTCAATTGCCCTCCTTGCCTCCCTCCACCCCACCAAGATGTACAGCCTCACTGTACATAGATTCCCCACCAATCCCCAATTTTGCAATGGCTTTGCACAGTCATTGCTGGATGGGACACATCAGTAATAAAATACCCAAAGAGATTATTCTCATTTTATATCCATTTCCACAATAAGCACTAGGCAGCACTGGAAATCGAGAGAGAAAACAAAGCTAGCTGTCATAAAATTTGCAATATACTTTTGTTGTGCCCAAGAGATTTGAATATTTGAAGGATACATCTGCATTTTGAGGGCTTATTCAAACCAAATCCCCAGACTAAGTTTTACCTTTCACTGAAAATAGCTGACACATGCAGCAGGTGGGGGTCAACAGTCGGAGAAAAATGGTGCAAATATTTTCTAATAGAAAAAAGAATGAAGAACAAGTGCAGTGGTCCTTATTTGAGCAAAATGCCCATAGAAGACCATGAGAGTTCTTGGATTATGGACTTCAGATTTTGGCTGAACGTAGGTCAGTTGGGGTGGAGTGGGGAACAGGATCTGGATCTGAAATGGAAAAAAGCCTCTGTATTTAATAATTTACTTTGATACAAGATTTGACTATTGTTCTTTTAGTCTATTTTGGTTTCTTTCCACAGGCCAACCTTATTTTTTTTAATAAAGGGCTTCAGTTCAGTATTGCATGCCCTGACCCTCAAGTTGTGAGTTTGAATTTAATGGTTCAAGAATGTGAAATAACAGGCTCAGATGGAATTATTTAATAAAAAATTATTAAATCAAAAATTAATACAGTACTATTCAGAACACAGAAAGATGATATACCCTGTAGATGGTGAAGATAAGGTAGTTTGGTCCCTTCCTCTGTACCTGGTAGAATGCTGACCGTGTTCATTCCCACAAATTACCTTCCTAATCCTCTTTCCTTTTATGTGGTATGAGACAAAGAAACTCATTTTTGGAGGGAAAATATCCTTTCCCATGATACATTTTACCATGTGTTCCATTTTCCTAATAACAGATGGAATTTCATTTATGGTCCTCCGTTTACCGGATGAGTAAAAAGGAATCTCTAACTTACAGCTGTGACAACCAGTGGTGCTTAACGAGTTAAGCACATCTTTCAGTGGGTTATTATTTTATCCATTATAGGATCCACGTATCCATTAACAATGATTCCTTATTAATTACCCAGTTTTGTTTATAACAACATACTTCTATAGACACTTCTTAGTTTGAGGGGTCTTTTTCCGGACATCTTTATTCCCACAGACTTGGAGATGCTGAGGATAATTAGATACAGCCCAACACTTGATCACATAAAAATTCCTGAGTACATGTCACTCTCATGTTAAGAGCCAACATTTGGGCCTTAGAATTCAAACACACTCTTTGCTAATATCAAAGATTCTGGGGGAATAGTTAATATGCAAATGTATTTAATACACAAGAAAAAGTATACTAAAAGGTTTAATATTTATGAACACTCTGTGTCGTGTCCCCCCCCCCCCCCCGTACTGTTGTATTGTGCATCTCTTTGGATCCCTTGGAACAGTAGGCCTGTACTGTGCATTCCCTGAGTGATGTGGATTTATTTAATTGTCAAATTAAATGAAGAATGTGGCATGCTCTCTCTCTCTCTCTCTCTCTCTCTCTCTCTCTCTGCCTAGCTCATTGCCCCCACTTCCTTCCAAATTCTGATTTTTACCCTCGGGATTCTCTAGAAAAAAGGACTGTTGCATTTATCAATCATGTAAAAATCATAGTTAATGATTATAAAAAATACACCTGAGACAACCTCCCCTCCCCATCAACCTCTAATCCAAATACTCTTGAATGCTTGTGGGGGTTAGAATCTGACCCACATTTGCATGAAATAAGCTATAGATCTGAGCACCTCAGCATCTTTAAGGGGTGTCAGGGAGTGGTTTGTAGGGTTGAAATATGGATCAGGATCCATGTTTTGTGTCTCAGATCCATCTCTTATGCATATAATTCATCAGTCCATACAACACTATGCCACAGCTGAGGGATGCCAAACATACTAATTCCCTGCCTCAAGGATCTTACACCTTAAAGACAAGTCATGTACACAAGTTAGACACAAAGGCACTCAGGATTTGTAATGCTGAGCATCATGGCACCTAACTTTTAGGAACCTAGAAAAAAAAATCACAGGAACAACTGTGTGATCCACAAAGCTGATTGTGGTGCCTAGAATCTCTATACAACAATGAGGAAAGAGAGGTGCCTAAGAATGAGATCCACAAAAGATAACACACTAGGCGGGGAGCCAGCTAAGCTATCCAGTGCTAAGCCTCATCCCTCCCTTGGAGATAGGCATCTAATTCCAGGCTGCAGGGATGCATCTATCTCTCCTAGCAATCCACAGACATGAACCCCTCTCCTGGAGTAAGTGAGTTTACTCACCTAAGGCATTTCTTGCAGGAATGAGTTAAGCACCTGCCTCACTCCATATAAAATGGGTGGGGGGGGGGATGAAGGCAGTGATAGTGGTGCCCAACTAATAACTTTTAGCCCAGTGGTTAAAGTGCTTGCCTGTGATGTTGGAGACCCAGGTTCAATTGCCCCCTCTATGCCAGAGAGGGGAAAAGTATTTGAACGGGGGTCTTGCACGTCTCAGGAAAGTTCTAACCACTGAGCTATGGGCTATTCTGATGTGGGACTACCTCAGTTTCTCCTGTTGAAGCTGTCCCACTGTGCATAAATGATTAAATAGTCATTGGGGGAAGAGAGAGAGAGAGACACACAGACACACACACACTCTCTCTCTCTCTGTAGTATAGTGGTTAAAGCACGACCTAAGAGGTGGGAGACCCTGGTGCAGTCCTCCTGCTCCAGTCACTCTTTATTATTTATCCATAGGGAAACAGGTTCAAAATTTGAATTAATGTCATGATTATTATTATGATACATAATGAACACAATATTTTAAGAAGTCTGGTAGCAAGGGCATTTTTATTTGCCTGTGTCCTGTCGGTACATGTAGTTTAATGCATATTTATCACCCTGAAATCTATGTGAGTCACCCTGGAAATGGCCCATGATGTTTTGCAGAGATGGTCTTAATAAATAAATTCCTATAGACAGATGAATCTACTGTATAGGGAATTGATGATGTATCACCCTACTCTACTCTGTATCAGGCCATGAGAAAGAAGCAAGTTTTGCAATGACCCATAACTTACAATGTAGGACCTACCATAATGAAAGATGGGTTTCTTATTATTTTTAGTTTTGTATTAAAGTGATTCAGTAGATATTACTGTTCCTACCGATGGCCGAGTTACTAGTGAAGCACAA
This sequence comes from Natator depressus, assembly GCF_965152275.1. Taxonomy (NCBI): domain Eukaryota; kingdom Metazoa; phylum Chordata; order Testudines; family Cheloniidae; genus Natator; species Natator depressus. Next base: position 53,692,815 of record NC_134239.1, on the reverse strand, counting down.
TGCTCCATCAAGGTACTGGATAGAACCCTGTTGCTATAGATCACAAAAAGAGAACAGATGTAAAACTGAGGTCCTGACCACTTGTGGTAATTAAAAATCCCACGACACTTTTAATAATAGTAAAAGGTGTTAACCTCTCTATCCTGGCCACACTCCATATCAGATAATTACATTCTGTGTCCCTGAATTCCTTCTGAAATTTTAATCATTTATATTTAATTGCCTGTGATACTCTGTCATGTGGTACTGCCGGTGAAGAAAGGAGCCTGCAGCAAAATTAGAAAGGGGGAACCAGTATCTGGAATGGAAAAGCAGGGAGACAGACATCTGGGGAAAAGGAGAGGTAAAACAAAGAAAAAGGAACTAGATGCTGGCTTGGAGGAAAACAAGAGGACAGAAGAATAAATGGCCCAAAAGAGACAGAGCAAGCCTGGATGGCAGACAAGACCTGTAGCGTAAACAGTTCTTGAAGCTAAGAGAAAAAAGTATGACTTCAAAACAAACAAACAAACAAACAAAAAAAAACAGAAAAAGACAAGATCCAGGATGTAATTCTAACAAAGGAATCCTAACCCCAAAAGCATTCCAAAATGAAACAAGGGATAATATCCCATCTAAATTACTACAAAAGGACTCAGCAAGGAAGATGCAAACTGGGCTATAAGGTCTTAATTTTTATTTTCTATTCCCAAAGTTGCAACAGAATCTAATTAGAAAAAAGCTTATATTGCATCTTAAATAACTTTCCCTGGAAGAAATAATTTTTTTCCAAGAGTTTGCAAATATAGAAAATGTCTCTGCCCCTTCCCTCCCCCCACCCCCATAATTAATGGGTTTTTTTAACAAAGTCATTCTTTTACCACCTGGGTTTTAATGCTTCGGGAATGATTTGTGAGAAACTTCAGCTGTTCTTTGTGCAAAAGAGTGAGCACACTGGAACAAAGTTGCCCTCCAGCAGCAGTTGTATTCTTTACTTTTAATTCTCCTTTAAGCAACCTTGATATTCTAATTTCTAGTTACTTCCCCTTCACAGTTTGCAGTATCATCATATACCTGGCATTATAGATGCATTCTGGCAGCTGCTTCTATAATCTGCACTAGAACACCTGGCCAAGTCAGCTTTTTTGGTGAGGGAGAGGTAAAATCAGATGGTCTTGAGCCCACATACCTTATCAACCATTTGCATTCATTAAGTAAGATTAATATCACGCTCCTCAAAATTTGTGATTGAGCTATGGAAAATAGCATTTTAATTTCCTTACATCAGCCATGTTTGACTAACCATCTCAAGCAATCCTTCCTCACAGTGGCTGCAATAAAGATAGGTGCAAATAGCTCCATGGTGCCTTGCAAAGGATTTAACAACACACATTTGGGCCAGCCTGATATTAACCATCATGATTCAACAGAAAACAAACATTTGTGATCAGTACTAACTAGAAAGTTGTAGAATCTGTATATCTTCCCAAAGGGGTTTCCTATGATTTTCCTCTCTCTCCCACATTTCATCATGGTTTGATCTCAGTACAGCAACCAGTGGGCGGAAACCCATGTAAATGGGGTAGGGAGGGGTGAGGGGAGTACACTGAAATTTGCACTATAGTTATTACTTTTGTTAGTCTATGGCTTATACTGGAAAAACAATTCTAATAAATTTATTAAGGTTTACCATGACTCAGTTGCCACACAAGCATTTCTTTATTAGTTTAAAAGCCACTTGGCATTGGTTATATCCAATATATAAATATAAGCATATGAACCCTTATATTCCATATCACCAATACTGTTATAAGCAATGGCTAAATTGTTGCAACCAGATCAGGCCCTGGAGACATCTTCCCATCATGGCATGACTTCAGAGGAGTAAGGAAAAGCTCTGACAAAGAACCCCTACAAAACATTGGTTTTTTATACAGTATAAAAAACAAGTGATGGCATTGCTGGTTATTGGACCTGTGCTAAACTCAGCTGAAGCAGTTTAGATCAGCACTCTGCGCTATTCAAGGTTTTTCCCCTTATTTCATTTTACACATCACCCCCCAGGGACTTCTGCACTAAGCATTTCTAACTAATTACTTACTGCACCTGGTGCCCAATGAATTATGTTTACTATGTTTCCCACATATTAAACATTAAATATGATAAGGTAGGTATTCAAAGGGTCACCATAACTTTAACACAAACAATCTTTCTTTCTCATGAGTTCATTTGGGGGGGGAGGGGTGTGGAGTGGGTCACATGCTTTGGGCCTATTACTCATGTTAATATCCAAACTCAGTTTAAAACCATAGTTCATTCAGGCATCGTTGGGGTTTAGTTGTGCATCACTCAAGATTAGCTGATTTTCTTTATTTAAAATTGAAACTACCAGGAATCTTCATGCTATGCAATAGCTAAGCTCTCCCTTACCCTTGATTTGTCAATCACTTGTTGCATCTTGTCTCGTATTAGACTGTAAATTTTGTATGCAAATTTTCTGTTTTCTTATACATACATACAGAGCCTTCCACAATGCGAACATGGTTCTGACTGGGGCCTGTAGACAGTACCAAAATATAGGTTTCAGAGTAGCAGCCATGTTAGTCTGTATTCGCAAAAAGAAAAGGAGGACTTGTGGCACCTTAGAGACTAACCAATTTATTTGAGCATAAGTTTTCGTGAGCTACAGCTCACTTCATCGGATGCATCCGATGAAGTGAGCTGTTGCTCATGAAAGCTTATGCTCAAATAAATTGGTTAGTCTCTAAGGTGCCTCAAGTACTCCTTTTCTTTTTACCAAAATATATCTCTTTACAGAGATGAAGGATTGAACAAGCCAAGGAGAATGAGAAACTCTCTCACTGCTAGCTATGGTGTACTCCAGATGTACTGGGGTAGCAGAATAGCCCATACAAGTAATACATACACTATTCTATATGTAAGAGACTTATTTGCAGAGCTGTCTGCCTGACACATTTTACCAGCAGCAAATTTACATAAGGGAAAAAAGAAAAAGAGCAAATCTCTAGAATGAGTTTTAAGGTGAAGTGTTCTTTATTATTATGGATGAGTGTTTTATTTTCTCTAAAGGGAGATATGGAGAAGGATAGAAGAAGGAGAAAGGCATATGTAAAAAGGGGTTGCCCTTGTAACAGTCAGACAGTTGAGATGAATACTTGAATTCACTCAAGTATGTCACAATATTATAAGTGCTGTAATCTATATTGACAGCATCCGTTACTTGTCATGGCCCAGAGGGTGTCAAACTAGGTATACATTTGAAAATGCAAATTTTATAGCTTTCTCTAAAAGTTAATTTTTCACATTATAGCTGAAACCATGAATAAATTCCACAGGTTTACTCTTCCCCCTCCACCTACGCAACACACATTAAAACACAGAGAATTTTAGCTAGAACCATGCCTCTGTATTTTCTAGATTAAAAAAAATGGATACACAGCTGAGAGCTGGTTGAATTATAGATGGAGCTACTAGTATCATTAAAGCATAGAGGCCCAGTTCAGTTCCTTAATCACAAAGCCATCTATCCTCCCATTTTCCCATCTCTTCATGCATACATTAATTTATCTCAGGCAAAAACCAACAAACAATCTTCACTGAACAGGGGCCCCACCTTTCCTATCTGAATCCAGGAAGATCAGGCAAAGAAGTTTACACACTGATAGGTGCAGTCTGAACTTTGCAGACAGAGGACTAAATTCAAAAGAAACTTAGGCACAGTAACTTTTAGTCATATAGAAAATCAGTGAGATTTACAAAGCCTGAGTTCAGGGCCTAGGCTCCCTAAACAATGAATAGGGAGAGATAGGCACCTAAGAGTGCAAATAACAAACATGCACCGCAGCTCCAGGCCAGAGGGAGATAGGCACCTAAGTCTGGACTGCAGGGAGACACCTCCTGCTACCTGGGGTTCTCAGATGCAAACCCTCTCTTGGCATTAGGAGCACTCACATGACTTTGAGCCAAGTGATGGGTGAAGGGATTTGAAATGGGCTTGGACACCTCTCAGGTAAGTTGCCTAGCCACTGAACTATGGGATATTCCGAGGTGGGTTCCTTCGTCTTTTCTGCTGAAGCTGTTCCACTGTAGATATTTTTTTTTAAAGTCATTGGAGCAGGGGGACAGGATCCTCCCATGCAAGTGCTCTAACCACTGGGCTTCAGAGCCATTTTCATGCTTGCTCTTTCTGGCCCAACATTAAAGCTGTTTCACTGTAAATAAATAATGAAATTAATGAGGCTAGAGAGGGCAAGCATGAGAATGACTCTGTAGCCCGGTGATCAAAGCCAGGATCCAGTTCCCCTGCTCCAATGACTTTTTAAAACTATTCATTCCATTGCTCAGTAGCTAGGGAACTTACCTGAGAGGTTGCAGAGCCCACTTCGAATCTCTTCTCCCACTCAAATATTCTGATGTAGGGCTCCCTCAATCTCTCCTATCAGGCAAAGGGTTAAAATCAAACCCAGGCTAAAAGTCATCAGGCTAGCCCAGTGGTTATAAGATGAGTGATGGTGACACCACCTCTTCCTCCTCCAGCTGGCACCTAACTCATTTTCACAAGAGATGATATAGGCACCTAGGCCACCTGATACCAGGGAAGGGGTTTCCAGCTGCAGATAACTAGCAGACAACACATAAGCCAGGATTTCCCTCACCCCCATACCCCTTTCTTAGATACCTAAGTAAAGAATATAAATACAACTCACTGTTGTGATGTCTACTTTCTGGGGCCTGCAGATCACTCTCAGGATCTGAGAAGGTCACTGGATGACTGAAAAAATTCTCTCGCCTTCTAGTACAAGGGCAGGGGGCTATCCCATGCGGCTAATAGATGGTGGTCTACTAGGGTTGCAACTTTCTAATCACACAAAACCAAATGCAATAGGCTAGACCCTTCCGAGGCCCTGCCCCCGCTCACTACATTCCCCCTCCCTCAGTGCCTCACTCTCCCCAACCCTCACCCACTTTCTAACTGGGGTGTGGGCACCAGGGTGGGGCCATAAATGAGGGGTTCAGGGTGTGGGAAGGAGCTGCAGGCTGGGGCAGGGAATTGGGGTTTGGGAGGGGGTGAGGGCTGTGGGGTGAGGCTGGGGAGGAGGGGTTTGGGATGTAGGGGGCGGGGCTCCAGGATGCCAGGAGGGGGTGGGGCCGAAGGATTCCGAACGTGGGAGGGGACTCTGGGTTAAGGCAGGGGGTTAAGGTGTAGGAGGGGGTGAGGATTCTGGGCTGGGGGTGCTGGCTCTGGGGTGGGGCTGGGGATGAGGGATTTGGAGTACAGGAGGGGGCTCCAGGTTTGGGGGGCTTAGGGCTGGGGCAGCGGGTTAGGGCACGGGCTTACCTCTGGCGGCTCCTGGTCAGCGGTGCAGTGGGGCTAAGGCAGGCTGGCTGCCTGCCCTGGCACTGCGTTGTGACCCAGAAGTGGCCAGCGGGTCCGGCACCGAGGCAAGGGGGCCAGGAGGCTCCGCACGCTGCTCTCGCTTACAAGCACTACCATCTCAGCTCCCATTGGCCGGGCGTGGAGACGGTGCTTGGGGTGGGGCAGTGCAAGGAGCCCCATGCCCCCCCCCACTCCCTCCAGGAGCTAGACCTGCTGGCTGCTTCCAGGGCGCAGTGTGGAGCCAGGACAGGTAGGGACAAGCCTGCCGTAAGCCTGCAGCACTGCCAACCGGACTTTTAACGGCCTGGTTGGCGGTTCTGACGAGAGCCATGAGGGTCCCTTTTCAACTGGGCATTCCGGTCAAAAACCAGACACCTGGCAACCCTATGCCTTCCCTCTGGATAGTGGAGCCTAGGGACTTCTTCTCTCCTCTTTCCTCCAGACTGCGGACTCCTGGCTAACTGCTAGCTACATATATCTGCCTGGATATGAGAGGATTAGCTTCAATATCCAAGATGAATGCAAATAGCTAGCTGAAGGTAAAACCCCTTGTGAAGCTGGGTGCTTCTGGTCATCTGGGCTCCCCTTTTTAGGAAGCACAATGGATTTTTTTTCTCTCTCCTACCCTGCAAAGAGCACCTATTGAAGTACTCTGCCTTGAAAAGAGCAACATGGAAGATCTGCCTTCTGGAAACCAAGTTTCTTGCCTCCCTTCTCCCCTCAAAGTGCTGGTTTGGGCTGGACACACATGCCTGAGCAATTCTAGTCACAGACAGACTATTTGGGGTGGTGTTGATTGCCTAGGCATATCAGTCAGGCTCCTGGTTCTGTAACTCCTCCTTCAGCCCATCTTCCAAGCTGTCTGTATCTTTAAGCAGGCAGGCAGGGCTGTCAGTTTAGGTTTCCGCACCTCTGCCTCTGTTTGTGGGAGCTGCAGCTCTCAAATCCTCAAAATGGTCAATAAAAAAAATTGTATGTTTGTATGTATTCTATATATCATGTGCCTGAGGTTTCCTTATTTTTCCAGTCTACTTCTGCATATAATATTACTGAAATGGTATTAGTTACTCTCCTGATAATTGATACACCGTACATTACATTAAACTCAGACATAAAATCTAGATTTGATTACTTTAAATTCTGTTTTGATAGTAATAATTAATTTGGAAAAGCCCCACAGATATAATTAAACTTTCCAAAAGATATCCATTACTTTACAAAAATATGGGTGGAACATTATAGATATTTAAGTACATAAATAAAAGTGGCCTGATATCCAAAGATGCTGAGAACTAGCAGCTCCCATTAATTTCAGGTGAATTTGTGAGTATACAGCACCTCTAAAAATAAGATCATTTTTTTTAGGTCCTTGGATATGTCATTTAAGAGCTTAATTTTAGTCATGCAGGTTTGAAAGTCAGGAAGACTAAAATGCCAAAACCCACAAAGTCTAAAAAGTAGGAAATATAGAAATCCTTGGAAAAAAAGTAACAGCAACCTTAATCTGCCCACTTAACCTCCTCTGTCCTCTTCTTACCAGTAGGAGAACCCAACTATTTATCATATGCAAGAAACTAAAATCTTCCATATTGTGTATATACATTACAAACCTATGGTCTGTGGTTCCTATGAGAATTACTACTGAAATACAGGTTTCAGAGTAGCAGCTGTGTTAGTCTGAAATACAGTATCAGTTTCTCTTTCCTGCATGAGCCAATAGAAAGTAAATCACTTTAATCCCTGAGAAGCTATGAGTTTTGTCACATCTGTTCTATGAGTAAGATTTTGATAGGTATACCTGATGTCAATGTACTTACGAATTCCTTGTGCCTGTTTGTCATGTGATGCTTAGATACTTAAATCCTATTTAAGCTTAAATGCATGGCAAGGAATACAGAACCAAAAAAGTACAGCAGACCATATTCATGTCTGTATCCTTTCCTATACTTGTGTGTATGTTTTCCTATTTCCAAAATCAGGTAATGGGCAGAGAACTCTGTGGGATTTACTAGTATGCTTTGCCTCATACATTTAAAACACAAAATTATTTTCCAAAGGATTGAAAATATCGGATTCCCATTGATTGTCAACATGCTGTGGCATGTTGTAAATTCAGTTCAGAAAGCCATTAACCTGTGACATTACTTTGACACTGTACATTGCAGCACGAGCCGTTCATTGCATTGTTATTAAGCCTTGCAATATGAAATACAGAGAGTAAGAGCAATACAAACAGCAAACTCTCCGGGTGTCTCATGATGGGATATAAGTTTATGAGGGCTTGCCTCTGAAAACATAGTATTGAAGAACATTGCATTCTTAGCCACGAGCTAATATCCTTTTGCCCATGGTCATCAAAACTTCCTACCAGAGCTACAAGCAGCACTCTGATACAACAAGCCAATACAGCCAAATGGCATCACATTATGAATTCTGTTGCTCTACACTACAACACCTAGAAAGAAAAGGAGTACTTGTGGCACCTTGGAGACTAACCAATTTATTTGAGCATAAGCTTTCGTGAACTACAGCTCACTTCATCGGATGCATGCAGTGGAAAATACAGTGGGGAGATTTATATACACAGAGAACATGAAACAATGGGTGTTACCATACACACTGTAACCAGAGTGATCACTTAAGGTGAGCTATTACCAGTGGGGGGCGGGACTTTTTGCAGTGATAATCAAGGTGGGCCATTTCCAGGAGGTGACAAGAACGTCTGAGGAACAGTGGGGGTTGGGGGGAGAATAAACAAGGGGAAATAGTTTTACTTTGTGTAATGATACATCCACTCCCAGTATCTATTCAAGCCTAAGTTAACTGTATCCAGTTTGCAAATTAATTCCAATTCAGCAGTCTCTCCTTGGAGTCTGTTTTTGAAGTCTTTTTGTTGAAGAATTGTAACTTGTAGGTCTGTAATCGAGTGACCAAAGAGATTGAAGTGTTCTCCAACTGGTTTTTGAATGTTATAATTCTTGACATCTGATTTGTGTCCATTTATTCTTTTACGTAGAGACTGTCCAGTTTGACCAATGTACATGGCAGGGGGGCATTGGTGGCACATGATGACAAATATCACATTGGTAGATGTGCAGGTGAACGAGCCTCTGATAGTGTGGCTGATGTGATTAGGCCCTATGATGGTGTCCCCTGAATAGATATATGGACACAGTTGGCAACGGGCTTTGTTGCAAGGATAGGTTCCTGGGTTAGTGGTTCTGATCACCTTCAGCCCCCAACTAAAACCTCTCCAGCGCATCATCAAGGATCTACAACCTATCCTGAAGGATGACCCATCACTCTCACAGCTCTTGGGAGACAGGCCAGTCCTTGCTTACAGACAGCCCCCCAACCTGAAGCAAATACTCACCAGCAACCACACATCACACAACAGAATCATTGTATTTTCCACTGAATGCATCCCCAGCGGAAGTGAGCTGTAGCTCACGAAAGCTTATGCTCAAATAAATTTGTTAGTCTCTAAGGTGCCACAAGTACTCCTTTTCTTTTTGCGAATACAGACTAACACGGCTACTACTCTAACACCTAGAAAGTTCACAGTGATTTGCAGTAAATATCATTTTAGCATCCCCCTGGAAATTGTGTTCTTCCCTTTTTAATCACAGATCATTCTCTGTTAATGAATCAATCCCTCTTTGTAGCTATTCCTAAACTGGTTTTTTCTTTGCTAAAAATATTAATCAAACCAACCTAAGAGCTTTCTTTGGCAGGGTAACAAGCCTTGTGGATAGGGGAGAAATGGTAGATGTGATATATCTTGACTTTACTAAGGCTTTTGTCTCGCATGACCTTCTCATAAACTAGGGAAATACAACCTAGATAGAGCTACTATAAGGTAGGTGCATAACTGGTTGGAAAACAATTCCCAGAGAGTAGTTATCAACAGTTCACAGTCAAGCTGGAAGGGCATAACAAGTGGGGTTCCACAGGGGTCAGTGCTGGGTCCAGTTCTGTTCAATCTCTTCATCAATGATTTAGATAATGACATAGAGTTATAAAGTTTGTGGACAATACCTCGCTGAGAGGGTCTGCAAGTGCTTTGGAGGGTAGGATTAAAACTCAAAATGATCTGAACAACCTGGAGAAATGTTCTGAGGTAAATAGGATGAAATTCAATAAGAATAAATGCAAAGTACTCCACACAGGAAGGAAGAATGAGTTGCACACATACGAAACGGAAAGTGACTACCTAGGAAGGAGTACTTCAGAAAGGAGTCTGGAGGTCCTAGTGGATCACAAGCTAAATAGGAGTCAACAGTGTAACACTATTGCCAAAAAAAGGGGAGGGGGGACACATTATTCTGGGATGTATTAGCAGGATTGTTCTAAGCAAAACACAAGAAGTAATTCTGCTTTACTCTGCGCTGATTAGGCCTCTCTGATCAGGTGCCTGGGATGGATCACACTAGGAATGCCACACTGAGGGTAGATTGCAAGAAATAGGGCAGACAATACCCTAAACTGGTGGTTTATTCTATAATTAGATTCACCAAATCAGTAACAAAAGAGTTTCTGCAGTACCACACTTGTTAACCCCCATTAGGCATTCCGGCCCTTGGATCCCATCCTGACAACCAAGTCTATATAGTAAAAGGTTATTGAACATCCATTTCACCATATGTGAGGTTCTTACTAATCCGAAAAAAACAAGTCAGTACTCGAGATCAATATGTATTGATCTCTTTCTTGAGTAGTAACAGCTAATTTAGACCCCCATCATTTTTATATATATTGGATTTTTTATATATATATGTTTTCCTATGTGCATCACTGTGCATTTATCAACGTATTATTTCATCTGCTATTTGGTTGACCAGTCACCCTGTTTAGTGAGAGCCCTTTGTAACTCTTTGCAGTCCGCTTTGCACTTAACTATCTTGAATAATTTAGAACCATCTGCAAACTTTGCCAACTCACTGTTTGCCCCTTTTTTCAGATCATTTATGAATATATTGAATGATGCACTGGACCCAGTACAGACCCTTGGTTCCTCAGCAACCTATCACATGGTCTCCCTAGGAGTTCGGAAGCTCTACAGCTCTGAAGCAGTTTTACATGCAGACCGCCTCAGAGCCACAGACCTGATGGCTTTCAGGATCTGGGGAAGCCTGCCAGGCAGATTGCCTCAGGAGCAGACCTCCACTCTCTTTTATGGAGAAAACTAAATTTGGGGGTTTTCATTTCAAATTGGACCTAAACCAGATTTTGAAATACTGAAATTGTCTATTAAACAGAATTACCGTGACTAGACCTGGGCAAAAAATAAGACTAAAAACTAAAGTGGGTAGGTTCTGCTTATACCTTTCAGTCATTTGGGTATTTTATTTTTAAATATAATAATAATGGGTGTGGTTATATTAAACCTCATGCTTTAGGATTTAAACCAATCTTTATTCCCTATAGATTAGGAAATTTCTTGCACCTGGATCTGAAGCATCTGTTGCTGGCCACTGCTGGAGAGAGGATAGTGGACAAAATGAACATTGGATCAGATCCTTAATAGCAACTCCTATGTTCCTAACATAGTAATCAGATCCATAGTCCATCTAGTATCAAGTCTCCAGGAATGGCAAGCACCAGATCCTGGGAGAAGAAACCTCACAATAGGAAATTTGAGATAATATGCCTCCAATTAAAATCTCATCCTAATCCCTAATAGAGATTGGTTTAAGAGCTCAAGCATGAGGTTTTATATTCATTCCAATTTATTTTTAGCATTAACAATTATAACTTTAGATATTCTTGTTACCCATAAAAATGTCCAATCTTTGAATCTTGCTAAATTCTTGACCTCCGTCATCTTGTGGCAATGAGTTTCACAGTCCAATCATGTTCTATAAAATAGAATTTCCTTTTATTAGTTTTGAATTTGCCAACTTTTAATTTCACTGAGTGTCACCTTGCTCTTGTTTTATTGCATAGAGAGAAAGGAATCTCCCAATCTATCATCTCTATATTACTCATCATTTTATATATTTTATCTTGCCCCCTCTTATTCATCTGCTTTGTAAGATAAACACCATCAATATTTTCAATCTCTCTTCCAACAAGATTCTTTCCATGCACCTCATCATTCTTGTCACTTTTCTCTGAGCACCATCTAATTCTGCAATATCCTTTGTGAGATGGGATGACCAGTACTGCAAACAGTAACCCAACTAAGGCATCAGTTTTGATTTATATAATTACATATATGTATTATTGTGAGGAGTCTTGCCAAAATAAAAAAAAAATAAAAAAGGGTTTTGCAATGCACCATGAAAGAAGTAAGATGAGCACTTTTTTTATTTTTGATTAAAATACCCTGTTTATAGCTCCCAGTACTCTTGCTCTGGGCAAATCAAGTTTCAGTGTCCCTCATGAATGCAGTGGTCTCAAGAGATAGGGGCATGTTGGAGATGAGGCAGTTCCCATGTAAACCGGGTCCTGGCCCACTGACATTTTTAAATATTAGGACTAGGAACTTGCATTGGCCTGATGTCTCATAGGGAACTAGTGAAAGGGGAAGAGTAGTAGTATTATTTGTATTGTGGTAGCACCTTGGGGCTTCATATAACTCAGAGCCCTGTTGTGCTGGGGTCAATACAAATATATAAGTGTTTTCAGTGTTTCTTGTACTGAAAAGCTGGTGTGGTGAGTTCCTTGTGGATAGTCCTACTAAAGAGAGAGTGTGATGGAATAGGCTGTCCTTAAGGTAGGTAAGGCCAAGGGGTCAGCTCACATTTATTCCACAGATGTGGCCCATTAAGAGCTGGAGAGATCTGATGTAGGCAAGGATCAGGGGAAAAAAGGAGCTAATGGTAGAAAGGAAGAGGTTCTGGGGGTAACTAATACTTGGGGAAGAGAAACCCCTAACTGTTCCTTTAAGCACTTAGAACCAGACACCATGCATAAGGTTCCCCTCTCACCCAACCAATTGGGGATGAGCCGAGAAAGGGGACTAGCAAATATGTTGCCGCCTTCTTCCTCTAAGTGAGGATATACAACAACAAATGTAGGCCTGATGGATGAATTATCCAAGCTTAAAGGGCTGATTAGGGGGAAAGAGCCAGCTCAAGAAAAAACTCTTAGGGCTCATAACAGCTAGACTCAATGAGAACCAAGTTCCACAGTGGGGAGCAAGTTATGCATTTCAAAGTGTTAACTTCCTTTTAAAACCTTTAATTAAATGTTCTGGTTTGGACATGGTTTGTTTCAGAGTTTTGAATGTAACCAGTAAATGTGATGGTACTTTAAAGACCTCTCTCCATTGTGACGTAGGGCCAAAATGTTACTCTTGTGAGGGGTTCACTTAAAATCAGTAGGGCTACTTTCTAGAGAAAGGTGATCCCATATTGGCCTGTCATACATAGTGAAATGAAATACCGAAGTTGTATGCAATTGTTACATGTGTATCAGCTGTACTTATGGCTTATTAACTCGGTGACAGAAGGAAGGTTTCCCTCAGGCTACCATTTGTTACTTATGATGTTGTAAAAGACAGAATGTGATGAAAACAGCAAGTAGAGAAACATAAGAGAAAGAAGCCCACAGAACAGCAAACTAAGTAGCTATCTTGGAGAAATTAAGTTTCATCAGTGGCCTGGTTTTTGTTTATTTGTTTTTCAAGTAAACAGAAGCCTAGTGTGGATAACAGCACCCCAGACAATATATTGTAATAAGTGATTTTGTGCTTTACGGTAAATATTGTGCTTTGTTCACAACAATCCCTGGATCACTAATTAACAGTAGATATTGCCTTTGTATTTTCAAGTATCTGGGCACACACAGTTTCTTAGTTCAACAGATCTTATTTGAGCTAAAATGTAGATTTCTTATCACAACAAGGGCATATTCTTGCATGGTTGTCATGAATCATAGAATCATAGAATATCAGGGTTGGAAGGGACCCCAGAAGGTCATCTAGTCCAACCCCCTGCTCGAAGCAGGACCAATTCCCAGTTAAATCATCCCAGCCAGGGCTTTGTCAAGCCTGACCTTAAAAACCTCTAAGGAAGGAGATTCTACCACCTCCCTAGGTAACGCATTCCAGTGTTTCACCACCCTCTTAGTGAAAAAGTTTTTCCTAATATCCAATCTAAACCTCCCCCATTGCAACTTGAGACCATTACTCCTCGTTCTGTCATCTGCTACCATTGAGAACAGTCTAGAGCCATCCTCTTTGGAACCCCCTTTCAGGTAGTTGAAAGCAGCTATCAAATCCCCCCTCATTCTTCTCTTCCGCAGACTAAACAATCCCAGCTCCCTCAGCCTCTCTTCATAAGTCATGTGCTCTAGACCCCTAATCATTTTTGTTGCCCTTCGCTGGACTCTCTCCAATTTATCCACATCCTTCTTGTAGTGTGGGGCCCAAAACTGGACACAGTACTCCAGATGAGGCCTCACCAGTGTCGAATAGAGGGGAACGATCACGTCCCTCGATCTGCTCGCTATGCCCCTACTTATACATCCCAAAATGCCATTGGCCTTCTTGGCAACAAGGGCACACTGTTGACTCATATCCAGCTTCTCGTCCACTGTCACCCCTAGGTCCTTTTCTGCAGAACTGCTGCCTAGCCATTCGGTCCCTAGTCTGTAGCGGTGCATTGGATTCTTCCATCCTAAGTGCAGGACCCTGCACTTATCCTTATTGAACCTCATCAGATTTCTTTTGGCCCAATCCTCCAATTTGTCTAGGTCCTTCTGTATCCTATCCCTCCCCTCCAGCGTATCTACCACTCCTCCCAGTTTAGTATCATCCGCAAATTTGCTGAGAGTGCAATCCACACCATCCTCCAGATCATTTATGAAGATATTGAACAAAACCGGCCCCAGGACCGACCCCTTGGCTTCCTTGTTTGACAAAACAAAGTTGGCTTCCTTGTTTGACAAAACAAAGTATCACATCTTAGTAGATCTGCTATTTTTGGCTTGAATATCAGAAAGAAAATGCCAGCGGCTGGAGTTTGGAGTTGAATTCAAGTGATCACACTTGGCAAGAAATGTGTGTCTACTGGTAACTAACTGATTGGATGAATGGGTCAATCTAATGTATTTATCATTATTATTTATTTGTATTGCCCTAGAAACCCCATCAAAAATGGGGCCCCAATCATGGTACTGTACAAATATCTAGGACTCTGTTCAGTGTTGCCACACACCCCCTTTGTGCTAGCTCGGTTAGAGCAAAGAGATGTAAGCATCTGCTCCACAAGGGAGGCCCTCTGGCAAATACAGAGTCAACTGATTCAGCTCTGTACCAACCCCACAGTAGCTCCTGATACAGGGAGCTTTCTGAAGCAGTCAGGTGTGGGGTGGAGGAAGAAGCAGTGTGTGGAGGGGGAACAGGTGGAGGCATGGTCATTATGCTCTAATGCGCTGGAGATCCTGCATCTTTGAAATGGCCATTACAATAGGGGCACCAATAATTAAAGTAGCTTTCAGGGCTGCACTAGCCTGCACTAGTGATTGAACCAACCTCAGGCAGACCCTGAAAGGGGGAGCTGGGAGATGCATCTCCCGTGTGTGTGTGTGCGCGTGCGTGTGTGCGCACGCGCGTGTGCAGTCCTCAAGAGTTCACGCTAATCAATCACTATAGGTATTTCTATGGTACCTATCATTGCTGCACTGAAACTTTAGTGGCTTTCATTATGTACTCCACATGAGTGTTGAAACAGCAACTGCACTGATAACACCTCCATTTTAGATGGCTAGCTATTAAACGTCATGCTAGACAACATGTTTATAAACAGCATGGCTTTGCAGAAGAGTTTATCTAATGTAAAATCTGAAATGACTAGTTTAATGCATTCTAGGAATAAAGGTACACAATTCACATTATAATACTGAAATATGTGTATTCCACTCCTTTTCTGGTCTACGGTGATTTGATAATTGCTTAGGTGTACAGTGAAAGTGGTGCTTTTTGTTTCCCTAGCAACTATCAGATCTTAGTTTTTGTAAATTAAAGAGCATGTGAGTGGGAATGGAAGCTTTCTGTTTTGTTACTTAACTTGACTCTCTCTTCTGGGGTTATATGGCATTCAAACGGGAAAGAAAAATGAGAGTGGGAAGTGTGTGGGTAGAAGGGAGAGGAAAGGAAATCTAAATACCAACTCTCGGTCAGCTGTGGTTACAGATCAGGTTTTCAGAGTTCCTGACAGTGCTTTCTTGAGAAGAGAGAAACTGAGAAGAAGCTTCCCAGCTGAAGAATGAGGTGTAGCTGAGCCTAGTTAAACTCAGAACTAGGGAGAAAAGGGCTGGGTGGCTTTTAGAGCCCTAGGGAAGCTTATTCAGACTGAAAGCCAGAACAGGGATGGATGTGAAAAGCAAAAAGTGCCCTGTTCATATTGTCTGTTTTGTTTTGTTGTTTAAGGGCTATTTAAATGTATAAAGGGAACACGGCCAAAGGCTTTGAGAGTTTGTTTTATTTTAACGGATAAGAGAACTTGCAATTAGACTGGAAGCTCAGAGATAGTTTTCTTTGCTGAACACAGCTCCTAATGAGTTTGTCAAACTAGGTGGTCCCTGCCCTTGTTCTTACATTTTTCTGTGTGTTCAAGATGGAAAGTTAGTAATGTTTCTTACGTCTCTGAAAGTCTTTCATTAGTATATGTAATTTGTAAGTGTCTTGTCCATTCCTCCTCACTCATTCACATATATAAAATTAAAAAGAGTAATGCGGCTACTTGGTAGGTGCCCAGGAAAGAAGACAAGATCTAATGGAATAATGCTGTCACCTTGCATGCTTACTTTACTTAGAATATGGCTGTGCATGCTTTCTGGATAAAGATCCTTGATCCTTGCTCAAATTATGACTTTTTTATATAATATAAAAGGGTGACTTGAAATATGTCTATATGCCAAAAGTCTGAATATAGCCAGAAAAAAAACCCCAATAAACTCACAAATATGGAAAAAAGAATTAAGGAAGCATATCTTGAAACTTATGCAAATTATATCATCTCCACAAGACTGTTTGAAGATCTTAAAGCACATTTCAAATAGTACTTGAGTCTCTGTGGTTAGGTACTATGACACACATTTTGTGGATTGCGTAAACTAAGATCCAGATGCTTGCATGGGAATAATCACACAGCTGGTCAGCGGCTGAGCAAATAATTAAAGCCAAGAAACCCACACTCTCAGTTCCCTGTTATAATCATTAACGTTCCTCCACAATACTGCATCTCAGGAAATGGAAGGTAAATCTCAAAGTGGTAATGCTTTTATCAGATTTAGTTTGCAGTATCTCATGCCAGCAAGTTAAAAAAGTATGGATTGGATGACTGGACTATAAGATGGATA
The DNA here is from genome assembly GCF_965152275.1 of Natator depressus. NCBI lineage: Eukaryota > Metazoa > Chordata > Testudines > Cheloniidae > Natator > Natator depressus. The sequence continues at coordinate 53,676,128 of NC_134239.1, read as the reverse complement.
GAAAGCTGGCTAGATTGTTGGGCTCAATGGGTAGTGATCAACGGCTCGATGTCCAGTTGGCAGCCGGTATCAAGCAGAGTGCCCCTGGGGTTGGTCCTGGGGCTGGTTTAGTTCAACATATTTATTAATGATCTGGATGATGGGATTAATTGCACCCCAGCAAGTTTGCAGATGACACTAAGATGTGGGGAGAGGTAGATACGATGGAGGGTAGGGATAGTGTCCAGAGCCCTGGACTTTTTCTTCTTTGCTGGCCTTGCTGTCTTGAGGTGCATGTCTGTGCAGTTGGATTTTCTTCTCATGGCTGCTTGGGCAACTTTCAAGCCCCCGTCTTTCTTGGCTCACAGCCAGATGTCAGCTGTGAGCTGCGATCTTGGGCTGGCTGGGGCCACCGTCTTATCTTCGGATTGAACTAGCTGAAGTATTGAATTAACTCATTCTCTGCTCTTTTCTTCTTCCCCACATTCTCGGCCTCTCGTACCCTGTAAAGGAAACTTCCACTCCGCACTCGCACATCTTTGACCCTCCCCAAAATGCTTTGTGATGCTTGCAACAGCGTTAGCAATATACAGTGCTGATCTGCCTTCCCAGGGGACTCCCTGAGGGAGGGGGCCATTGGGTTGTGACAGGGGGTCCCTCAATCTTCACTCAAAGTTGTTTGTTCAAAGCAAACTTACAGTTAACCTTCATGTCACGTAGTTTGTAAAATATATTTTAGAGCTTATGCTGAAAATAAAAACAGATGGGTTGATGGAGACAATCCAAACATGTTCCTTCTCCTTCATATTGCCAGAAAACAATATTTTATCACACTGTACCCCAACCGCAGCTACTTGCCTCAATATGGTCCAAGTGGAACTTGGCTTATTAAAATGCAGGGCATGACTTTGTGAAATGCATCCAAATGTCAGGGTTGCAACAATGTGTACTCCTAACTCTAGTGGCATTTTTGACACTCTATGTGCCTTTTTATTTGAGATCTTTCATAAAATTTCACAAATGGCTTTCTAAAATTAAATGTCTAACTAACTGGAAGAAGCCATTAGACTTTTTTTTTTTAATTTGTGTAAAATGGCCCCCAGGTTAGTTCCTATATCTTTTCTGTGTGTGTGCCTGCAAGTCATACCTGATTGCTAACAAAACCATGTGTTTTAGCCCTGCAGAGCTAGTATCTATCTAATAAAATATTCTTTTCTTTATAAAAATTACATTTACCCACAACACTGTGTTAAAAGAATGTTAAGGTTGCAAAGTGAATCGTTAGGAAACGCCAGAGTTAAGGTTGCCTGCACAATCTTCAACCCTGTTGTGCATACACACTATGATATTCTTTAATTGTATGATCACAAACTAATTTTTTTTCAGGGCCCCTGCCTCATTCATTATACAGGACAGACTGTGCTCTGGGTATGAATCAGGACTGTGTAGTGAATGAGGCTGTTGTTTGTAGGCCCCCTACCTTATTTATTGCAGAAGTTGGAAAATGTAGTGAATGAGGCCGGGGACTCCAGGGAGAGAAAGGATGGTCCTACACCTTTACTAGGGTATGTTTTGTTTTGTTTTTAAAAACTTGGGAAAAAAATAGACACTGCATAATGTGGAACCATATTGACTTTTACATGGGTTATCAGCAGCGTTGGACTTTCTAAGTCCATAGCACAGTCTTCTATCACCTGGGCTAACGGAGAAACTGTGGTAGCAATAGAAGGCTTCTACTAGAGAGGGATTTGGAGAGAAGGGCAACTGACAGAAAAAGTTGGAAAATGTGGGTAGCCCAATGTGCAGCAAAGCATGGGATGAACTAAGGTCTAAGGACTAGAGGGTGACGGAAATGCCCTTTGTCGGTGGATTTCTCACCTACTTGCTGACAGCAAAGGAATGTTGAGACTCAGAAATAATGGGTTAATTTCCAGGTTCTGGAGGGGAACATATTCTAGTGGTTACAGACTCTTCTGCCTCCATTGCCCCCTCTGCTCTCTGTCCTTCTTTGATACTATCCCCCCACTCTCCATGTCCTGTCACTACACCCACTTCTACTGCTATCCCTCCTGGTTCCTGCCTTTTCCCACACTGCCTGACTCCTGTCCTAGTCCTCCACTGCCCCCAAAGTTTGTGCATATTCTTTGCTCCTCCCTTCCATTGCTTCTGCCCTTCTCTGCCCAATCCTGGCTTCTCTTTTTAATTCCCCATTCCCACCCCACTTCTCATCCCTTTGCATTTAACTGAGTGTGCTCCTGCTCTGTGCTTCCTGGGTGCTAGCCGGGAGAAGCACTGACAGCACAAGAGAGACATTCTTCTTGCTCTTACTTCTGGTACCTGGCACCACAGAGGCCTCCAGTAGACAGAAGAAGAAATTGCAGCTCATACCTGCAGCCCCAGGATGGAGTATGCTCAGCTGCACTAAGGGAATGGCATATGTACAGTCTAGACAGCACACAGGAGATGTGAAAGAGATGCTGCATGCTCAATGAAGATGGAATCTTCAGAGGTTTTAGCTGATAAACTCTAACTGTCTGTCGAGCATGTGCCAACTGCACATTTTCAGAGCTTTATAACTTGGCCAGATTTGAGTGCATTTTTACAAGGATATCAAAAGTCTTGTCCCTGACACAAAGGTTAGTCTCCTGCTATATTTCGAGGCCACGTGTAACTCACATACCTTCTGGGTGCGGTGTTCTGTCCCATCTAGTGGCGCCAAGACTACTTAGAGATAGTTAAATGAATCTGCTCTACAGTCTTAGCTAACAGGCACTTGGCTTTTAACTCATGTAGTAGAGGCTCATGCACTAAGCTCCAGAGGTCCCTGGTTCAATCCTGTCCACTGACAACCGGGGTCTGTCAGCGTTACACATGCTCCAAAGCACTGAGGTTTCTCAGTGTAACACTACGAAAACCCTTTTTTTAACATGGGCAAAACAACATATTTTCCCCTTACTTAATTCTCTGAAGCAGCTCAACTGTTTTGGCTGAATTCTTTTGGAAAGTTTCACTTAAAGGTAGAGAAACTTAGCATGGAAAATGTCAGCCCAAACAGTTTTAAATGTGGCTGCTATAAGCAATGGAATATAGGATCTTATAATGGAAAGTGTCAGGCAACTATAACTACAGGTGTCACTACCTGCACCGCCTATGATATACCTAATTACACTTACCAGACCCTCTCTAATTCTGATCTGTCTCACACTCTCTCCTCTTCTAATATTTCTCATTCAGTCCAGCCCATGACATATTCCTTCCATAACTTCTGATACATCAACGTATTACAGTTCTACCCTGCCTTCATAATGTACATAATGTACATCTCTAATACATACCTACCCTACATTGCCAAAAGCCTGGGGGTGGGAGGGAAGGTCAAACAAATTCTGGGTTAATTGGACTAGTGGAGAAACGAATTCCAGTGTCAAGTGTCCTTTACTGGGAACACACAACCCCTGCACTCAGATAAGTAAATCTATTAGATCAAGCAACACAGTTGACTCAGTTGTTGTTTCAAATAATTAAGGTATTATTGGTGAAAATAAACACACTGAATTGCAACCAAAACTAAAGAGGTGGCAACACAATTGTTAAAAGTGGTACAATATTTTAGTTGAGATATAATATAACCTTCTAGGAAGTCCATCACATTCTTTACCATTTGTAGCTTGTGGTTGGTTGTCAAGTATCGCTCCACCTAGCACTTATTGTCTTCTAAAATAGATTGCAATATGGTATAGATCACATAGGCAAGGTCTAGATCCAAGGGAAATGTCTCAAATGTCCAGCCACATACTGATGGAAAAAGGTGTTTTTGGATTATGAAGCCTGATCTATTGATTGTGTATTATAACAATTACTCAAGAACTTCAAATTCATACTCTGAGGTTTGGTAGGTTCTTGTCCCAAGATCAGGCCCAGAGTTATTAAAATTAAAGTTTAGTCAGGAACCTTGACATGCACGCTTGCAACACCCAGACTGAGGGAAAATATTCTATATTTTGTAATAGTTGTATTGACCAATTAGCAAAGTTACAAACATTCCAACCCAGAAAGGTAGATGAGATAATAAAATGATGGTGTGAGTATATGGATGTTCAGACACGCCTGTGCAAAAGGACCTGAAGAGTTAGCCATCCTCACCATCATCATTGGCACCAGTGGTCATCATCCTGGCATCTCCCTAGAGTTACATCTCCTAAGACACACAGGCTGGGATACAACTTTTATAATGTGTTATGCTGATGCCACTATGCCTAATGCATATTCAGTAGGGGTTTCTTCCCTTTTCCTTATTTGTATTTCCTCACCCCACTAATAGTGGTGTGCCCTTTTCCCATAGGTTACTAGCCCATTTACCTCAAGCTTATTAGCATATATATATAGCAATATTCCTAACTAAAATGATCTAGTGTTAGCCCTGGTTAACTCCGTGTGCTATGGCATTAGGGCCTTATTTCTTGTTTAACTAAGCTATTGTCTTACAGGCCTGAGGCCTTTTGCTTTCCTGTCTTAACTGATGCCCATGCCTTACCTAGCAAATACCTATACCTATAGGCTATGAGTGACCTATAACTTCAGGAGCAGTTGGAAGTCCAAAAACATCTCTACTTTTTTACGTACAATGGACTAACCTCTTCAGTAATGGAGATGAAATCCCTTTAATTATGACCTTAAGATGATGAAAATGAAACAGAGCTTCCTTTCATCCATGAACCATATAGTTGGGACTGTTGTCCAGATTGTCTCACTGTGTCTCCCTTATTGTCTCATCCATGAATTGAACAGATTAGTCATGACTCACACCACACATGAGATCCTCAGGGCAAAGAAGTAGGGTCTTCAAATCACTTCTGAAACATCATAGAAAAGGAAAAAAAATGGAGCTACTCATGACTGATATCTATCTCAGCTATGGAGTGAATAGAATTCTAACAAACCTTATGGTCAAGGATACTAAGGGCTGCTGAGAGATCTAAAAATAACAGTGTAGATCAGGGATCGGCAACCTTTGGCACGTGGCCCACCCCATGGTAAGCCCCTGGCGGGCCGGGCTGGTTTGTTTACTTGCCGTGTCCGCAGGTTCGGCCGATCGCAGCTCCCACTGGCTGCGGTTCGCCGTCCCAGGCCAATGGAGGGTTCGGAAAGTGGCGTAGGCCATGGGATGTGCTGGCCGCCTTTCCCGCACCCCCCATTGGCCTGGGATGGTGAACTGCAGCCAGTCGGAGCCACGACCGGCCGAACCTGCGGACGCGGCAAGTAACAAACCGGCCCGGCCCGCCAGGGGCTTACCGTGCCGGGCCGCATGCCAAAGGTTGCCTATCCCTGGTGTAGATCTTTACACTTTCTAAGGAAGAGATCATCCACAAGTAAGATTAGAACAGCCTCACTGCCAAATCTAGGCTAAAAGCTTGACTGAAAAAGATTACAAAGACTAAAGGATTCCATATGGAACTAAATATCATGCAGCATAACCTTCCTCAAACACAGAATATTATGCCCATGGAAGAGGGAATTGGATTATGTTCTGAATTGTGTATCCCAAATATAATTGTCAGATGTGTTCATATTGCAGTCACTGTTGAAAGTGATAACGTAAGAGGTAGGAAGAGTAAAGCTTGATTTTTCTGATCCAAGATTGAGTTTCTGATCCAAGATGGAGTTGCAGTGCTGGATGTTAGAAAAGTCATAATTTGGCTTGCAAAATTGCAATCTGTAAAATTAACAAATTTGCTATGAAATAACTGAGGGTGAATACATTACCATAAATCATAGCTAAAGCACTCAGGTACTATGATAAAGATACTCAGAAACTACAGAGATGTGTGGAGTATAAATACCTAAACTGACAAGAAGAGAATAAATATGGAGCCCACAGTATCCCTTTTACACTAATTTTTCTGACTGTAATTACACTTGGAAAAAATGATCAATAACAAGCTTATTTTATTCCTAAATTTACTATTGGAATTTAAATCAGAGCATAGTATATGTACTTTAAGGAGCTGAACCCCCGCATTTTAAAAAAATGGCTGTGATGAATACTTCTAAAACAATCGTGAGTGAAGTATGGTAATTAAGAAAAGTTATACTTTATCAAGATCTATTAGATATCAAGTCAAGTAAAGCATCATTGTAAAAATGCATCAATAATGTCTCAGTATTCCTAATGCAGCATTCTGTGACACCTTTATTTTTTCCTTTAGCTTCTTGCAATTCCTCCTCCCTTTTCTCCTTGCTTTTTCGTTTTTAGCTCTGGTCTTCATTCTGCAGGTGGATTTCTTTGTCTACATCTATATTTTACACCATTTTTACATCCTGACTTTTTGGGTGTTTTTTTAAAAATTATTTCTAGACAATTTTGAAAATTTTGATTCAGTTCTGATCTCTACTTAAAAGCATACGTTTCCTGCTGCAGACCCGATCAGGTTGCTTTTCACAACAAGCCTGAGTGCGATGGCTCATGCAGAATATCAAGGTTTGTTTTTGTTCTTGTTGGGTTTTATATATATTGTAGACACACACATTGGATTCAAGCAATTCCCAATGCAGGAGGTGGCAGAACAGCTGCAGTATGCAAAGTGGCATTTGGAATGAAACCAGAGCATCATCATCTCAGGCACCTAACACACTTTTGGGAGCTTGAAAATAATTGTTATCTCACTTGTTGGAACAGGATATATTTCTCTGTCATTTATAAGACATCCCTATAGTGTTAGTGTGTAGATAATAATTTCCAAAAGGCAGAGAGTGGGAGAAAGGAGAGATGGAGTGTGGTGTAGCTTTAAACCTTTCTGAAGAATCTGTAAACATCCTTGTCAAGCCTCCTGCCTGAAGAAAGAGTGTCCTTCATCGGAGACCTTTTTTCCACACCTTTACAAGTCTCCTCATATTGCTCACCAGCTCATGCAACTCACTACCGTATCCAATTCCCATCTCCCTCTCCTGCAACACAGCAATGATCTTCCGTGTGAAACTTACTAGCTGTGGTAAGCCTCACTTTGCTGTGTATTTAGGGAAACAGACAGGCTGTGTGCAGGGCAAAGTGAAAATTGCCAAAGCCGGTAAATGGCTCTTTGAAGTGTTCTGCAGTCACAGCACATTGGTCTCTATAGGGAGCAACTCCTGGTGGAAGAACTAAAAGAATGGAGAAGAGAAGGGGAAAGAGGGAAAGGGTGAGAAACACCTCGGAGGCTAAAAGGTGTAGGAATCAATATCATGTTACTAGCTATTTAAATGTTCTGTCTGTAGAGATGTGATCATGCAAAGACTGGATTAAGCCTCTGAACATGGTGTGACACTATGCAACTCTGTATTCACACCCCACACACTATTGCAACAATAATTGTACAAAGTATACCTTGTGAGGCTGCTTATTTATGTCATTGCAATATGCATGTGTTGATGTCATATGTGAAGTTATGAATTCCCTCTGTATGCTGTTTCTAGAACATGTTTAAGACAAGACAGCCTAACCAAGGTAAAGATGATAAACAGCTCTGTCCTAGATAAAGGAATGTGGGTTTGCCTCAGTTTACATATTAGCAGTAAACAAAGCTATTGAGCTAAACAGCAGGCGTTATCCTGCTCCTGAACTCGAGAATGAGAATCAACATGGCTCCTACACCTTAGAGAAACACAGAAGACTGAGTCCCCAGGAGGCCTTTCTGACTTTTCAGACAAAGGCAATCCTTTGGGAAATATAAGGAAGTCCCTGCAGTATTTGGGGGTGAATTCAGGTTTGGGAAGATACTAAGATTAGCTTCCAAAGAGTAACAAGAGTGAGGCTTGTGGGCTGGTGGCAGGCTGTTGCAGATCTCTGCACCAAATCTGCACAGCCACAAGACACCAATGGTTACAAGGAAGACAATGAGTACTTGTGGCACCTTAGAGACTAACAAATTTGCTAGTCTCTAAGGTGCCACAAGTACCCTTTTCTTTTGCGAATACAGACTAACACGGCTGCTACTCTGAAAGGAAGACAATGACTCTTCTTGGCTTGGGTGAACCTCAATTCTAATACTAACTAAAGGTAGATTATTCAAAAGCGTTGGGAACTTTGACCTAAGTCTGCACCATGGACATAAATGGATTTTTTCCATTGACTTCAGTGGGAAAAGAATGAAGCCTGTGGTGAGATCATTCACTATGTAAAATCTTTTAAAAAGAATTCTCCGCAAGCTTAAAAAAAAGGTGTAATTTAATTTGTTTTCACTGTATTTCCTGCCTAAACATTTAAGGCTAAGGTTAATTTAAGGTTTTTGGCACAAGCTAAACTCATGTTAGAGATAATTCTCATAATTAAATCACAAGATAAAACACATAGAAGAGTAACCATTTTCCACATTCTCTTTTGTTATTACCTCAAATGTACTGTCCACATGAATCTCTGATCAGTGATGGGTACAGAGTCAAGTGGTTAAGATGTTTTCTAACCACTAAGGGTTCTTTGAAACACAGTCAATCAATTAATCAAAGTGATGTCATGAAAATGTAAGCTAAAACATGCATGCAAATTATTTTGTCACCCTTAGTTACTGTGAAGTATAGGAACTGGTGAAATACCATAAAGTTTTTTGATCAGGTGTCAGATCTGAAGAATTATGAAGAGTAATAATTTCAAGCAGAGCTGTGTGTTGGGCTGCTTGTATAAAGTCCTCTTTCAAGTATCACAGTCCCATTTTAAGTACTTCACATACTGTAGTCATTAGGGAGATGCTTGTTAGAAGTTGTATGCATGACATATAACTGTAGTATGTATGGATCATGCACATAAAGGGCACAATCTGTTTATTTCTGTCTTCCATTTAAAGCATCACAAAATTAACTAGCAGCCTGAATATACACTTACTACAAAGGATGAATGAACCAATTTTGTTTAAACATAAGAATGAACCAGAATTTTATATTGAGGTTCAAAAAAAGCAGGCTTTTGTTTAGCTTTTTTGTTTTTATTTTCATGATAATCTGTATGTGGTTGTTTATTATTTAGATAGGACTGTAGTGGAAGTGATAACTGTTTCAAGAGAGGCTATTTTCACTGTGTTTCTAGCCAAGCTGGAGGCAGTGAGTCACTACCACAAATTTGTCAATAGAAACTAGTCTCATAATTGTTCAGTTCTATTTTGCAGGTTCAAAAAGACTGGATATATAAGACAAGCATCCAAAATCTGTGAGCATTCTTCCTCTAACTTATCCACCAAACACCAAGGTTCGCTGCCCATGTTTATCAGGTGGTTGTATTAGCATTTGTCATATAAATCCTTGCAGTTAATACATATGTGTACTATTTGTCTTAGGACTGATTGAGTAGAAAGTGACCTCTAATAGGCCATCTTATTCATATCCCTTCTTTAAGCAACATGAATTTATTTTATCTTTAAATCATCTCTAATAAACAGTGTTCAGTCTAGCTTTGTACATGTCCAGTGATGGCAAATCCAGATATGCTTGGCAACTTTTTCTATTGGTTGTGTTACCTTATTCAGTATAGTCATAACACTTCCCCAAATGTATCAACATTTTCCCTTTTGCAGCTTAAACCTATTAATACTATCATGGAAATTCATGATGGAAATCACAGCTGGGTTGCCACTGAGTCATACATGGCTACACAGAGAAGTAAAGGGGAATAAGACCAGCCAAGTCTAGGTCTGGGTGAAGAGCAGCATCTGTAGGGCTGTTCAAGCAAGTGGGCAGAAGTGGGGAGTGGGTGTAGTCTTGGCATTGACTCCGCAAAGTTCTGACTAGCCACTGAGCTGAGCCAATACAAGGAAAGGTGTAAGCTGCTCCCTGTGTATGGTTGCAGAAAATTACTTACTTTTCCTTGGGAGCAAAGGGAAGGGATTAAAGAGTTACAATTTCTCCCAGGGTTTTCCTAGGGATGGCACAATTGCATGTTAGCCCTTACTCAGGATTTTCAGTAAAGACTCAGTCGAGCCCTAAATTAGTCCATCCTCTGCCAACTCAGGTTGTCCTAGTACACATTTTTAGTGTTTTGACCATCTTGTTTTAAGTGTCTCATCATTTCCCTTGGATGATTATTTCTGTGCATATCACATGAATAAGAAATTGTTTTCCCTCCAACCCCATGTTCAGCCTAATTCCTTAACTTTGCCCCATGACTCCTTGCTCTCTTGACAGATGAGCAAGCTATATTATGGTAGATTAAAGTGCCTGGATCAATATTAGTTTTTACTATCTTTATAGGTACCAGTTAACCCAAACGAATAAAACTGGCATCACAGTGTTTAATTGAATGTCATAATTTAGGGCAGTTCCACCATATTCCAAATCACAGACATAGATATTGAGAATGTAAAAAAAAATAAAAATCTGTTCTCGGTCACTAGCTAAAGAATGGATAAGAATAATAAAACTAAACACCTTAAATAAGAATAGTACTTGTTGGTATTATAGGGTTTAGAAAAATATTGTTCTGCCTGCTTTGTTTTGGCCTCTGAAGGGGATATCAGTTCTAGGATGATATAATAAGTATGTTAAATATAATTCTGGAAATCAGTTCCACTAGTTATCATCACAACATTTTCATGCTAGAGGATTTAGGACTCCTCAGAATCGGAGAAAGCTAAGCTGACTACAGCAAAAGTTTCTATTGTTATTGCAATGAAGATAATACTACCAATATGGCAATTCAGCAAGAAACTTTTAAGTTATATGTTGGTGCATGGTACAGACTGTTGTGCTGTGTTAACTATTGCTTAGAGCAGAAAGATGACTAGAATCAGGATTCCTGAGATCTATTCCTGATTCTGCCTATGCGACCTTGGGCAAGTCATTTCACCTTAGTGTGTCTTGGTTTCAAAAAATGACGCTATAATATACTTTTGTTTTGTGCAGCTTGGAAATGCTGGTAACACACATGTCACCCTACAAGCTACAGCTATTGCTTCCCCAAGGATGGCTTGATAAAATTCCTTAGGTCTATATAGGAGTTCAGATATGGTATTGTATAGATCAAAAGGAAGCCACAGGTCACAGTCAAGGCACACATTTTTTAATAGTGAGGGTGATGAACTATTGGAACAAATTACCAATATATGTAGTGGATTTTCCATCCCTCGAAGTCTTCCAATCAAGACTGGATACCTTTCAGAAAGTTAATGCTTTAGTCAAACACAAGTTATGAGGCACAATACAGGAATAATGAATGAAATTCTATGGCCTGTGTTATTTAGGAAGTCAGACTAGATTATCTAATGGTCCCTTCTGACCTTTATATCTATGAACTAAGTAATTTTCAGTTCATAAAGCGGATGTTTGGACTGCCTAGCATTTCACAGCCTGCAATATAAAGTCAGGTGTCTGTGTATTATAAGGGAGTTGAACCCTCCATAGCAAAATTATCTCAGCACATTTCTTTAGTTTCTGTTGTTGAATAGAGACATGAGGGCAACACTCTTTCTGCCAGATTCTTATGACTGAAAAGTTCTGGTGCAATTTATTTTGGACTTGGAAAAGTAGTTCACTCATCTAACTCAGCCTTTGAGAGGACAGTACATTGACATGGGTTTCGTTTCAAAGGGACGCTGGTGCCTACCAGTCTCAAAAAGAGAGAACCCACCTTTTGCCTGGTTGTGTGTCAAGAACAATTTTCTTGTTCTTCTTCTCTGTCTCGCTATCCAGTACCACTATCAAAACCACTATCCAGTACACAATCAAGATAATTAATGAAGTGATTTAGAGAGCTGTTGTGAGGCTTAATTAATATCTGTAAAGCACTTTGAGATCCTTCAATTAAATGTGCTATATAAATGTACTTATTAGGGAAACTGATCACAGAACAAATAAAAATATCCTAGCACTTGTTTCAATACAATCCACAATGCTGAAAATTTTCATAACTGTTTTTCTGTCCAATTGACCAAAGATAAAATACAACTAAAATACAGTATATAACATAACTGCATTGTCCCCAGTTATTTTTGAATAGAAATTTTTGTTTTGCCTTTTGTATCGTCAGTGCATATAGAGCATGCATGTTTGTACTTTAATTTTACTCTCACAATAAATGTCAATTTGGAAGGAAAATATTTTCAATTTAAATTCTAACCTTTTGGGTTTTATGCTTCACTTTTCTTCAATGTTTGAGCCTATATTTTCATTATTACTGCATGATCCCTTTTTCCTCCCTCCTTCACTCTAAAATAGCCTTTAATAGCCTCTCATACTGAATCAGTGTTTTTCTGTGCCCAGAACATTTGTCTAAAGAAATATTTGTCTTTATTTCTTGGGAACCAAGAAACTTAAGTCAAACCCTACACTTACTGTTCTAAGTGAATTGGAGATGGGGTCAGGGATATAAAGCAGAGCCAGCCGTGTGGGCCATTAGATATGATGTCTTAGGGCAAAGTGGCTCAGGGTGAGTCTGAGGGGAGGGTGCTCTGGGGCACACTTAAATTATGATTCAAAACGGAGAGGCATGTGTTTCTTCTAATGCATGCTAATAACTGCAAACTCTTGGCCATGGGTTCCTGATCACACCCACTGTCCATTAGACTTCACCTCAACATTCCCTCCTCCCCACCCCATTTGGGCCTGTAATATGCTAGCTAGTCCTATCTAGCGTTCTGTGGAGGGCTACAGCACAAATGCTCCTGCTTTGAAAAAGCAAAGGAGAACTCAAACTAGCAGATCTGGACTGGGGATACATAGAAGACAAGGAATGCCACTTTCATAATATATTCAAATCTTTTCTTTCCCCAACCCCACAGCGCCCTCCTCCCTGCACATTCTAGTGCCCCATGCCAACATAGATCTAGAGGTCCTAGGAAGGGAAGAGGGAGCAAGGATTCCAGGCATGGTATATTCCAGACTCTGTGGCATGATTCCAGGAACGGTATATTCACTCCACACTAATTATCTCAGGACGTGTGTGTTTTCCTAGTAAAACTGGTAATGATAATCAAAAGAAATGAGGCCTATAGACTCAACTCATGGAAGAGAATAAAAAATGACTTATTTTAACCTTTCTACATACATGGGGCAGGCTCAAACAAGCAGGAGACAAGAGGAAATGCCTTGTGACTTCAATTATGCTTTTTCCTCAACTACCAAAGTAGATGTAGACTTAAAATACACAATTAAAAGGTGTATTAAAATTTCTACCAGTATCCAAATAGAGCTAAAAAGTGAGTGGTCAGCTTTAATATGTTTGGCTAATAATAAAAATTATGTACAGAATAACATCCTGGAGAAAGAAGCTCTGACTAAAAATTAGGCAAATTTTGCACTGAATACATTGCATATTTCTTCTTAGCAGCATAATATAAATTATAGGCTGACGTGATATATAATCAGAATGGAAAAAAGGAACCATTATTACAATTCAATGGTTAAAATTAATAAAATACACCACAGAAAACCCAGTTTTCTAGAAACATTATTGGGACTTTATCTGAACCTATAAATCACTAAATGAAATCACAAATGACTGCTGTAGACTTCACTGTTTTTTCAAGAATATGCTGATGGAATATTTGTGCTCTTCAGCAAAAGTCCATTAGAAACACAATAATATGTATGCCTCATGACATATGCCTCTCTTATGACAAGTTACTTAATGTCATTTGGGGTCTTGAAACAGGTTGTTTTTTTTTTGACAACCTAATTATGGCTTTAGTGGGACCAATATTTGAAAGGTATGCAAATGAGTTATTTAAATGAACAGCCATTTACTTATGGAAATGCAACATTACTATAAAACTCATATTTATTAATAAATGCGTAAGCAAACAACTGAGGCCCCACAAGCCCTGTTTACATAGAATGGAGGTTTGATAGCTCAGTCATTCTTCAATGTTTATAGAAACAACATGATGAAAAAAAATTCTGATGCATGCACCAAGTTTGGCATGGTAAGCATTATAAAACAACAGCTGTCATGTCACAAGGTACCGACATTCCACCTAAAACCTATGTCAATAATGAAGTGCTGGACAACATGGATCATTTCTGTTATCTCAGCTCAATTCTGACCAGCTCACTTAAAGTTGATAGGGAACTTTATTCTAGAATCGGAAACACCTCTGTTACCTTTGGCAAACTTACCTCATGTGTCTGGAACAATAGGTGATAACCCTGAACACAAAGATGTCTCCTTATCAGGCTTTTGTCCTTAGTACTCCCCTTTATGGTTGTGAAAGCTGGGTTACATACTCGAGCAGGAGCGGAGATTGAACAGTTTTCCACCTCTACCATCTTAGAAAATTCCTGGGAGTTGCTTAGTACCAATGGATCACCAATAACAAGATCATTGAGAGAACCAGCCTACAGTCTACGCAGACTACACTGGACGTTTGCAGGCTTCACTGGTTGGGACACGTGGAGTGCATGCCTTAAGATCATCTGCCAAAGGCTGTGCTCTGTGGCCAATTTAAGAACTTCCTGCAATGCAGAGGCGGGTCAATGCTCCAATACAGTGACAAGGTCAAGCAAGGCCTCAAGAAATTCAGCATTCCCACTGACAACTGGGAAAATCCTGCCCACAGTTGTTCAGTTTGGAGAAGCTGGGTTAAGATTGGTGCAGTCGCCATGGAGAGCCGCCAGAGAGCACAGGCTGAGGCCTGCAGGTGAGCCAGGAAGCTTCAACTTCCATCTGGTGAGTGGAACCGGTAGCCACTGTGGGAAGGTTTGCCACATCAGGCTCTTTTCGCATACCATTGATAAGCATCACCAATGGACCGACTTTGTCTCATCTCCTTTCATCTATCATCTTGATAGTTGGACAGCCATATAGAAAAATACTCACAGCTACAGTCTTGCTCTGGATATATCATAGTTAAGCCTTTGAAAAATTCATCAGTTTTTGTTATTGAAAGCAGAATATCAAATTGGCACAAAACATTAGCAGCAAGAAACACAGACAGTGATATCTGATGTGACTACAGGTCTCTTTTGTCTGTTTGAAATTTATTCCCCCAACAACCTCTCCTTTCTAAAAGAGCTTTGTTTGCAAAGGTATCTTGGGTTTTGCATTTGCCAGCAGCTGATGGCTAGAAACAAGAGCAGACTTTGTTTAGTGGAGTTCGCTCACCTGCTAGCTGGATTCATAACACATGTGTGCATCTCACACATAAGCAGATCTAGAAACTCAAACAATGGTTCTTATGGACCTATATTCCCTACTTCTCATAAAACTGCATCAAAGGGAGAGGTATTTCTTGTACACATCAGCAACCTTGGCTCTGTTCATTCTGTTCTGCACTCTTCCTTACAGGAAGTAACATTGATGACAGGGTAGAATTGGCTGTGACTGGTTCTTTCTGATAGCCAAGGTCTGTAGGAACAAGCTTAGATACTACAGTGATGAATGCTATATAAATCTACAGACAGATAACTCATTAATCTATTTTCCATTCACACTCCCCAAGGACCCTGTGCAGCACTAACAGGGCTCCTGGTCCAGCCATGCTCCCATTAGCAGGCCCCTGCAACCACCTGGGAATGCATCTCCTGTGTTGTCTCAAAGCTCTGGAAGATGAGCTATTGCTCAGAGTAAATTATATTATGTGATGTGGCCATCAGAGGGGAATATGTACCCCACAGTGGGTAGTTCCTCCTCCTAGCTATACAAATTACAGCTGAGTTTGTGCAGAGATACCTTGGAAAGCTCTATGCATTATGTGGAGGGGCGGATTGTGTTATTTTACTGTCTACTTTCATGGTCCTCTGATGGAATTTTCACATTCATGATTTCACTCTACTCCATACACTTCTTTTCCCTAAATGGTATGTTGCATGGTCTTTAGGCTGCGGTTCTCTCAAGAGTCTAAAGGGAGCCTTCCTCTGACTAAACAAAAATAGTCAGAATAACAAGGGCAAAGCAACTGTGTTCAGATAGAACTGACTCAAATCTTAAACAGAGATTTATCTTCCCTCTCATACTCCCTCCATTATTATAGAGGGGGAAAAAAATCTCTTTACAAAACCAAAAGTGACCACAGACAAGGTAGCTGCAATGCCATGATTAAAATTCAGGCTTCTCAACTCCCGGTGCTGTGCTGTTTCTACTAGACCATGCTGCATCCTTAAATGACAGTAATTGTGATGCAGGAATTGCAAGGCCTAACATCAGCAAGTGTCAGAGTAGCAGCCATGTTAGTCTGTATTCGCAAAAAGAAAAGGAGTACTTGTGGCAACTTAGAGACTAACAAATTTATTTGAGCATAAACTTTCGTGAGCTACAGCATCTGATGAATTTAACTGGGTTCTTATTCAAAAATCTATTTCTACTTAAATTGTGAGAGAGGTGAGAGAGCATCTGATGAGCTGTAGCTCACGAAAGCTTATGCTCAAATAAATTTGTTAGTCTCTAAGGTGCCACAAGTACTCCTTTTCTATCTGCAAGTGTGTGAGGCTATTTGCATCCTAATTGAATACACTAGCAAATCAGAAGAGAACTTCAGTGTTTGAATATTTTGCTTAAATATGAAACACTCAGAGCTCTTTTACATCAGCCCTGTTTCTTCTAGATGAAGAAAGAGCCTCCTAGCGATTGCAGTGCTCCTATAATGGGCATAGAACCACAGTTTAGCCTCTGCCAGGGCCTTCTAAGCCAATCACAATGTGAAAACATCAGTAATGAAGCCATAAAAACCTATAAAAGTCAGAGTTGCAGAAAGCACTCAAACCAGCTACATTATTTTGCATATAGTAACTTGTTTGCAAGTGTTTTATAAACCCCGAGCAACTAAAATGGAAGTGTGAATGCTAGCAATATATTTCACTCACTCACTGTGGCACTTAATAATTTTAGCTGTACATTTCAATCAAGTAAACACTGCATTTAATAAAGAGCTTTATGTAGGGTTGTTGTTGTTTTCTTCCAATTCAAGGTGATTAGTGGTTTTTTTGTGAAAATATAAGCAAAATGGTTACATAAAAATTCTCCCACAACCAGCTAAAGGTCGTATTAGTGTATCAGGGCGTTTAAAATCTCACCTTCAGAAATGGACTTACAATCTAAGCCATAAAGAAAAAGTATGGTTCTTCTTCATTCGCAATATACAGCGGTCTGTAACTCAAACACAATATAACATCTTGTATAGTTAAGGTATTGAAATATGCATCTTTCAGTTACATTTTAACTGCACTTCACCTGCACCTTGTATGCTCGCTTAAGTAAAGGTATATTTACTGTTTTCACCAAGAGAGTACAGAGGTGTATACCTTAATTACATCTTTGCTACATCTATACTATATCTCATCTGAGTTAGAGATGCTCTGGCACAGACACTGGTTTCTTAGGTCCATTGCACAATGTTTGCAAACACTACTTATGCTGTAAAAATGTTTGTGATCTTCACCAACAGGATAAATCTGACCCCAGTGAGTACATGGAATATAGCCAAAACTTTATGGCTCTAAAGGTAACCTTACGTTCTATATAATTCCTGGAATTAGGGGTATTAAAGGGACAAAGTTTGTTTTTTAATGTTTTTAACCTGTCTTTGTCAAATGTCTTGCGCTGATTACTAATAACCCACTATACTATTAAAAAGTTGAAACAATGTAATTTTATTTTCTATATTTAGATGATAAAAATCAAATAGTAACTTTCACTTTTAGTCAATCTCTCTACTTATACATCTTACTTTCAGGTTCTCAATAGTTGGTAGAATGCTACAGTGTTGGGAAATATGGGGATATTTATTTGCTTTAGAAAATATTAACACTGCATATTTCTGCTAGTCATATAAAATCAGGCTTTTACAAAACTTAAATCCTGGATCAAATCTGATCTGTCAGATTCGTTTAAAACAGTAAAAAGAAAACGAGTACTGGTGGCACCTTAGAGACTAACCAATTTATTGGAGCATAAGCTTTCCAGATGCATCTGATGAAGTGAGCTGTAGCTCAGTATAATAAATTGGTTAGTCTACAATAAATTGGTTAGTCTCTAAGGTGCCAGTAGTACTCCTTTTCTTTTTGCGAATACAGACTAACACGGCTGCTACTCTGAAACCTGTTTAAAACAGTGACATCCTTGAGAATTAGTGTAACCTATATTCAGTAGAATATTGATTTATTTATTTGTAGAACACCATCAAAAGATATGAACAGCTAAATAATTATGTTATGGCAACATAAATCTTAAATAAAAATGCAATTTTTCCCCACTACTGAAATATAGCAACTTATTGTAGCATTGGTGTTATAGGTATGAACATTAAATATAATGCAATCTCCACAATATTTAGGTAAAACAGGAAGAGTTGTAGTAATGAGTGAGGGTCAGATTCTGAGTTGGTGTTAACTAGATTTGAACTCAATGAAGTTATGCTGATTAACGCCAGCTGAGCATCTGGATTTCAAAAGGTTCAAATTATAATTTTTAAAGGAAACTAGCCACATTTTTATCCCTTTCCAAAAAGATTCAGATTGAATTTGAGGTGAATGTTCTGAATCATTATTTTAGTCCTTTTAGGATGGAGAGGCACCACTATATGGGAACTTTCCCATTTGGACCCAAACTTGCAGGCAAAACGACTATCTGACTTAAGTTCTTTGAACAGTCAGAGCTTTAATATTATTATGCCGCTTTTTTTTTTTAATTTAAGCAAAACAATCTCCTTTTGGATCCAATTTTAGGCAGAAAAAAATGATGAACCTAAATTTAAGCAATATGTTTTCTAACATGAGTACAGTACATAGTTATTCCATTTTGCTATAGAAATATAATGAACCAAAGGAAAGCCTCCTATGTTTAACCTATTTTATCTGAAATATGGAATGTTCTCTTCTATTTATAAACCTCCAGGTGTTTCCTAAAATGCCTCTTGGAAGTCTTAAAGAATACAACTCCTTTTCCCCTAGTGTAATCAACCTGCCAATAGATAGTTATCTTTACAAATTATAGGGCTCTGTCTTGAAGTCTTGAAAAAACCTTTACTCAAGTGACTAGTCCTTATTCAGGTGGCTAGCAACTGGATTATATAAGATCTTGGAAGTAGTGTCTTGTACGTACAGCAATTAGCACAAAGGGGATGCCCCAATCTTGGCTGGGTCTACTAGGTGTTAATAATACCCACCCGAGTAAGGCATATGCACCTATGTATGGGTTTGTAGGAACAGGCCCTATAAGAAATTCTTGAGCTTGGATGTAGAGAGTCATTGAAATCTGAGGGAATGTAAATGATGTGGAAAGTGTACTGTACGACATAAGTCAGGGGGAGTTGGAAGCAACCCAGGAAACCTAGGGCCGCATCCCCAGTTGTTGTAATACTGCTTAGTGTCATTGAATTTAACTGGGTTCTTATTCAAAAATCTATTTCTACTTAAATTGTGAGAGAGGTGAGAGACAAACATTTGCTTAATGGATTGCAAAAATCCTTAGCCAAGTTAAATGCAGCAATCCTTTTTTTCCAGTATGGCACTTTTCTTCAAATATATGAATCCACCCTTACTGGGTAAATCCCCACCACCAGCAAACCACACTGTGGTCATTCCCCCAGCCCACAAGGATGGGTTTAGAGCTTGCTTTATGGTAAGCACAAGTGCTTTATTATATTTAGAAAATTATCACAAAGTCAATGAAGGAAATTTCATCCTTCTATGAAAAATTCAACACAGGCAAGAGAGTCAGGGGCAAGATTGCTTGTAGGTCTCAGAATAACCACCACAGATCAGTGCTATTCTCATTGAAGCATTATGCCTCCAGATCAGCTCCAAGGACTCCCCAGATCCCTCCAGACCTCTAGCAATGCAGTTGCATGAGAACTGTGCTAACCAGGACTCTTCTGCCAGAAGTTGCCTAGTGAACTTATTTTAAAGGATGAATCATGGGGGAAAGGCAAGGGCAAGCAAAAATTAAAGTATTACTCACATTACATTTACTTCTCTTTGAGTACATCGAGCACCTGTCCTTGCGACTCTCTGTAGCCCATAGGCTTGCCTTTACTATATTTACTGCCTGGCCTTCATTATATTTAGCTGCTTTCATCAGTAGGATGAGGAAATACAAATAAGGAAAAGGGGAAAAAGCCTACTGAACATGCATTATCAGCGTAACATATTATAAAAGTTGCATGCCAAGCTGTGAGCAGTAAGAGACAGATGTATCCCTTGGGAGGGGCCAGAATGATGGCCCCCGGTGATGATGATGATGATGATGAAAGTGATGGTCATGAGGAAGACAATGGCTAACATTTCAAAATGTTCCTCAAGGGATGATGTGAGTATATGGATGTTTACAGTTCTATTCTGTAGTCTCTCTAGCTATCTTACTGAGTTAGTGTTTGTAACTTTGCTAAATAGATTAATAAACTATTTATAAATATAGAAGAGTTCCTATAATGTGAGTGTTGCAACTGTGCACATCAGAGTTCCCAACTATATAGTAATTTTAATAATAATAGTTCTGATATTGGGACAGGGACCTGTCAATCCCCAAAGTGATAACTGGAAATTCTTAAGTAATCAATATAATTAATACATAATCTATAGATAAGGCTACATCTTCCATTACACATACATAGATTCCTGCATTCTGGGATGGGGGAATGGTGTCATGGGTGTGACCCCACTTCTATGTGGAAGGCAGAGAATTCAAATATAAATTGAAATTTCTCAAGTATCTCAGGGAGTAGGATTCCTCCCACATATGTGTGTATCACATTACAAATGTGAAATTTAATTGAACTCTGAGTATCCTCAGAGTCTGCTTCAACTTCCATAAAAGTGAGGGTAATGTTTTCTCTGACTTCAGTGGGAGTTGGACTGGGCCCTAACTTCAGAGCTGGAAAGGGGAACACCTAAGCACAATCTTAGTTTAAAACATACTTTCATGGATGAGCAGTTGTGAAATCCTGATCAAAAGTCCCACTGACTTCAGAATGGGACAGGATTTCACCCGTGGCATTTACCTCTCCTGAGCCATTTGGGGAAGCAAATGATAAGAGAGATGCAAGGGGGAAAGTGGGAATAAAGCAATGAAATGGAAAAATGTTTGTTAAAAGGAAAACTTCCAGAAGAATCACGGGAAAGTGCTAGTGTCTGCACGCCTGGAGCCTAAAAAGCAGGTGGAATTGAGTGATTGATTATACATAAAAGACAGACAGACATAAGCAGAGCTTGTTTGTTTCCAACTACCTCTCCATACTATAAAAAGGTCAGAGCAGATAGGAAATGTGTGATAAGCAGAGTAATAGGATAACTAATATTTTCAGCACGTGTACAAATCTCAAATCCAGTTTCAGAGTTAGAGGAAAATGTTTAAAAACTTTGTTAATGCCCCTTAAGCTATAAATGTACCAGTGATAGCTCTGACCCTCTGGGACACTTAGTAATACCTTATTGTTTATATCAAGAGCCGGGAACAATCAGTATCATTTGTAAGGAACTCTGTGACTTTCTATCTTGAAATTCAGAGCAGTTGCATTTTCACAAGAAACACTGATCAAAAGTTTGTTGTATTTCATTCAAGATGCTAAACAAGAGATAGCAAAACACAATCAGATCTTATAGCTGAAAAACACAAAAGAATAATTTGACAAGTTTGACCTGTTTCTAGGTTCCCAGCACAGTCAGCAATATAGACAAATTATCTTGTAGACCCACTTGTGACTATTTTTTTTAGTTAATATAGAAAATTGATTCTTATATACAGCCATATATTTTACCAAATCTCTTTTCCCTTCTTCTTCATCCTTCCCTACCTCTCTCATTTCCCATTATACTGATCTTACAAGTCAGGTTCTAATCAGTCCACCCCACCAAGGAGACCCACAAGAAGGGCATCAGGTTAATTACCTCTCTGTCTCCATTTATTTTAGAGGGTAGAATCTTATGTTCTGAGAGTCAGATTTTCAGTTGAGATAAGCTCCACACTAGGTATCAAAATAAATGTCCAGATTTTCAGAATACCTCAGCAGATTTTCAGAATACCTCAGCACTACTCAGTTCTTATGAAAATCTGTCCTTTATGTGGGTGCCTACATGGGAGCTGAGCTATTGAAAATCTGGTCCCAATTGTGGGTTCTGAGCACTTATAAATCTGGCCCTGACCGCTTTTGAAAATTAGCCCCAGGTGAATTCTATTTAGAAATACTGTGAAGGTTTCATGGGTAGAGACACACGTTAGAATAATAATATTGATCTTGGTTTTCAGTCTGCTTAACAATGCAGACTGAGTGTCAACAGTGAGAAAACACAACCAAAACTTTGTTATCCAAAGCTAATTCAAATCTCAACTTCATGCCACTGAAAACAAGAAATAAAATTATGTATGACACTAAAGACTCAATAGAAGCTGACACTGAATTCCTAGACTTTACCTCCTTATACTAAAGTCTCTGACTCACTGCATTGGTTGCTGTACATTATGCAATGGAGGTTAGTTTATATTTATGAAAGTTAAATATTTGCTTTGTGATTTGTTGTGTAAGCTACTGCATACTGATACCTGCTCATATGGACCTAAATCCCAGATCACAGTAGATTCCTTCTAAGACACTCAACTCATTATCACATCAATATCTAAAGCTTTTTGGCTCAGATTAACGAAGTGCTCATGATATTTTGACATTATCTCAGACTTGGCAATACACAGCAGGTAAACCAAAACAGGTCCCAGTTTTTAAGTTCCTAGAGTTAATGTCTTAAGATATGAGATAACCGGAAATTCAGTGGCAGTCTTAATATGCTACAACAAATTCATGCACTTTAGAAAACAGAGTCAATTACCATATAAATTGCACATGCATCTGGGGAATTGGGACTAGAACCCAGGTACTTTACTCCAAAGACATTGTCCTGTGTTACTTTCTATAAAATAAATTTCCCATAGCTGATAGTAGAATTAAATCAATTACATTCTCTGTGGGCTCAGATACTAGAGTGCAACCTTTCTCTCATTCACACACACCCTACCTACCTCCCCTCTCCTACCCCCCGCCCCCCCACAAAGGATCCCAGGAGTAAATCCAACATTTGCAGTGTGTACTTAATAACCTTTATGAATATGTAGTCAAAATAGCTTGATGTGAGTCAGCTGTAATTGATCAGAGCTGCCGCAGTCTGTCCTCTCTCTTTCTTTATACCCATAATCCTCCAGTCAAAGACAATGAGGTAACAGGAGTAGGACTGCTCACAAGTTCTGACTCACTGTATACATTAATATAAAAAAGTTATTTATAGCTCATTAGCTCTCCCCGAGAGAACAGAATAGCAACACACCATAACCTCCTCACAAAACACACTGTGCTTCCCCATCCCCCAAATATTTATTTGTGTTTACAGGAGGCATGGGTAAACTGCATCATAGAAATTCAAAATAAATCTTACCTGACATATAAACTAAACCAAATCCAATATCAACCATTTTTATATACAAAAAAGAAAAGCATTTACATTTTAAAGGGTTCCCCCTTGCTCCTCTGCATTTCCGTTTTGATGGGGAAGCAGAGGGAGCAAAGACTATGAAAAAGGATGTTTATTAAAAATTTGCAGTTCAATTTTACAGTTCTAAGAGAGTTGGATAGTTAATAGAAGCATCCACAAATGTTTAGACATCTGATATATAAGCCCTTCAAATCTTACTTTGGAGAACAGAAGTGTCCATAAGTAACCAGTGCATACGATAGTGAAATGTGTACAGGACTCTTGTAGCCAACCAGAGAATGGGGAGGAGATCTTGGCTAGGATTTACAATATGTAACCATATTGAGTTTGAAGAAAGGCAATTGACCCTTATGAGCAAAAAAAAAAAAGCCTAAATTTTCAAGTGGCTGGAGATTTTGAGTGCTTTAGTTTTGAGGTTCAAAACTTCAGACATTTAAAGAGGCCCAATTTTTTAGTCAGGTTTTGAAAATCATGCCCCTTTAACACATCTCAAACTGGGCACTGAAAAACTGAGGCACCCAAAATAGTCGCTTTTGAAAAAAAAGTAGGCCGTAATGTCAACTAGATTAATGAGCTGGACTGATAAAGAAAATCAGCTAGAGGATGAGAACAAGATGGGGTTCTCAATGTGGGGATCACAAACACCAATCCTTGCCATTTTGCTAAATGGATGGAGGACCCAGCTAGATCCTGGCAAGATATAGGGGGCTGAAGTATGAGAGTCTGAGGAAAAATGTACCCTATGCCAGTGGTTCTCAACCAGAGGTCCGGGTCCCACTGGGGGGCCACAAGCAGGTTTCATGGGGTCTGCCAAGCAGTGCCAGTATTAGACTTGCGAGGGTCCAGGGCAGAAAGCCAAAGCCCCACCACATGGTGCTGAGGCCCAGGGCCCTGAGCCCCACCACCCAGGACTGAAGCCGAAGCCTGAGCAATATAATTTTGCAGGGACTCCTGTGACGTGGGGCCCCAGGCAATTACCCTGCTTGCTACCCTCTGATGCCGGCCCAGGCTTTTATATGCAGAAAACAAGTTATTGTGGCACAAGTGGGCCATGGAGCTTTTATAGCATGTTGGGGGGGACTCAGAAAGAAAAAGGTTGAGAACCCTCCCCTTGCAGTTCCAGGTAGCTAGAGAAAAGTTCAGATAATATCCTGGATAATTATAAGGATTTTGTCTTGTGTAATTCCATTAGGATCTCATTTGGGAACAGTTGTATGAGGCAAAATGGAGAATCAACAGATGGTGATTTCACGCTGAAAAGTTGTTATGACTTATCAGAGTGTGCAAACTAAACTGAACCCCTGGGAGGGGCTTTTCTTTGCTTTTCCTGAAAATTCTTTGAATTGTATCCATTCTATGATGCTGACTGCACAGAATTCTATTTGCTTGGAGGTGGGGGTGGAGGGTGGGGTGAGCTAACCCAAGCCTCAAACCTTGTTTGTTTTCAAGTTTAGGAAAAGAAAATGGAATGGGCCAAATTCTACAATCAGTTACAAATCCATGGTAACTCCATAAATTGATTCATCCCAGGTTGAGTAAGGGCTTGATTTAACTCATGTCCTATTGAAATCAAGTAGAGTCTTTCCTCTGAGTTCAATGGAAGCTGGATCAGGCCCTAAGAGTAGACAGTCCCGATAAGTGCAAGTGCAGTACTAAAAGCCTAATGACGCAATTAAACAAAGTATTCACTCTTAAGACACTGATGAAGTAAACAATGCTTTGGAATCACAGAAATGAAGGGCTACAGGGTTTTCAAGAGGTCATCTAATCCATCCTCAGCTCTGAGGCAGGAATACACAAAATATAGGTGTCCTTAACTCACGAGACTGGGTGAATATAAACTAACGCCCATCACTAGTTTCAGATAACTTTCTTCTTTTGATCTTTAGGTTTTTCTTTTAATGAAAGAAATGTGCTCACGGATAGTAAAATTAATATCTATGAGCCTTGAAAGGAAACACTTTACAATATATAGCTTCATTACTACTATTGTATTTCCTTTCATGATATATAGCTGCAGATTATATATTTGTCTGTTTCGTCATATGAAGAGAGACTATGAAGGATTCTTCTGGACGAAAAGATGATCTATACATAATATGATCTTTATTACTGAAACTTGCTTACCTTATTACTTTAAGATTCATTGTTAAGATAAGTCATATATCTCCATATAATTTGTACTTGACACTTTAAAATATTAGGGTAGTACCTGTTAGTAAATATTAATCCTTTTGACCTCTTTTCTTTTTTATATTAATTTTGTTCACATATTAGCTATTTCCCCAATACCTTTATGGTATTAGCAAGCACGTGTTTGAATTTTAAGGCTCAGAGCACTGGTTTTTAACCTGTGAGTGATCTTTATCTAGGAATTTCATATGATTTAGTGTTAGGCTCTATTTAATTATCCTCAGAATCTTCCCAGGTCTCCAGGGAAAAGACCCCCTCAAACTGCTAAAAGTGTCTATAGAAATATAAACAAAACTGGGAGATAGACAAGAGGTACTGGTTATGGCAGATGTTTTCTATAATGGACTGGTTGGTTGATAAGGAATAATTGTTAGTACATATGGTTACTGTAAGGGATGAAACAGTTGTAATGACTAGGTTAGAATTCTCCTTAGTTTATTGACCATGTGACCTAAAATACCCTAAAATAAATTAAATCAGTAATGAGGTAAAATGAAAAAAGTCAAAAGAGGATACATAGTGAAATTAATCATGAGAAAGTACTTTTCTCTCCAAAAAGGGAAAGTCTCATGCCTTATAAAAAGGAGAGGGGTTTGGGGAACTAGGTGGGAGAACAAAGTGCTGGCATCCCACCAGTTAAGAGAGGAAAGAGACACAGGGATATGTGCACTGAAATCAGACACTCTGGCTGGCCTGTGCCAGTGGACTTGGGCTGGTGAGGCTTGCACTAAGGGGCTGTTCAATTGCATGATGTAAACGTTTAGGCTCGGGCTGGAGCTCCAGCTCTAGGACCCTGCAAGGTGGGAGGGTCTTAGGGCTTGGGCTTCAGCCTGAGCCCAAACATCTACATCACAATTAAACAGCTTTTTGCCCCAACCCTGAGAGCTCAAGTCAGCTGGCACAGCCAAAGGTGTCTAATTGTAGTTTAGACATACACACAGAAGACAGCTCTTTACCTTACATCAAGGGTGGCAATGTATCTATTATTTCTATATAATGATATACTAATTTCTGATTGATAATCTTTGATTAAATAATTTGCTTGGATCCTGTTTGACATTTTGAATCATTATTAAACTCAAACATGCAACATAAGACTGAAAAGAAATCTCAAACTAATTGGTCTTGTACTATCTATGTTGTTCGTTTACTTTTTTGCAGTTTATTCAGCTTGGATAATGCTGAGAACCAGTTTCTTTCTTTCTTTCTTTCTTTCTTTCTTTCTTTCTTTCTTTCTTTCTTTCTTTCTTTCTTTCTTTCTTTCTTTCTTTCTGTTTATCATCATATTTCATTTTCTGGTTCTTATGTACAACCAGAAGATTATTATATTTGGATTTCCCGTTCTTCAGGGGAATGTTTCAGTTCCAAAACATGCCCACAACCCCTACAAAACGCCTCTTTTCAGCTTTAAAAAAAACAATATTGAAAGTATTTCAATTCCCATCTAATTTTCTAAAACTCTTTCCTTAAAATAATCAATTTGTTGAACTATTTCTACCTGCCCTTTATCACAAGATGGAGGTAGCTACATTATGCTTTATTTTCCAGTACTACCACCACTGGGTCAGCTATACTAGGAGTAGTATAGATACAGCTGCTAGACCAACAGGAATCCAGATGGCTACTGATATTTTGAGAGCTGTTACCTAACTGTCATCAGAGCATGTCTTCATGAGTAAACACATAAAACAACAGTATCCACTGACGTCTTGTCTACACTAGGATTCCCACCATTGCTATCACTGGTAAAGTTGAACAGGTGGTAGTAGTAGTCGGAAATCTGAGGCAAAAATGCCTATTGTAAATACCCCCTAAAATGTGTAACAAAGACTGTTCTTTTCTTCAGTGCAATAAAACAATCATCAAGAGACAATGACAGAATAAAACACATAATAAAAGGCTCTTTAATGCAGCAAACGGATATTTCTTTCTCATCACTATATGAAAGTCTATGACTCTCCCTGATATTTTTTCCACAGCCACTACCACCTCTTTTGCATGACAATTATCACACATCACTGAGGCATGGAAGATGCAATCTAGCTTTGTACAACTCTGCTGCATTATCTTTAATAATAACTGTGGCAGACAGGAATTTTATTTTTGGCATCGCAGTCACTGTGTTAAACCAAATTATCACATTTCTGGGCTGAAAAGAACATTTTTGTTTGATCTAATAGGTATAAATCATTCCTGCAGACAAAAGTTGTGGCTTTTAGTAAGGAAACACATCAAACATAATGTAATATTGATTTTTATTTTGAAGTGCCTTTTTTAAAAGGGCCAATAGCTGTGAAAAACTGTGTATGTGGCTTCTTATGCTGGCTGCCAGCATCTTTTTTAACTTAATAATGTTGTGTTTGGCAACAGCAAGGGAGATATTCCCAGGCACTTACTCTGTCAGTTTCTTCAAATCCATGTATTAACTGTGGGTAAATTTCACCTTTGGTGCACCAGACAATGCAAGTCTTAACCCTTATCTGGGGCAGTCAGGGTAGCAGCAGACACAGCAATGTTATAGACATCATTTACCTGCCGCAAGTGGGACAATGTGTAATGTACCATAAGGATGTGGCTTGAGAAGGTGAGATCTCCCAGAAACCTTGTGAGACAGATTAGCTACCTGCATTATGCCAATGTAAACTGATATAATCTAGACTGTTGGACCCCCCTGATGATGGAGGTAAGTATTTTTAGAGGCGGAAGGAGTCGGGAAGGGGCATCTGTACAAGCTGCAACTACCACTCCACAACAGTAGGCAGCCTGGAGCCAACCAGTACAGCCCGTGAAATACATGCAGGTCATCAAGCAGTGGGTGTGTCCAGCCTAGTCAACAGAAGTGCTGATTCTCCCTCAGATATGCCTCCACTAGCAAGAATCCTATTAAGCAATTCCTGGATTTAAAAGCTGCCTTCCCCTTGTGGAACTCTTTGCAGGAGCTGCAAAGGAGCCTTCTCCCCCCCCCCGCCACCCCCTCCCAAAGCAAATTCCACTCTCCTGCATCTGCTAGGTTTAATCTAGCCTAGTATATGTGGTAGGGAGTAGCAGTGGCTAGTAGTCTAGCTCTCATGCTGGAGAAAGACGTATTGGAATTTAATTTGGTTCACTGAAGGTGAGCCTATCTCCAGGATCAGGTATCCTAGATTTGTCTTTATGGGTTTTTTTAAACTTCTTTCACCTGTATCTCTAACAGCCTGAGATTAATAAATAGCACCATAAGAAATGAAGTTGTCTGTCAAGATGAAAATGATTGTCATTCCACATAAACAGAAGCTCTGTGTGTGTGTGTGTGTGTGTGTGTGTGTGTGTATTTAGCATCACCTGTAACCTCCATTACCAAGTGAGAAATTTAATTAAAGATATATACCAAAGTGGTGCTTGTTAATAACAAAAGATCAGAAGGTTGAATATAACTCTGCCCTTTACCAAACTCTCCTCTTTTCATCTCGCTGTTAGTGAATCTCCCCATCATTCTTTCTATTCTCTGTGTGTGCAATTAATAAAATGCCAGCATTATTATTATTATTGATTATGTGTAATAGTTGTGTACTCAACTACAAAAATTAAAACAAAGAACCTGGCCCATTCTACTGTGTCTCTGGATCTGTTTTATGTATTTCTGTTTCTAGCAGCCTTTTCTGGCTTAGTTTCTTCTACCACATTCCTGACAGTAACATTAGAGGCAAAAAAATGTATTTTGTTCTGAAATTGAATTCAAACAGAAGGCTCTTGTTTTGCGCCAAGAGCATAATAATGAACACTTTAACCAATATGAATGCACATAAATGCCATAAGGCTAACATATATTTGATGTAATTTGAGGGCTCCTTATGAATTTCTATTAATTCTTCACATTCATGAGCTGACGCAGTAAATGTACTTCAGTGAAAATGTTACAGAAGTGCTTTTGGGCTGATGAATGAGGAGTGTTTTCTAGAGGTTAGAGGAGAAGCCTGATGGGTGCTACAATGAATATTAGAACAGGTATTTTATTTTCTATGGAAAAAAATCCAAGAAAATGAGCGTTTGATGAAAATGAAGGTTTTTAAAAGAATGTTTTGGGTTTTCAATGAAAATGGCCAAAAAACAACAGTTTGGTGATTTTCAAGGTTTTTGACAACAAAAAACTATAAAATATTCCTTTGTCCAGTAAATGGACAACATAGACACAAAAAATGAGAGACATGGAAGCAAAGAGTAACAAGTATGGGGATAGAAATGAGCTGGAAATAGCACTCAGAAAAGGTTATAGGGTAGCTTTGGGCATCAAGCAGGTGGCATTCTCGCCCTAGCCCTAGCAAGGTAGGCCACATTTGTCCTGGTCCAAACATAACTCCTTCCTAGGATTTGCCTTTTTGGTTACCTTTACTCAGAGTGAAAAGAAAAGGAGGACTTGTGGCACCTTAGAGACTAACCAATTTATTTGAGCATGAGCTTTCGTGAGCGAGTAGCATATGAGTCCACAAGTCTTGCCACTTATTGCAATAGAAGTACACGCAGTAAGGTGCTACGCAGCATTAACAAGAGTATCAGAAGCCAGCGATTAAATTAGCAACAATTAGCCTAAGCCTTCTCAGCTTTGTTGTCCCTATGGATTTTCCATTCCTGACCTCTCTGTCTTGCCCTTTATTCCCTTTGCCCAGGAAAGAGAGACAAATCATTTTATGTCCCAGTGTTTGAACAGTAGAATTCACCTTGTGTGGCAGTAGAAATAGTCAGCAGAGTAGCTGTGCATCTTTGCGCAGGGCCCTAGAAAGGGGGATACAGCATGTGGCATGTTAATTACTTTGATCATTTTTAAATAAATAATTATTCTGAAAAATATTTATAGGGAATTAGAGGATAATTCTGGGAAAAGATTGGCTCAGAGGAAAAGAAAAGGAAGTGGTCTAGTGTACAAGGTCAGAGAGGCCACTAAAGGTACAGGAAAAGAAATAAATGCACAATAATTATGAGAAAGTTGAAACTTGTAGAGGGAGGGAAGGAAGGAGAAATAAATATTAGCAAATATGAAAATTAAAAAGAGACGCTGGAGTAAAATCTAATCCAGGTCATTAAAGGAACTGAATATTAATATATGTACAGAATGAAATATTAAATATTTATACAAACTGACTTTTTATAAAATGTTCAGAAATAATTCTAAAGGAAATCATTGAAATGCACTTTAGTGATTACGGAAGTTATTATCACTGAAAAGAAAATAATTAGAAAAGGAAGGTTGCAGTTATGAGTATATTTGTTTTGACTGCTGCAAAAAACAAAAGCCAGATCCTCATCTGGTGTAAACCAGCTCCATTAACTACAAGTGAGTTTACATCAGCTGAAAATATGGTCCAAAATGTGCTTTTTACTGCAAAGCAAGAAAAGCTAATCACACTGTTGGATTTTCTTGCTTTAATACACTCTTTAGAAATATTGTAAATTGTGGGAAATAATACCTTAACTGATACTGCATGACTTGATTATTTACTATTTACTGTGATTGGTAAAGAAATTTAAGTTGAAGAAACCACTTGTTGCAGGCCCAAATAGCTTTGCAAAAATCTTGGTGAAATGTGGAGGATTCCTAGGGCTAAGCAATGTTCTGCAAACCTCACAATCTATGTTTTAGACTAACAGGATTTGCAAAATTAATTCGAATTTGCAAACACTTCACAAACCGTAATTTAATCCCACATTTAAGGCACAGGAACAGAGCACCTGGGGGGTACTCCAGGAGTAACTAAGCATCATGGTCATGCAATGCCTCTCTAAGCTCTCGGGTGCTCAAGGAGAGCACACAAACTGCATCATCCTTTCAGATAGCCCTTTTGCCCACTCTTCAGTACAGTGCACTGGGTAAGTGTGGCTGTGGCCTCGTGACCTCCCCATCCTTCTGTGTGCTGATTTCCCACTCAGGGAGAGGCTGTCTGCCCTTTCAAGTGTAATAACTCCATTTTTTTCTGGGTACATGGGGAGAAACATCTTCCCTTGCACCCACATGAGGGATAGGCACACTCTATCCCTTAGAGGTAATTAATGCTCATCAACATAGGTTGTTTCTCTCTCTCTCTCTCTCTCTCTCGTGCATAAAATATATTTTGTTAAGAATGTTCCTCCTTTCTACCTCGTTTCACACTTTGATGCTGCAATTAACACATGGGCAGTCTATTGTAATCCCATGGAGCCCCATGGACATTGGTGGGGCTCCACATAGGTGAACAATTTTGCCTTCATCCTATCAGGATCAGAGCCTGGGTCTCCTGTTTTTCACTTTGTCTGTTCTCTGCTCCATATTTCCCCTCATGTTTCTTTGGAAATATTCCTTCTCACTCCCTTTGCTTTCCTCCCACAAAGTCTATCCTAAGCAAACCAAGAAGTGAATAACATTCTACTCTCATCATTTAGAGGGACTCTAAATTTTAGACAAAAGCCCAAATCACCTATCCCTCATAATTATGTTCTGCCAAACTAAAGCGCCTCTGCAGTTTTAGCTGCATACCGTTCCCCACACTTTCTGTCCAGGTCTGATAGTCAATGGTGGTTGTTATTACTTTATTTGTTAATACACTTAAGTTTAGAACACTTGACAGCATGCTTCTGGCATAACTGAGACACTACTGTTATTATAGTGAGGAATATTCGTAGTAGCAGCAGCAGCTGCTGTGTCACAGTTCAGGAAAACTGAACTTCTATTGCCCCACCATGGTCCATCAAGAGCACCTACTTTAGGCTCCCGACTCCCAGCTGTCACCTCTTTTGGGCAAAAACTCAGGTCTCCCTCCCTTCTTACTGTTTTTTGAGGCTACATAGCTGCCTGAATTATGTTAGGATATCCCCAGAAAGCCAGATTGCCTAAACAGGAAAGTATCTGTGGTTTTGATTTTTCTTCAGAGGCTATAAACAGTTGCAATTGCCCACAGTCATAAGTTACCACATAGCTCTTTCTAAGCAAGCATATTTATTCTTAAGGTAATGGCATTACAGAGAAAACATATTAAAAATGATAAAAGAACCTACATACATGCTAAAAAGTCACCCCTCAACTCCAACCTTAGACCCTGGTAGGCGTCAGTCCTTTAAACCCCACAACTGGATTGTCCTTCTTCCGACAACTTTCAAATTCAGAACCAGAACCCAGGCTGAACATTTGAGATATTTTTTTCTTGTCTGTTTGTTTTTGTTCTTTTAAAATACAGCTCAGAAGAAACAATACATAACTATTGATAGTGCGGGGGGAGCACAATTTAAAGGTTGTGGGGGGCACGCGACTGCCCCACACTTCACCTCTGGGTGCAGTAACCTTCCAGCCCCACCTCCCTGGACCAGGGCAGAAGAATTAGAAATTTTTTTTATCATATACTTTGACTGATGTATGGTCAAGCCTCTTTGCATTGTGAGCTGGGTTTGAAGCATTACCCTTTCCTGATATAGATTATCTAAATAGACTTATTGTGTGTGTTATCCATGTGGTAACACATGCTTTATAGAGACTGGGCAGAACGAAAACCTTAGCTCTGAACTGCCCCTAAACTTGGAGAACTTCAGATCCACATCTGAACTCCTGGCTTCTCCACTGCTATATGGGCTGAATCAAAACCTCAGTTATAAGAACATTTCTTCACTGAGTAAATTGGATCTGGGTTTGGAGCCCACATAGGCCCAACCCTATGCTAAAATATTCAGCATGGTGGAAGCTTGAATTCACACTACTTGGACTGTAAATACTCTTTCTTCTTTCTGAACCTAGTGGACTCAGCATGGGCCTCACAATGAGCACTCAGGCTGAAGGAAAATTTGACAAGCAAATGCTACTCATCTAGAAGAGTTCGATTTCCACACTGTTAATATTGTCGGTCCAGCACAATCTTCTTGTCTTGGGCAACATAAGACAATTTAATCGAACCATCTAATTAAGCCTATATTGTACCTTTGGGGGGGGGGCTGGATAAGCCTGAGAGGACCCAAAAAAACAAAATTTGTCCCACACAATGTCTTTCCAGTGTATCTCTCAGAGCAGAGGAGTTTTGGGATGCTAGCCTGCAAACTTGAGGAACCCCAGGACCCATGGGGAACTCTGTGGTACTTTCTGGCCCTTCTGACAGCCTATTTGGCCCCACATTTCCTGGCAGCATACCTACTACAGGGTTTTCTCTCCTGCTGTACTTCCCCTCAACTTGCATTAGCATGGAGAAAATATAGCCTTCTGTGTTTAATTAAAAGCAATGGCCACTGTGGAACCTGCTTATGATTAAAACAGATCTACTTAAACTTTCTTTATATTGAAGTATAATTAAAGCCCCTAGTTGTTCCAATGCATCACTCTGAGGAAAAATGAAACTCTGCTTAGAATAAAATTGATCTGGTGGTGGTAGGGGGTCAATGCTGCTGAAAAGCCTAGTCAGACAATGCATACTGAAATTAGTGGTAGTTTTGCCTGCATAAAGTATTTCAGATCTGGGTCTTATGAAAAGGAGTTTAATTGTACCTACAAGATTGTGTTGACAGGTCTGAATTAATACTGAATGTTGATACAAGACACAATCTCTATTTTGTTATTTTAGAATGTTTTTTTTATTTGTGTAGGGGGGGAAACTCACAACTCATTATCCTCAGCCTTTACTTACAGAAAAAAAAACAAGCAAAATTGCAGCAACATATACATATATTCTTTTTTCTTATGTTTCCCACACACCTGAGACACAGAGTCCAGTTCACTTGTGCAAGTCTTTAACAGGGCTTTGATTTAGACTGTAATATTCTCTTCTGCAGGGAGTATGTGGAAAGGTTTTTGTTTGTTTTGGTAGTAAATAGGGTGTAATTTAAATATAATACAATATGGTTGTGTTTTCTGGAAAATAGAGCAAACATGAAGTGGTTTGTTTCTTTAAAAACTAGCCACTAGGGGGCTCTCATTGCACTAATTTCAACCAGAGTTTATATAAACGCTAATCCTTCACCAATGAGTAGTCTGAATACATGTGCATCCAGATTCTGCTGGTTTCAACTTTTTTTTTAAGAAAGGTTACCTGGCCTGGTATACGTTCCCCATATGATTTGGGTTCTGGGAGTTCATGTGCAGGCAGTAAGTTTAACTTGGTGAGTCAAAAAAATATACCGTTAGGAAACATTCATTCATTGCAAGGCTTGACAGACAAGCCTGTGTGTTACACTCCACTAATTATAACAGTATGGTTAGGTAACCCTGCTATGGGATCTATGCTAGGGTGAGGGTCAATCTGGATGGATCTTGTTGTAGGATTGGATTCACTTAGACATTTCTGTGGTGCTCATCATTGTATCTGACAGTCGCTTGTCATTGGTTGTATTTATTAGAATAGGTTACCATAGAATTGTCTAGTGCTTAAAAACTCTGATCAGCTAAAAGAACAAAAAAGTCATAACCTGAAACGGCAAAAAAAAAAAAAAAAAAATAGCTAATAATTTCAATAAGCTTCAACAGGATTGTGATTCAATGAAATTCCAATTGGAATTATGTTCATTTTTCAGTGTATTTTATCCCACAGATTGATAAATATATAAAGTAGAAAACAATACATTTACAGGGAGCAAAGCTGTGGATTTCATAATTTTACATTCCTGTTTTCAGTGTGTATAGTCAATGAGGACCTGATTCTGGTTTCTCAGTGGATTTACACTACTGTAACTCCATGGACCTTAATAGCGTTACTTCTGATTTACACCATGTGGGAGCAGAATTAAGCCCTGATTTGCTCCTGGGTTGAAAGAAAACATTTGATCAAGTGTTGTGTGTAATGATGACTTTAAGGAAGGAGATATGGCTTTTATTCTCTAGTATGTCAGAGATTTCTTGGGTGACCTTTGGTGAATCACTTTCTTTCTTTCTATGTATTTGAAAGGTGCCCTTGACTATAGCTTCTGAGTAGGCTTAAATTTGAGCCAGTCATTCTGTTCATGTAGATGGCAAACTCCTCATGCACGGAGATATCTGTGAAACAACATTGTTTCTGGTGTATAAAAGGTTGACAGAGTTATGTGTCATATTTCTGGCAGCACTGCCTTTGTTGTCTCACAATATCATCTAATGATGATAAGGAGAAATAAGAGCATCTCTGTGTCTGTTTCCTTATCTGTAAAACTGTGCCAAATAATATGTATCTAGCTGACAAGGATTTATTAACATTTGAAAAGTACTTTGAGATCTCCAGATGCAAGGTGCTGTAATAATAGCAATAATTTTGAAGAGGAGTGAGTATTCTGCACATGTAACTTTACAGCTCCATGCCTCAGTTTCCCTGTCAGTAAAATGGAGTTAATATTACTTAACTACATTGAAATTTTTTTATGTTTTATTTTCAGTCAGCCAGGGAATATTGAAGGAAATTTAGATTAGTGCATTTGAAATTTGGTCTCCTGCTCAAATAAATCGAGCAGAAAGCACTGCCATTTTGAGCTAGTGTCAGACCTAATTCTCCCAAGAGAACATGGTCTGCAGTCCTCCAGTAGCAGAGTTGTCACTAAGGATACATTGACATGGCATAAGAGACCCATGGCATGACCATGACTGGCCCATGTCAGCTGACTTGGGCTTGTGGGGCTCATGCTTCGGGGCTGAAAGTTGCTGTGACATCAGCCACACTATCAGAGGCTCGTCCACCTGCACATCTACCAATGTGATATATGTCATCATGTGCCAGCAATGCCCCTCTGCCATGTACATTGGCCAAACTGGACAGTCTCTACGTAAGAGAATAAATGGACGCAAATCAGACGTCAAGAATTGTAACGTTCAAAAACCAGTCGGAGAACACTTCAATCTCTTTGGTCACTCAATTACAGACCTAAAAGTTGCAATTCTTCAACAAAAAAACTTCAAAAACAGACTCCAATGAGATACTGCTGAATTGGAATTAATTTGCAAACTGGATACAATTAATTTAGGCTTGAATAAAGACTGGGAGTGGATGTGTCATTACACAAAGTAAAACTATTTCCCCTCCTACTGTTCTTGTAAAGAGCTGGAAATGGCCCACCTTAATTATCACTACAAAAGGTTCCCCCCCCCCCCCGCTGGTAATAGCTCACCTTTCCTGGTCACTCTTGTTACAGTCTGTATGGTAACACCCATTGTTTCATGGTCTCTGTGTATATAAAATCTCCCCACTATATTTTCCACTGTATGCACCTGATGAAGTGAGTTGTAGCTCACGAAAGCTTATGCTCTAATAAATGTTAGTCTCTAAGGTGCCACAAGTACTCCTTTTCTTTTTCCTCTGTATCAGTCCCTGTTGATTATTTCTTTTGCTACTTTTGTAACACATGGCCTTTTGCTGTCCCGCATGCAAACTTCAAGCATGGTGTGGGATTTGACCATTGTTAGGCCACATCCCAGCAAAGGAAGCTACTATTAGGCACCCAGAGTCCCTTTTACCTTCAGTGTTTCTTCTCCTTGGTGTAAGTGTAACTTACTGGTTAGCATATGTTACAGATCCCTCTCTCTGCATACTTCACAGAGGATGAAGGTCTGTTATAGACTCACCCAGTGTTCCTTGGCTCTTTAGCTCAAAGTATAACAGCGCTTACTTTTAGCTCTGGAGGTCCCTGATTCAATGTTTTATGGGTTAACCAAGATGGTGGTTGTCATATAATGCTCTATTTAGGTGCATCACTTTGCAAGTTCAGGTTTGAGGCTCTGATCCTGCAAAGATCTAAGCCTGTACAAAACTTTGCACATATGAATCATCCCATAGACTACAGCTGAAATACTCCATGTGCAGGGTTTTGCACATGCTTAAATCTTTGCAAATTTGAGGCTTTAGACTGTAAGTGCCCTATGGGCCTGGACATTGATCAAATGATCAGAAACAAACGTCTAAATCTTGCACTCAGTTATTTGCAACCTCAACCACCAGCAGGTACAAATAACAGAATTTGGATATCTAACGGATTAATTGGTCCTGCAGTTTTAAACGTGTTGATGTTTAAAAACTTCGCTCTTAATGTTTGCAAAGAATCATATATGCAAATGCTGCTGAATAAATAATATATATTAACAATAACTTGTATAATCATACTGCTATTAAGTGAAGTTCAAATGTTTTGCCTCTTACTTAGTGTGACAGAGTGAAGAGTAGCTACAAAATCTGAGCTTGTTGGAGAAAACCCTTTTCAGTTGTACTAAACTGACCTTGAACATTGCAGGACTGAGCATGACAGATATAGCACCATAAAGCTACCCTTCCAGCATCAGCTGAGAAAAGCTGATGTTCCAGGAGCCCAAACCTGGAGTGCAAGAAGGCTGCAAGGCTTACTGATTTTCCATTCAGTTTAACCTTTTAATGGTGGTATCACAAAGATAGTGCTATTTATCCATTATAAGTATCAGCACACTGTAGTGCAGTTCAGGTGTGGAATCTGGTTGAGATAACTTTGTAGTTGGACCGTCAGTCCAGACCTGAGTAATTCTGAGATTTGCTTACCTCATATTCCTATGCTGTTCATACACACACACACACTTTTGCATGTGGGAAGTTGAGGTCTATTGCTTTGAAGTCTTTAAACCATGATTTGAGAACTTCAATAGCTCAGACATAGGTTAGAGGTTTGTTACAGGAGTGGGTGGGTGAGATTCTGTGGCCTGCCTTGTGCAGGAGGTCAGCCTAGAAGATCATAATAGTCCCTTCTGACCTTAAATTCTATAACTCTATGTTAATGAGAGATGACCTCTGAATCATGTACTAGCTCAACCTTTATTATTATTATTATTATTATTATTTTTTTGCTTTGGTCTACAGCTAGATGCATTCTTCTGGGAATCAGGAATCCCATGTTCTATGCCCAGCTCCACTGCTGTCTCCCAGTGTCACCTTAAGTGAATAAGTAAACTCTTCTCTGCCTCATTTATACCATCTGTGAAAGTAAAATAATAATGCCTGATTTATAGATGCACTGGGAAGCTTAATTCATTCTAGATAAAGTGTGTTGAGAACTTTTATGAAAGGCACTATTGCAGTGAATATATTAACACTATTATGATTAGAGCTGGACGGATTCCATAAAAAGCATTCACAAACAGCAATTCCTTAAAAAAAACATGAATTTGCTTTCTGCACACTTTCTGTGGCAAGAATGTTGGCAGAAAAGGAAAATATCATGCTAACACCAGGGAATATGTATTTACATATGAATACTTGTGCAAAAATAGGTTTTCATTTTTATTCATGATGGAACTGCCTACCTGGTCATCTTGAAAGATTGCTGTGGGCTTGGGAGTTGAGTCGAGAAGTGAAAACAGTACCATGTGACTTGGGGGAACTTGTCAGAGTACAAAGAGCAAATCATGAATAACAAATACTCAGAGCACAAGCTGTGGTGCGTAATTTACAAGTGACCCAGGGTCTGTATTATCAAATACACAAATTCATAAAAGATTAAACTTCTACAGAGATAATTCACAAACAGAAAAGGAGCTTTCCCCCCTTTAGAATAGTCTATTCATCTCTAATAATAAAATAGCTATTATTAATAGAAAATGTTGCACTGCCTAGTTTCACCTTATGGTATAACATGGCAATGCAGTCAACCTGTCTTAGTTTCTCCTAATCTGTGACAGTTCTCTCGGCCTTTAGCCTGGTTTAGTTTCTGGATGAGAACAGCTGGTGTGCTTCAGTTGCTGGGTTAGCATAGCACTCCTTCTGACATAATCAACGTCCAACCATAAGAACAAAAAAAATGTCACCCCAGTCTCACCTGGCACAGTCCATCCTTCCCCAGAGTGTGTCCTCTTCCATCTCATCTTCAGCCCTTCAAGAATCTAACTGGTATCATCTTCTTGTTACAGGGGGTAACTGAATGGTTACCTCCCTGAATGGTAGCACACGAGAACCCACATACACCCTCTGTCGTGGGTTCACGGTGCTGGAAATGCTAAACAACTAGGCTCTCTGTCTCCTAACTCAAACTCTTTCCTTGCCTGGACTTCTTCCAATGTACCAGCTTGGCTTTTCTGGAAAGAGATTTCCTAGCCCCCCAGTCTTAAATTTCTCCCTTGGGGCAGATAACCACAGGTCTCCTTCCTGGGACTATATTTTGAATCTAGCAGGCTTTTCCCAGCCTCCAGCTTCCACCAACTGTAGACCCTGGACCACACTCAGAATCCTTGCCCTTAATCCTGGACCCAAACTCCTGTTGCCCTGGGAGCGGGGTACCGACAGACCTCCTTTCTGCTTCACTTCTGGTAGGCTTCCTCAGCCCACCAGGCTAAGTGAGATCCTTACCCTTTAAGCTACCATGCTGTAAGGATGGACAAGGAAACTTCAGCTAATGCCCCTCAATCAGAGGCTACATCCATCAACTGAGGCGGATCCAGTGACTAGCTGCAGACTACTGACTGGACACCACTTAGTATAAAGCTTCCTGTTCCTGCCCCACCCCTTGTGTGAGCCACTAGTCTCTTAGTTGGGCTGTTGCCCAGGCCCCCCAAGATCAAACTCATAAAAGATTAAACCGCATGATCTGACCTGCCAGACCTTGTCCTTCTGGGTCCATCCCTAGATCTGCCTGCTACCTACACTAACTAGTCTGGCCTTGTGCTTTCTCTGTTCATCGCTTGCTATCCTCCCATGGACTGATATCCCAGCTGCTGAGCTTGCCTGCACCTGCCCTTCACACAACTACTTCTCCCTGATCTCTGAGGGAGGCCTGGCTACTGCTCAACCATGTGCATTGATAATACCTACAGACTACTCAGCCTTAACCCTGATCTCAAAACTTTTGGCCTAGTTTGCTCATAGCAGGCCATGACAAAAAAAATTTCTCCTAATTCTAGGGTCCCCATTCACTGAGCTCTGTCATGGCAACCTAGGGCTGTATGAGGCTCAGAAGGTACCTTACTTGTACCTGACTCCCAATCTCAGATTAGTTCTGTGTAGCCCAGTGGGCCAGCTTACCTCTATTATATTCACTGCTTTGCATTATATTTTGCTTTTTATATTCAGCAGTAATGCAAGGAACCTATAGGCTTGTAACCTGTAAGACATTGGCTTCAGCAGTTAGCATGAGGCCTACGAACTTTGGCATAGATCAACTTAGGTAATTCGTAAGTTTTGAGGCAATGGAAGTAGAGTGTAGGGGGAAAATTTTGTCCATAATGACATCAGCCAACCACAGAACATGAACTGACACCAGCTTCTGGAAGATTTTGGATGGAACATCCGACCACAAGAGGGCCATGGCAATGAATTGACATATATAATAATGGGGTGAAATCATAAATGCACTAACCTATAGAAGAACACCTTAACACTGGTAAGGGGAGGAAATACAAATAAGGAAGAGGGGAAAACACCCTATTGAATATGCATTAGGCATGGTAACATCAGCATAACATATTATAAAAGTGGCATCCCAAGCTGGAGTAGTAGGAGAGAGAGAGAGAGAGAGAGATGTAGCCCTTTGGAAGGGCCAGAATGGTGGCCCCTGGTGAGGAGGACAAAGGTGATGGTGATGAGGAAGATAATGGCTAACATTTCAGGTTGTTCTGCAAGGGATGGTGTGAGTATGGAAGTTCAGACGTACTTTCTGTATTAACTATATTTACCTTACTGAGTTAGTGTGTGTGACTTTGCTAAATGTATTAATAAATTATTTATTTGTAAATATAAAAGAGTTCCTATAGTGTGAGTGTTGGACCTGTGCACATCTGGATTCCCAACTATATAATAATGTTAATAATACTGGGTCTGATCTTGGGACAAGAACCTGTCCACCCTCAAAGTGATAACTGGGAATTTTTATAATCTATAGGTCAGGCTAGAGATTGGCACCCAAACCTGGACCCCAGGGGGCAAACAGGGTAACCTCCCTACTCAGGATAGGTAAACTCACTTTTGGTAAAATCTAAATTAAAATCCATTTGCTAATCTTTTCTGATCACCTGTTCTAAAAGGGGCCATGCCTTGGAAGAGGGTTGGCTGAGCCTAAGTTCCCATGACAGACTACTGTGTTTACACAAGGAAAATATGTGCGAGTTGTTCTTTCCCCACCTTTAAATGTCAATATGTTGGTAGCATTATTTTCCTTAGAGCCATGCATGTTATCTGTTATCATGGAACTGTCATTTTTGCCACTTGCCCCACACATTTAAGGGGTAGTGGAAATGACAGTAGTATGTTGTTTAAGACAGAGCTGGACTGTATGGATTTTTGTCTGTTTAGTTTCTATGACAGGGTTCATGTGCAGATAAAAGCCAAATAGTTGTCTTAACATATGCCAAAAAAAATCCTAGCCTTGGAAAGTGGCCTCATATGGTGCAGAAAGATACTGATTTCCATCACTGTTGGATAATAGCTGTTCCGTTTGCTCTTTCAAAGATGGCATAGGAAGCATGACAAGGGAATTTATTAGTGCTGGAATTATGTGAATATCTCCCAACTACCCATGATTATAACTTCAGTGTGCTAGACAACTGAGTCCCAAATTCACCTTCATTTTATATAAACCTGCTGTAATTCCCGTCATTTCTGTATATTCCCAACCTCAGAAATGTGCTATCATTAAAATTATAGAAAATGTTTACATCTTGTAAAGAAACTAAATTATGCAATTATCCCACTTTATTTTAATCTTCTGCCGCTGCTATTCAGTGATGGATTTTTTTTATTTTGTGCCAGTCTTCGCATTTTTTTTTCTAATGCTAACACTAGGGTTCTGAGCTAGGTTTCAGTGGCAGTACATTGCCACAGACACTGCATTTAAACTTCATGTCTTGAGAGGATCTCAAAAGATCTCAAAGAATTCTACAAACTTTTAATTTTTTAAGGCTAACCACAAGAGGTGAAGTGACTTGCCCAAGGTCACACAGTGAATCAGTGACAGAAAAGAATAGAAGTACCTAGGAATTCTGATTCCCAATGTGAAATTGTGGCCACACTGAAGTTGATGGCAAAACTCCAATTGATTTCAATGGGCCACGATTTTGCTCCCGGTTCCACCTTCTCTGACCACTGGATCAAACCGTACCTCTGTGTTTTTTGTTTTGGTTTTTTTGGATTAGTTTGAGGGTGAGAACACCACATTGTCCCTTGTATGAAATATTTTTCTACTGTAGAAGCAGAAATAGAAACATTTCATTTCCCAAATGCAGTCAGAAACACACCTGTCATTCCCAGGTACCTTTTTTTGGTAAGTATTCATAAACCAAATCATTCCACTATAATTTGCCCGATCTTCTTCCCCTCCCCCCACAAGCTATATTCAGAGTCTACAGCAGAAAATCTCTCACTATCTTTACAGCGCTTTTTCAAACCTCTATCAATCATATTACAATTCTGAAAATTGAATATCTGAGAGAACGTGCTCATACTGGGATACCTGTCTGCTGTACCTATTAGACTGTAATAGTGAACTGAGCAGTGTTGGATCAAATTATTTTCTTAGTCACATTTTTATACCAAAAGTTAAAATCTAAGAAATTCAGTCAAAGGTCATGAAATTCCCAACTGGGGATGAGGCAAACAAAGTAAAATAAAAACCTGACAAAATAAAAATAATTTGTTGTGAGACCAACCTCTACTGTGGAACCATGTCAACCCCAATTTGCAGAAAGCATGTAGAGGGGACAGAAAAACAGCCCTCCTTTGGCTGGGGAAGGGGAAGAGATGCAATTAGAAGGGGAAGAGATGCAATCCAATCAGTGAATTGCCTGAGAAGTGCAGTGTAATTGCTACATCTAAAGATGTAGATAGAGGGCAGAGGTATTTGCTCAAATGACTAGGACCTCAAAGTTGCTCATCGGGCCCCACCTATTCCGTGGCAGTATATCTCCCCAAGGAACTTTGATTCACCTGCAGAGGTAACTGACTTTTTGACATGGCTAGGAATACTGTGAGATGGGTCATGTCAGGATATTTTTGCTGCTTCAGGTGTAAGGCAAATCATTTTCTTGGGACTTTTCAGGACCTCAGGACAGGTATGAAATGGAGTGTGTAGGTGCCACATGCTCAGATCCCACAGAGATGGATGTGGTATAAAAAAAGCTAAAGACAGACAAGAAAGATGGTTCTCATATCAGCTATAATCATCAGGTTCATTTTACCACCATAATGGGGTCAGCACCCGCCTCTTGCGAGTGTCCCCTTCCCTGACCAATGCAAACTGGATACAACTAACTTAAGCTTGAATCGAGACTGGGAGTGGATGTGTCATTACACAAAGTAAAACTATTTCCCCCTGTTTATTCCACCCCCCCCCCCACTGTTCCTCAGACGTTCCTGTTAACTGCTGGAAATGGCCCACCTTGATTATCACTACAAAAGGTTTTCTCAGCCCCCCCCCACCCCCCCACTCTCCTGCTGGTAATAGCTCATCTTAAGTGATCACTCTCCTTACAGTGTGTATGATAACACACATTTTTTCATGTTCTGTGTGTATATAAATCTCCTCACTGTATTTTCCACTGAATGCATCCGATGAAGTGCTCACGAAAGCTTATGCTCAAATAAATTGGTTAGTCTCTAGGGTGCCACTAGTACTCCTTTTCTTTTTGCGAATACAGACTAACATGGCTGCTACTCTGAAACAGTTCTTTTGAGCGGGTCTTCAGCAACTCAGCCCTCCGACTGAGCCGCACTCACTGTCCCCACCTTCTGAGGTATACAGTCTCGGATTCTTTTCCCAGCCCTGGTATGGGGCTGTAGCTCTAAGGCTTCTTCCTAAAGGCCCTGCATTCTTCAACAACCCAACTGGGACCCATCTCCGTATCCACAGCTGGTGTCCTTTCAGCAGTCCTCCCTTGGCTCAGTCTGCAACCAGACCAGCTGGGCCCATCTCGGTCCCCTTACCTGGTTAGACCAGGTTCTGTGCTCAGTCGCCTCAGGCTCAGCCTGCCCACACTGACCTGTCCACAGTCCTGCTTCTCATCCATCCAACCAGGTACCTGGTCCTCCCTCTTCGAGCTCCAGGCCAGAACTGAATTGCTTGCTCTGCTGCTTGGCTTTTATATGGCCCTTCTGGCCCCTGATCAGCCACTCCATCATCCCCTCTGATTGGTTGTTTCTCTGCAGCCACTCTAGGATGCCTAGAGGACTTCTCTGCTACTCTATTCTGGGCCTCCTGTCACAACCCCTTTTAAACTTTTGCCCCCACCCCTTACTGAGGATCATTCATTGCAGCTGAGTGTCCCATTGGAGATTTGGGCGCAGGGGAGACCAATGAGGTGAAGAGTTTGAAGAGCTAGGTAACAAAGGATATGATAGAAAACTGGTGATAGAACCCCACTGACCTCTCTTCTTTAATCTTGGGTGCTTCCCTCCATAGCTTTTCTAATTCTGCCCTTGGCAGATGTTTGAGCTGGTGAAGACCCTTTCATATGCACTTTCATTGCTCCCCCATGCCCTCCTTTTACTTGCTAATTATTTTGAATTTGATCTT
This sequence comes from Natator depressus, assembly GCF_965152275.1. Lineage (NCBI taxonomy): Eukaryota > Metazoa > Chordata > Testudines > Cheloniidae > Natator > Natator depressus. Next base: position 53,631,203 of record NC_134239.1, on the reverse strand, counting down.
TAAATTCTGGTGGCCTCAGACTAGACATGCTTTCTCAAATACAGGGCAGGAGCCTCTTCTGTTGGAATTCTAGGAAAAGTATGTTTAATTAATATTTATTAAACTTTAGGATCAGAATAAGCAGGCTCTTTGGAAACAGCAAGCTATTCAATTCTCACCTGTCACGAGACAAAGTTCTAGTGGCTTCAGTTTGATACCATTACCTCACAACACACTAAAAAAAAATTGGAGGGCCACAAATCAATCAATCTAGAGAAAGAGAAACTTCACTATAGTTGAAACACATGTACAATCATTAGGCTTTATTGTTCCCAGCCAAAAGATGGACGGTCATCGGGAAGGGGGAAGTACTTCAGATTTTTTACCACTCTAAGAACACTGTGCAACTTGTGGAACATAATGGAAACAGAACAAGTTTATGCTCTGTTGTGTAATGCATTATGGAGGAAATAGGTTCTTCAGAAGAGACTGTACAGATAATGGCTATTTCATATATGGAATGTATTTAACTTATAGCATGTTTCATTGGTCATAAAAATGATTGTTCAAATATAAACATTCACTTTCCCTCAAGTTGTAGATTGCATGCCACCATTATTTGCTGAGAACTTGTTTACTTAAAAGTTCTTCAAGCTCTTATGTCCTGTTTGGTCATCCAATTAGGATGACAAAATGTCCCAATTTTAAAAGTGACCATCCCGATATTTGGGTCTTTGTCCTATATAGACACCTATTACCCCCCACTCCTGTCCTGATTTTTCACACTTGCTATCTGGTCACCCTACATGCAATCAATAAAACAGAGTCACATACAACATGGGCAGAGAGTCAACACATACTATAATTTTATGGGATTAGGCAAATTAGCAGGAATCTATTGCTGTAATGCACTGGATTCGCTATGAATTTAAATGATAAAGTTTGGGAACTATGTTGCTATCAGGAAATAACCAAAACAATATAGAGTGATCAGCCAGAAGATGGTAGCAGAATATTTAACTTGAGTTGCACTGCATGAAACATGTATTTAAATACATAAGCATTCAGAATTGGCCTAATAAAACTAGTAAAACAATCTAATTTTACTTCTCTTAAATTATAGAGATGTTCATGTACCCTATGTGTCAAAGGCTCATCGGATGTCAGAGTGCAATATTGTTAATAGAAGTCTATATAAAATCTCTTTGTTCTTCAGAAGTTATCTGAACCCTTAATATAGTAGGATAGTTTGGGGAGTTTTAAAAGTCATAACTGTCTTTCAAGCTATATGAGAAACTCATTTGATTAAGTAACTTCTGTACATTACAGCCTGAAATGGAGAACAATTAGAGACATTAATTTGTTTCCCTTTTCACTTCATTTAACACATCTCCAGTATGAGACCTCAGCAGAAGTTGTAGCCATTGCTTCATCCACTAGTTATTAGCAAATTACAGATATACAGTGATTATTCAGTTATAATTAGGCTTATGGGAAAACACTTATTTTGAACCTCGAGTAGAAATATTTCAGTTAAAGGTCTGCTGACAGAATTCGGGGTCCTGCCCAAGGAGAGGGCCTTTGAAACCAAATGAGCTACTCTGAGACATCAAAACAACAAAGACTTCGTTAATTGCACTATTCACCCCCACCTGGAAAAGGAGAATTGTGCATGAACTGATCCTATCAGCTTGGGCTCTGGGGATAAAAATAACTGACAAGGAGAAATTTGGTTATTTTTGCTGCTTGAATGCTAGAGGCACAAGAATCACTAAGCATAAGTAAGAGCTCCCTAGTTGTTTTTTCTGGGTTAGCCCTAAAGGACATACAGAATTTCCTTATTTTACAAGTTTCTATTATCTTTTGGAATCTAAGGCTGTAACTCATTTGCATGTGTTACCTGCTTAATCTTGAAAATAACTCTTATTTCCTTTCTTAGTTGATTTCTTACAAGATTGTCTACAAGCATTGTCTTTGAGAGATCTGGGGTGCAATTAACCTGGAGTAAGTGACTGGTCCTTTGGGACTCGGAGTAACCTAAATATTGTTGTGATTTTTGATGCAAGGGACCATCTATTATAAAGGCAAGGTTTCTTGAGTGGCAAAATAGACTGGAGTATCCATGGGGACTGACTGACTCCATATTAAGGCTGCTATACTCCTTTAGAACTTCACACTTGTTACTTGGTTGATGAAATCTAATTATGGAACATACAACCACTTTGCGCTCTGTGCCCTGTTCCTGGGCAGTCTGCCCTGATGCTGGCACTAATGCACAGGAGCCACTCCAGATAACATGACACTGACAAGTAGTTTAATACGAATACTTTGCTCTTATATAGCAGATTTCATCCAGAGATCTCAGAACACTTCATAAAGGAGGTCAGCATCATTATCGCTGTTTTATGGATGGGTAAACTGAAGCACAGGGTTGGGGAAATGACTCAGCAAACCAGTAGCAGAGCCAGACATAGAACTCACACCTTATGATCCCAGTCTGGTGTTCCATCCACTAGGCCATAGAATATTCTGCTGGTTACAGTACAGGCATGAACTTGGTTGAATCCAACAACCACTCAGCTGTACAAAGAACATAAGAACAGCCATACTGGGTCAGATCAAAGGTCCATCAAGCCCATATCCTGTCCTCTGACAGTGACCAATGGCAGGTGCCCCAAAGGGAATGAACAGACAGATTATCATCAAGTGAACCATGCCCTGTCACTCAATCCCAGCTTCTGGCAAACAGAGGCTAGGGACACCATTCCTGCCCATCCTGGCTAATAGTCATTGATGGACATATCTTCCATAAATCTATTTAGCTCCCTTTTGAACCCCGTTATAGTATTGGCCTTCACAACACCCTCTGGGAAGGAGTTCCAGAGGTTGACAGTGCGTTGTGTGAAAAAATACTTTCTCGTGTTTGTTTTAAACCTGCTACCTATTAATTTCATTTGGTAGCCCCTTGTTCTTGTATTATGAGAAGGCATAAAGAACACTTCCTTATTTACTTTCTCTATACCACTCATGATTTTATATACCTCTAGCATATCCCCCCTTAGTCACCTCTTTTCCAAGATGAAAAGTTCCAGTCTTATTAATCTCTCCTCATATGGCAATTGTTCTATACTCCTAATAATTTTTGTTACCCTTTTCTGAACCTTTTCCAATATATCTTTTTTGAGATGGGGCAACCACATCTGCACGCAATATTCAAGGCGTGGGCGTACCATGGATTTATATAGAGGCAATATGATGTTTTCTGTCTTATTATCTATCCCTTTTTTGATGATTCTCAGCAGTCTGTTCACTTTTTTGACTGCCACTGCACATTGAGTGGATGATTTCAGAGAACTATCCACAAGGACCCCAAGATCTCTTTCTTGAGTGGTAACAGCTAATTTAGACCCCATCGTTGTATATGTATAGTTAGGATTAGATTTTCCAATGTGCATTACTTTGCATTTATCAACATTAAATTTAGACTGCCATTTCATTGCCCAGTCACCCAGTTTTGTGACATCCTTTTGTAGCTCTTCGCAGTCTGCCTGGGACTTAACTATCTTGAGTAGTTTTGTATCATCTGCAAATTTTGCCACCTCACTGTTTACCCCTTTTTCCATATCATTTATGAATATGTTAAATAGGACTGGGCCCAGTACAGGTCCCTGGGGGACACCACTATTTACCTCTCTCCATTCTGAAAACTGACCATTTATTCCTACCCTTTGTTTCCGATCTTTTAACCAGTTACTAATCCATGAGAGAACCTTCCCTCTTCTCCCATGACTGCTTATTTTGCTTAAGAGCCTTTGGTGAGGGACCTTGTCAAAGGCATTCTGAAAATCTAAATACACTATATCCACTGGATCTCCTTTGTCGTATGCTTGTTGATCCCCTCAAAGAATTCTAATAGATTGGTGAGGCATGATTTCCCTTTACAAAACCGTGTTGACTATTTCCCAACAAATTATGTTCATCTAGGTGTCTGACAATTTTGTTCTTTACGATAGTTTCAACCAATTTACCCGGTACTGAAGTGAAGCTTACTGGCCTATAGTTGCCAGGGTCACCTCTGGAGCCCTTTTTAAAAATTGGCGTCACATTAGCTGTCCTCCCGTCATTTGGTACAGAAGCAGATTGAAATGATAGGTTACAGATGACAGTTAGTAGTCCTGCATTTTCACATTTGAGTTCCTTCAGAACTCTTGGGTGAATACCATCAGGTTCTGGAGACTTATTATTGTTTAGTTTATCAATTTGTTCCAAAACCTCCTCTAATGACACCTCAATTTGGGACAGTTCCTCAGATCTGTCACCCAAAAAGAATGGCACAGGTTTGGGAATCTCCCTCACATCCTCAACAGTGAAGACCGATGCAAATAATTCATTTAGTTTTTCCACAATGGCCTTATCATCTTTGAGTGCTCCTTTAGCATCTTGATCTCCATCTTGCAGTACTCAGCCTGCTCTGTTCCTATCTCACATAAAAGGAAATAGAGTCAGATAGGTAACTTAACTCTATATGCCTATCTATACTATCAAGTATACTATCAAGCCCAGTCATGTCAGAGGACCATATTCGAACACATTTCTTCCTCTGACATGACTGGACTTGATAATATACAAGTATACTTCCAAAAAAAAAAATCTTTGGCCAGATTTAAGAGGAAGTTCACACCTTAGACAACATTTTCCCTTGAAATTTCAAAGTTCCCTTTTGCAAAAATGGTCATTTTCATTTCTTCCATCTAATGGGTTAATAATGGGAACACTTCAAAACGTGACATTTTCAATGATTTTGTCAACATTTTGACTTCTCTCCCCCACACTCTGCAAAAAGGGACACTTTAAAAAAAAAAGAATTTGAAACTTCTTTGAACTATATGTGCAATTTGCAGTCTAGATGAGAGCTGACTGTCTTCCAATGTACCTGAATCATGTGATAGACTTGGAAAGAGCTGGACCTTAGCAAGGCTTAGAATACATGTATAGTAGAAGATGGAATGATGTGTTGACTGAATCCCAGATATGGTTGTTCTTGTGGTATTAATGCACCCCCAAAATGCCTGTGGTGCCAAGAACATACACTATTATGCCAGGTCTGGGAATGCTGTGGTGTCTATACATTGAACATGCAGAAGGGTAGCAGCTTATAATGCTCTGTAGTGCCCTGCACTGGCTCAGATAGTCTCTAAAGGGAATCTCGTTCTTCCCTTCCTGGTCCAGGAAAGCTGATTCAGTATATTTCTGAGGAAAGAATATATAGTGAGATACTCAATAGAAGAGTACATGCAAACACACATATCAGACTTTCATATTTTCCTCTGTTAAAATGAAACCATTCTTGTGACTTCCCAAAGAGGATTACACCCATCTAGAGGATGCTTACCCACTTCTAAGCACCTAGAGAACAATGGGATTATGACAAATCCATCTCGGCTATTGCTAAGAACAAATCATGCCAAACAAACATAATTTCCTTCTTTGGGATAGCAGGAAGATGTAGTTGTGACATATCTTTATTTTAGTAAGGCTTTTAACACCATCAAAAATGACTCTCATAAGAAATGTAGTCTAGATGAAATAACTCTAAAGAGGGTGCAAAACTGGTTGAAAGACCATACTCAAAGAATAGTTATCAATGGTTCACTGTCATACTGGGGGAATGTATCTAGTGGGATCCTCAAGAGGGTCTGTCCTGAGTCCAGCACTATTCAACATTTCCATTTTTGACTTGGGTAGTGGAATGGAGACCATACCAAGCTGAGAGGGGAGGCGAGCACTTTAATGCCGGATTAGAATAGACCATGATAAATTAGAGAATTGGTCTGAAATCAACAACATTATTCAATTAAAAAAATAACTCCAAAGTATTACTGTTAGGAAGGAAATAAATAATAAATAATAATAATAATCACACATACAACTGCAAAATGGAGAATAACTTGTTAATCAGTAGTACTGCTGAAGAGGATCTGGAGCGTCTAGTACATCAACAATGTGATGCCTTACAAGGAAAGTTTAATAAAAAACCCTCAAACAAAAAAACTGGACATACCTGGATTTGAGAAAGGAAGACCGGGCATGGAGGGGACCTGATAACAGTTTTCCAATATGTTAAGGGCTGTTATAAAGAGGACTGTCATCATTTGTTCTCCATATCCACTGAAGACAGGGTAAGAAGTAATTGGTTTAATCTTCAGCAAGGGAGATTTAGGTTAGAAAGTTTCCCCCATAATATCTAACTAAAAGGATAGTTAAGCTTTGGAATAGGCTTCCAAGGCAGATTGTGGAATCCCGGTCTTTGGAGGTTTTTAAGAACAGGTTGGACAAACACCTCTGGCCTAAGTATACCTGGTCCTGCATCAGCACAGGGAGTGGACTAGAATCCTCCAAGTCCTTTCCAGCCCTACAATTCAATGATTCTGTGATCTAAAGGCTTTTAAAAACTGATTTCTAAGCTTCTCAGGAAGTTTTTCTTTTTGAAGTGGAAAGAGATATCTTGTGACACCTTTGGCTGTAGCATTGCTAGTGTTATGTAGGATGAAATTTAAAGCACAACTTGTCAGTTTTAATCTGGAAGCACCTTTGCTGTTGTGGTATTTAGAAAAGGTGGGTAGAAGGCTGTCTAATTCAGGTTTTCCAAGCTTAGAATAATAAAAAAAATCATGAGTCTGAAACCCTCAAATGTGTGTGTGTGTGTGTGAGTGAGAGAGATGTACAGTATTCATCTCTTTCGATGCACAGACTATTCCTGCTGAGTAGTTCTTAATTTACACTTCCCGGCTGGTCTCTGTCTCCTCCAGCATAGGTTCCTCCTTTTTCCAGCTTACTGTACATTGAGTCGTACGCTGATTCCAGGCACATAAAGTTGTTCCGCTCCTTCCTCCTCACCACAGCTGGCTTTGACACTGCTGCAAGTTTTAAGATCCTCTGTTTCTAACATTGCTGAGCCTGTTTTCTTTCTCTCCAAGGAGGGGACTCAGCCATGCCCAGAAAGTACCCTTCATGGATTCAGAAGTTCTAAAAGCCTGCTTTTCTCTCTTTCTCCCTCCAAACAGTTGCTATCTCTAAACCTTAATGTCATCTGAAGTCTTCTGCAATAAACACTGCACACTGACTAGCATCCAAGTCACAGTGCATGTCCACAATGTTTTTTTTCCTTTCAAAAATACTCAGTGTTTTATTTATAAAACCGCTTTACAGAAAAGAAAAGAAGAAACACCTCTGTTTATGTCTTTCAAATTCCCAGATGGCAAAATAAAGCTAAATTGCTATCACAGATTTTGATATTTTCTTACACTTAGACAGGGGTGGGGGAGGTGTGAGAGAGAATCTTTTTTTCCTTTAATGAACAGATAAATGTGGTGCCACCATACTGATTTATATAGCAGGCCTTTTTTTTCCTGGCATAAATATATGGGCCCTAGGGCATTCTGTCACTGTCAAAACTCTGAAGTGCTCCAGTCTCCAAAGGATTCTCTGGAAGCCCAATCAGGCTGCCTTGTACATACAGAGACTTGGGGCCACTAATATTAGTTTTGATATACTGTATTATTAATCTAGGAGGGGAATGTACCAAGAGAGAAAGCAGAGAGATGCATCTTAAAGGCACCATACTCAAGAGAACCACTGTGGGAAGCCTCTTGACTCTTTGAAGGACATTGGTTTACTTTAAACAGAGAAGTTTGATAAACAATATGTTTGTTGTTGAATTAGAGTGTGACAGTCTCAGAAGCGAATTCATCCGGTCACACACCTATATGTTTCTGAGCTATCTCAAGGAACGGGTGGGTCATTCACTGTCTTAGGCCTGTTGATACTGTCCACCAGGAACAGTTATTCATTAAGCAGTTATCAGATGATACCAGTATTGAGGTCCACATAGGGACCAAGATAGATCAATAGAACTTACAGTAATTTGGGAGTGATTAGTTAGTGACCTATAAGTAAGACTTGTAAAATTGGAAGTGAGAACTAGTGGTTTGAGCACATGACTTCCCCAACCCCAGTTCTGCCACTGACTGGCCTTGGGAAACTGATGTAACTTTTATGTGTCTCCATTTATCCATTTGTAATGCTGTCTGAACTGACTGCAAAAACAAATCCCAAACTATACAAAACCAGCCAGGTTTGTGGTTTAGTTGCCAAGTCCTAACTCAGACCAAATTGGACATAAGGTTTGTAACTAGAGGGAGCTTGGGCCCAATAAGATGTATGGGCTTTCACTGAAAATGGTGAATCTGCATTGTATAGACAGGAAACTAGGTGGAACTTGAAGAGTTTTTGAGTGAGGTTTTGAGATGTTGGGTACATTTGCACCCAAATCTCCAAGTGAAAGTAAGGTGTTTAGGGCCAATTGTAAAAACTGTGCAAAATGAAAGGAAAGAATGTATAATCCTGTGAAGCAAGTCCAAATTTCCCATAGCTGTAATAATTCTTGCCAATCTCCCAGGAGTATTGTAAGGCTTAGCTAATTAAAACTTGTACGGTGCTTTGAGATCCATGGATGGAAAAAAAAGGGTAATGTGTTATTTTTCTCATGACTAATTCCATGAACCATGGTCTACCAACTTAATGAATAGGTTAAAGATTATAAACTTTGCCAGAATTTAATGAAATCCCAGGCTGTCATAAATATAAAGGGAAGGGTAATCACCTTTAAAATCCCTCCTGGCCAGAGGAAAAATCCTTTCACCTGTAAAGGGTTAAGAAGCTAAAGGTAACCTCGCTGGCACCTGACCAAAATGACCAATGAGGAGACAAGATACTTTCAAAAGCTGGGAGGAGGGAGAAAAACAAAGGGTCTGTGTCTGTCTGTGTGATGCTTTTGCCGGGGACAGAACAGGAATGGAGTCTTAGAATTTAGTAAGTAATCTAGCTAGATATGTGTTAGATTATGATTTCTTTAAATGGCTGAGAAAATAGCTGTGCTGAATAGAATGAATATTCCTGTCTGTGTGTCTTTTTTGTAACTTAAGGTTTTGCCTAGAGGGATTCTCTATGTTTTGAATCTGATTACCCTATAAGGTATTTATCATCCTGATTTTACAGAGGTGATTCTTTTTTTACTTCTATTAAAAGCCTTCTTGTAAGAAAACTGAATGCTTTTTCATTGTTCTAAGATCCAAGGGTTTGAGTCTGTGGTCACCTATGCAAATTGGTGAGGATTTTTACCAAACCTTCCCCAGGAAGTGGGGTGCAAGGGTTGGGAGGATTTTGGGGGGAAAGACTTTCCAAACAACGTTTTCCCAGATAAAGTTTGGTGGTGGCAGTGGAAGTCCAAGGGCAAAGGGTAAAATAGTTTGTACCTTGGGGAAGTTTTAACCTAAGCTGGTAAAAGTAAGCTTAGGAGGTTTTCATGCAGGTCCCCACATCTGTACCCTAGAGTTCAGAGTGGGGAAGGAAGCTTGACACAGGCTTTTGAAAAGCTTCACAGTTTGGCGCTCTCTCTCTCTCTCTCTCTCTCTCGTCTCAGGTGTATATTAGCAGCCAATTTCTCCCCCCCCCCCCAGGATCTGTAGTTTTATCCCTTCCTTAAGAAAAATCTCTTTCCCCCTTTGTTAATATTAAAGAGACTTTAGCATTTAAATTATTCAGCCCCTCCTCTGTCTTCCCCTCCCCACCCACACATAAGGAGGCTCCTAGTATAATAGATATATTTACTTTTACACTGATCTGGTCAGGAAGTTTATTTAGGATGATTTTGGATATTGCAAAGATGGCAGATATATCATCTCTTCCCACTGCAACATATGTCTCTGCACCATCCCACTGCCAAGAAGTCTGCTGTTGCCAAGCCATCCATCACCATCTTACACTGAAATAAAAACCTAAGAAAACTGAGTATCAGCCTAGTCAAATAGTTCTTCCTTACCCCGAGTTCTTCCACAAGCTGGGCAACTGGGGCAGCTGAGCAGGTAGCAAAAGATGACTTCTGAGATGAAATAATTTATTTTTGAATGGGGGAAACTAAGGCAGATAAAAATATAAGCTACTGAATATTCTGGACTCACAATAAGTCAACACTGATTATTTATACATATCGAGAAACTTTTACCTGAACCTCTATAAGGTGCACATACCATCACCATATTGCTTTAACCCACATCTTTCCTTCTCTAGTTCTGCACCCCATGCACCCCACGTGCTGAGTCATGGCTAAATTTTAGATTACATGCTTTTTTGAGACAAGGACCTTATGTCCAAAACATTTTTAGGTGCTATAAAATAATATTCTTTATTATGTGTATTCCAGGAGCACTCCACTGTTCATAAGCACAAGCCATAGTTGTTTAGATGAAGTACTTTGGTATTAACTATAATAATAAATGGTAGCTGGATGGAGAAACATCACAAAGATCACAGGGGGTGAGAGGGGGAGAAACAGTAGGAACATAGAAAGTTCAAGCATGAGGTTTCCCAGCACAGTGTGTTGTCTGTACGATTCCCATTCAGGTCAGTGGCAGTGTATGGGCAAGTCTAACACATAATCCACACACATGTAAACCAGTAGAATTTTCATATTGCTCTAAACTAAATAGACACACACAGGTCCTGCTTCTGCTCTATTACAGTAGTGTAAATGAGGAATAACTATTGAACTTCAGTCGAATTACACAAGTTTCAGGCTGTTGTGTGTGAAAAGAGACTGACATCTACCGTAAACAGTTCCAACTTCCTTGACTGAAATGGTAACTCAGATAACCACCACTAAGGCCATATGTACCATGTGATCACCCAGCTGTGCAAATGTTATCATTCTCCCTTTGAAAAGCTGCTATATCACTACTTATTTTTTGTGCCATTCAAAGCAGACTAGAGGTGATGGTGCGTTTTCTGCTGCATAGGGTCTTGCCATATTTTTTAGATCTGACACATGGTCTAGTGCAAGAGACACAGGCTATTTCTGAGTACCGAAGAGCTGACGGTGCCTGCACAGTAACTGAATTGTAATATTTATCTTAAAATGAAATCCTGCTATTCTAAATATGAGATAAGAAACCACACACACACAATCCAAAAACCACTTGCCCCCTCATTTGTTGGTAAGGAGGAAGAGTGTGTGAAGTATTTGCTGTTAATCTCCTTCTCTATTGTAGAGGAGGAGCTTGTCAACACTTTCATCCCTTGCCAGGGGCCTGCAACCATCATGCATAGAAAATAGCACTTCTTAGCTGTCACGGAATGCTCAAAATACATGTAAAAAGTAGATGAGGGACTTGGGGAATAAGGACTGTAATTTATGTATTTTTCTTCTGTATTCTTCTTTCAGTAAAAAGGGTATGAAACAGATTCACCATTACCTGTGTAAGCTATACATTCATTAGGTAGTTCTATATTAACCCCATTAGATTTGCTGGCACCCCTCTACTGTGCCTGCTTAGCTACCCTCAACTACTGATGTTCCGTTGAAATTAAGGGGTAAGGAACTGTATAGCTCAGGGGACTGATAATGGTTATGGAGCCTTCCACCTCACATTTTTCCAATTCATGTGTTATACTACCAGCCATTGGGAAAGATTGGTGAGGGGGAGTGGTATATGCCCTCCCCAACTTCTTACTATGCTAGGGATAATCCCCTCACTGTGGCTTTAGGACTACTTCTGGTCCCTGTAACCCACAATAGTTTTTGATGATGATTTCAGTGGCAATTCTTCAACAACAAAACTTCAAAACCACACTCCAATGAGAGACTGCTAAATTGGAATTAATTTGCAAACTGGATACAATTAATTTAGGCTTGAATAGAGACTGGGAGTGGATGTGTCATTACACAAAGTAAACCTATTTCCCCATGTTTATTCCCCCCCATACTGTTCCTCACATGTTCTTGTCAACTGCTAGAAATGGCCCACCTTGAATATCACTACAAAAGGTTTTTCCCCCCAGCTCTCCTGCTGGTAATAGCTCACCTCACCTGATCACTCTTGTTACAGTGTATGGCATCACCCATTGTTTCATGTTCTCGGTGTATATAAATCTCCCCACTGTATTTTCCACTGCATACATCCGATGAAGTGAGCTGTAGCTCACGAAAGCTTATGCTCAAATAAATTTGTTAGTCTCTAAGGTGCCGCAAGTACTCCATTTCTTTTTATGGATACAGACTAACACGGCTGCTACTCTGAAACCAGTACAGCACCAGTTTACTATAGGTGTAATATTATTACAATCTGATATCTACTCAATACCTATGTGAAACAAATGATGAACTCAGTTTGGATAGATGTTTGTATCATAAATCACCACCGCCAATGTGATGGCACTAATTTGCATCTTCACAGATAATTGCAACGGAAAGGGATCAAAAACTAAAGGACTAAATGGATTATGAAGGCTGAATGACTGTTGCTCCTCTAGGGTTGATCCATTTAAGTTCAAGTGAGATACACTTCAGTGGGGAAAAGTGCACTGCCAGTGACTGTGCTCTACCTGGTCTAAATATAAATAGAGGACTTCAGGCACTAATACCAGAGTAAATAATAATTGAATAACATTAGATTATGCCTTATACATTCAATAACACGGCAAGTATGGTGCACCTTAGAAATTTTCAGCCTTTTCTGTAATCTGTGTGGCGTTCGTATGCACTTGAACAGCTTCCTTCTTTTTTCAATCTTGCTGATATTGTAAAAAATGTATATATTTTATAATATTCACTAGGATTATTTGAAAACAATAGCAACCATAGAATAAAGGTATAGATAGAGGGAACAAATATTCAGAAGAGGCAGAGGAAACGCATGAAGTGCGTGTCTAGCATTGCTTAATAAATCCCAAGATCAATAATGTTCCAGAGTAAGGATAAAGCAAACTCTTTCGAGCTCAGGGAAATCAGGTTTTACAGGTCATGAACTACGTAGGTGCTGCAGGAAATAGTAGCGGTGATTCAGTAGATGGCAGTCCTCACTGAGTCCAATACACCATGGTAGGGGACACTGTGCTGCTGGATGTATCCTACAGAAGAGTTTTAAAGTGAGGGTTCCTGACTGCTTGCGGGTCATTATAGGTCTCCTGGCATCTTCCTGTGATTTCAACCTCTTACAGAAAAAGCTGAGATTAGAACTGAAGCTCTGAGTCCTGTGCTCAGGTCCCTTGACAACACCTCTCTTTCTCTCTAACAAAGATGATGACACATGATACAGGATAACATCCTTAGTATACAGTGGACTAAGTGTTGCCACTGGAGGTAAATGTGGGGTACCCATTGGAATCAGTGGGAGCTGTATACATACATTTGAGTGCAAAATTTGGTTCAGTAGGGCAAAATGTTCTAGATAGAAGTTCAGGAGAAAAGTGAGGTTTTTAAAAGAGAAAGCCCTACTCCTTGGTTCCAGCAGAGCTGTGCTTGGCACAGGATCCAAGGGATGATGGCGAGGGACAAAGTGGTCTAATGCCACGTTTGCTCTCCCCAATTCATGGGGCCAGATTGGTCTCTGGCTCAAGTTAAAACAGCCCACTTTACAAAGAAAGATCCACACACCATCTATGGAATAACTTGAACTAGGAATGATGCAGCATTATGGTCTAGTGAAGTGAACACACTGTAATAACCAGGAGTCCTGGATTTTATTCCTGTTTCTGCTGCTGAAACAGTGAATGATCTTGGGCAAATTATTTAAGTTCTCTGTGCCGTGGTTTACCCATCTATACATTAGAGATTGGCCCAAACTGGAAAACCTAGATCTAACTGTAAACCAAGATTTGAATGCCCTTGAGTGAGGGGAAAGATTAGATTTGGATGCAACTGTCACTCCCCTATACATTGGTTATGATAAATTACCTGTCTCAAAGTGTTGGCATTTGTTTTTGTAAAACAATTCAAGATTCTTGGATGAGAGGCACTATAGAAATATAGATTATATAAAGTGAATTTAGAGTTCAGTATGTGCAATATTTATTCATACAAACATGAATGTGGCGATTAGGGAACAGGTTTGTTTGTTTTTAAATGAAAAGGGAATTCACATTAACGATTTTGCGCAGAAGCTTAATCTCCAACAGGAAGAAGTAGTACAAACTCCTTTGAAGAAAAGATAAGTAAGAGTATCTGGAAGGGTCAATAGTTTAACAATGTGAGAGATCTAGAGGCAACTTTTGAGCTCAATAGCCTGTAGAGCTTGCCAGAGAACAGATGCTGCTTTCACAGCTTTGCATCCTAAACCCAAGGTGGTCAAGTTTGAGGTCACTGACAATGTGACTTTAAAAAGAGACAAGTAGTCAGAAAAGGAGAGGAGTGCTCATAAAACCCCTTATTATTTTTCTAATGTAAACTAGCACTTTGTATTTCCTGACATCCACAACAATCCAGGTGATTTGTTGCACTGGAATAAGGCTATCCTACACAAATAGCAACACACTAATTAGGGACAAAGCTCTTCAAATGTGTGAAGATTGTCACAAGCAAAGTGAAAGCTGCAGTTCTGACAGTTTTGCAAAAGAGAGAAAAATCTCACATCTCTCTCACTGCCATGTGTGACTTTACTTACGGCCAAAGGTAGCTTCTGTCTCCTTTTCGCTATGTGAAATTGCACAGAGGTCATCAGGAGGAGAAGAAAGTTAATATTTAAATTTAACTTGTTGCTGTATATCACTAGGCCCCTTCTGAATTGTTTCTGCCCAATCAGCAAATTTATTCTTCTAATAGGCTAGAACCCTGCCAAGACTTACACACACACTTGAAACATGCAAATAGTCCTATTGAAGTTAATGGGACTGCTCATGTGCCTAAAGTTAAACCTGTGTGTAAGACTTGGTCTACACTACACAGTTAGGATGGGCCTTCACTTAAATTTGGCTGCCACTGACTTAAGTACCCTGCTATGCTGACTTAATAATACCCTCTCCCCAAAGCAAATGTAGAGTCATGGTCAGTTCAGTTAGGTCAACACAGTGAGTGTGTAGACATTGTGTTACTTAAGCTGACTGTTCCTGGCCTCCAGTAGCTGTCCCACAATGCACCACACTGACCACTCTGGTCACCACTGTGAATTCTGCTGCCCAGGGATCAGGTAGACAAGAAGCTGCCCATCCCTTTTAAACACCCACACATGTCTGAAATTCCTTTTCCTGGTTGTCCGGCTTGGTGAGCACTCCTAGCAGCTCTTCATTGTTGAGTGTAACTGCTCAGCTGACCATGCTGGCTACACACTGCAAACGCGCTCCTGTCTGGAGTAGACAGGAGATGTTGGCTCTCCTGCACCTGTGGAGAAAAGAGGCTGTGCAGGCACGGCTCCGATCCAGCTGTAGAAACATGGACACCTATGAGCAGATTTCTCAGGAGAAGGGCTAAGCCAGTGACCAATAGCAGTGTTGCGTTAAAGCCAACAAGCTGCGGCAGGTATACTGGAAGGCCAGGGAGGCCAACAATTGATCCAAAGCTGAGCCACAGACCTGTCACTTTTTAAAAAGAGCAGCATGCCATCCTCAGAAGAGACCCCACTCCCCCTGACCCCAGCACAATGTATACTTCTGAGGACCCTAGTCACAGACCCCTGCCATGAACAGTGAAGAAGAGGTGGTGGATGAAAAGGAGAAGGAGTATGGGGGGCAGGTGATTGGGCGATGCAGCTGCAAAGTGCACCAAGACCTGTTTTTGACTTCACCGTAGTCCTGCCAGTCAAGCACAGGCAAGCAATTTCTGGTAAATATGCTGTTTGTTTTGAACTTACAGGGATGGCAACCCCCCAGTAATAGGACATCTTTTGATTTACTCATTTTTACTTGTGCTAGAAGAGATAGTGAAACAACCAAGAGAGGTAGGGATGCTACCTGTTTTTCATTCCCCTCTAAAGTTAGGCAGTGGGGTTCACACAGAGTAGTTTATGCACACTGGGATGTCCTGGGAATCCTCCATAGAGATCTCTGTGAAACTTTCCTGGAGGTACTCTGCAATCCTCTTCCAAAGGTTTCTGGGAAAGGCTGCCTTATCTATTCCACCTTAGTAGGACACTTTCCCATGTCACTCAGCGATTACTTCAGCAGGTACCATTGAAAACACAGGCTAGCAGCATACAGGCCCAGGTGGCATTAGGATACCAGCAGCAGCTGTGCTCTCTCTTTTTACCCTCAGGAGTGAGATATCAGCTAAAATCACTACTTCATGTGGAAAATGGTGCTAGTATTCAGTTCCATTGCCCTGTACAACTAGAATCATGCAACCAAGCTATTCCCTCCTCAATTCCCCAATCCCAGAGGGCCATACTCATCATGACTGGTGCTGTGACTGGCACCATGCTCAATCAGTTCCAAGCAGAAGGGAGAATGCAGTGCTTACAACTTGGGGAGCCAGGGGAGTGATTTCAGCATCTTAAGTTTCTATTTCCATTGTGAATACACTGGCAACGGGGTCTCTGTGTTTTATCTGCAGCTGCTACCACTGAAGCCTTCAAAGACTTCCCTTCCACAACTGGGGAACACCTGAGCCAGATAAAGAGGAGAGATAAGAGGACTTGGAATGACATGTTCCAGGAGATCCTGCAAGCCAGTGCGAGCAGAGGACCTTGCACACAGCCTGGATGAGGATGGAATGGAGTGGAGAAAGAGAGAGGGACGTGTCGCAGAAGACGCTTGCACATCTCAGACAGCAAACAAATGCTGCAGACTCTGGTGGTCCTGCAGGTTCAATAATCCCATGCTTGCCTTCCTCTGCAGCCCATAGAGAACTCAACATCGGGACCTTGCTATAGCTCCCCTCAGTATTCCACGCGGCATCAATTGCCAGTGCATTACCCATACCACTTCACCTGAGGGGGGGGACATTAAAGACAATCTCACAGCTTCATATATACCTGTGGCTTCCACAGGTCAATTTGTGTACCTGAAATGCAAATGACTGTTCTTTCCTCTTCGTAAGTTCTGTTCTCTTAATTTATTAAGTTTTAATTTGTTTTTAATTGTATGGATTGTGTTAGAGAATAAAATTCTATTTCTGGAACAAAATTCATCTATATTAATTCACAGCATATGCTAGCTGGTGCCGAGTAGATCAGACCGTGACCAATTTCCTGCTACTTCACTGTGTCACACAATCCATAACATCATCCACAAACACTAATAGAAACATTGACAATGTCACATTCCTATATGTACAGCCATCACCACAGGATTCATACCAATCTGCAGAAGAGCAGGGCCAGGTGGAGCACATTACAGCCACACATGATGGCTCACTATTAAAATGGTCTTTCAAAGCTACCCTGAGCTGTATAGTTCCACGTTGAGCCCTTGTAATAGCCCGTGTGTCTAGCTGTTCAAATTCAGCAGACAACCACTCCATGTCCACCCTCCACCCAAAGGAAGCTTCCCCCACTTTGCTTAACAGATATTATGCAGGACACAGCAGGCAGCTGTAACCATTGGGATATTTTTCTCACTGAGGTCCAATCTTGTAAGTAAGCAATGCCAGCAACGCTTCAAACAACCAAAGGCACATTTAACCGTCATTCTGCACCTGCTGAGCCTGTAGCTGAAGCGCTCCTTGGTGCTATTGAGGTGACCAGTGTAAAGCTTCTGGGAGAAAAGGGTAGTCTGGGGAGCCCAGGATCACTACTGGCATTTCAATATTCCTAATGGTAATCCACAGGTCTGGAAAGAAAGGCCCTGCTTGCAGCTTTGTGAACAATCCTGTGTTTTCAAAGATGTGCGTGTCATGTACCTTCCCTGACGAGCCCACACTGATGTCAGTAAAGCGTCCCTGGTGATCCATCAGCATTTGAATAATCATAAAAAGATAGCCCTTTCTGCTCATGTACTCTGGCAAGGTGGTCTGGTGCCAAAATAGGGATATACGAGCTATCTACCAACCCACTGCAGTTTGGGAACTCTATTTCTGCAAAATCATCCAGTATGTCCTGGAAATTGTCCTGAGAATCACAGTCCTGCATAGCAGGTGATTAATGGTCCTACACACTTGCATGGCAACAGCCTCTAGGGTAGATTTCTTGACTTCAAATTGATTCCCGACTGACTGATAAGAATCTAGTGTTGCAAGTTTCCAGAGTGCAATTGCCACTCTTCTCAACGGTCAGTGAAGTTCTCATTTTGGTGACCCGGCGCTGGATAGCTGGGGTGAGTTTGGCACAGAGATCCAGGAATGTGGCTCTGTGCCTCAGAAAGTTCTGCAGCCATTGCCTGTCATCCCAAACGTTCATGACAATGTGATCCCACCAGTCTGTGCATGTTTCTCAGGCCCAGAACTGGTATTCCACCACCTCCAGCTACTCTTTGATTTGTTTCTGGAATTGTTTCTTTCTATGACAGAAATATAAGCTCTAGGGAATCATATTTGCAGCTCTGAAAATACTGCAATACTCATGACAAAAGTGCAGAGCTGTGCTTCTGTCAGAGATAGTGGGTACTGAGGAGTGACATGTAGATTTATGGGATTTTGAAAAGAAGGCACAAAAATTATGAGATGCGGATGGAATTATGAAAAGTTGACTCCATGCTCCCAGTCACCCCTGTGCAACTGTAACACCAACAGACCCTGGGCATTGGCAGGCAGGATTGAATCTGGGACCTCTGGAGCTAAATGCATGAGCCTGTACTGCATGAGCTAAAAGCCATATAGAGTAGCTTTTAGTAGAGCAGTAGAGCAGACTCCTTAATCTCTCTCTAAGTGGTCTCAGTGCCACTAGATGAGACAGCACCACACCAAAAAGGTGTGTGGGTTACACAACCTGTTTCAGACCCATTGTGAAATCATCCCAAAAGACCCTGCACTGACCCTGACATAACTCAGGTCAACATAAATTTGTAGTTCTGACATAGCCTAAGTCAATACAGGATTGATGCTATAAAGAGAGGACTTAGAAAGGGAAATTGACAGCAGGAGAATCAGAAAAATATAGCGTCAGATTCACTGAGAGTTGGCTCAGAAAGGTGTAGATTTCATTTCTCCCCAGCATCCTGCAGCCCCTGCTGTCAGGTAGAGAGTGGTACTGTTTTCCGCACTTGCGGGCTCTGCTGCAAATGGCAGGACAGAGTTAGTTTATGACTAGGGCTCCACAGGAGACATGCAATAGCAATATCACAGTTTTATAATGACTGCTTTCAAGTGGAAGGATCCAAAAGCCTTTTATAAACAGGACCATTTAACTAACGCTAAAATACAGCCACCTTTGATATGGAGTATGTTTAACAGCGTGCACAAATACCACCCAGCATCTTAGGAAAGCAAGTGAAAAGTATTCTATGGAATTAAATGGCTCCCCAAGTACCAAGCTGGGCAGTTCCCTCATTAGTGCCATCTACTGAACTATTAGCACTGGTTCCTAAAGTAGTTGGGTTTCCATAAGAAGTTTCTCCATACAGTTGACCCAACCACCCTCAGCTTGTCATATTTAAAGAGAACTCAACCCATGTAGCTCACGAAAGCTTATGCTCAAATAAATTGGTTAGTCTCTAAGGTGCCACAAGTACTCCTTTTCTTTTTGAGAATACAGACTAACACGGCTGCTACTCTGAAATCTCTCAACCCATGTGTTTGGCATGTAATGAGCACTGTTGCTAATTAACTGATTTACACAGGGCCAATCTGCTATATCAGTACTATACAACAAATGGTATAACCAAGCTATTGTATGGATTGTGACAGTATCAGAAGCACTCAGCACTGGTTTAACTCTGTTCCTACTGAAGTCATTGGTAAAATTCCCATTGATATTAACTAGGAACAGGGCTAGGAAGCAGATGCATGCACTTTTTCTTGTCTATGAAAGCAAGATTGCCCGGTCAATTCATACAAGACTTTCCAACATTTTCTGCAATGTTCAGCAACTTTTCTATAGCTAGTAAGATTGTTTTATAATAATTAGTGACTTTTCACTGGCAGTCCTGCATCTGTGATAAAAAAAACCAATTCATGTTAAGATTTTAGGACTATTATATGGTCAATACACTAATTCTTGCATGCAAAAGAAAAGCCTAGAGGAGCAGAAGAAACATAGTTATCCTGACAGATTGCCAGGCAGAGGGTTTTTTTTCCTCCCCTTCTAAAGACTCTCTACAGCAAAAGGGAAAAGGAACAAGAGATGTTAAAATGGAAGTCATACTTAGTACTTTACATTTCAAATGCCTTGTCTCCCTCCTTCTGTATGTACCATGGTAATAAGCAGGCTGAGGTCTCTGTATTCCAAGCCCTGATTAACACTGTTTCATGGTGGACAGTGACAGGGTCATGTTAACACCTTTAACACCTTGAATCCTTCATTCCATCTAAATTAATAGAACAGGCTACAGCTGTACCTTTGATGCAGTCTTCTTCGTTTCCAAAGACTGTAGAAAGTCTCATTTCCTGAACATAGGAAGAACCAAACAGGAGGTGGTGCTTTTGCTCAAAGATCCAAGCCTCTGAGTTAGGATATTTGGGTCTACTGCTATTTCTAGACTTCTCAGAGGGGTTATACACACCGTGCTTGTCTGAGGCCTCCTTCTCTGCTCTGTCTGACACAGACACCTATCTATTCACTCAGTACCTGGCAAAGCCCCTTCCTTATATAGGTCAACTTCTGGAGTGGTCTTTGATATGCCCTTGTTTTGGGCAGAGACTGCTATTTCATAAAACTAGCTTAACTTTCTCTACTATCTTAAATGAAGCATGATGTTTATACCCACTACCTTCCATGAGCTTTAACCAAATCTGTAACAACAGTTACATCAGTATCCTCAGTCTTCCATTATATTTGCCTGTTTTACTATGTACCTTGAATATTGGAAAAGCTGGGTTTGACTCAGTGGCATAGCTAGGTGGAGAAAACAGGGGGAGCTCCTGAAGACCCGGAGCGCCGCCAGGTGAGTAAAAATTTAAAAGGCACCAAAGAATTAAAAAGGAACCACTTCTGCTCAGTGGGGGAGCGGTCTATGACTACATAGACATATCCAATACATATCTAAGACTACTGATATATTTATATGTTTCAAGGGCTACCACTGGATACAATTTATGCTTTTATGACACACAATTATTTAGGATATTTAAGTTTGAAAAGAACTGTGAAGAACTCCAGAATGATCTAATAAAACTAGGCAACTTGCTATCAAATAAAATAAATTGTGGACAGATGTGGTATAACATCAGTCAGATAGAACAATTCAAACTAAACTTGGTAGTTCTCTTTAAACTAAATAGTAAATTCCATGGTAAAGTCCAGTGATGCAGATCAGTAAATGTTTTTATTTTTAATAACACATACTGTACTTACATATAATGCTGATTTCTGAATTAAGATCCAGGCATCATTGTGGATAGCTCAGCAAGGACTTCAGTTTAAGGTCACTAGCAACTAAAAAGATGAGTAAGATGTTAGGGTGTGAGATGGACTATATGCCTCATGCTGTTAAATAAAGGATTAACAAGAGTCTGAGGGCCAAATTAGCCTACCAGTTTACACCTGGGGGCAGGACCCATTTAGTATCCAGCCTAGCTGAGATGGAGGAGGGGGATCAATAAAGACAGAACTGAAACAAACTAGAGAAGGATTCTGGGGTCTGCTAGAGAACCTGAGGAAGCTACTTAGTCGTAGGCTGATAGGAAGCTGTATAAGGAGACAGAACTCCAGAGCAGCAGTAGAAAGTCTGTAGCTGTGTGAGAGACAATGATAAACAGGGAAAAGGTAGGAACAGTCCAGGGAAGTGGCAAGGAATTGTAAGGGGTGGTCCTTTAGCTGCATAATACAGGGTACCTGAGCTGGAAACCCAGAGGAGAGGAGGGGCTAAGTTCTCTCCTCCCCCAGCAAGAGAGGAAATACAAGTCTTGGGATTAAAAGAGGCAAACAGAGAGACAAGATTCAAAGGGGGTAGGAGGGATGCTGAAAACCTGGCATAAGTACTATTAGGTTTGAGTGTTTTTTTCTGTTTGACCTTTTCTATTTCCCTTGAAAGGACCCAAAAGTGAAGGGTGACCTGGCTTGGAGTGATGGGCCACAAAAGATGCAGATGGCAGCAAAACCATATAGGTGGGTGGGGTGTTCAAGTGGAAGAAACCTTGCAATACATGTCTTGGTTTAAGGGGGTGATCTCCCTACCAAAGGGTGCATTGGTGTAAAGAACACTATTTGATGATGTGATGAAAGTTGAATAGGGTAGCCAAGGTGAGGGTGTACTTATAATTTAGATAATTGCATTTTAAATAAAAGATCTGTCAGGCAGTGGAGAAAAAATAACATACCAAGGATTTTCCTAGGAGGAACAATCAGCTAAAGGGCTCACTCCTCAGTCGTCATGCTCATGCAGCCTTGGTGGGAGCAGCAAAGGTTATTCTAAGCCATATTTCATACTCTCCTGATCCTGAGATGGGTCATAAGAATCATAAAGTTTGTGATGGAAAAGGACACACTAGGCCAGGCTTGTTCCATATTCTCTGATTTCATAGACAGTGGGTGAAATTCATTCCTGTGCAGAGCGACATTAATATAAAACATAAAATAAAACTTCAGTGAGATTTCAGTGATGCATAGGCCTTGTCTTAGCCCTCCTCATAGGAGTGATTTTCACCACAAATGAAGAGAGGATTTCACTTGTACTCTACCATAGTTACAAAGATGAAAGGAAATTGATCAGATCTACTACTCACCTATGAAACTAAAATGGCTTGTTTCTTTTTGCAGAAGTAACACATCAGATTGTTCCCTTTAATTTCTATGGAAATTCCAGGAGGTACCAAGTTCTTCTTGTTTTAAACCATTCCTTGAGGTTTTGTCACTGTTTGGGGCTGAGGTGAACATAAATGGGTCAGCCAGCATAGGGCCTTCAACTTAAAAGTAACCCTTGTTTAGAAACAACAAAATCACTATGGCTAATTTTAATCACTTTGGAGAAGATCTGAAATCCTATCACTGCTGCTCGCTTTGGAAAGAAAGAAATCAGCAGGTGAATGAATGGAGTTGTAAATGCTGATTTAAGACTTTCATCCACAGCTAGCATTGGCATGTTCATAAAAATTAAACAGAAAAATTATCCAGGTCAATACAATGCAGGCAAACCACACACAGCTGAAACTGTACTAGACACGCACCACCTTTTCAGCCACTTCCTGAATTGGCTTGAGAAAGACCACCTCTTTGTTAAAGAATCATAAAGCTATTTCTTTATTCTTACAGGACTATCTTGTTCAGAAACTTGTATTATTGTTTCCAGCATGCATTAGCATTTGTATTCCCCAGAATGAAAATATGAGCAGTTCCAGACTGCTATTGTTTATATGCAGTGTCTGTTGGCTTTAACTATACAATTAGTATTCTTCCAATGTAACTGCTTGTCAAGTTGTAATCAGGCTTTGGGGATTTTCTCCATCTTATGTGCACAGGTGCCACTTGCACTGAATAAAATAAATCCCTCATGTCCATTATCTCCATTTTTGAAAGCATCAGGGGCTCAGGTACTTCTTGGTAGATAGCAAGAGTTTCCCATTTTGCTGACAGACCTTTAATTGTGTTATGTTATAACAGATGTGTGCCACTTTTATAAGTGCAATAGATCATATTTTCCCCTAGTAGTGAAGGAAACAGTAGCATCAACTGCTGAGGTCAATTTGTGATTGTTCACTATCTGTTAAAATCTCCTGTGACACTAAAAATCAGTCACACACATTATTCAAATGAATACAGTATGGCTTACACGGCAAATTTCCCCCCACACACACCAGATACAAGTGACATGGTTCAATTTGTGTCCACACATCAGGAAGTCTACCATCACCACAACAGTGCTTGTTTCTCCACACTTTCAAACACAATCACTACGGTATCAGGGAAAACCTGGGCAGCTATCCCATGGTGCTTCAGGGAATAGAGCACCTAGAGGATATGCCCAGAATGGCACCAGGAACTCATGAAGCAGTGAGCTCGGTGAGGGAGAATTAGCAAAATCAATTACACAGGTAATGTTATGGGGTTCTAACCACACAACATAAAAGCAGCATGCAGAATTGGTAAACAGGAAGGCAACCATGTGTTTGGCCTTCGAAATAGCCCATACACTGCTAAATGCCATGCTTATCAGCTGAGTATTAACTATATTTAGGTGTAAACACAAATCATGGTTATGTTTGACCATGCCACTAACAAGATACAAATATGCATGAAAGTTGTGTGGACAGAACCCAGATGAAACATACGTACATAATAACTTGCAAATCTGGTTGTGGAATCTCTTTAAAATTAACCTGATTGATACTCGTACCTGCTGTATCTGGGAAATTGTGAAGACATATGTGCTAAATGGTTGCTTGCCTTCTTCTTTTTATTTTTTTTAAAGGCTATACTGAACTAACTGATCTTTGGCATTCAGGAAAGAAAACGAAAGATAAGAATTCTTGAGCATGAGCGACATTGTTATCAAGGAACACTGTGAAGATTTGTGGGTCACAAAGGTGATCTCCCTTTAAAGTTATAATATACTGTCCCAGGTGTCCTGCTGATAAGGTTAGTATAGGGCTTTTTGTTAATGTACATAAACTGATGTACCGGTAGAAATTTAGACATGAGGAACCTTAAAATTTCAGAGGTTTTGTGTGAGTAGAAATTTGGAGAATGACAACAACTTTTTGGTGATTAAAGTTCTGCAAACCAAGTATAAATGTCATGAGCAGTCACATGATTAACATTTTATTCATTTGTTTGCCTCTTCACTTCCTATTTCTTATCAGAACTGCCAAGCAAAAGGGTGTTCTTGTAATATTTCTGGTCTATTCAGAAAGGGGATCTTAATGAAATTCCATGCAAGAACCTACATTTGAGAGAGAGGTGTTGGGGTTTTTCTGAAAATGTTACTCAGTCCCATTTTCAAAAGAGAACTAGGTCCAGATCCTCCAAGGTATTTATAATAATATCACCTAGCTCATACAAAGCACTGTATTACGAGTCTAACTCCCAATGCTTCAGAGAATCTGGGCCTTAGGAAAGTAAGTCTCACTGAAAGTCAGTGGGACTCCATTTCTTAAATGCCTAAATCATGTTTGAAAATAGGACTTCGGCACTCTTGAAAATTTACCCTTTACCTCAAGCCTAAATTCTTGGGCCTGGCTCTGGTCAGCACAGGACCAGCACAGGTGAGGGTGTGTGCAGAGGAGTAAAGGTGGCTGTCTGTTTCACACCACTGGTAATATTCCCTGTGCATGGGCTATTCTGCTTTCTAGGGATTGGTGGAGTAGAGCACTGCTCTTGCCAACCCTCACCATTCAGTCACTCCCATTCTGCCCCTTCTGATGGAAAGCGGTAGCATAGAGAGAGCTACACTGGCTTTTCACCAACCAGGCCGAGGGACTTCCCATTTAACGCTGTCCCATTGATCCACTAGACCAGCTCAAAGTGACTATATCACGACCAAGAATCTTGCACTAAATTTGTGAATAAGGGAAGTTTAAATAGTGATGTTGATAAACATCCAGGTGTTCATCTGAACAGAACCAAACTCCAAATGTCTTGTGGTTCTCTATTCAGTAGAAAATAATACTTTAAAATTCTACAAGGTGAATTCCCTGCACTTTTTGCTGAATAGGCTGGTTTGGAGGGAGAGAGAACTTCCATCTGAGTCCAGCTATGACTGATGAACTTAGCAAGCTTTCAGTTCTGCTATCAGTCTGATAGTTGTATCTTAATTTGATGTCAGTAAAATGCATTTTATTTATTTAATGCTCAAGTGTTGTATTTCTTCTGACGAAAAGATCATTTTAGAGGACATATATCATTCTTTCCCTTATTTCATTGCTCACTGACATTCTTGACATTGATTTGAAGAGCTTCTGTAGATGTTGCCAGATAGATGGACTTTTAAAGTTGCAAGGAAACCCACAACTCAGGTAATGATTTCTGTTTATCTAACAGGGCCACTCAAGTTTTATTAAAAGTTTCTTTGAAGAATTGGTATATTGTGACAATGCTGCTGCTGCCAGTAACTTGTGCAGCACACAGTGTTGTATTTCCACTGTGTGAAAAATGGAATTTTCCTGTGTGTGTAAATTAGCTGTAAAGTGATCACTTTCCACATATAATTGATGTGGTGTATAGGGGCAAGGTTCCAGAAGATTGGCGAGGAGCTAAGTTGTGGACTGAGTATGTGACTGGAGGTAAGCGGAGGATGCAGGCAGTTTCAATGAACTTTGTCCGACAGACCCTGCCAAAAGATATTGTAGCATAGCTCAGCATATTTTTGCCTGTAAACAAGTCAGTTTATGTAATAAGCATAAATAGTACATATAAGAATGTAGCCAGCTGTTGACCCCATGTAACCCCCGAGATAAGCGCGGAGAATATAGCGCCACAGAGGACTTCCCCCGAAGGAGTCCTGCCTGGTCAGCTGTCCCGAACGGCCAGAGTCCCCTGCAGCCCCTCCATGCATCCTAGGGGCTCCCTGCGCAGATTGGAGCGTAAGTTCTTCCTTCCTTCAATAAAACATAGTTTACTATTCTTAGGCCTGAGTGTCCTCCTTTCGCTGGTATCTTCCCCCGCAGCCCTTGAGGGCACATGGTGTTTATGTAATTTGCAGACATATTTGTTAGTTACCATAAATGTTATAAAATGACTTTATCATAGTTTACACACACTTAGGTTTTAATCCTGCAAACATTCCTGCACATCGGTAACTTTGGGACTATTCAAATGCGTGAACTTACTAATATGCAGAAGTGTCTGCAGCTCCTGTGCCTTATACTTTAGGGCAAGATTCTCCTTCTCAACTCAGATGTTGAACCCAAGTCTGATGCTGCTTACTTATGAGATGATGCCACCAGAGCACAATGCCGTAACACTGCAGGAAAATTATGTGGTCTATGAGAGACAGACTTTTTTCCTGGTGACTTGTAGGACTTAAATCATGGAGAATTGTGTGCAAGAGATCAGAGGGGCAGTATGAATTGCATGAGTGAATTGTTCTATCATTATTTTTGGAAACCTAAATTTCACTTATTTTGCAGAAGCTGTGTCCAACATGTACTTTACACCTACGTCAACTTAAGTCAAACTGCACTGAAAATATCCATGAGCCACATACACATTGGCTCATTTCAAATCTCGCTCTTCACCCCATACAAAACAAACTGTGAATTATACAAGGATAACTGAAAACTGCCTACAAGATGTCTGCCTTGTTTTGGAAAAATAATTATACTGCATCTGCAAAATGAAATGGCTGTTCTAACTTGTTATTCATGGAAATTAACTGTTTTAAATGAAGTAATGGAAGTCAAAAAAAGCCAAATGGAGCTTTCTGATTTGACATATGGCAATGGCGAGAGCCAGTAATATCATAACTCAGAGTACATCTGAATATTACCATTCTCTGTATATTTTAATAAATATTCAATTAATCATCCCATCGGAGCTATTGCAGTATCAAGGGAGTAGATATAACATGTAGGAAAAAATCCATAAAACATAGAGGACTGTATCCTACATCTAGTTTTAGTTTTAAAAAAAAAGTCAATTTAATTCTAGAATTGGGGAACAATATTCCATGGTCTGGTGTCATAGAAATGTTCTCATTCTCTGTAATCACAATACATAGTATTTTTTAATAGAATTCTATTTAGTTCAATAGAATGATACGGGCTTCTCCATTTTGCTTAAATAAATAATACTGCTTAATTTCTGTTGAATTGTTCTACAAAGGACGTATGGGCAAACTGGTTTCGATAAAATAAGAGCCGGCCTGAAAGTTTGCCTGAAATGAAAAGCAAATCCAAACCAATCATTTTTGGAGATTGGAAAAATGCTTGGGTAACTACTTCCCAAACCCATTTTTTAAAAAATTCTTATTAACTTCTGTACATCCTATTTGTGGATGCAGAAATACCGATTCAAAATTAGAAAGGCTTCCATTGTGATAGTTCTGTCCCAGCTAGGAAAGGAAGTGCCAGAAATCATGAAGGAGTTTATGCTTGTGTGATCTAAATATCAGTCTCCTATAACTAGCACTTCAAAGAAGCTTTGGCTAAGCATGTGACCCACTTGGTACGTCTCACAAGCAAATGAAAACATCTTTTAAAACTCCTGTTATTGCACTTTGCAGCTAGTAGGAGTCTCTTGGCCTCATTAAAATGCAGCTGATCGGACTGATTCTTATCACATACCAATGTAAAGCAGAAGTAAGTCCATTAGAATTGGACTAGCAATTAGAAAGGTGCCACCCAGTACAAATGAAACCAGAATCAAGCTTGCCAAGTAGGATGATATCCCTCAACCAAAGAGTGGCAAAATGTAAGACAAAAAACCCAAATGAGTGATACAAGAACGGAAGCTTTGGATGATGCAGGGATCTAGTTCTCTAACTCACATAACATTTCAGAGTCCAGAATTCCTGATAGAACTCATTTACAAAAATTAAAGGAATTAAGCACATGTTTCTTTGTGGGACAGAGAAATTTGGGACTAAAGTAAAGGGAACCCTGATTATTGTACTCCTATCTTTCCTTAGTTTCAGATGACTTTGCTAATCTCCCAATACTACATCATCTAGTGGATTTTATTGCTTGCTTGTATTAGAGTGCTTATATTTCTCTAAATATAGTGGACACCTAGTTCTTGAGATGATGACTTATGGAAAAAGCTGAGAACTGAAGGCAGTCCCACACATAGGGTTAGACTCTGATCTCTCATAATTCTGGAATAACACCACTGATTTCAGACATACACATGAGTTTCTTCAGATTTATAGCAGAGTAACTGAGATCAGTATCTAGTCTAATTCTGCTAACTATTTAGTATCTGTAGAGATAGCAGGTTAGATCCTGCTCTCAGGTATTCTGTTGTAAATCTGGAGTGACTTTGCTAGACAAAAATCAGGTCCTTTTTATTTTCGGGAGCTTATGTTTGGAATGTAAAGATATGTTCCTCAAATTGTCCCATTTTTCTTGATGCTGTCATTCTCTTCTCAGAACTTGTTCTGCCAGCAGCTGTCTGTTTTTTGTCTTCACCTCTAGTTTCTTGTCAGATGTCACCAAAGGGGCTTAGCTTTCTTATTTCTGGTCAACCAATATGACACTAGTATTTGTTATTGGTTGTTAGAGATTACAGACAGTCATGGAACCTAACAATCATTTTACAAAATAGGTGCGAACCAGTATTATTGTCCATATGGTGCCAAATATGGACAGACGTTTTATTCTCAGTATACTCCCAATCCCAGCCAAAAATTAGTTTACACCAGAAAAACCAACAGCCCCTGTAAAGCATTAGGAACCTACATCAGTGAGAATACCTTTTGTAGTTATACTAGCTATCCTAAGAATGAAAAGGGTCATCAGTCATTTTGCTACAGCTCATAGATGCTCCGTAAAAGGGGTCAAGATTAGAGTATCTTTCCATCTCTATAAGCCCTTCCAGGGCTCTCAAAAGACTTCATAAACAGTTAAGCAAGCTGTGCAACCCTCCATCTTATAAATGGGAAACTAACTCATACCAAAGTTGGTCTACTCTGCATCAGTCAGCAAGAAAAGTCATGTGTCCTAACTCCCAGTTCTATGATTTAACCACTAAACTTCCCCATTAAAAAACAAAATCTGATTCTAAGAATAAATCTCTTCCCCCACACACCACTATGATAAATTAGTTTACAATGAAGTGTTTGGTTGGAGTTGTCTTTCTCTGAAAGAAACCAAACCTAGGTTTATGATGGAAATAGCCAAACCCCTGTATTTATTTTAATGGTCATGCTGCCTGCGGAATTGAAATGTAAAAACCCAGTTTTCAGGAAAACTAATAATAAAAAACACTTGCAGAATTTTATTTTAGAGGGGCTGACCCCAAGAGCAGGTAATCTTGCACAATAAAGCCTCTGTAAATAATTTCTTATCAGAACTATTCTTAGTCAATTTGCCACCCTCACTTCATTGAAGCTAAATGGCGTTGCATGTTGTTAAAAATAAAATCAATATCTCGTATGTCAAAAACCTATTGACATGATGATCCTGAAGCTTTGCTTTAAAAGTACATACTTCCCGAAAGGAATCCTGGTTGGTAGAATACAAAATGAAAAGCTTAACGTGATTCACTACATATTTAAGTAGCCATATAATGGGGGGAAACTACTTGTTTAAATGGTTTATTTTTAAAAAATAAAGATAAAGAACAACAATGATAAAATGTGGTGGAGTTGAAGGACTGAGGATAGGAGTAAGGGTTTGAAATATAGAAATGGGAGAAGTGCAGTATGAAGAGGAAGAAAAAGAAGAAAAGGTGGCGTGTTGGAAATAGAAAGAAAAGGGAGTTGGGGAGAATGAAGGATAGAAAGATAAATATAATCCTAAAAAAAGAGTAGGAAGGGATTTCTCAGAGAAAAATTCATCTCTTTGCAGAGAGACCAGTACACGGCCTATATGCCACCGAAGTTAGTCCTCACAATAGAGCTTAAGTGAATGAATGATGAACAGGCCTTTATGCTGGTTTTCTGAACAGGGGTGAATTTCCAATGGTTCAAACCCTGAAGAGGCCAGAGGGCGATGCAGTACCATATCCAAATATCATTGGTGAGTATTTCAGCCAGTTCATAAAATCTATGAAGCCAAGAGAGTAGTGGGTTGGTTTGAGCTGCTCTTAGATCTGAAATACATGGGACTTGATTTATAAGAGAGATGAGTGCAAACTCCCACTTGACTCAGTGGGAATTTACCTGATTGAGTAATGAGTAAAAAGGGAGGAAGGGTGACAAAACTGGGCCCTTTGACTTTTAGGTCTTCTAAACTTTTGAAACCTGTTTTTCAGCAAATAACATTAAACATATTTGCTGAAAGGTAGAATGTGACCATAACTAGATGCCTGGTAAGAATCCGACAAGGCCCCCTTACTGATGTTATATATTACATGACTATGAGTTGTACCGGTAGTGTTCGTTGTGCCTACCTATGCTTAGACAGGCCACTAGAAGTCCTTCTGGAAAAGGCAGTGCTAGGTTATCAGGAAAGAAAGTTAATCCAGTTTCTCACCCTTTACAGTATGTTGAGTCTCTGCATTCAATAGTCCCAGTGAAAGCAATGGATCACTTGCATAATAATGTGCCTAACAGAATGTGTGACTACAGGAATAATTCTGCTGCAAAGAAGAAAACAATAAGAAACTGTGCACTAAATCCTCAGCTGTCATAAATCAGGGTAGCTCCATTTAAGCCAAAGGAGGTAGGCTGCCTTATACAGGCTGCAGATCTATCCTGTGACATATTGTATAACATGATTTAAAATAATTAAAATGCTCCTAATCTGCTTTTTAATCATTGTTTAATGTAAGTAGTGAAGTAAACTGTAGTCTGAGTCTCCCTCTAAACAGTGTTTCTTATTGTAAGAGACTATCTAGCAGAGAGGCTTGTTCAACAAGATAGCCACTGTATAAACATGCTAGATAGTTGCCGCAAATGCCCTTTTGACTTACACTTGCATATAGGAAAGTATTAGAATTTGAGTCCTTTGGTCCCAGGGTGAGAGCAAAAGCCTGGTGTCCCCATGCTATCTGGAGTGGCTCAAGGACCATGAGTACCTACCTCAGGGCAGCCTATGAAAAACAAGGCAGACACTCTAAAATAGGGATATGTTCTGTAATTAGATTTCACCAACTCAGTAACAAATGTGAACTCCTAGATCGCGAAAGCACTGTTATCCTGGAGTCACTGGCAGTCCCCATAGGCTCTCCAGTCTAAGCTGGACTTAGTGATAAATGGTCACTTACACCAAATATCACAAAATATTCAGGTTGCTCCCAGTCTCAAGAGATCAGTCACTTACCCCCGATCAATTTGTACATTAGATCTCACACCAGAGACAATGCCTGTAGCCAATCTTACAATTAACTAAAGGCTTATTAACTAGGATAAAGAAATAAGAGAGTTATTTACAAGTTAAGGCAAAAAAGCACATACACATAAATGAGTTACCATCTTTGATTCCTAAAAATGACAGAGATATAGTGAACTGTTGATTCAAAATGTCTTTCAGGGTAGATTTAGAGGTAACCCCTGGGTATCACTGCCTTAGTTTAGTGTCTCCGGCCTTGTGAGAGTTCAAACAGCAAAAAGATGAAAAAATTTCTTCTGACCCTGTTTTATCTTTTACATTTATCCTTCCAGCCAATGGGAGCTCCCTTGCATGTACTAATTCCAAGGTGTGATAGGGCCATTCAGCAGTCCTTTGTATTGTGATGTTCTTTAATGACCTGTTTAATCTTGATATGCCTCTTTAATGGGTGGGGTGAGAGGAGGAGGGATAATTCCCATGCCTGGCTTCACAAATTCAGATAAAATATTTTCAAAGTTATAAAGCAAAACTTACACATTCCTTTATAGCATGGAATACAGACATTACAAGTAAGATTAATGCATGCAGCAATTTATAAGAATTTCATAGAGTTTAAACACTAAATACATTCTTATAAGCCTAATACCTCTTTTGAACAAAACTAACATGCAGGTGAAATGATTTTGTTTCCCACTATGAGTTGTCAATTCTTAGCTAACACTTCTGGCCTTGGCCAGAGTTAGCACTTGGTTTACCAACATCACACATAGGTCAAGGACCTGATATATTATGTTGTTTACAAGCATGTAGACTCCGAACTGTGTGTGTTGGTTGTCCCCCAAGAATGGCTTAAACAAATATTCTAAACAGCACAAATCTAGTCTGTGAAATTCTCTGATGCAAGATATCATTGAGTCCAAGAGACTGGCAGAATTCAGAAAGGGATTAGTCAATTTATATGGATAGCAAGAACAGTCCACAATTAGCTAAGATACAATATATATAACTCACATGCTTTAGGGAATAAGCCAACCACTAACTGACAGTGAAGGGGACTTCCTTTACAAACAGACGTTTTGATGCCCCACTTTTTTGCCTTGCATGTGTGAGTCAGGGAAGTTTGCATGGAGGACTGGAGACTTACTACTGTTAAGTGCAGAGGTTTTCACTCAGCACTTACCCGCGCTTATACACATGCAAAACCTCTGCTCCCACTTGTAATGGAGCCCAACAACTTTATACTCCCTTGAAAGTATAGTGGGAAATCCCTAATTGTGTGTGGCATTAAAATGCTGGCGGGTGATGACTAATGTTAATATTTTCTTCTTCGAGCTTGTTAAGTGAGGGCTGTGCTCTGCCTCTAGCAAAGGGGAGGATTGAAGTCAGGGGCTTGATACCACAACACAACAAAAGTCTTTCTAGAGTTGAGTGATGTCCAGTGCTTTTGTGAGAAGGTGAAAAATTCCTACTGCACTGATCACCATTGCAAAACAAATGTGTTTAGCAGCAGGTTTCCAGAAAACTACACAGTTCATTACATTCACTGGACCAAGTAGATCTAACACATCAACAAGCACATTTCATTGGCAAAACTCAGTATATCAATCAACACATCAAGCCAAATTTTCAGGTGTAGTTGCCTGAATTAATCCCTTTAAAACATGCATGTTTGCACACACAAGTACTTATTTACACCAGCTGTAGCTTTCTTGCATATGCATATTTTATGGATACAATGTAGGTGCACCAATTGCAGAATTTTGGAAAATGTGGATGCATAATGATGCAAATCAACACACATTCTTTTATGTTCTTATGTCCAAATGAATAATCTTTGTAAAACTCTGAAATTACCTGAAAAAAAAAATAGTTTATACAACACAGGGGGGAAAATCTCCATTCAGTCCATCACTAAGCAGGACACTTGATATTTCTACTATGAACAAGCTGTGATATTTGTCAAGTTTCTGAGATTTACACTGGTCTCTGCTTGCTAATAGCAAATGCCACTGCTTGAATATATTCTAATTCCTTCAGAAGAGCATGAATAAAGCAAGCAATATTTTCTTCCTTAATCAGCGGTTCTTGTTAGATGAATATTGGCAAACACCAGGAAGCAAGATGTCTGACAGCTCAAGGATGTCTCTGCTACTGTATGTTATGCTGGACAGAGTATTTAACATATGAATGAATGCACAAATGACTTTCTGAAATATTGTACTATCTGCTTAGCCATCTGAAACTAATATGGTTATACACACATATTAAAAGGAAACGGGCCTCTTCTTTGCTCAATGCTGTGTTCTGAGATTTGCCACAGTAGGAAGCATTTTTCATCAAGTGCAAACTGGAAAACATATTTGCAAATGGCATTTTTAATACAAATTGACTTTTTTAAACTCAGCCTGAGATTAAGTGAATTTAGTGCTGCTAAAATGTTGTGGATTGGCAAAGCTGAGTAGTGGAGTTCTCCATTGCCTAGAACAAATATGAAGTGTGTTCCCAATTCCTTGGAGCTCCTGAGCTCTGTATCTGACATACTTTTGAAAGCTCAGTCCCCCTACAGGAACATGATGGAAACCAATATCCCCTCCTCCCTCTTTGGCCCCAACTTGTTTTATGGTAGTTTGAGGAGTAGTCTACTCACCATCAACTCCTACCAATAGATACCATCTTATTCCATGGAACTCTTTTTTCAGCACCCATCTGTATGTGGCTTCTCTGGGGCTGCCAACAAAGAATGCCCATTAATGCCAACTGGGATGCTATCTTGTGCAGTGTAGGGCAATGGGCATTGTCAAGGTTCCTTCCCCACTCTGAACTCTAGGGTACAGATGTGGGGACCTGCATGAAAACCTCCTAAGCTTACTTTTACCAGCTTAGGGTAAGACTTCCCCAAGGTACAAACTATTTTACCCTTTGCCCTTGGACTTCCACTGCCACCACCAAACATTTATCTGGGTTTATTTTTATTAGGAAAGCATCGTTGGGAAACATCTTTCCCCCAAAAAATCCTCCCAACCCTTGCACCCCACTTCCTGGGGAAGGTTTGGTAAAAATCCTCACCAATTTGCATAGGTGACCATAGACCCAAACCCTTGGATCTTCGAACAATGAAAAAAAATTCAGTTCTTGAAAAGAAACATTTTAATAGAAGAAACAGTAAAAAGAATCACCTCTGTAAAATCAGGATGGTAAATACCTTACAGGGTAATCAGATTCAAAACATAGAGAATCCCTCTAGGCAAAACCTTAAGTTACAAAAAAGACACACAGACAGGAGTAGTCGTTCTATTCAGCACAGCTATTTTCTCAGCCATTTAAAGAAATCATAATCTAACACATACCTAGCTAGATTACTTACTAAAAGTTCTAAGACTCCATTCCTGTTCTGTCCCCAGCAAAAGCATCACACAGACAGACACAGACCCTTTGTTTTTCTCCCTCCTCCCAGCTTTTGAAAGTATCTTGTCTCCTCATTGATCATTTTGGTCAGGTGCCAGCGAGGTTACCTTTAGCTTCTTAACCCTTTACAGGTGAAAGGATTTTTCCTCTGGCCAGGAGGGATTTTAAAGGTGATTACCCTTCCCTTTATATTTATGACAGGCATATAAGAACTCACTACGACATACAATATATCTTACAGACTATAGAACGATCATTAAATGGCCATTTCTGTTGTTAACCATGTGAACCTTGTTTGAGATGATGACATATAGGAGAGAGAAACCATTTCCTACTAGCAATCACTTCATCATCACATTCATCTAGGCAGTGGTGGATTTAGAGTTAGTGGAGCCCTCTGCACAGCTTCATTTTTGGGGCCCTCCCCTGGGGACCCAGCCAGGAAAAAGAACATTCTCTCTTATTTCCCCCATGTTTTTCATTCTTTTTTTCTTCATCCTTCCCCTGATACTATAAGTAATGGGAAGTAAATGAAAATAAAGTGCCTTGATTGGGGCAGGGGGTTGGGGTGCAGGAGTGGGTGCAGGGGGCAGGCTTTGGGAGGAAGTTGGGGTGCTGGGTGCGGGATCTAAGCTGGGGCAGGGGGTTGGGGTGTGGGAGGAGGACAGGGGGGTGGTGCTTACCTCGGGCAGCGCGGCTCCCAAAGTGACCAGCACGCACACCCCTCTGGCAGCGGCTCCTAGGCGGGAGGGGAGTCTATGTGCGCTGCTGCCTGCAGGTCCCGCTGCCGCTGCCCACAAGCACCACCCCCTGCAGCTCCCATTGGCCGCAGTTCCCGGCCAGTAGGAGCTGCAGAGTCAGCGCTCGAGATTGGGTCAGCATGTGGAGACACCCCCCCCCTCCCCCCGAGCTGCAGGGACATGCCGTTCGCTTCCGGGAGCAAAATGGCTCGGAGGGAAGGAAGCAGCATGGGCAGGAAGCCGCCTTAGCCCTGCTGCTGGCACGTCTCCGCGCACCCCTTGGGGAGAGGAGGGCAGTGGGTCTCAGTGCTCTGCCTGGGGCGGGGGCAGCGTGCGGAGCCATCTCCTCCCCACCAACAATGTGCAAAGATGTGCCAGTTGCCAGCCGCTTCTGGGAGCGGCATGGGGCCACCAGCCACTGCAGGTAGGCAGCCTGCCTGCCTAAGCCCTGCTGCGCCGCCGGCTGAAACTTGGGGGCAGGTTGTCAGATATTTGTCCTGCATTTTGGGGGGCCCCCTATTGTTGGGGGCTCCATGCCACCGCATGGTTTGTTTCATGGTAAACCCACTCCTGCATCTAGGACTTGCTATTTCAGATCCTGCTGCTAGTAGCTGTTTTCTTGTTAGGGTTAGGTTGTTAACTAGTGACATCATTGGTGTATCACCTCTACGAAAACAAAAGTTTTCTTATGATAATAACTCTGCATTGAAGCAGTTTGGAAGTTTCTGTTATGATGTATAGCTCTTCAGCAATATGGTCATTACCAGACAGAATCTGACAACTGCCCAATTTCTTTAAAGCAATGGTTTTGGAAATCACCTCCTTTCCCTTCCTCCACTCTTTCCAGAACTTGCCACATTCCTTAATCAGGAAGTAAGTACAAAGTAAGTCACAACTGGTGCTTCACTGATGTGACTGGATGCAATTTTTTTGCTTGAACTTAATAAATGTACATTGGAATTTTAACTAGAATTAAGTAAATGCCAGAATCAGACCCCTGGGTCTGGATGACTCCAACCTTTGCTGGAGTTTGAACCTGGATCCAAGCCAACTTATGTTGACCTTACTCTGTAAGCGTCTACACTACAATGTTGCTCCCGCTGATGTAAATTACCCACTACACTGACTTATTGCACCTCTGAGAGAGGTGTAGCACTTAGGTCGACGTAGTTAACTTGACACAGTGTCAGTGCAGACACTATGTTGCTTATATCAGACTGTTCCAGCTGTCAGCCCCTGGCAGAGCGCTGCTGACAAAAGGAGCTAATGTGGATAGGCTGCTGGAAATGGCCCACCTTGATTATCACTACAAAAGGTTCCTCTCCCCCACCCCCCTGCTTCCTGCTGGTAATAGCTCACCTTAAGTGATCACTCTCTTTACAGTCTGTATGGTAACACACATTGTTTCATGTTCTCTATGTATCTAAATCTCCCCACTGTATTTTCCACTGAATGCATCCGATGAAGTGAGCTGTAGCTCACGAAAGCTTATGCTCAGATAAATTGGTTAGTCTTTAAGGTGCCACAAGTACTCCTTTTCTTTTTAATTCTATAGTGTAGACTTGCCCTTAGTCTGTGCATGTACAGTCAATGTCTTGCAATTTGATGAACTCAAATGCCTGATCTGAACTGTGGAGAAGCTTGGATCTGGACTTTGCATCCTGAATCCATCTCTAACAAAACGAGAGATGATTGGGTGCCAGTACAGCACTGAAGGGGTTAACTTCATGGACAGAGTTATGCTGCAGAGAAAAGTAAAAATTACGGTCTAGCTGAAAATCAGTAGAGATGAAAAGGGTAGACAGAAAAGTCTGTGGAGTGCTTTATCAGCCACTTGCCTCGCTCTCTAAGGAGCTGCATAAATAGATTTGTGTAATGTGGGAGATGAATCAGGTTTTGTTTTCTGTTAATTTTTTTTATTCCAGATCTTCCTCCTGAAAACCACAGTGTGTGTGTGTGTGTGTGTGTGTGGTAAGGAGGGGGGGAGGTTAGTAAAATTCTATATTCTGAAATTGATTAATACTCCAAAGAACTTGAGTCAGCCAGAATGGTGAAGAAGGCAACAACAGCTCACCTGTGTCAGGAGTCTCAGGACAGACTTAATTAACATTTTTCATTGCATCTAGAACTACCATGAAGTTACATTGGTGAAATATAGATATATCATATTTCAAACACCCAATAGTGTAAAATAGCTTGTGATTAAGACACTATTTTATAAGTGTAATAACAATACCTTATATTTATTGTAGAATGATGAAGTGTTTATGTGTGGTAGGAGGAATTTTTCTCCCCTTTCAATATAGGGAGGAAATCTTTGCAAAAAAAGAATGGGAGTCAGATGTCCTGGGTTCTAATACAAACTCTGCTGTGTGACTTTGGGCAAACTATTTAAACTCAGCACCTGATTTTCACAAGTGTTCTGCAAGCACCAGTCCCATTATTCTCGATATCTATTATTGTAGATAGTCAGCAATCACTTCACCCATTATTGAAGTCCAACCACCTCTGAAGTGGAATGTGACAGTTGCTTAACAGAGCAGATTAATGTTACACAACCATTCAGGTAAAATAGAATTATGGCCAAATTTGTGTGGAAAATAGATAAAGTTGGAACTAAGATAAGTATTGTCCCTTGATACAGTACATTTCTAGTTCGAGGTGCTTGTGGCTTCCACAATTTCTCGTAGGGGGAAAATGGGGGGAAATATGTGGGAACATGGACTCTGGTATTCCCAGACAGATGATAGAGAAGCTAGGGTTTTTTTTCACTTTTTTAAAAAATGAATATACCTGTCATATGAAAGTCTGCATGCAGTGTGAATGTCATTACAAACTTGGAATCTTAACAAACTTTTCCATGAAGAGGACAGCTGTCTGAGAGATAATTACAACTAAAGAACTTGCATTAGAAGTTCTGCCTGGAAGCATGGAGTATTACAGTATTGATGCTTGTCTAATTCCAGTCAAAACAAACTCCCACACAGTTGTGAGGAAAAGCAGAGATTAAGTGTCTGATACTGACTCATAGATAGGGAATGGGGGAGTAAAGAGTGTCATGTCAGAAGACTGAGAGTCTTTGTCCCTGAGGTAACAGGTAATGGGTATATTATTCACCATGTCGTTGGTGTGAATTAACATCCGATTCAGGGAAAACCAAGTATCTGATTTTTTTTTCGGCTACAGCTCGATTCCTATCATTGTACCTACTAGATACACATTTTATTTTTAAAAAACAAAACACTCTCTCTCAAAAACTCGCTCTGATTAAATTTGTACTTTTCCTAGACTAGTTACTAAAGTGATTTCATCATTATTCTGATAACTGTTTCCCTAAACCCCAAACATTTACTTTTCCAGATCACATAGTCTATGTTTTACATTATTGTTGTTTTACCTCATTATTTCTGGCACATAGATTATTTAGTGTAATTTACTAGCCGAAAACAAGAATGAAAGAATAGCAAATATGTGCTTTCTCGTACAAATTTTCTATTGAATAATCATCTTTGCTAAAATTTGTAAAACTTTCAGGTTTGCACTCTTCATCATGAATAAACTGTCCACTGTCCAAACATTTATGGATAAGGATACAACTCCCACAAAGAACAAAAATATTAATGTATATAATGGTAAGATAACCCATGTCTGCTGGGTGTGATCCTCTGTCCCCCTCTTGTGGAACCTAGACCACCTAGAAATTAATGAGTCTGCTACAGCCTTAGCAAAGAGCCGTGTGGCTTTTAGTTCATGCAGTAGAGTCTTATGCACTAAGCTTCAGAGGTCCCAGTTTCAATTCCGCCCGCTGACAACTGGGTCTGTCAGTGTTTCAGCAGTACCTACGTAACCTACTCATGGATCAGCACCCCATTAGCTAGGTGCTGTACAAACACCAAGCAAAAAAAGGTTCATGCCCCAAAGAGCTTACAATCTAAATATAACAGTGATACTATAATGGTTAGCACCCCAACTGTCTGAGAATGCTTTTTAAAAAGCAAACAAAAACCCTTTTTGACTAGCTGTGGTAACAGAAGCTGTAGGAGACACATAGTTAGACACCTGTAGTAAGAATGAGAGAGAGGAAGCCCTTATCCAAGAATAGGGAAAAACTCTGAAGGAATAAGGTCTTTTTGCCATTAAAAATCCACTCCAGATACTGTCTTTTGAAAAGCTGAAAATACTCACTGTCCGGCTTGTGGCAAATCTGCTTCTGCATAACCAGTAGTTTGGAACCAGTAGTTTCCAAACCAGTAGTTTGGAATAGCATCCATAAGAGAACTCTTGATTGGGGGATGGATTTCACCACCCACTCCAACTGCAGAAAGCCCAAACACTCAGTTTTCATGCGAGTTGAATGAACTTCTCTTTGTATGTATACCTGTATGCACTTGGGAATAAGGATAGTTCTTTTAATACCTATTTATCATTTGTAATTCTCCCTTTTTTAAGTCCCAGGGACCCAATCAGGGAGCATAAATAATACCCTCAGACACACTCATCCCTCTGAAAGAACAATAGGAAAAAAAGTTAAAGTGATCAATTTGCAAATGCTCCATAGGCTGATAATTGTTCACGCAAACAATCTGGGAAATACTTAAATGTATCACGTACATTTGCAGAATTAAGAGTGGCTGTGAACTAATCACAAATGGAAAGGGACAAATTTCTATAATTTATTCACAACATATTTTTAACCAGCTGCAATTAGGTGTTTTTCATTCTGAATCTTGAGGTGATGGTGCTTATTTCTCATTTTAGATTTCAGTTAGCATATTTTATATATATCATTATGAGGCCATAGATTTCAACTATTACCAATCCAGCAGCGCTAATGTCATTAGTTCGTGTCATGCATAATTTTATGTTCTGTTACGAAATGGAATCTGAAATGAACATATGCACAGGAGCATTCAGAAATGAAGTTTTTGTCTCACTTGAAAAGGTCAAGTAGTTGTAAATCATTGTCATAATTGAAGCAGCACAAATGCACAGAAGTGTCAGTGGTCCAGAAACACAGTACATTTAATGGCTCAATAATCAGACCAAGGGAGTCCTTTAGCCCCAACAAGGCAAAAAGCTTTAACAATTTATCAGAATCATAGAATTAAAAGATTCCCTTAATTAACAACAACATACTCTGGCATCCTAAGAAAGAATTAAGTGTAGTTAATCAGCAATACTGTAGTGAGGCATCAAAATGGGAATTGTTACTGGTAAGCTGGCAAAGGCTCTTGAATTTCTGAATAAGGGGAATTACACTGTTACAATGGGCAGATGTTTAATTACTACTCTCATCCTCCCTGATAATCTACAGAAACGATGTCACCACCCTTATTATTCTCACTGAGGTTTTGGAACTGTTCTGGTATCTCCATTAGATATTCAAAACAGAGAATAATAATTAGTATTAATACAGTGCTTTTAATCTTCAAAGCACTGTACAGTGTTTAATTCGTTAATCCTCAAAAACTAATGGAGACTAAGAGCAACTAAGTGACTTGCCCAAGTGCACAGAAGGGAAAGAGTCAGTGTTAGAGACAGGAGTTCCTGGCTCTGGGTCCTATGTTCAAATCAGTAGACTATGCCTTTGCTTCGGGTTGGATTTAAGGGACTGCTTTCCCATGAAATAGATCCTGAAATTGTTCCCACAGAATATTGTTGTGGCCAGTAATTTAGCACCTTTTCAAAAGTGTTCAATACTTATTATGCATTATCATAGCTCTTCTAGTTAATACGAAATTATACATGTTTTAGCTGAGCACTAGCTGGGTTCAGGGAAGACTCCTCCCCTATAGATCAACATTAAGGTTCTGACATCTTCCTTTGTAATTGGTCATTGGCAGAGACTAGCTAGATGAGAGAGCCAATGAAACTAGCCATTGGCCTGCTCTTCTGTTAATACTTTTTCTGTTACAGTCCTAGATATATTGAGACATTATTGCGGTTGAGGATTGGGGAGAAACATTCGAGAGACTGTATTTCTCGAAATGGCATCCCACTGCTTAATGGCTTGACTTTGTCCAACCCTTGCACAAATGACACAAGCAGCTCTTCTTTCCTTTTTTTTTTTTTGCACCTCTTGGACAAGGGCCACCCATAGTCCCAATCCCTTTGCTCAGAGGATTAAAGGGACTGATATTTCCTGGCACATCACTGGTACCCAAATCAGTATTCTAGCACTTCACTGGTATCCTGAACTGTCAACTTGATCATTTTTATCGGTGTAAGTTCAGGGTGTCCATACTGCTTACAACACAAGTGGAGAAGGTTTTAGTTTTGGTCATAAATCCTGTTTGATCCTAAACTAAGTTATAAGTGCCCCTTCCTATTTATTTATTTTATTTTAAGAACATGCTACAGGAAGGCAATACACTAAAAAGCAGTTGTGATGGGTTGGATCACAGAAATCCCCCTGGGACTGCCAACTGATGTGCCAAGACTACTTCTGCCCCTGCTTTCCCTGCCAGCTTGAGACTCCAGCACCCTGTCTTGCTGAGCCAGACATGCCAGACTGCTGTAACACAGACCCAGGGTCTGAACCACAGACCCAGGGTCTGAGCAACTTAAGAAGTGTTCCTGCCTTTAACACTCAGATGCCCAACTCGGAATGGGGTCCAAACCCTAAATAAATCTGTTTTACCCTGTATAAAGCTTATACACATAAATTGTTCACCCTCCATAACACTGATAGAGAGATATGCAAAGCTGTTTGCCCCCAACCCCCGGTATTAATACATACTCTGGGTTAATTAATAAGTAAAAAGTGATTTTATTAAATACAGAAAGTAGGATTTAAGTGATTCCAAGTAGTAACAGACAGAACAAAGTGAATTGCCAAACAAATTAAAATAGAACACTCAAGTC
Source organism: Natator depressus (assembly GCF_965152275.1). Classification (NCBI taxonomy): domain Eukaryota; kingdom Metazoa; phylum Chordata; order Testudines; family Cheloniidae; genus Natator; species Natator depressus. Next base: position 53,588,495 of record NC_134239.1, on the reverse strand, counting down.
TATGTCTAATACAGTAAAAATTCTGAATACAGATAAAAACCTCACCCTTACAGGAATTCCCTTAAGCTTCCTTTTACAGACAAGACTCCTTCTAGTCTTAGCCCAGAAATCACTCACCCCCTGTAGTTATTGTCCTTTGTTCCAGTTTCTTTCAGGTATCCTTGGGGGTGGAGAGGCTGTCTCCTTAGCCAGCTGAAGACAAAATGGAGGGGTCTCCCAAGGGCTTAAATAGACTTTATCTTGTGGGTGGAGACCCCCTCCTCTCTCCTATACAAAGTCCAGCTCCAAGATGGAGTTTTGGAGTCACATTGGCAAGTCACATGTCCATGCAGGGCTCAGAACTTACAGGTAGCAGTCATGGTTCACATGCTTCCTTGAACGCCCTCAGGTAGACTTCTTATGTGGATTGGAGCATTCCAAGATCCATTGTTTGCTAAGTGCTTCTTGACTGGGCACCTAATTTGCACATTTCTCTCTCAAGAAACTTTACAAAGGTTACTTAAAAATCAAGCCAGTACACAGCCAATATTCATAACTTCAAATACAAAAATGATATATGCATACAAATAGGACTAATAGATTCAGTAGATCATAACCTTTACACAGATATGTTACATGGCATAAGTAGCATAAAACATATTCCAGTTATGCCATAGATATATTCATAAGCATATTTCCCTAAAGCCTTATGGGGGCCACCATCACAGCAGTAATGCATTAAGATAGTTACATTATTAAAAACTCTAACAAGGGTTTTAATTGTGGTTTCTGTTCAGAAACTACATGTTATACTCTATGCTTCTATCTGTCATAAGAACAAAATACTAGCTTAACTGGATTTTATAAAGCATGCAGCTACTTGTATAGTGCAGTGATGAGATGAGGGAAATATTTCCCTTTTGCAAATGTAAACAACTTTACTTTTGCAAACCAAAAAACTTTACAGGCTTGTATTTTCCATTGTTTTTTTTCTGTTGATTCTGTCCTGTTGAACAATCAAATACTTCATCTCATGAGATTTTGTTCTTAAACACTTCCAACTTGTTTCGTCTAGGCAAGATTCGATCAGTACACTTGCGCTACTTTTCTCAGGATTGACTGACGTGAGAAATAAATGGGCAAAGTACAAATTCATGACCAAACCTGAGATCAAGGTCAACAGCAGTAGTCAACTCATTCTGATTATTAATGGATGCAATTCAGTCCTGTGCAGATGGTCAGTATCAGACCTATGCACCACTTAAAATCCCAGTTAATCCATCAAAATAGGGCATAAATAAAACTTTAAAGTAGCTCATTGGCCTAGCTTGACTACAGGTTGAATTTCATCCTATGCGCATTGCCCATACCTCTGTTAATTTGGACTATTCTCTTTCTCACACACATGCACATGCAATCTTGCAGTGTTAGGACCAACTTCAGCCTCAGAATAAGTAGGTGTACTTCCCAGAGATGTGTGTCTTCTTATTCCAAACCGGAAGCTGAGCCTTAATTTTGAATCAGGTGAAAGTGAGACTGATCACTGTCTCTCCCTGTATTGAGGTCTGAGTGGGAGAGTAATAAGAGCAGAAAGAATATTTTAGCAGGTCCATTGCAATAAAAATGTAGGGGTAAAAACACTCACTCTCAAAATCTGTGTTTGATGTCACTCAGAACATTATTTACCAAACCTAGACATACGTTCTGTGTTTGATGTCACTGAAAGCTGCAAGTGATTCCCACCTTTGAAACCCATCTACTCTTTTTTAGGTTCCTTACTATAATAGCTTTAGGTGCCTTGCTTCTGGCACCCAATTTTGAAAATGTTAGCCCCAGCTTTTTCCCTGTGCTATGTCATGTCCTTGATCAATGATGAATTATTACTTGCCTAGAAATTTAGTTTCCTAAGTATTTAGGTTTCTGTTGTTAACACATCTGTGATTGATAGAATATGAATAATGGTTAATGTTCAGATGACGGGATCCATCAGCTTCAGACCAGTCATTTTATTTAAACAATAAACTAATGGGAGTTAATTGAATGTAGAAATAATGGCATCTACCCTTGCAACAGTAACTCCATTTATATTTTATTCTTATGGTAAATTCACCTAATCTCTTTTTATTATTTTTTCTCCAATATAATTGTCAGTAAAGACCTTTTTGCTTCCAATAAACCACATGAATGAAGGGATTAATCCATCAAGTCCATAGCATTAGTTGATAGCATTCATATACATTGCTGTCAGGTATGGAACTGTAAATCACAAAGAGCCTTATCAACCAGATACAGGTGATTTTAGCTCCAGTGGGACTATTTGCTCAATTGAGGACTACTGGCAGGAGTAAAAAGCTTGAAGATCAGGTTTCTCATTTAGGAAGTATCACTTCACCTAACACTTAAATGCAGTCCCACTAGATGAATGCAAAATAATTGAGTGCAAGAAAAGGAGTTAGAAGGCTGGTTAAGGGCCTTAAATGCTTATATTGTGTGGAGTAGTGTTTAAACAGCACATTTATATGGTTATATAACAGTACAGGTGTGGGAACATGTACTACTTAGCCCCCTATACTAATAGATTCTAGTCAAACTTATGCCAACTGGCTCCTGGTAAGTCTATAGGATAGCTATCATAAATGGTGTTGAAAGGCACCACTGGCCTTTGTTGACTGGTGCCTGTGAGTTAAGGAAAATGAAAACATTAGAAAGAGTCTGCCCTTAAGCAGAAGGACTAGGGTAGTATGACCATGACTCTTAGCCCTTAAAGCTAAATGCACAGTCTTAGATAGCATGATAACAAAATACAAACTAACTTGATGGAGCAACACCAACTATGGGTCAGGTCCAAGATGTCTATGTAATGTCTAACATTAATTGGAATTTAGGCTGGAATATTAGAGTCGCAGTTGATCCTGCAAGGTGCTAAGCGGGATCAGTTCATAAACATTTGTTTTTTTAGGTTCTCATCTCAAGGGGTGAAATTCATCTCGGTGCCAAAGGCCATTATACTCAACAGAAGTTGAGAGCACTCACTGTCCAGTGCTATCAGGACTAGGGGCCAGATTCTGGTGTAACATAATCCAATGACAATCTGGAGAAACAGTACACTGGATTCAGTATTTTAAATGAGACCAGAATCTGGTCTTTGAGGTCTAAGAATATATGGAGTGGGAGGCTGCCTTACTATTAACCCTGGTCTTAGTTGGTTAACAAACTTACACCGCTTTTTACTTCCCTGGTGTTGAAAAAAAAAAAGTGCACTCATTTTTGCACTAAATAGCTACAGAATACCAAATTGGTACAAGTTACACATTTCTTTACCACAAACACCCATTGTTATGATTTAATGATATGCACCTCACACCACTTCCAATGATGCCATTGAATTTGGCCTGATATCACTGGGAAATGAAGTGAAAATGCAGAGCTTCATCCATTCTTCTTAACTTACAATCTCTTATAGGTGCTTAGGTATAATGGTGGTGAGCAGTATACAGAACCCTTAGACAGACAGACACCCAATTAGTCACTGAGTCTAAGCAATAACTATTTTTTACAATGTATTACAATTTATTTGAAGTGTGTTTTTAAGTAAAATTGCTGATGCATGGCTTGTCATCTCAAAAGACAAGACTGTTTTAGCATGATATTGTGTGAAAGAAGAATTTGTAGATAGCTGAATAGTACATTGACAAACCAGGAATTAATTGTCTTTCAAATGGAAAGGAATGATTGCTTATCTGCATTAATGCGGATTCTCCAAATAATAGGCTCAGTTTCTGTTGAGGACTTGCTGACAGAATCTAATACATACATCTCAGAAGTGTGATGCTTTTGTCCTCCTAACTCTGTTTAGCTGCTAAATCAAAAGAGGAGCTGAATTTCTGTAGATTATGAAGTTTAAAACTATTTCCATTCCACTTAATTAAATTGGGAACTCATAAATATGGTGATTTTTGAAAAATGACAACTGATTGCTGATGGAGAATTTCCTTTTTAAAAAACAAATGATCAAGTAAGAGAAAATTATTTTGGCACACTATTGAGGAAATGTAAGATAAATGTGAATATTTTGGTAAAAATATTAAATTAAGAAGAGTAAAAATAATTTACTTTCATCCTTCAATTGCTGATAAACTGTCTAGCAACTATTGATCACATGGTAGGAAAAGAAACATTGACTTGAAGAAGAAGGAAGGAAAAGACTAGGGCTAGATATGAGGGAAAAGGTTTCTTAACAATAAAAACAATTGTGTAATGGTATACATTAATAAGAGAACTGGGTGAGGAACCATCACTGTTCATGTTCTAGAATAGGTGAGGAAAAGCATGGGCTGGAGCATCAGTTGGTCATATGGTGTGGGTCCATTCTCTCAGCATATGCATAATGTGCCCAACCATTTGATGGCATCATCATCAGCCAGTTGGAGAGCCGGTAGCAAGCTGTCAAAATGGGTCAGTGGGCACTCGTCAGAAATATGCAACATAGTCTGAAGCTGACCGCAGCTGCATCGTGCATCATTAGAAAAATCCCATTTAAAGAGATTAGCCTCATAGTTGCCTTGTCCTGTTCAAAACCCAGGGCTGGCCTTACCATGAGGTGAACTGAGGTGGCTGCCTCAGGTGCCAGACCTTGGGCGCCACTAGGACGCAGAGTGTAGAAAATTGTGTCTGCTGCTGGTACATATGTATTCTCTCTGCTCTAGATGCACAGAGATGGTGGAGTGCTGTGCTGGAGGAAGGAGGGCACAAGAGACATAGCAGGCATCTAGGAGAAAAGGTGAGAGGGAATAACAGAAAGCTGCAGGAGCAGCAGGGAGAGAGAGGAGGAGGAGCCTCTTATTTACCTCTTTAGCACCCCCAGGAGCCTGGACTGATTAACACCAGCTTCTCAGGAAGCTTTCTGTTTCCTGCTGCTTCCCTGAACCCACTTGAGGAGAACAGGCAGTCAACTGAAGTAGTAGGAGTTAGGCCCTTAAGATGCTGATATCTTCCCTCACTCAGGCCCTGCTACCAGCCCGCTTATTTGTCCCCTTCAACTGCTTGTTGAGAGCCACTACAGCTGGCACAGAACAGCAATCATGTGTGAAAGAAGAAAATGCCCCTCTGGGGCAGCATTCAGAAAAAGTAAGCAAGCAAAGGAAGCTTTTCTGTCTAAGCAGGAAGGAGGTCTCCTGAGATACATAGATACAAATGCTCACGGTGAGCGTTCTGGCCCCAGTGAGGATGTGAGTGGTGAGGAGATGATCGATCTTCCAGTTAGTCAGAATGCAGGTGACCTGGCATCTACTGCTGCATCCATATCTCCACCTTAAATGGATGTAACCATGCACATTCCTGAAGAAAAGTGTAAATCAGAGAAGAGTCTGGTGGAGGCGCAAGAAACAGCTGCTGCTGAGTTTAGTTCCTTAAGTCTAGATGATCCAGGACTGTGGACCCACTTGAGCAGTAGTCTGAGGGACTTCCTTGTACTGCATGGACCACAGCAAGTGAAAAACTTCATGTTCCCCAAAGACAATGCATCCGATGAAGTGAGCTGTAGCTCACGAAAGCTTATGCTCAGATAAATTTGTTAGTCTCTAAGGTGCCAGAAATACTCCTTTTCTTTTTGCAGATACAGACTAACATGGCTGCTACTCTGAAACAGGTCAGATGAGGGATTTCAAAACATTCTGAAGAGTGCACAGAAGTTGGCAGAGAAACTTCACACTGAAGCTATTTTCCCACCCATTCAAGAATACAAGAGTCACCGAAGAAGAAGACATTTTGATTATGAGGCACGGGATAATCCCATAAGAGACCCCAAACAACAATTCAAAGTTGAATTCTTTAACCAGGTGCTAGATTGTACAATACAGTCAGCTGAAGAATGTTTCATGCAGCTCAAGGAACACAGCAATATATTTGGGATGTTGTATGATATTCCAAAACTCCTCACTATACCTGAAGAAGACTTACACCAGCAATGCAGGGCACTAGAGAGTGTTGACACATGATGACATGCACGATATTGATGCGAGTGATTTAGGTGATGAACTGAAAGCCCTTTCAAGATACATTTCAGCAGGATCAACTCCAAAGGCTGTTCTGGAATATATGTGCGCAAATAAGATGACCACCCTCTTTCCAAATGCTTTTGTTGCTCTGCGCATACTTCTAACACTTCCTGTAACAGTTTCCAGTGGAGAACGCAGCTTCTCCAAGCTGAAGTTAATAAAAACACATCTATGCTCCACAATGACACAGGAGGGGCTAGTCGGCCTTGCAACTATCTCAATAAAGCATGAGCTGGCCCAGACTGTGGACCTTCAGCAGGAAACAGTTCAAATCTTTGCAACTAAGAGGGCACGGAAAGCACCACTTTGATTATTCAAACAGATAAAAATGCCAGTGTTTACTATGCAGATAAGAAAAGTTACATTTGCTGTTCAGGTGTTTGAAAGTTAAGTGTTACTTAAAATTTTTGAACAAGGCATTTTAAGTTGTTAGTTCTCCTTTATTGGGGTAAGTAGCAGAGCATTACCATGAGAGGAGTAGAACAGGTAGAAGGCAGAATGGAGACCTTTCAAACTTTTGGCCTAAGCGAGGGGGCATCAGGGCATCATTTGAGCTCCCCGCCTCAGGTGCCAAAATGTTGTGGGCCGGCCCTGTCAAAACCGGTTCAGAGATGACCACAGGCACATCAAAGTCTGGTGGAGAGACGGTTGGGTCAGTGACGGAAGAATGATTAACAACTGGCATCGCTGACCACTTGTTGCACCATGCGGATTCCACCATCATGACTTGTGGTGGTATAAATGACCATAAAGGGCATCTAGAACACAGGCAAGCTCAACAGTGGTTGAAGAGGTCTGCGTACAAAAGCAGGTCGCTATTCTCATGGATTTTAGCCAGCAGCATGACAGAGGCCTTCTGACAGTGAATATGGGGCGGTGCTATGTTACTAGGTATTAGCAGCCATGGCAACAGAGTTGCACCTAAAGTCCCAGTAACAATGCACATAGCTTTGTTGAGCTCTACATCGACCAGCCTCATGTGAGATGAGCAACACCAGGCAGGAGCGCAGTACTCTGCTGTTGCATAGCAAAGGGGAAGGGCTGATATTCTAAGCATCTGGGCACTCACACTCCAGGTTAAACCAGCCAATTTTCTGAGCAAGTTGTTCCAAGTGCTGACTTTGGCTGCCATCTTTTTCAAGTGGTTGTGGTATGTTAATGACCTACCCAATGTCACACCAAGGTAAACTGGATTTGGATCATTCTGCAGACAGCCATTGAAGAAAATGTGTAATTTGGAGCTTGTGCTTGCATTATGCAGATAAAATACACTAGAAACTGTCTTGACAAAGCTCAGCTGCAGGTGCCATTGACTACAATAATCCGCAATGAGCTTCATATCATCATTCAAAACCTCATCAGTTTCTCAGAAGGACTGAGCTTGGTAGCTGCAGCAGATATTGTTGGCATAGATAAACTTGCACGAGAGGCAGGTCTTTGATGTACACATTGAACAGTAGTGGTGAAAGAACTGAGCCTTGACAGAGGCCATTGATCTGATACTTCCAAGTGATACAGCGATTGCCCGTATGTACTCTAAACTGCCTGTTTTGGAGAAAGAGGTCTATTACTTCAACCACCCAACAAGGGGCAACTTGGGAGAGCTGAAACAAACTCGACAGAGTTTAAACAAAAGACCTCTGTGCCAATTCTGACATGGCTAAAAGCTAACTACAGGGTGCCATGAGGTTCCATATTAAGTTCAATGTTTAATATATTATTAATAATCTGGAAATTGGGTCAGCGGTGAGGTATTGAAATTTGCAAATGGCCCAAATTTACTTAAGTAAGTCAGGACCAGAGAGGGCTTTGAGGAAATTCAGAGGGCCTCTAACTAACATTGTAACACAATGGCAAATGCAGTTTTATGCTGATAAATGTAAACTAATGTACATTTGGGAGGTCGGAGGAATAAACTACTACACATTATAGGGTCTAAATTAGCTGTATCAACTCAGGAAAGGGACCTGGGTGTCATTGTGGACAGATCAATGGAGGGCTCTGGGAGCTTCTATTCTCTTTGTCTCATAACACAAGAACAAAAGACATTCAATAAACATAAAAAAATTCATAACTAATAAAAGGTTTCATACACTATGTGTAATTGTACAGTGAACTCCTAGGTACAAGATATCACAGAGGTCAAGAATTTAGCAAGTTTCAAAAAGATTGGATATTTATATAGCTAACAAGAATATCTAGTTACAATAACAAATGCTAACAAATTTTGGAAGATATTAAACTTCATGCATCAGGGCTTATACCATCTCTAACTATTAGAGATTAAGAAGAGAACTAATGTGGGGGTCAGAATATTCCCATGCCTACTATCGGGCCAGACACTTTCTTCCAAAGCATCCGGTACTGTCACTATTGAAAGCAGGATGCTGGCCTAGATGGACCTCAGGTCTGACCCAGTATGGCATTTCCTATTTTCATAATAACAAAAATCCCTATACTTTTTTGGCTTGAAATTGCAGTAGAAATAGTATGAGAAAAGCTGCTCTAATGGTATTTTATGTTCTATAAAAATATGATGTGGGAGAAATGTAATGAGATTCCCCAGTTCAATATTCTCAAGGCCCAGTCCTGCTGCCCTTCCTCCTGTGCAGTTTTCTAAAATGAATTCAGTCTTTATGTCTCTGGGTAAAATTCCAATTGAGTTCCATGGCTTGAGTTCCTGTCAGAGGGAGTCCCTTTCCTCAATCTCAGTGCAATCCAAATGAGAATTCTTGAACATTTACTGTTTTATGTAGTTTGCATGTACTCTTCAGGGCTAAGACAGTCTTAGTGTGTTTTTCATACAGTGTCTAATTGGGCTATTAGGAAATAATGTAATACACACAGTAAATAAAAAGAGTTAGCACTTCTGTAGACCTCAACATGCTTTGAAAACATGGGTAAAAAGAATTCCCCTCATTTTACAGTTGGGGAAACTGAGGCACAGAGCTGAATGACTTGTCCAACAGTATGGTGAGTCAGTGGCAGAGCTAGAAGTACTACTTAATTCTCCTGACTTCCAGTGCCATGCTTTACCACAGAATCACAGCTGAAAAAAGTAAAACTTGTACCCCCATCTCCCTCCCCCGGTTTGCCATATCCACAGTTACTTAGTTCACCTTCAATTAGAACACACACTGAATACCTATTAGCTGACCTGGACTAAACACAGAATTTTTAATGAGGTATCCTTCACTGCCAGATATCTTGGAAATCTTAGACCATCTGGATTCAAAATGCACTTTGTAGCTGATTATCTGCTTAATAATTAATTAGGAACACACGTTAACTGTTATGATAGCAGAATTGTTGACATTTGTCATCTATGTTTTTTGAAAAGCAATTGTTGTCCAAGACAGATACCAACATAGGATGAGGCTATTAAATTAGGTAGTCTCCATGGAGATTAGATTGTATTGTCCTCATTCTGGGAATGACACTTAGCTGCATCAAATCCTACCAATGATAGATTGAGACACCCACAATAAAACACTTATGTGCTCTTTCTCTTACCTATTTTCTCCTCTTCATATACGTAAAAAAACCAACAAAAAAAATCCCACCTTAATATAGTTGTCCCTGCAGAGTTAAGGAAGAATAACTAAATGGCAGATTGAACTGGAGAAAACACAATGTTGTTCAACTGTTTAAAGATCACATAAATGTTGTTTACATTGTTCTTTCATCATAATAATATATGTTTCTACTTCTTCCCCATAGTAACAATGGACAGATAATTTATAATTGGTAAACCACTCCTTACAAACATGCTAAAATTAGGATTTGTTTATATGCCAGTTCTGGTGTTTTGTAGTAAATGATCAATTACATAAGATACTTTCCTATCATGCCACAACTCTTGAAAAAAAAGCACCAATTACACAAGAGTGTCTAGATTAGTGATCTAGATTAGGGACAACCTGCGGCCCAACAGGGTAATCCTCTGGCAGACCGTGAGACCGTTTGTTTACATTGACCGTCCTCAGGCACGGCCGCCCGCAGCTCCCATTGGCCGGAAACGGGAAATCACGGCCACTGAGAGCTGCTGGCTGCCATGCCTATGGATTTTCAGTGTAAACAAACTGTCTTGTGGTCTGCCAGCAGATTACACTGATGGGCCACGTGCAGCCTACAGGCCACAGGTTGACCACCACTGGTCTAGATGGCTGAGGATGCTGACTGGAATTAAAGGGTGAAACATTCCATGCTGCAGAATACAAGTCACTATCATCTGATGGCTGTTTATAGCATTTATAATGTGAAATGAGTTTACAGACTCAGTCAAGTTCATGGTGCCCAACACCACTAAAACAAAAAAACAAAAACCTCCATCCCAAGCAGCAATAATTGGCATCTTTCTGAGCCATCTCTTTGAGAAGCCATATTTTAAGAGATGGAACTTCCTCCTAGAGGGTAATCTTCTAGATCAAGGTTGAAACATATCTTTAGGGAGAAGTGTGGGGACTGTTTGTGTTGCCAATGTCCATGAAATAACTGTGCTATGGAAATAAGGGGTGTGTCAGTTTCTACAACTGTAAGTATCACATGATTCATGTGCACTGAATTCACTTACAAATTAAAGGTGGGGAGTCCAAATACACTTTGTAGCTGATTATCTGCTTAAGAATTAGTTAGGAACACATTAACTGTTGTGATAGCAGAATTGTTGACATTTGTTGTCTATGTTTTCTGAAAAGCAAATCAGCACAAGAGCAAAACAGAATAAAATGTGATACTTAAGGCTCCAAAAAACCTCTGTAAAATGGTATTGGCCTAAGCATCCGCTAGTACTTATTAGCATTTTGCATTTATTTACGTTTTTTTGGTATCATAACCTAGCTGGAAAATATCTGATTTACTTATTATATTATTCATATAAAATAGATATTTATTGAAAGTAGGGCACACTAGTATAGCTTTTCAATTTGAAAATGCAGGTAAGATATTCACACCATTTTGCATGTATATTGCATCTGTATATATAATGCAAGCCTCATAAAAACAATACAGCTTCATACAAACCAATTGTATTAGTGAATGGGCATGGCTGGGCCTCACATTTGTGGAATAAAAGTCTTTCAAATATATAAATACATTTGTTGAAAGGCTAAATAAATATATAATTTGGAAATATCACATCACCCTTAAAATTAAAAATGTTATGACTGGTTATTTATGGGTAACGGAAGAGTATGCCATATCAGCCTACTATAAAATGTATGGGCTGGCAGCCATCTTGAATTGGAACAAGGGTTTAAGTAGAAACAGAATTTATTATCATCCAGCAAACTGGTATTTCTCAGTGATGCTAACTAATTATTCTATCATGAGTCTTTTGATATCTGGTAGTTTCTTTTCTTGAAGCATCAACTCTTGAAGTCATGTGATTTACAAGAGAATCTCTTCTTTTATTAAAAGAAATATAATTTCTAGCCCTCAAAGTTGTCAAGGAATGCTTGGAAATATAAGCCTTACAGGATCAAAAGCTGGAAGGCAAATAACTCTCCTCCATCCCCATCTCCAACTTAATATATTTTTAAAATCTCATTACTTTTGTATGCTTTGGGTTGGCTGTCCATGATACCATTGAATGGGCGAAGGGCTAGGAGGGAACACTCCACATAGTTGCCCCATGAGCTGACATATTTTGGACCAGCATTCCTCACAGTTCTGAGTGGGTGAGTGAACATGCCTCTGTATTGGTACTAGCCTACATCCTCTATGGAGAGAATGAGTCACAAACTCTATGTGTTTAAACTCAGGGAGATTGTGACATAGTTTTTCCCCTCTGTGTAGCTGATTTGACTGATGGATTTTATTATTCTAATGTTTTGCATTCCTGTGACTGATTTATATTTTTAGCTGTAGGCTTTTATTTTCTCTTTTCCACAATAATATGTTCAGTATTGTTTTATTCTACAGGGGTCAAACAACCATACAATAAGTTTGTGATTCCATGGTTGACTCTATGTACAAGGACTGGGTAATTACCATACAGCCTGCTATTTTTTTTTCCTTTCCACAGTACAGACATATCATACAGTAGAAAGCTGAAGGATGCATAGTAATTGATCTTTGAAAGACTTGATAATTTCTGCAATATATAACCACTGCACAGAATATTTTCAATTTGGTACTTTAGGGCTATATTATCCTCTCTGATCAGCCTAAAGGTATTTAGGCTTAGCCTAAAGGAACTTAGGAACTTGCTGTTGCCAGCACTGAAATTCACCACTGTGCTGATGGTCATTTCAAGGCCCAACCACCACTTCCATCCCACTTAAATTTTGGAGGATGGAAGTGTTGGATTTCATCCTCTGTGTGTAGAACTTCCACTGATGCTAGTGTGAATTGGAAAGGCCAATGGTAGCACTTCACACCCACTTTGCACTGGTGTTAATTACTACACAAGTTGCAGGGCAATAAAGAATCAGATCCTGTGTTCTGGAGTTGAAAATCATTGTGAGTTGTGCTCCCAATTTGCATGGTTAGTTGACAACAGAAGTTCCTAAATCCTGGTCTAAAGACAGATTTTTGTGCCAGTATAACTATTACAGATAGGGGATTTTTTTTAACCAAAAAATTGGCTAAAATTATATGGGCACATTGACTTCAACTGAGCGATCACTTACACTAAAGATCTGGTCTTCTATTTTTCTATACACCACCCAACTAATAAATGAAAGTAAGTTTTGGGTCTTGTAGAGTATGTCAAAATTGCTCTTGACAGAGTTAATGTGATTTGTCATAATTAAATATAAAGGTTTTTTCCCTGAAAAATATAGAGACCAAGTGCAGGAAAAGTGATCAAGTTACATTAAAATACTCATAAGTATAAGTCCATTATCACAAAACAGTATTTCTTCTTTCACCTTCTTCTGTCAAATGAGAATGTTTTTATCTGCAGCGTAGATGAAGGTGTTTCTTTCTTTTTAACCACTATTACCCTACTTATGATCTTGATTATTGTTGGAAGATGTTATAATTATAAAGATTAATTAGTAGTCAGAGCAATCGAGGCACATCTCTTCACATTAGCAATATGTCAAAATCCAAAAGGCTGCAGCTTTGAAATAAAGAAATGAGATCAGAAAATCACAGTGGTTGATAGGTCAGGCAAGAATATAAAAATGTAATTTTTTTTTCATTAGGAGTCTTTTGTGCTGATATGTAAAAATGGTAATGAGTCTTCTGCATCATCAGAACATCTCTTTAAGTACTAATTAGGTGAGAGCTCATCAAAATCAAATTAGGAACAATTAGCCCTCATTCTTGCTACCAAGAAAAAAGAAAGGAGAAAAACATATTTGTCGACATGGAGACATCAGCTGAGGTGTTTGATTTGAGACGTAAGTGCATATCAAAGCTCTTTACTACACCAGAACTGAGCAATTACAAATGAGTCTTTTTCTTTGTATAAATTAATATTTAATTAAATATAGAAACAAAAAGAGCTTATGAAGACCAAGCACAGTCCTAGGCCATATTGTATACAACATCATGTGGCCATTGTTGTTGGAGACAAAAGTTTCATGAGTAAGATATCTTTTGATTTATGGTAAGAGTATAACTGCAATCAGAGATACAAGTGGCAGATTAGGGTTTTTTTATGGGTAATGTGAAACCAACTGACTAATAATAATGCTAAGCAGTTCTAGTGTCTCAAAGTCTTTTGCAAACTATGCATGTACTAAGCCTTACAACACCTAATATTTATGTATGATCATTACTTGTGTGTAAGACCTACGGTCAGAAGCTCCAGAAGAGAAGAGCTCCCTACTCTCTCGGTGAAAAAAGTGCTTCCATAGAGAGCTTCATTTGCAAAGGAGACCTAACCACAGTATCTCTAGTGAACTTGGGATGTCACCATAACTACAAATGAACTTTGAGATCCCACTACCCCCCCAAAATTTGAGATCCTCAATAAGAGGAAAAAGTAATCACTTTATGGCAAACAGGTCACTTTCAATCATCCCACACCCTGCTCAGGTGCCCAAGTGCTCCTGGCTTCCTTCCAAGTGGGTTTTGTGACAAGAGATAATGCAGACTGAGGATTCTGCCATGAAAGATGAAGCAGACTGAGGACGTTGTTACCAGAGTGATCAGAAAACTTGATTATAAGAGATGATTCAGAGGATAGCAGGAAATCTGAGAAATGCAGTGAAGCTCAGAGAACTCTGACGAGCCCCCTCCTGCACAGCACCTTATTAAAACTGAATCAGTGAATTGGGATATGAGTTAGGCAATTAATGATTTTCTGAAAGTTATTGTCACATGTTACACTTCATTGAGTTCTGCAGAGTTCTAAGGAATCATTATGTCTTCTGCTTAGGAGGTCCTGGGGACGTTTTAGTCTTTTGTCTTGCACTTCCTTTTCTCCTTGTTGGACAAGTATCGCTTTACAGTAATAGCACATTTTTTTTCAAAATTCTGTGATAGTATCCACTAAATCCTGGAAACATCTTGAGCATTCTGTAATTTTGTGGGGCGGGCCAACTAGTGAGAGCCTCTATTTTATTAGGATCTGTACCTGAAATCTATTTGCAAGACTACGTGTCCCACGTATTTGATTAACGTTCTGCAGAACTGTCACTTACTAGCTTTAGGTAGCTTAATACCTTTAGTACGTAGGCTTCTAGGCAGTCTCTTTAAAGAGCATTTCTTCATGCTCCTCCAAAGATTTCCCAAATTCAATTAAGTTACATAAATAGACTAATACCTCTAGACAATATGCTCCCACAGAGTTCTCCCGGAAATATTGAAATGTTGCAGTGCTTGAGATATGCCAGAGATATGTGTTCAAACTGATCTTCTAACATCTTTATTAATGATCCGGATGATGGGATGGATTGTACCCTCAGCAAGTTTGCGGATGATACTAAACTGCAGGGAGAGGTAGATATGCTGGAGGGTAGGGATAGGGTCCAGAGTGTCCTAGACAAATTGGAGGATTGGGCTAAAAGAAATCTGATGAGGTTCAACAAGGACAAGTGCAGAGTCCTGCCCTTAGGACGGAAGAATCCTTTGCACTGCTACAGACTGGGGACCGATTGGCTAAGCGGCAGTTCTGCAGAAGAGGACCTGGGTATTACAGTGGACGAGAAGCTGGATATGAGTCAACAGTGTGCCCTTGCTGCCAAGAAGGATAATAGAATATTGGGCTGCATTAGTAGGAGCATGGCCAGCAGATCAAGTGAAATGGTTAGTCCCTCTATTCGGCACTGGTGAGGCCACATCTGGAGTATTGTGTCCAGTTTTGAGCCCCTCACTACAGAAAGGATGTGGACAAATTGGAGAGAGTCCAGCGGAGGGCAACTAAAATGATTAGGGGCCTGGGGCATATGACTTATGACTAGAGGCTGAGGGAACTGGGGTTATTTACTCTGCAGAAGAGAAGAGTGAGGGGGGATTTGATAGCTGCTTTCAGCTACCTGAAAGGGAGTTCCAAAGAGAATGTAGCTGGGCTGTTCTCAGTGGTGGCAGATGACAGAAACAAGGAGTAATGGTCTCAAATTGCAGTGGAGGAGGCCTAGGTTGGATATTAGGGAAAACTATTTCATTGGGAGGGTGGTGAAGCACTGGAATGGGTTACCTAGGGAGGTGATGCAATCTCCATCCTGAAAGGTTTTTAAGGACGGCTTGACAAAGCCCTGGATGGGATTATTTAATTGGGGTTGGTCCTGCTTTGAGCAGGGGTTGGACTAGATTACCTCCTGAGGTCTCTTTCAAGCCTGATTTTCTATGATTCTATGATAGAAGCCCAAGGAGCAGGTGAAAGCTGTCTTCGCTTTACCCTCTTGTTCCACTGAGATCTGGTAATGTCCATTCTGAAGGTCCAACAGTAAAAAACTGTGGCTCTCTACCAAGCAGTCCACGGCATCTTGTAGGAATGGTGTACTGATCAACACAGTGAAATCTATTTAAGGTCCAGGAATTGGCATACATTCTTATCTTTACATTTTTCTTCCTGACTACCACTATGTGGGAGACATATAGACTGTGTGACTCAGCACTAATGCCACATGCTAGCAGTTCCTGTATATTGTCATACATTCTCCCCCTCTGGGTGTGTGGGCGAGGTATTTTACTCTTTATTTGCATATATTTTCAGTTGTTGTGTTTTCCCAAGTTTATGACTATATTTCCTTTCACCCCAATATAGATTTCCCTGTTTGTATTCAGTCTTGAGATGCTGGAAGTGGAATAAGTTCTGCACATTAAGGGCACCCAGGGAAAGGGCATTTAGTTTTCCCAAGTTTCTGTGTGGTGGATCAAGATGGGTTAATTATTTGCCAAGTAAGACTCTAGATATATTGAATCCAGACCTTTTTGCTGCCATTAACCTGTTGGTAGAAGGTTTACATATGTGATATACTCCTATTTGCATTTGGGTAAACTGAGTCCCTGAAAATTCAAGTCACTCATCCAATGTCTGGTTGCAAGTCAATGACAGAGAATGGAATGGAACCCAGGGTTCCTGATTCCCAGTCCTTTGGTCTACAGTTGGATATCATTCCCTCTTCTTGACTTTATTTTAGTTGTGTTTGGAGTAGTAATTATTGTGAGTCTTGAGGTGAATCAGAAAAACAAACTCTAGTGAGAGCTCAATACATATCACATTGTGCAGGAAAAAATGAGTCTTTGCTATACGCAGGAGACTTCCAACCATATCAAAGTTCTTTAGCAGGGTATCAAGTTACAAGTAGGAAAACCATCAAAATTCTTACCCTCTGAGCAAGACATTGTTAGCTAGCAACACTAGAAAGATATAAATTAATCCCTTCAAGGATGTAATTTACATCACATGCCCTTTGTCTGTTACAAAGCTAATAAATATCTATGAGAGGATGATAAAAAGGAGGGTGAGAGCAGAAGTCTGGAAATATATTAGGTGCAGAAATCATACTCTGTTGACTGGAAAGTGTAAGTACTATAATATTTGCTTGTATAACCTCAAAGCTTTAATTGAACACTGCAAGTACCAGCTTGGTACACACAGATGGGACTGAACATCCTGCTGATCCCTTAAATCAGAGCAAAAACATAACATACAAGACAACAATTTAACACTCAGATAAAGATATAGAACCATATACTGGTTGACGTGCTGTCTGCTCTGATCATTACAACTTCCCCCTTTAATTAAATAAGAAATTAAACAGTAACTCCCAGGAATCCAGGCAGTCTGCCATCCATGCAGGTTTCCATGTTCTTCTGCCCATTCAAGTCATACATTCAGTCATAGACTCATCACTTTTTGGATTTAGATGATCAGCGAGTGCAGGGTTCATGTCCCATACATCAGGTCTATCTCTTGTGGACAGTCTGTTGAAGACTGCAACGTGAGATGCTGAGAACACCCTGGCAGTTCCTCCTCCACAACTGGTCTCCCATTATGAGCCACAGGAACCTGCTGGGGTACCTCCAAATCCTCTTCTGAATCCCTCTTGGATAGTTCTTGAGCATTTTTGGGGTATTGTCCTCTCCTTTCTTTCAATGAATCTGTGCACCAGTTCTCAATGTATTACATAAGGGCAAGATCTTGCTTTCTGTTACAGCAAGGATAAGTTGTTTAGTTTCTTAATTACTATGTAAGGTACCCTCCAAAAAGGAGTATATTTGGGATTTTTGCAAGCTGCTTTGTCCAGTTGTGTAGCCATACCTTCTCTTCTTCCTGGATGGACATGTAATTTTCCTTTTTTTTCCTAGCATCTTGTGCCTGGCATGCTCACTTCTGGCTCATCTGTTCCTCCACCTTCTAGAATACTGCCCTTAGGTCAACTGTATAAGACTCCACCACGTCACATACCTATTTAGGTGCAAGGATTCCTGATAATTCTTGCTGCCCAAACATCAAGTCAGGGGAAACATGAATTTGCAGAGTCCAAAAATAATATCATAAAGAAAGTAATGAATACTTGAGTGCCAGCTGGTGTTATATGCAAAAATGACAAAAGGTGACTTCGTATCCCAGTCTCATTGGTCTTAACTAAGACTCTAAACATAGAACCAATGGTGCGGCTTACTGTCTCCATTCACCCATTATACAGGATGGGCAACACTCATTCTCCACTTGGTTATGTGGAGTTGTCAGAAACCTTGTGTAACCACCATGATTTGAATTCCTTTTCCTGATCACTGCATATCCAGTGTAGAGGGCCAAATTGTAACATGACATGTTTCATCACTGCATCTGTAACTATCTGTAGTAAGGCTGATTGGCCTCCTTCTGAACTGGAGTGTGAGGGACCACTACGTTCCCCAGGGTGGGAGGGGCCAAACCCACCCTGCCCCCCTCACTGGAAATACCAGGGCAGGACAAGAAGTAGGAAAGGAGAGCCCTGGACCTCAGTTGCTGCTGAGCTACAGGAGAAACCGGATGCCTCTTCTGGGGAGCAGACACCTCTGCAAGAGCCCAGCCCAACCCTGGAGTGGACCGATGCTTTGTCATCAGGTGAGGCAGACGAGGACCTCAAGGTGCTGCCAGAGCTACCCGCGGCTGAGTACCCTGAGGAGACAGGGGATCTTTGGAACACAGGACCCTATACCCAGATTGCAGAAGAAAGTAGTCCAGAGGGACCAGACTCTAGTCCGGTCCTGCTGCCGGAGTGTAAGTCAGCATGTTGCAGCTGGAATCCCCGTTGACCCAGTGGTGCCACTGTTAGGGCCCTGGGTTGGGATGCAGTGGAGTCGGGTGGGTCTGTGTCTCCCTACTCCTGCCACCCCACCCCTCGGGTGGCAGGCTCCCCACCATAGGCCAGGAGGCCTCTCTTAGTGCTCACCCTTGCCTGAGCCCTAGACTGAGCCCCTGCTTGAGCCCTGTTTGCCCTGTTGCCCTGCTTTAGGGTCTGGACTTATTGACTGATACAGCTCTGCCTTCAATGCAGGCCAGAGTCCTAACTGTTTGTGGCTCTGCCCCGCCTAGAGGGAGCTAGAGCCCCTCTACAGACTGTTTGTAGCTGTCTGCCCCAACCTGGTGGCGGCAGGCTAAAGTCTATGTGTGGTTCTGCCCCACGCAGAGGGCCAAAGCTCCCTAGTATACTGCTAATTATAAGCTGTTAATTACTGTCTGCCCCAGCCAGATGGCTGTGGGATAAAGACTGTTGTGCTTCATGCTACCCAGGGGGCTGGAGCCCATTCCCTATAAGACTGTTACTTGCAGTCTGCCTGTAGGGAGGCAGAGTGGCCTCCCTTCCCCACTTGAGAGCAAGGGACTACTACACTGTCTCAGTCCTTTTTATCCTTCAGTGGTTGCAACAACATAGAGTTTGAAAAAGTGTCATCATACACTACCTGCAAATAGTGATTTCTAGCTGATGTTTTTGGTAGTGGGCCTTTCAAATCATTCTGCATGATCTCCCAGGGCTTATTAGGTTGGGGCATTTCCCCTAATGGAATTCTTCCTCTTCTTGCTGGTGCTTTCCTTTCTTGACAGGAAAGTACCCAGTCCTGAATATCTGCAGCCATACCCAGCCAAAACAATCTGTTGGATACCACGATCAGTGTGTTTTTGTACCCCAGGTCAGCTGCTGCTTCATTATAATGGAGACACTCCAGTCCCATTCTTTGTATGCTTGCTGCAAGTCAATCCTATATCCTTCATACACCAGCACATTGGTGGCTGGATCAATGGATAAGTATTCCCGAACTGTGCTAAACATCCTTGGCCTGGGGCTTCTTCAATTGATCTGCTGGTGCAACAAATGTAAGTCAGGGTTTTTAGTCTGTTCATGCTGTATGTCCTCATAAGACTAGGCGGAGTCTATTTTCATTGCCCACATCCAGCTGAAAGCATCTGCAATATTTTGTTTTTCCACGTTTATGATCAACTGTGAATTCCACGTTTATGATCAATCACTGTGAATTCTGTACATAATAAATAGAGATGTCCTTGAGGGCTTCTGCAATAGCCAGACACTCCCGTTCTGTTACCGAACACATGGTTCCCTCCTATTTAACGTGAGACCTCCAAGAGCTGCTGGTCTGTGCCTACCAAGCTCATCAATTTTGTTCAAATGCAAATCCAACAGCAACATTTGAGGCATCACAGGTTACCATGAATGGATGTGATGGATCTGGGAATTTAAGCACAACATAAATTAGAAGTCCTTCCTTCAGCAAATCAGATGCTTTTTGGCAGTTCTCTACCCAGACAAAATTATTCTTAGTTAGCTGGTATAATGGTACTGCCTACGCTGCAATTTTAATTTATTTATTTATTTGCAAATCTCCTGTAGAAGCTGAAGAGGCCTACAAACCACTGTGCCTCCTCCAGCTTTAAACAACTGGGACAGTCCTACATAATGTTCAGTTTCTGAGGTTAAGGTTCCAACATGTCCTCGGAAGGTGATGTGACTCCTCGCAAACTAACATTTCTTTCCTGCAAGTTTAAATACTGACTTTTTAAAGCTTTAGAATAATTTCCACTCCTACCAGGTGTCCTTCCCATGTTTTATGGAAACAAGTGACATCTAAATATGTAAGGATGTTTTCAATTCTCACAACTTGGGTGAGATAATTTATCCCCCTCAGAAATGTCCCTGGTGCATTCATGAGCCTAAAGGGCATTCTGCTGAATTTAAACAGTCCATAGGGTATCACAAAGATATTTTTTTCCTCAATCCTTAAGTGCCAGTTTACTCTTATGGTATCAAGATGCCAAATCAAAACTACTCAAATATTGTGCTCCTGACATTTTATCCAGTGTGTCTGCTCTGTGGAGAAGTGTATAGCTATCATGAACCATCTGTGAATTCGCAAAAAGAAAAGGAGTACTTGTGGCACATTAGAGACTAACAAATTTATTTGAGCATAAGCTTTCGTGAGCTACAGCTCACTTCATCGGATGCATTCAGTGGAAAATACAGCGGGGAGATTTATATACACAGAGAACATGAAACAATGGGTGTTACCATACAGACTGTAAGGAGAGTGATCACTTAAGATGAGCTATTACCAGCAGGAGAGCGGGGGAAGGAGGGGGGAAGAAAACCTTTTGTAGTGATAATCAAGGTGGGCCATTTCCAGCACTTTACAAGAACATCTGAGGAACAGTGGCAGGGAGGGAGGGAAATAAACATAGGGAAATAGTTTTACTTTGTGTAATGACCCATCTACTCCCAGTCTCTATTCAAGCCTAAGTTAATTGTATCCAGTTTGCAAATTAATTCCAATTCAGCAGTCTCTCGTTGGAGTCTGTTTTTGAAGTATTTTTGTTGTAATATTGCGACTTTTCGGTCTGTAATCAAGTGACCAGAGAGATTGAAGTGTTCTCCGACTGGTTTATGAATGTTATAATTCTTGACATCTTATTTGTGTCCATTTATTCTTTTATGTGGAGACTGTCCAGTTTGACCAATGCACATGGCAGAGGGGCATTGCTGGCACATGATGGCATATATCACATTGGTAGATGTGCAGGTGAACGAGCCTCTGATAGTGTGGCTGATGTGATTAGGCCCTATGATGGTGTCCCCTGAATAGATATGTGGACACAGTTGGCAACGGGCTTTGTTGCAAGGATAGGTTCCTGGGTTAGTGGTTCTGTTTTGTGGTATGTGGTTGCTGGTGAGTATTTGCTTCAGGTTGGGGGCTGTCTGTAGGCAAGGACTGGCCTGTCTCCCAAGATCTGTGAGAGTGATGGGTCATCCTTCAGGATAGGTTGTAGATCCTTGATGATGCCTTGGAGAGGTTTTAGTTGGGGGCTGAAGGTGATGGCTAGTGGCGTTCTGTTATTTTCTTTGTTGGGCCTGTCCTGTAGTAGGTGACTTCTGGGTACTCTTCTGGCTCTGTCAATCTGTTTCTTCACTTCAGCAGGTGGGTATTGTAGTTGTAAGAATGCTTGATAGAAATCTTGTAGGTGTTTGTCTCTGTCTGAGGGGTTGGAGCAAATGTTGTTGCATCGTAGAGCTTGGCTGTAGACAATGGATCGTGTGGTGTGATCTGGGTGAAAGCTGGAGGCATGTAGGTAGGAATAATGGTCAGTAGGTTTCCGGTATAGGGTGGTATTTATGTGACCATTGCTTATTAGCATCGTAGTTCCAGGAAGTGGATCTCTTGTGTGCACTGGTCCAGGCTGAGGTTGATGGTTGGGATGGAAATTGTTGAAATCACGGTGGAATTCCTCAGGGCTTCTTTTCCATGGGTCCAGATGATGAAGATGTCATCAATATAGTGCTGTAGAGTAGGGGCATTAGGGGACGAGAGCTGAGGAAGCGTTTTTCTAAGTCAGCCATAAAAATGTTGGCATACTGTGGGGCCATGAGGGTACCCATAGCAGTGCCTCTGGGTGTTATCATACTGTATTTTCCACTGAATGCATCCGATGAAGTGAGCTGTAGCTCACGAAAGCTTATTCTCAAATAAATTTGTTAGTCTCTAAGGTGCCACAAGTACTCCTTTTCTTTTTGTGAATACAGACTAACACGGCTGCTACTCTGAAACCTGTCATCTGTGAATTGTCTCCTGTAGTCAGCAAGCCTCATGTCTCTATTAGGCTTTTCAACAATTAGACAATGTAGACTGTTCAATCAAGCCATCCTCCAGCATGTGATTTAGCTTCTCTTTCATTGTGACCTGATTCACCAGAGGAATCCAGTGTGGGAGCTGCCTGTCAGGAACACTCCCTGGTTTAAGCATAATCTGATTTTGGCATCTGATCATTATCCTAAACTCTTCATTATTCCTGGAGAACACAGTAGAATATTGTCAGAGAAGCTGTTTTAACTGCTTCCTTTCATTGCCTTTTATGGCTGCTTCTGTCAAGTCAACCCCTGACTTTTTTACCAACTGGGTTGCTTCACACTCTTGATTTCTGCTCCCGTGAGAGGCTTTGAGACACCAGCTACATTGGATACTGTTCGCATGGTATCTCCCCACTCCCCGCACACATACACTAGCTGTGCTACTTGGTGAGTCACATTAATTGCTCTTACCCAGCACTCCCCCTTTACTACAACTTGAAACAGAGTTCTGCTAAATAACAATCCTGACTGAATATTGATAGCTTCAAAAACTCCTACAGGTTTACTGCAGTAGTCTTCTATCCTTAAGGGTCTTAGTGCATAATGACCTGGCTTCACCACAACTTTATTCTGAGCCACCACAGGGATCAGTTCCTCTCAGTCAACCTGTAGGTATGGTAGAGGCACCTCAATGGCCCCAAGAGTTTCTCCGCAGGGTCCCCACTTCCTCCTACCACATCCAGCAGTGATATCTGAATATTGTCCAGGGATAACTGTGTTCTGTTAACACTCCAGAAGTTCTCCTGATTCTCTTGGATGAAATCCATTCCCAACACAACAGCACTAGAAAAAAGACCTATTTCAGAGGAAGCTGGAATTTTCCTGTTGTCTGCAGTAGCTGATGATTAATCATCACCAATTTAACTCCTGCAGTACAAATTTTATTTGCCTTCAGCACTGGGTGTTCACCATGGATTAGATTTATTTCAGATCCTGAGTCCAACAGCATTGTATTTTTTGAACCGTTCACGTCTCTAGATGTAGCAGCTATCTGGGCAGCTCTCCACATGGACCATTTTAATAGTTCTTGATGGTGGTCCTACTGCCCCAGCAATTTCTAGTTTCCCTGCTGTGACTTCACTCTGCTTGGATAAGTCTGTCTCCAGTGACCTTCGCTTCTTCATCACTTGCAAATATAATCTGGCCTGGGACCCACTTGAGAAATAGACACACTCTCTCTCTTCTGACTGAGAGGATGCTTGGGAATAGCTTGCATTTGGGTCTTCTCCATTTTTTTTTTTGCCATTTCACTAACAATACATGAAGTGCTGTATCTGGCAAAGGAGTCACGCTGAGATTGGTAATTAACAGCTGATACCTTTAAGGAAATCCTAACTTCTGTTTCCACACTTTGAACTTTGTGTATAATCTGGTCCATAGGTTTATCCATTATGTTATCCTCCACCAACAGGCTACAAAGTTCCCCTGCTAAACTATTATAAACTGACTTTACATACACCCTTCTCTGTCTTGCCAGTTCCAGATGTGGCACACAAGGTTCTGCTTCACTTGAGTCATCTCTCAGACAACGTACAGGGAAAGCCTTATCAAACAGTCTCCTTAATAAGAAAAGGAGTACTTGTGGCACTTTAGAGACTAACAAATTTAATTGCGCATAAGCTTTCGTGAGCTACAGCTCACTTCATCGGATGCATAAATCTCCCCACTGTATTTTCCACTGAATACATCTGATGAAGTGAGCTGTAGCTCTGAAAGCTTATGCTCAATTAAATTTGTTAGTCTCTAAGGTGCCACAAGTACTCCTTTTCTTTTTGCGAATACAGACTAACACGGCTGCTACTCAATCTCCTTAATGTACACAAACAACTATGCAGAGGTTTCCCTTCCTGCTTCCTCTTGACTTGTCTTTCCTTCTCGTATTTCAAAAAGGCCAATACCCCCTCACAGGAGTTGTAGAAGTATTTAATTGTGTAATTGTCTATAAAACCCACTGTCTTAGGAACTAGGAATCTGCTGATAAAATGCTTTGGCATCACCATCTGAAAACACTTCAAAGGCTGTGCTGCTTTCTCATCAGTATACTCATTCACAGTCTGACAATTAATTACAGATTCCAGTCTCATCTGCATAACCAGTAAGCTTCATCTCAAGCAAAAGTGCTTTTCTCCCTCTTTAAACCACTGTCACAATACTCACTTAGATTTATTCGGGCGCTGCAATTACCAACTCTAGTACACACAAGGCAGGACTCAAATTCCTGCAAATCCCCCAGGTCAGATGATCAATCACATAACAACACACAAGACAACAACTTAACACTAAGATAAGGCTCCACCTACTTATGGAGTTGTTGTCTACAATAATCATTACACTATGAATGAAAGAGCAGATAATTCTTGGGAACAGTTAAATAGCATAAGTGTCTAAGAAACGCTTTACAGATCTTTTAGTAGTACTTTTGTTTTTGTCTACATATTTTAATACTCAAAATACTGACTTAGGTCTAGGCTGAGAGTAGATGCTGCAGGTAATAAGTATGAGCTTCTTGGTTGTTATAATAGCTTTCAGGAATTGTTCTTATTTAGGCTGAAAAAAACTTGTTTAGCCTAATTTAGAATCCACTCTGAAATTATGAGTTCTAGTTTTCAAACAGAACTCATTGTGGAGGTCTGAATTTCATTAATTTCAAGGGTGGGAGAAGAGACATGAGGTTTTGCAGATGAAGCATTACCAGTTTTCCTTGGAGGTCTTAAAAGGAAGACAAATTTGTTTTCAAACAAGTTTCTATGTTTGCACATAGCAACTTTTCATTTAGATAGAAAAAAAAACCCTATGTTTAAATTTACTTTCCTTTGATAAACAATGGTTTTAGTGAAAGGAAAGCACATTGCACAAACGCAAATTGTAACTCTTTTTTGTAAAACCCAAAATACCTCTAGCTTCTCCTACCCACAGCTGTTAGTAAAAACACTAACATGAGCTTGCAATGAAAGTGCACTAGATGGTATATGTCTACAGAACCAGTTTTATGAAAACTTCCAGAGGGAATTAATCTGATTGTAGCTGATGAGTTTGCATGGAAGAAATGTGTTTGACCAGATACAGAATGCTGTCAGTTATATTTTAGTTCTGAAAAAGCCAGGGGAGTAATTTTTTTTGTCTAACCACCAATATTTTGGAGCTAAACAGCACACATATGTCAACTGCCAAGGCTCATTCTGTGCCGTCTGGCCAAATGATGACCAAGGTTAGATAGGAAAACTAGCTGGACAAAACTTCCACTGTAACCTGAATTAGCTAAGTTTTATTACAAATCCCAAACTCAGGGCAAGTTTGCAATGCACCTGAGTGTGAAAATGAAAGAAAAGAGATTTCCTAAGTTTTCTCTAAGCAGTGTGGTACACTATACAGTGTCTCCATTCTGTGTGTCCCATTTGGTTTTCTTTAGCAAATTGTGTCAAATAAAGGTTAAACAATTTCACAACTACTGTAATGTACAGTGCATCATTATGTGTTTGTACTTCTATTCTTCCTTCTGGAAACCAGTGCCTTCCATTTATTGGCAACTTCCTGATAATAGCAACATTTTTGCTGGGAACAGAGAGGTTGTTAATAAGCGGAATCTACTGTAATTAATATTACTATGGTATTTGCTGTTAGGAAGGGGAAAATGCTTTAAAGAACTAGCCAGGACAGTGACTACAAAAGGCTTGTTTGTCAAAGTGGTCTGAAGCCTCAGGGGTCTATTCAATTCACTGCTGAGCCTAGATCTTAGATTGTCTGAGCCTACATCTTAGATTGTCTGAGCCTACATCTTAGATTGTCTTCCTCCTTCAGCTTGCTAGGAAACTTCCCTCTTTCCTTTCAGTACAGGACCTGGCCACAGTGACCTATGCATGTCACCTGCGTGCTGGATTATGGTAATGCACCGTATCTGAAACGGTTTGTGAAAACAAAGAAAAGGCTGTTACTTTTGCTCATAGAGTATGTCTGCACTGCAAAAAAACCAGCAACAATGTGGTAGAGAGTCTCAGAACCTGGTCAACTGAGTCTGGCTTCAAGGGCTCATGCTTTACAAGCCTTGGCTCTGAAACCTGGCAAGGGGAGAGGATCTCGGAGCCCAGACTCCAGCCCAAGCATGAAAGTCATCACTCCTATTTTTAGCCTCACAACATGGGCCTGAGTCAGTTTACCTGGGCTCTAAGAATCACAGATGGGAGTGTTTTGGAGGGTGGGGGTGTTTCCCCCCTCACCCCCCCCCACACATACTGTAGACATACACACAGAGTCCTAGCACGTGGAGGAAGCATTCTGCACATGAGACTTGTGTTTTCATCTGTCCCACCTAGCTCCCAGTCTAATTCCACTGCCAGTTCTATGCTTTGATGTTGAGCTTCAAAGCGATTAGTGAAGCATGTTCAGTTTCATTAGAGACCATATCTACAAAACACCAAAGCAGTTGCACTCCTGTAAGACAAAGTTGAGGACAAGCATATGGGGCAGAGAAAATCCATTATCAGTTATGGAGATCTGGCTGGGGAATAAACTTCAGAAGAGATTAGATTACTCTAGAATCTGATGACCTTTACACAGGGGTGAAAGTAACTTAGAGGACTTAGCAGTATGCAGGGTAGCTAGGGTCCTCAGCAAGGTGGGGGTGCAGGGCGGCTCTGGGCCCCTGAAAGGGGTGGGGCCTTGGGCAGAAGGGGCGGGGCTGGGGAAAGACTCCCCCAGCCAGCCCTTCAGAACTGCCTGGGCCGTGGCAACTGGGGCTCTGGCTGCTGCTGCGGTAGCAGCGGTGGCGGCCGCAAGCCCCAGGAGTCTGGCAGAGATTTAAAGGTCCTGGAGCTACAGCTGCTGCCAGGAGCCCTGGGCCCTTTTACATCATGGGACCCTGGGGCAGCTGCCCCTTTTGTCCCCCCGTCAGCAGCCCTGCCAGTATGGTGCTTAAAGCATTGCCATGGCAGTGCTTTAACATCGGCTGTGTACTGGCCCTTACCAGTGGCTACTTTCTTACCAGTATGCCATACCAGCCCATACCGGCTTACTTTCACCTCTGCCTTTACATCAGTCTAAAAACTTTCAACTTTAATCAAGCTTATCCACCATAAGGAGAGTCATATTTACAACAACAGCTGTCTCATTCAAAGAAAAAGAGACAGAGCTCAAAAAGAGGTTCTTATACCCCTAAAGGGATGAAGAGCTAGGACTCCATGAAGTGCACTAAGAACCTTGCTATGGGATGTGCTGATACACTACAGTGATAGTACACAATCCTACAATAGATACCATTTCAATATTTCCAGTATGGGGGGAAAAAAAGTCACATTAATTAGGCAAACATTTAGTGGTGAGCACTGTACCAGAATAATTGTGACCAGAAGTAAAGCTCGTAACCTACTTCAAAAGTACAAGGCTCTATCTCTTGAACTCAGTGTATTTTAACAGTACTAGTGTAGGACAAAGAACAATGAAAACTATGCATTGTTGATACATCTACACATTGTTCAGTAGTACAGTGAATCCCAAAGTTGACCTTTTAGAGGAGTTTCTTCCTCAGAAAATTTGCTTGAATGGTCTGGACCTCATTTTCAAAGTAACAACTTCTGAGAGAGCCACTGTGATGGGACACAGCTTTCTCTATCTAATAAGTCACTCTTCCTGTAGAATACTGAATGTTCTTTGATCCAGACTGTCAGTGTTCTCAACTAAGGTATGTTAGGTACAGAACCAAATCCCGCTAGTATTCTGCCATAGACTATATTTACAAAGCTTCAGGGCACAATGATCTGACATTTTTTCTCCCAGATCAGACTCTTCTTTTTTTTCCCCAACAAGACAATGGCTGTGTTCCAGCTGGGAGCAACGATTTGACTAGTTCAATCATTGTGTCAAATATCATCAACTGTTGGAAAAGGAGTGTAAAGGAGTTTTCAAGGTATTACCTATGTTGTTAGCACTGATAGCAAGGATATCACAGAGTCCTGGGACGTGTGTCCTTTTCTGTGGGTTTTACCCATAGCATGTGAAATGCTTTGGAAATCTTTTCAATGAAAAACTCCAATGGATATATTAATGTGACACTTTTTTCTAAGGCTGGGAAAATAGTCTAACCCACGTGTTTTATTTAAAACAGCTTTGTAAATTGAAATCAAAACTTTCTACACTTGTTGTAACCTCGCCATTTATGACCCCCAACCCAGAGCACACTGACTTTGAAACAATCTTGTAATACATGCAACAATTAACAAAGCTTTAATCACTGCTATAAGCCTCCTGAGAGAAATCATTGTAATAAAATTGGCGTATTAAGGATATGAAAAAATAATTGCAGGTGCAACTAAACATGATTAATGATCAGACAACAGCTTCCACATGAAAAGAATATTAAACAATTTTTGACTCTTGTCAGAGCCAAGATTATTAATTTGTTGGCTCATTTGTTTGCATAGAGCATTGGGCAAGAGTACAGAGAACCTCCATAGCCAGAAGACGCTATTTGATATAGTAAGTTTTCCACAAATGTTTAAAAACTAAGAATATTTGTTAACTAAACTGGATGACAGAGATATAGATAGTGTCACTGTGTGATGTGGAGAATTTGAGATTATAAGGTAGCTTTCATAGGAACCAGAACACAGTACATTGTACTTTAATTTCCTTTACTGATAGAAAGATGTTGCAGAATTCTTCTGTCAAATTACTTTGTAGATAACCTCATCTACTGTCTTCGAGATTGTGGTTGGGTGTTGTAACCTTGCAATTTTGAGACTGGGTTTTATGGCTGATGATTATCCTGCTAGCCTTGCAATGAATTATTCTCCATAGAGAATAATCACTTTACCAAAGGCAGTAGAAGTGATTTTAAAAAACACTTTTTGTACTTTGCCTGTTAACACTTTTTTTGGTGCAGGGGAATACAGAAGGGCATAAGATTCAGAAAGAAATTTGAAATAGTTATCTTGTAAAACATCTAATGTCGTAGAGCAGAAATCTCTGTAAATTCCTGTGGCTTGTCACATTATCCATTAGAGATTTATTATTATTATTCATGATATTGTTTATTTTGTCCTGTGTGTTCTAGGTGGGACATCTTGCTAAATAATACTGAAATTTTGCAACATCCGCTTTCTACAAATAGCTTCACAAATAGCTGCAGACATAAGGTCAATTAGGCAACTATTTAATTCATTTTAGAAAGACACATAGAAGTCAAGAAAGAATTTTAAGTGCTTAACACCAGTTTGTATTCTCTATGCCATTAGCCAAAACATTTATGAAGATATTGAATAGAACAACATCCAGGATAGATCCCTGTGAGACACCACTCAATCTGCCCTTCCAGCTGGATTGTGAGCCATTGATAACTACTCTGAGTACAGTTTTCCAGACAGTTATGCACCCTCCTTATAGTAGGTTAGTCTAAGCTATATTTCTCTTGTTTATGAGAATGTCATGTGAGACAGTATCAAAAGCCTTACTAAATATGAGATCTATCACATCTACTGCTTCACTCCTATCTACAAGGCTTGTTACCCTGTCAAAGAAGGATATTCAGTTGGTTTCATGATTTTTTTCTTGACAAATGCATGTTGATTTTTATTACCGTATTTTCTTCCACGTGTTTACAAATTGAATGATTATTTGCTCCATTATCTTTACAGGTACCAAAATTAAACTGACTGGTGTATAATTCCCTGGGCTGTCTTTAAACTCCATTCTATAGATGGGTACTCCATTGCCCTTTTCCAATCCCCTGAGATCTCTCCCCTTGTCCACAAGTTATCTCAGAGATAATTGCTAATGGCTCAGAGATCTCTTCAGCGAGTTCCTTAAGTATTCTAGGATGTACTTAATCAGGCTCTGTGACAACGACATCTAGCTTGTCTAAGTAATCCTTAACTTGTTCTTTTTGTCTTTTAGCCTCAGATCCTATCCCACTTATACTGATGTTCTCTATGTTAGTCATCCAATCACTGCTAACTTTTCTGGTTAAAACTGTGAAACAAAAAAGGCATTTAACACTTCAACTATTGTTGTGTTTTCTGTTATTGTCTTTACCTCATCATTGAGTAATGGGCCTACCCTGTCCTTGGTCTTCCACTTGTTTCTAGCATATTTGTAAAATGCTTTTTTGTTACTTTTTATTCTCCTATCTAATTTAATCTCATTTTGTGCTTTGACCTTTCTAATTTTGTCCCAACATGCTTGTGTTGTGTGTATACTATATCTATGTTGTCATAAATATAAAGGGAAGGGTAAACCCCTTTAAAATCCCTCCTGGCCAGAGGGAAAATCCTCTCACCTGTAAAGGGTTAAGAAGCTAGGATAACCTCGCTGGCACCTGACCAAAATGACCAATGAGGAGACAAGATACTTTCAAAAGCTGGGGAGAGGGAAAAACAAAGAGTCTGTCTGTGTGATGCTTTTGCCAGGGACAGAACAGGAATGGAGTCTTAGAACTTAGTAAGTAATCTAGCTAGATATGTGTTAGATTATGATTTCTTTAAATGGCTGAGAAAATAGCTGTGCTGAATAGAATGAATATTCCTGTCTGTGTGTCTTTTTGTAACCTAAGGTTTTGCCTAGAGGGATTCTCTATGTTTTGAATATATTTACCCTGTAAGGTATTTACCATCCTGATTTTACAGAGGTGATTCTTTTTTACTTCTATTAAAAGTCTTCTTGTAAGAAAACTGAATGCTTTCATTGTCCTTAAGATCCAAGGGTTTGGGTCTGTGGTCACCTATGCAAATTGGTGAGGTTTTTTTTTCCAAACCTTCCCCAGGAAGTGGGGGGCAAGAGTTGGGAGGATTTTGGGGGGAAAGACGTTTCCAAACCACGTTTTCCCAGTAACCCAGATAAAGTTTGGTGGTGGCAGTGGAAGTCCAAGGGCAAAGGGTAAAATAGTTTGTACCTTGGGGAAGTTTTAACCTAAGCTGGTAAAAGTAAGCTTGGAGGGTTTTCATGCAGGTCCCCACATCTGTACCCTAGAGTTCAGAGTGGGGAAGGAACCTTGACATATGTATTCATCCTTTGTAACTTGAACTAGTTTTCACTTCTTTTATGACTCTGTTTTTGAGTTTCAGGTCACTGAAGATCTCTTGGTTAAACCAGGGTAGCTTTCTACCATACTTCCTATCTATCTTATGCATTGTGATAGCTTGCTCTTGTGCCCTGAATAATGTCTTTTTAAAAAACTGCCTGCTCTTTTGAACTTTTTTCCCTTTACACTTGCTTCCCACAGGATATCACCTGCTAATTCTCTGAGTTTGCTGAAGTCTGCCTTCCTGAAGCCCATTCTCTTTATTCTGCTGTTTTCCCTCCTATAATTTCTTAGACTCATGATCATCATTTAGCATCCTAGCATCCTTTAAAAATTGGAAGTTAAATCCTACCACATAAAATAGAAAGGAGCATTCACTCTGACAAGATTAAATGTAAAAGTATAATTAGGCAGGTTAAAAGGGAACTGGAAGAGCAACTACCCAAAGACTCAAAAACTAATAGCAAAAAAACTTTTAAGTATGTTGGTAGTAGGAAGTTTGCCAAACAATCAATGAAGTCACTGGATGACCAAAGTGTTAAACAAGCACTCAAAAAAGATAAGGCCATTGCAAAGAAACTAAATTAATTCTTTGCATTGGTCTTCATTGCAGAGAATGTGAGGAAAATTCCCACACCTGAGTCATTCTTTTTAGGTGACAAATCTGAGGAACTGTCCCAGATCGAGGGGGTCAGTAGAGGAGGTTTTGGAACAAATTCATAAATTAAACAGTAATTAATCACCAGTCCCAGATGGTATTCACCCAAAAGTTCTGAAGGAACTCATATGAAACTGTGAGATACTAAACTGTGCTATGTAACTATCATTTAAATCAGCATCTGCATCTGATGACTGGAGGATAGCTAACGTGGCACCATTTTTTTTAAAAGGCTCCAGAGGCAATCCTGGTAATTACAGACTGGTAAGCCTAACTTCAGTACCAGGCAAATTTGGTTGAAGCTATAGTAAAGAACAGAATTATCAGACACGCAAATACGATTTGTTGGGGAAGAGTCAAGATTTGTAAAAGGAAATCATGCCTCACCAATCTATTAGAATTCTTTGAAGGGAGGTCATTGTGGGCAAAGATGATGCAGTTGATATCGTGTACTTTCAGAAAGCTTTCGACAAGGTCCCTCATCAAAGTCTTTTAAGCAAAGTAAGCCGTCAGAGGATAAGGGGGAAGGTCCTTTCATGGATCAGTAACTGATTAAAAGACAGAAAACAAAGGGTAGGATTAAATTATTAGTTTTCAGAATGGAGAGAGATAAATACTGGTGTCCGCCAGGGGTCTGTACTAGGACCAGTGCTGTTCAATACGTTCATAAATTACCTGAAAAAGGGCATGAACTGTGAGGTGGCAAATTTTCAGATGATATAAAATTACTCAAAACAGACTATGAAGAGTTACAAAACTGAGTGTGTGAGCAACAAAATAGCAGATGTAATTCAATGTTGATAAATGCAAAATAATGCAAAGTGGAAAACACAATGTCAACTATACATACATAATGATGGGTCTCAATTAGCTGTTACCACTCAAAAAAGACTCTCTCCCTCACATGCAAGCCTCAGCTATAGTGTAATGTTCTCACTTGTGTCAACTCAGCTGGCTGCCCCACTCCCGCATAGGTGGGCCTCACCTATCATGTGACCTCTTCACATCAGTCCATTGTCTCTTGTGTGGTGCCTCATTCCACCCCCACAGAATAGGTCTGTCACAGTTCTCTGATTTTCCACCTGTTCAGACAGGCCATCGTCCCCTATCCCTGTGCTCTGTGTATTCCCAGTAAAGCAGTTCATCCGTATTCAGCAGAGCACTTCATGCATGACTTTACCTATAATTTCAGTGGGATCCACGCATGTGCTTAAAAATAATCACATTTAAATGGTTTCCTGAGTTGGGATCTATCTGTCCATATGTGCAGAAAGAACTTAACAGTCTGTTGAAATCAGTAAGTAGGAATATATTACCAGTATGCTTTTCCAGAATCATTGCAATTCTGGCAAATGGTACAGATGGCTCAATCCAATTCCCATTGAATGAGTGGGAGCTGGATTGAGCCTTAAATGTACAGTATGCCCAGGTATAATGAGACATTCAGAAATTATAATGAAGAGGTTTGCATTAATGCCTAGATAGACTAATAGATTCTGAACTGAGTCTACTTCACTTTTTGGGTTAAAAACAACATCAGAACTCAAAATAAGGTTAAGACAATTTTTTAGGATTTCCTCGGTAGCTGCAAAGACATATATTAGTCTAAGATGACTCAAAAGAGAAGACACTTCATATTGGAGACACAGTGTTACAGAAGATTAAAGAATTTTATGAGACAAGAAATTAAATTGCTTTCAGTAAGGCTTACATAAGTTTTTTCATCGACAGTAGCAAGTTATGTTTTTTCATTGTACCTTTATTCTCAGCAGTAGAAATTAAAAAAAAGTATTTGGAGGAATATCATTGTCCTTCCTGTCTATTACTAGAGAACTTAACATAAGTAAATTAGTTACTTACATTTACAACAAATTTGGTGGTGGGTTGACAGCCATCTCCTGTGAAAACTTCTAGCCACAGACCAGGTACAACACAAGCATTTATAGTTCATGCTTCTTCCACAGTATATTGGCAATGAACCTTACATCTCTAGGGGAAAGATCATCTCTGGAGGTGAAAAGACAGCTTGGTAAAGCTGGATGTTTTCCTATTGAAAAATTTGCATTTCCAAACAGAAATTGTTTTGAATAAGAACAAAAAGTTGGATATGCAAAATTTTCTGCAGGAGGGACATTTTCAATAAATTCTGTTTTAGAGCAACCAAAATGTTCTGGTCCCAGCTCCCATGGCTCCAAGGCTTCCCAGGTCTGTAGCAGGTTGCCTGGTGGGCTGTCAAGGAGCTGGGAAGCTTGAGAGCCAGGGAGCTGCTGGGGAGCCTGGAAGTTTGGGCTGCCCTGCAGGCCTCCAACTGGACTGTGAAGGAGCCAAGAGCCTAGGAGCCCAGGAAATCCTAGCTCCTTGGGAACCCACTTGGCAGATTGCCACGGAGCCTGAGACATGGGAGGACAGCCTGCCTCCCTGTCTGGTTTCCATCAAAGTTGTTGATAAAAATCAATACATTCTCAAAGAACATCTCATTTCTGACAAATCAGCACTTTCCAATGGAAACCTGTTCATGTGGAAAACTTTTGAACAGCTCCACAGCAGGAGTCGAACTTGTACTTTGGCCTCATAATGAGAACTGAGACGCATGCCAATTAGTGGCAGCTCTATTTTATTATGTGGACACTTGTCCCACAGGAGTGAGCGAAAGCCCAGCCAAGGACCATGAATGTCCATCAGAGGGTAACAATTTTGACCTGTAATTCATTTGAACCAGTGGTCCAGAAGCAAAAAAACTTCCTGTACTATTAAGGATCCCCTGTGCTATCCTGTCCCTGGAGAGTCTTAGCTAAAGACATGTATCTGCATTCAAAATGGCTTGAAAAGGGGAAGATGAGCAAAGTAATTCGTATCAACTGTACCTAAGCAGTACTCATCTATCACTAAGGAAACAATATGCTCGGAGTGCATGCCTTAATAATGTACTGACTGCTAGCTGAAATAGCACTAGAATCCAAAACAGTGACACATTGCATTCCTTGCTTTCAGTGAAGCTACCTTGCTGTATGTTGAGTGCAAAGGAGATGTTTTCCTTTGATTTTGATCCGGAATTATTTTCAATTAAAATATTTATTTTTATTTGTCTGAGTTTTAAGAAGTCATTCAAAGAAGCCAGATTATTCTAATCAGAATTGCAATTCATTCATTAGCATAATGGAAAAAGGTAATGGATTTACATATAATAGACACCCTGAGAGAAGATATATATTTACAATCCATAACACTTATGTAGATAGATTGTAGACATAATACTCAGACACAGGAGGGAGGGAGAGACAAATAATTACTCTAATGGAAAGGGAGAGCATGTGATTAACATTAATGCTACCCAAAGAGACATATTTGTGGTAAGAATGACACACAGGGCAACTATACAACTTGGCCTTGCCTCCTGGGCAAGAGAGATAGTAGGAACAACAAATTGGATGTACTGCATCAGAAGAAGCTCTGCAGATTTATGAAGTGATGTTTACTGTTCACTAAACCCAGGAGTCATTTCTTTCTGGCTAACTTTCTGTTTGTGTCATTATTGTTAGAGAGGAAAGTAGCCAACATAACAAATAATCATGAAAGAGAGAGGAAGAAAGGGGAAAGCAGGAAACCCAGCAATGGAACTTTGCCACATACAGTCAATTGTTTGGTTTCTTTATAGATAGGTCATGCAAGTAACAGAAAGCACATCTTTTATCATAAATTTGCATATCATAGAATAATAGAAATATAGGCCTAAAAGGGACCTTAAAGATCATCCCTGACGTGTTTGTCTAACTTGGTCTTAACAATCTCCAATTACAGGCATTCCACAACCTGCCTTGGAATCCTATTCAAGAGTTTAACAACCTTTATAATTAGAGACTTTTTCCTCATTATCTAACCTAAATCTCCCTTGCTGCAGATTAAGTCCATTATTTCTTGTCCTACCGTCGGTGGACATGGAGAACAATTGATCACTCTCCTCTTTATAACAGCCATTAATATATTTGAAGACCCTTATCGGATTCCCCCTCAGTCTTCTTTTCTCAAGACTAAGCATGCCCAATTTTTTTAACCTTGCCTCATAGGTCAGATTTTCTAAAGCTTTTACCATTTTTGTTATTCTCCTCTCAATACTCTCCAATTTGTCCGCATCTTTCTTCTAGTGTGGCACCCCGAACTGGACACAGTACACCAACTGAGTTCTCACCTGTGATAGGTAGAGTGGGACAATTACCTCCCATGTCTTACATGTGACACTCCCGTTAACACACCCCAGATTGATACTAGCTTTTTTAGTAGTTGCATCACATTGTTAGCTCATTTTCAATTTGTGACCAACTATAAATGCAGATTCTTTTCAGCAGTACTACCACTTAGCCAGTTATTCTCCATTTTGTATTTGTGCGTTTGATTTTTCCTTTGGAAGTGAAGTACTTTGCACTTACCTTTGTACTTACCTTACTGAATTTCATCTTGTTTATTTTAGACCAAGTCTCCAATTTTTCAAGGTTATTTTGAATTCTAATCCTATTTTCCAAAATGATTGCAACACCTTCCAGCTTGCTGTCACCTACAAATCTAACAAACGTGCTGTCTCCTCCATTATCCATTTTATTGATATTTAATAAGTAGGTTATTTTAATCCAGTAGTTATTTTAGCCTTTGTTCAAGATTTTAATCGAGAAAATTTCTCCCACATACAAATGCAGAAAAAAGATATTGAGTGGAAACATGATATACCCAAGAAAATGGAAACAGTTTATGTTTAACATTATACTAAACATGTGTATTATCAGACTTTTCTTATTGTCAATGGGTTTAAGTGGACCCCGTGCTTGTGAAATGTATCATATATGGTCATCTCATTGGAGATTGGGAACTAATATTCTCCATCTACAGCATAGGAAGGGAGACAGACACTTTATTCTGATTGTTTCAATATATATGTAACACCATTTGACTCAGACTCCCTCTACATTCTAATATATTTACTTTGATTTACTGTATACTGACTACCCTTTACCACAGTGTAACTTACATCCCCACCCACTTTACACACACACATCAGCTCTCACTTTATCCTGAGCATAAGTGAGCATGAGGACGTCTAAATCTGTTTCAAAAGGGTTATGGGCAAGAGTAACTTTTTGTGGGGGTCTAATTCATAATGTTAAATTGGGACATTAAGTAGCTCCATCCTGACAATTTATGGTCACCTATTCAAAGTAGTTCAACCCAGGCCTACTATTCATTTAAAGCAAGCAGAAGCACTACAATAATCTACCATATGTAGTGGGTACATTTCTTAACCTCTAACCTAACTTTTCTGGGACTTATCAAGAATCAGAAAACTAGTTTGGATAAAATATGAACTGACACCAAATTCAATCCACACTCAAGCTAAGCCTTTCATGTGGTTTAGAAAAGTTTTCAAAAAACTTTTCCCCTATGGTATTTTAGTGTTTCATGCCCCTGGAATCCATGGTCCTAGTTGGCATTAGAAGCACAAGTATGCAAAGCAGCCCAATTATAATGGGTAAATCCTGGTAATATAGCCTTTTGGTGCAAGATTTATAGTACAGCTTTGCAGATCTCGGAGGTGCCTATAATATTCCTATATTTTGAGTATTTACGCAAACAGAATCAACATTTATATTTTGCCTTGCTTCCCACATGTCTGCCTGATGGATAAATGTAGTATTTTAAGATTAGCCCCCAAAATTTATTTTGTTTGTAACTGGCTATGATAGAAAGGATCAATCAGTAGGGTGCTGCATATCCAACAGCAGAAACTGTATGTAGTAGATAAATGCCTTTACCCTTACATCACCGTGGGTATATCATGATCCCACACCACACCTCCTGCCATTTCTATGCTCCCTCTGAAGGTGCACAAGTACTGATATGACCAGTGCTATTGTGGATCTAAAAAGGAGAGAGAGAGAGAGATTCAATGCTTTCTCTCTACCATGCTCACCTATAATTTGCCTGAACCTTTCATGAAATGATTTCACTCTTATTTAGTCTTAGTGGGCAAACCCCAGACTGCTGTTGTAATATGATTTCACCCTGTTTCCTAGCCTCTTCTGGATTTTTAATACTATCATTGAACCTTAAAATATTAGTGCCAGCTGGTGCCAGCTCCTCTGCTCTTTTTCATCCTTAATGCTGTATCCCAGTGAAGAAAGCAATTTGTTTTATCTCAAAGTGAAATGTATATGCTTTGCACAAAATGCTAAGAAAAGGTTAATAATATCCAATGCTGACAACTCACTGAAGATTGCAAATGCCACTTTTGAAACTTGACAACAGAACATTATCTCTTGCTCTTTATTATTTTCATGTTCAAAAATTTCCATGCTAGTTGCTCCTGTATTATTATTATTTTTTAATGTTCTGTCAGTCTTTGGTAATTAGGACCTGATTAATCAAATTTGCTGCACCTCATTTTGCTGATTTTCCTCCCTTGAAATGGATCTTGCCTTTACCTAATGGATGATAGTGCTGATAACCAAGGACATTTTAATCACTGTGCACTGATGATAGATGACTTACCTGTTTAATTGAATTGTTATTTGACAGCATATTGTCTTTGGGACTTGCATACTTTGGATTCAGAGGTGGAAGGTATGTTATAGGGCAATGTAAAAATCATCTGTTTATTTGCTTTGAACTGTCACTAGTTCATAAAAGGGAAACTGCGGACTTTATTTCTTAACTGTATGTAGAAAACCTTGGGTTTTTTAATTGTGCTTTTGGAGGTATTTAGTAACAAGTTTTATTGTTTTTGTTTTCCCACTTTTTTAGCTGGGGCTTCCAATTTAACACAAGCAAATAAATATAAGTATAGTATACTATAAATAAAGGGATATAGTCAGTCTTTTGAATGGGAATAATACCACTTCTTTACCTCACAGAGTATTGTGAAGAGTTACTAGTTAATGCTTGTAAACTATTTTGAAAACACACATTGTCTAAGTATTATTAAGTAAATGTGGTTTCGGGGCCAGCTTTAGGCTCTTATGATTGCTTTGTTCTTAAGGGTGGTTAATAAAACAGAGTTTGTTCATCACCTTTTTTTAGCAAAATACATTTATTTATTTAATTTATTTATTTAATCTTTCCTTACAGAATTGGAGAGATCAAAATGAAATGAAATTGGCTTGGTGCATGAGAACCAGAAAGTAAAACTTAACTACCTACTTGCATTTTCCATTCCATGCAGAACTGGTTGAAGAAAAAAGTTCAAAATTGTTTAAACACTTCATGTATATATTTTGAGAAATGAAAAAAAAATTTTTTTTCAGTTAGAAACAACTTTTCATTTTGAAATCCAAGCTAATCATTGTAAAAAAAAAAAAGGTCAAAATTAAAAATGATCAAAATTGAAACAAAACGTTAAAAATTATCAGAAAGGAAATGTTTCCTTTGATTCAAATCATGCTTTGTTTGTTTGTTTCAGATTTTTTTTCCCCTCAAGTCTTTGTCAAGATTTTGAAAAACTGTCCTATCTCAAATTGGGACAAAATATCAAAATCTCACTTTTCATGGGTTGGGAAAACTGATTGCCACCCAACTCCTATTCTAAGTTAATTGTAAAAATAAACATCATACATGGCTATATACAGGGCTCAACAAGTGAGACTTCAGTTGTCCCTTTACAGGGGGGTGAAATTCACCCAGAGAAGAATCAGGTAGAAAAAGAAACATACTAAATATTTGACTCAGTTAAGCATGTGTTTGATGAAGAGCTTTTTTTTTTCCCCTTCAGAAGGGTGTAAATATAGACTGTATGTCTCAAATCCTCAGCACTAAACTAGTTAAGTCACTCAATTTCCCCTAAAGACTCCCAAGAGACACCTCAGAGACTCCACTCTAAGTGGAAACTAGGACAAATTTACAAAGTATGAATATGAAAAAAATACCACAAGAGTGTAGGGACAAAATTAGACAGACCAAAGCACAAAATGAGATTCAGCTAGCTACAGTAACAGAGGGTAACAAGAAAACATTTTACAACTATGTTAGAAACAAGAGGAAGGCCAAGAACAAGGTAGGAAAGATGATAACAGAAAACACAGCAATGGTTGAAGTATTATATGCTTTTTTCAGTTTTCACCAAAAACTTTAGCAGTGATTGGATGACTAACATAACAAACATCAGTGTAAATGGGTAGGTTTGAGGCTGAAATAGGAAAAGAACAGGTTAAGAATTACTTAGGGCTTGTCTACACTACCATGCAGGGTCGATCTAAGATACACAACGTCAGCTACGTGAATAGTGTAGCTGACGTCGATGTACTTAGATCTACTTATCATGGTGTCTTCACTGCGGTAAGTCGACAGCTGATGCTCTCCAATCGACTCCGCTTGCGCTCCTCATTCTGGTGGAGTACCGGAGTCCATGGAAGAGCGGTCAGAGGTCGATTTATTGTGACCCCTACTGGATCGATCACTGCCCACCAATCTGGCGGGTAGTGTAGACAAGCTCTTAGACTAGTTAGATGTCTTGAGCTTGCAGTGCCTGATGAAATACATCCTAGAATACTTAAGGAACTGGCTGAAGAGATCTCTGAGCCATTAACAATTATGTTGAGAAATAGTGGAGGACAGGAAAGATTCCAGAGGACTGGAAAAGTTACAAATATTGTACCTATGTATAAAGAGGGGAATAAAGACAGCTCAGGGAATTATAGACCAGTCAGCTTAACTTCAGTACCTGGAAAGATAGTGGAGTAAACAAACGAATGATCAATTTGTAAGTACCTCGAAAAAAAAAAAGGTAATAAATAACAGTCAACATGAATTTGTAAGAAAAAATCATGTCATGTCTAACCAACTGTGGCAAATTGCCAGCACTACTATGATGGGTTTCGCACTTTCTCTTCTTGGGTGGGGGTTCAGGGCACCATTTCTTGCCCCTGAACTGGGGTATTAACTGCCCCACTAGTGTCCTAGAGGAGGGGAGTGGAGAGGGAGGAACCCGGGCCCGCCCTCTACTCTGGGTCCCAGCCCAGGGGCCCTAAGGATAGTGGTAAACCACTAGAACTAGCGGTTCCTTCCCCTGGGCTACTTCCCTCTCCTTCCCTTCAGCTCGTGGGGCTTCCTGCCCGCCCTCTGCACAAACCAGGTGTCCCTTTACCTAGGGTCTTGGTCTTTTTAGCCCACTGCAGCATTTCTCCAAAGTCTCCTCTGCTTCCCTCCAAACTGCTCTCTGCTCCAACACCAGTCCACTTTGCTTCAACTCCTCCTCTTGTCTGATTGAAGCAGGAGGGTTTTATCATGTGACTGGCTTCAGGTGCTTTAATTAATTTATAGCAAACTTTCTTCCCTCTACAGGGAATAAGGCTCCCTTCTAACACTCTTCTGCTGCCCTCTGGCCATGCTGTATCACACCAACCGAATATCCTTCTTTGACAGTGTAACAATCCTTGTAGATAGGGGTGAAGTAGAAGATGTGATCTATGTCAACTCTAGTAAGGCTTTTGATACTGTCCCACATGACCTTTCCTAAACAAACCAAAGAAATATAGCCTAGATGACCCTACTATAAGATGGATGCATAACTGGTTGGAAAAGTGTACTCAGAGTATCTCTCAATAGTTCACAATCCACTTGGAAGGGCTTTTCCAATGGAATCTCACAGTGATCTGTCCTAGGTCCAGTTCTATTCAATATCTTCATAAATGATTTGGAAAATGGCATGGAGAGTACACTTATAAAACTTGCAGATTTTACCAACCTAGCAGGGGGTTCAAGCGCTTTGGAAGATAGGATTAGAATTCAAAATGATCTTGACACATTGGAGAAATGGTCTGAATTAAATGTGATGAAATTCAATAAGGACAAATGGAAAGTACTACACTTAGGAAGGAATAAGTAATTGTACAGATACAAAAGGGAAATGATTGGCTAAGAAGGAGCACTGCAGAAAGGTATCTGAGGGTTACAGTGGATCACAAACTACCTGGTTATGTGCCACTGGAGGCATGTTGCGCATATGGTAAGAAGAATATAATACAGTTGCAAAACAAAAACAAAAATACATAATTCTGGGAAGTATTAGCCGAAGTGTTGTAAACAAGACACAAGAAGTAATTCTCTACTCACCACCAATAAGACTTCAAGTGGAGTATTGTGTCCAATTCTGGGCACTACACTTCAGGAAAAATGTGGACAAATTGGAGAAAGTCCAGGGGAGAGCAACAAAACTGATTAAAGGTCTAGTAAACATGACTTATGAGTAAAGATTTTGAAGTGTTCAAGTACACAAAAGGATGTTATAAAGAGGAGAATGATGAATTGTTGCCCTTTATCATGGAGGACAGTACAAGAAGTAATGGGCTTAAATAGATTTAGGTTAGACATTAGGAAAAACTTCCTAACTGTCAGGGTGGTTAAGCACTGGAACAAATTACCTAGGGAGATGGTTGAATCAATGTCACTGGAGGTTTTTAAGAACAAGTTAGACAAACACCGGTCAAGGATGGTCTAGATAATGCATAATTCTGCCTCAGTGCAGGGGACTGGACCTATCAAGTTCCCTTCCAGTCCTAAATTTCTGTGATACTATGATTTTTGTCAGAAACAGAAGTACTCAGAAAGGACATAGGGGTGAAAATCTCACACCTCCCCTCTCCCCCCGATCGGGGTTTAGATGGTTTCAGGCACATCACTCCAATTTTTGGCTGAATCAACCTACCTGAAGTCAAGGAGGCTCAGAGTATTTGTGGACAAAGTGTCTCTCCCACTCCTGTCTAACAGTCTCAGAATGGTGTTTGGGGGTAGAGCACCTTACGCTCCCTGTGTGTAGTGGGAGGAGGCTTTCATAGTTGAGGCTGTGGAGAGAGGAGCAGGAGCAGGAGCAGGAGCAGGGCCAGGCCAGCAATAATACCATAGCAGGGTCTGTAGCTAGCTTATCTGGTCCCAGTGAGACAATGGAAGATCAGGTGCCAGCTCATGCCGAAGCCCCAGGTCAATTCACGTATGTATTAGCATAGATCAAGGTAATTGTTCAATATATAATAGTGTATTTGGCATTTAAACTTCATGAAAACAAATGCATTCTTACTTGAATCATTTTCACTTATCTCTATCCTGTTATAGCGAACATTTACATTGTAAATACCCTTTACAACTGAATGACTCAATGAACATGGCAGAAGCCTTGTGGAATGCAAATGAATAACTTTAACAAAAAAAGTGCTGATTTCAAAGCGTGTGGTCATGATGTGTGAGGACTGGAAGTCAAAGACTCTAAATGCTTTCCTCACTCTCCATCAAAGGAAAAGCCCACTTGGGTAGTGACACTGTAAGTGTGCTTTCTGTGAAAAGAAACTATAAGAATGGATTCAAGGAAAGATCCTTCATCTCTGGACTGTTTCGATTCTAAAAAGGTGGAATAACTGAACAAGAAGATGAAGATCCCCAGAGTTATTCTGATTAGCCCTGAGAGACTTTTGGGAAACTGGCAGTTTATTACATCACTACCACCATTTGGAATTATAGACTGTGACACACCTGTACATATATTTTACCTGCTTTAACCTCTCAATAACTCTCACTTCCTTTCCTTAGCTAATAAACCTTTAATTTGTTTGCTATAGAATTGGCTACCAGCATTGTCTTTTGTGCAAGATTTAGAATACCAATTAATCTGGGGGTAAGGACTGGGAGCAACCTTATGTGGCGTGATTTTTGGTTTAAGTGATCTTTTATCACAAAGACCAGTTTGTCTGGGTGGCAAGATTGACTGGAAAGTCTAAGGGGACCGTCTGTGACTCCATGGTAAGACTGGCATAGTGATCCAGGAGTTCACATTGGTCATTGGCTTGGTGAAATCTAATTTTTGAGCATACCCCAGTTTGGGGTGTCTCCCTGTTTTCTGACAGTTTGCCCTGAGGTAAGCACTCATGACTGTGAACTACTATCAACCTCAGCCTGGTCCAGTCCACACAAGAGATCCTACAGTGCTAATAAACAATGGTCACATAAACACCACTCTATACCGGAAACCTACTGACCGCTATTCCTACCTACATGCCTCCAGCTTTCACCCTGACCACACCACACGATCCATTGTCTACAGCCAAGCTCTGTGATACAACCGCATTTGCTCCAACCCCTCAGACAGAGACAAACACCTACAAGATCTCTATCAAGCATTCTTACAACTACAATACCCACCTGCGGAAGTGAAGAAACAGATTGATAGAGCCAGAAGAGTTCCCAGAAGTCACCTACTACAGGACAGGCCTAACAAAGAAAATAACAGAACGCCACTAGCCGTCACCTTCAGCCCCCAACTAAAACCCCTCCAACGCATTATTAAGGATCTACAACCTATCCTGAAGGATGACCCAACACTCTCACAAATCTTGGGAGACAGGCCAGTCCTTGCCTACAGACAGCCCCCCAACCTGAAGCGAATACTCACCAACAACCACATACCACACAACAGAACCACTAAC
Organism: Natator depressus; assembly: GCF_965152275.1. NCBI lineage: Eukaryota > Metazoa > Chordata > Testudines > Cheloniidae > Natator > Natator depressus. The sequence continues at coordinate 53,543,823 of NC_134239.1, read as the reverse complement.
CCAGGAACCTATCCTTGCAACAAAGCCCGTTGCCAACTGTGCCCACATATCTATTCAGGGGACACCATCACAGGGCCTAATAACTCCTAGACCAGAACCACTGTACTGTGGACTGTGTGTACTAACTGCTTATCACCCATCAGGTCTGACTGCATTTTGGACACCTGTGATTCCTCTATGAGAACCTGGGGACAGTGATATAGTGACACAACAGCCTTCTTACAGTAGTGTTTTTTTATTTATTAGTAGGAATAAAGCATTTGATAAAAGGTTTATTAAACAACAAGCAGCCTACATGCAATTTAATCTAATTGTCCCAGGTCATATTTTGTCACAATTATATATATGGAATTCTGTTCTATATACACTGCTGTTAACTGTGGGGAAATGTGCTGGGTTTGAATTAACTCAGTGGCATCTCCATTTCATTTCAGCACAGGAAATTCCCAGTAGGCTCACACAAGATTGCCTATGAGTATCCAGTACTCTTCATTGATGGGCTTTTTACAGTAAAACATTAATCACTCCCATTCCTCTCAAGTCATCAAGTTGGCTGTGTAAACTGATAATGATGAGAGGAAGAAACATTAATTCTTTCAGGGATTTTCTTTATGCTTTAATATATGATTTTTTAGATATACTTCTGCCCCTCCTCTCAAAAATGAAGAAACCACAGAGTTCTCTGAGAGTGTAATCCCCTTTTTTAAAATTTAGTTTTATAAGCATTTAAGAGATCAAAAAACTGCCCAGAGCTTTCCTCTGAACTGGTATGTAAAGTATTTCAGTTTCTCTCCAGTCTCAGTAGGACCAACTTTCAGATCCTATTATTTATTTGTGCAAGGCCTTTATTTTCTTTTAAACAGTCCTAGGCTTTTTCCTTGGTGTGAACGAGCTGAGAGTGAGCACACAACAGTCACTATCAACACATAGGTAGGCAACAACCAGTTGCCTTCTACTGCTACCCAGGGTCCTCCCATAATACTTTGCATCATGCTAAAAGTTCTTGTCTTATATCATGACACTTCCTGCCCATTACATGGGATGCAAAGCAGAGACTATCTCCAATATGAAATGATCTGCCATTTCTGCTTTGCCACATGGGAAGGTGGCTTATTAAGAGAGTAATTCCTTACACCATGTCCTTATTAACCATCTGCCAACATTTCAAGGAAACTTAAAGTGGGAAGAGGAAGTTTAACAACTTTCTTAGACTGACCAGTTCATCCCATTTTTTAACATACTAAAGTGGCTTCTTTGGTCATCCACCTTCAAATGCAATCCTTAGGGTGCTCATGAAATCTATTCTGGGCCTAGATCCAGCAAACCTTAATCACTTTCTGCCCCCTCAAATAGTTTCTCCTTTTGCCTGCAAGATAGCCTGCCGTGTGCACAGAGCACACTGAACAAGTTTGTGTCAGATGTTCCTATCTATTTAGTCTACTGCTTCCTTCCTTAGTATGATGTGACCTGAGGGTTTGACAAGAGCCCCTTGACACAGGTTGCAACTGCTCTTACCTGAAAAACAGCTTTAGGTGGCCAGCTGGCAGCAATTAGCTGTTCTCTAGGCTGCTTACTAGTTGCTTACTGCTGTACAAGTCCCCTTCTGACTAAGGTGCTCAGATTCCAAGAAGCCTCACTTTTTAGAATTGTGTTTTCCTTTTGGCTGAGGAGAGTGTCTGTTTGGCTGGGAAAGGCATAGACATTTTTAAAAAGAAAAATGGCAAAGAAAAAAGGATTAATCTGTGTGTTTGTCTTCTTTATTTCAGAAAACAATGTCAGAGAAAGACAATGTTCTTATAAATAAGAAACAGAGGTTCAGCACCATCCCTTACTTATTCAGATCCCACAGAGGATTTGATAGGCCTGGGATCTGTATGTGGGAGTAGAGCAGGGGAGTCAGGGGCAAATACAGGAGCTGAACAAGCTGCAAGTTGGAAGTGGGCATTCTCACCTTGGGTGGGAGCAGGCCTGAAGGCATCATATCAGTTGCCTGTCTGGACTGGTGAAGATTCTCAAGAAAATGTCAGCGTTCCAGGTTCAATAAACGTTGTACAGCAACCTTTATAATAGTAGCGATCCACCTTTCAGCTGGGTGTGAGAGAAAGGCACTGGGGCAGTGGTGGCCAGGAGGAGTACTTGGTAGGACAGCTTTGACAGACCATATTATCAGGGCCACAGAATCACCACAGATGGACCTGGCATCTTGCAGATCCCCCAGGATCTGTGTATATCCTGGAAGATATGTGAAGAAGTAAGAAAGCAAAAATTGCATGTTTTGTATTCCTGCTGAAATGCCCGGGGGTTACCACTCATGCTTGTTTTCTGACAGTTTGTAGCCAATGAGTAGCTTACTCTACTGTGTGTTCCTGCTGAATTTGATTCAGACTCCCAAGGAGGTTCCCAAGTCTACCCAGCTACTCCAGACTGCATTTGTTTGACTTTGGTCCTTTGTCTCCCTTTGAGACTTTGCATCACACTGTGTCTTTTGGGGTGTATCAACATGCATGCTAGTTAAAATCCATACTTTGAGTAACATGCTTAATCCAAAAATAGTTAGGTTCGATGATTGGGAACAGCCTATGATATGCTTGTTTCTTTCTGATAAACTTTTAATAAACAATCTACTCCTTTATGCTATAAACAGCCCCTTAGAATGCTACGCTGTGGCTTCTCAATTCTCTATAAAGATGGAGAGGACATAATGAGATTAACTCTTTATTATATATGTTTAAGGAACAAGAAGGGTATGAACTGCACTTGTTTCAGGTGTGTTCCCTTCAATGAAATTTGTTTCTTTTTATCTACACAACCAAGTGGGAGGGAAATTAAAATTTCAGTAGGGGAAAGTGCTCAACATCTTAGATGTCTATACACAAATGCAAGGAGTATGGGGAATAAACAGGAAGAACTGGAAGTCTTAGTACACAAGCTAAATTATTATTTAATTGGCATCACAGAGAGTTGGGATAAGTTTCGTGACTGGAATATTGGCAGAGAGTGGCACACTTTTTTTCGGAAAGGGGAGGCAATCAAGGATAAAAGAATAGGTACACTTGTTCTGAGATCTAGAAGGATATGAGAGGCAAGCCAGTTAAAAGTCTCTGGGTGAAGATAAAAGGGGAAAAAACAGGAGTGATGTCATTTCATGGGGTTTACTATAGAGCACCAAATAAGGGGGAGGAGCTGGCTGAGGCATTTCTAGACCAAACAACAGAAATATCTAAAACTCAAGACCTGCTACTAATGAAGCACTTTAATTACCCAGACAGCTGTTGGAAAATAATATAGCAAAACACAAAATGTCCAATAAGTTATTGGAATGTGCTGGGGACAACTTCTTATTTCAGAAGATGGAAGACGTGACAGGAGGACATCCATTTTAGATTTCATTTTGACTAACAGGAAGTGGTTGTGAATCTGAAGGTGGAAGGCAATTGAGTGAAAGTGATCACGAGATAATAGATTTCATGATTCTAATGAAAGAAAGAAGTGAGAACAGCAGACTAAGAACAACGTACTTAAAAAAAGAGCAGACTTTAAAAAAAACTCAAGGTACTATGAGAAGAAAATTTAAGGAAAATGGGAGTTCAGAAGAGATGGCAGTTTTTCTCAAGAGACAACATTAAAGGCAAAACAGAAAACTATCCTGCTGTGAAGAAAAGCTGATAAGAATAGTAAAAGGCCAATATGGCTTCATCAAGAGTGCTTTAATGACCTCAAAATCAAAAAGGAATCCTACAAAAAGTGAAAACATGGACAAATTCCTAAGGAGTACAAAAGAATAGCACAAGCATGCAGGGACAAAATCAAAAAGGCTAAGGAACGAAATGAGTTACACCTAGCAAGGGACAAAAAAGGCAATAAGAAGAGGTTTTATAAACACAAATATATAAGGAACAAGAGAAAGCTTAAGGAAAGTGGAGGTCCACTATGTAATGGGGAAGGAGAGATAATAGTACATGACATCAAGAAGGCTGAGGTGTTTAATGCCTCTTTTGCTTCAGTTTTCATTAGAAAGGTTGTGTCCTGATACTTAACATGCTAAGTATTAACAACAATGGGAAGGGAACACAAGACAGAATAAGAAAAGAACAGATTAAGGAATATTTAGCTAAATTAGATGTATTTAAGTTGCCAGGGTCTGATGAAATTCATTGTAGGGTAATTAGGGAACTAACTGAAGCAATCTTGAAACCGTTAGTGATATGTCTTAGAGAACTGCTGGAGAATATGTGAGGTCCCACATGACTAGAGAAAGGCAAACGTAGTACCAATCTTTAAAAAGAGGAACAAAGAGGATCTGGGAAATTATAGACCAGTCAGGCTAATTTTGATATCTGGAAAGATACTGGAACAAATTATTAAACAATAAATTTGTCAGCACATGGAGGATAATAGCGTTATAAGTAATGTCCAACACGGAGTTGTCAAGAATAAATCATACCAGATCAACTCAATCTCCTTCTTTGACAGGATTACTGGCCTATTGGATAGGGAGCTATAGAGGGAAATAGCAGATGTGATATATCTTAATTTTTAGTAAGGCTTTTAACACAGTCCCACATGACATTCTCATAAGCATACTAGGGAAATGTGGTGATTAAATTACTATAACCTGGTTGCACAACTGGCTGAAAAGATATATTCAAAGAGTAGCTATAGATGGTTTGTTGTCAAACTGGGAAGACTTATTGAGTGGAGTCCCGGAGGGCTCAGGCCTTGGTCTAGTACTATTTAATATTTTGATTAATGACTTGAATAATGGAATGGAAAGTGTCCTTATAAACTTTGTAGATGACACCAATCTAGGAAAGGTTGCAAGCCCTTTGGAGGACAGGATTAGAATTCAAATTGACCTTGGAAAAACTGGAGAATTGGTTTGAAATCAGTGAAGACAAATGCAAGGTACTTCACTTAGAAAGGAAAAATCAAATGCACAAATACAAAACAGAGAATAACAGTGCTGTTGGTAGTATTGTTGAAAAGAATGTGGGAGTTATATTAGTTCACAAATTGAATATGAACCAAAAATGTGATGTAGTTGCAAAAAATTACTAATATTCTGGAATGTTGTATGTAAGACATAGGAGGTAATTGCCCCACTCTACTTGGTACTGGTAAGGCCTCAAATAGAGTACTGGGTCCAGTTTGGGCATCACACTTGAAGAAATATGTGGATAAATTGGTGTGGGTCCAGAAAAGAGCTACAAAAATTATTTAAAAGTTTATCAAAGCTAATCTGTGAGGAAAGGTTAAAAAACAAGCATGTTTAGTCTTGGGTGGGGGCAGGGGAGGGAAGGCTGTGTTGGGGACCTGATGACAGTCTTCAAATATATTAAGGGCTGTTACAAAGAGGATAGTAATTAATTGTTCTCACACTGGAGGTCGGAAAAAAATTAGTCACTTAATCTGCAGCAAGGGAGATATTAGGAAAAACTCTTCACCCAGCACTGGGTGATAAAATTGAACATGGATTGCACTTAAAAGGCAACACATTGTATGTAACACTTTGAGAAACAAAATCCACCATCAGACACACAATATGCACCCCTCGGTGATTAGAGCTGTTTTCAACTCTGGGGCAAAGGCGTATCAATCCACATGAATTTTAACCTTGGGAGCTATTTACCATTTATCCAATGGGCCATAAAACATGTCAAAGAAACACAATGCTCATGAGGAAGAAAGAGCCAACATTTTCTAATCATGGAAGTCAATAAATCAGCTGAAATACTGGTGAATGTTCAGAATGAGGCTAGGAATAGCTGTCATGACCTTTGGCTTTTTTTGGAGGATTAGAACAGGTGCTGAGATGTAATTAGTAACTCTCAGAGAGGGGAAAGGACAGTGGGGACACAGTAGATATTAAAATGTCAATTTAAGTAGGACTCAAACTTTGAACCAAATGGAAAATGGTTGGAAGAGGATATTTGCAATGTTGTATTAGCCTTGTGTGTCCCAGGAAAGTAAAAAGACAAGGTGGGTGAGGTAATATCTTTTATTAGTCCAGACCTGAAGGACTGTGTAGCTCAAATGCTTGACTCCTTCACCAATGGAAGTTGGTCCAATGAAAGGTATTACCTCACCCAGCTTGTCTCTCTAAGGGGATGATGCACATTTTTAATCTTTTTTTTTTTAATCCAAAAAAAATCTAGAAATCTGGTATTGTCAGTCCACTGAGTGCATAACTAGGTCTCCTGCAGTATTAAACACTTTGTCTACTGCTGAGCTTCATTTCCCCCTTCCACTTTACAGTGTTCTCTCATACTGGCTAGTAGTTTTGCAGACCCTCCCTAATTATCCTGCTGTGCACAGTAGCTTCTGCTCTGCGTTTATGTGTAACAAACCAAGGCTCCAGACACACATGCACCTTGATTATATGCAAGGATAACACCAAGGAGCTTCAGCCCCAATATCTGATCCTGTGATCATTGAAGTCAATGGTAAAGCACCCAGTGATGCAGGATCCAGTCTCAAAAGCGCAGGCCTCTATCACTTGAGCCAAAATAATTCTTCCAAGTTGCTCAGATAGTGTAGTAATGGACATGGTATAAAAACACAAATTAAATTGACATATTTAGCTAATAGGTCAGCTTTAGAGACTGCCATTAAATAGGAAGCTTTTATCTTCACAATGATGTGAATGCAGGGGTTTGTAAAACCTACACAGTACAGAGCTATGATCTACAGGGCTCTCTGTACTTCAGTACATATGGGAATTTTGAATGGCTGGGCATGTTAGGTTATGGAGGAGGAACAGCGTTTCTGGATCTGTGCTTTGGTGAATCTTCTAGCCATTTCCCTATATGAATCATTTGTGATCCTAGCTTCATTTCTGTGAATGTATTCATTATTCACAAATATTCACCAAACTGTTCGTACAAACAAATGTAAGCCTATGGAGTACTCATGAACCGTTCACTTCAACTACTGACTTATTTACTATTCACCATTTTGTGTGATTGGTCCCTGAGTAAGTTGGGCTTTTGTTTTTTTTGTTTGTTTGTTTTTTTGCTTTTGTTTTCAAAGTGGAGAATAGCAAATGGCAAAAACTCTTCTTCCACCATAAATACCCTTTTTGGCAAGCAAATATGGATATTTATATAAATAATGACCATTCCCAAAAACCTGAATAAAAACATATTTATGTGTAGGTTTACAATCAGAAAAGAACAAGGGATACAAATGCAATCAGAAGAAGAGACATTCAGAATTTTAAATCAGTATTTAGGAGTATTGTTTGTACCTACCAGTTCTTCTGTCAACTATTGCTTGGACTTCCAGTTGAACATATGAAGTATTAGTTAATGCAGGCACAGGATAGATAAATTCTTATTTTAGGAGTTGATGAGAGTAAGCAAAAAACCAAAACTCTCTTTTCCCATCTACATTACATTTCAGCACTGATACCTAAGATCCAGTCTATTGAACAGTAAGTCTCCACACACTGCTAGTTTTATCGGTCCATCAAGGCTAAATCTACACTAATCCTCACTATAGAATTGGAAATGGAATTGAAAGGGTGCTTCTCCTGGGGAATTCTATCTATTAGTTTACAAGCTGGATCTCAGTAAAGTCCTGTTGCTCCTAAGTAGGACTGATTATTTTTCAAACACATAAGATAGGACAGACACTATCTTTTTTGTTCTTCTACCACACCAGCCTGAGGTATCTGGGGAACATTTTTTCTCCATATTTTTAAAAATAAAAATAAAATGCTGTTCTCTTTCAAAATCCAGCATCTTTGATTTTTGTGTGGGCCCTACAAGGAATTATCTTCGTACATTAGAATACATACTTATTTCCTTTCTTTGGTCTCAGTAGTTCGGGAGAGTTCCCAGCCCCAGCCTAGTTACGAACAGGAAAAAGAAAGTGAATAAATACATTTAATACTTGACTTACATTTTGCACTAACACATCATGTCAAGGGACTTCTAAAGATTTGCACATCTCAATGCTTTTTTAAAATAAAGAGTATCCAGAATGAAAATCCTGTACTCAAACATTTCCAGACTTTCAGAAGTTTGGATCTGAATTTTATAACAAGGCCCATCTCTGCTAAGAATGAGCAAACTTGACTGAAATAAAATGAAAATCTTTCCTATAAGCTCACAACAAAATGTTTTGGGATTTGAATATGTAATTTTGCATTTCTGCATTCTAGCCCAGGCTGGAAAATGTAAAATAATAATACAATGTGTAGGTGTGTGTATATAGATTTAGGATAAGACTGTAAAATATTGAGACACATATATAGTGCTTTGATATTCTACATTGATTTAAAATTCTGTAGTAACTATTACTGCAAATAGGACTTGGCACAATTATTGTAAAATGGGGGAAATAATTCTGCAGTGGTTGGCAAAAGGAAGCAGCAGAAATGTAATGAGAGAACCTGCTCTTTTGAGATTTCCAAAAATGAGCTTTGAGTCTCTAAAGAGGAGGGTTGTGAGCCCTTCCTTATTCAGGGAGATAATCTTATGTGGCATTTTGAAGAAGAGAATAAGGGGTCTTCCTACTCCACTACAGTATATGATCTAAATGAGCTATTCTAAACCTGTACTGTACCAAACCTAAAATTCTCAAGGTCCAATAGATAATGAACAAACAAACATAAAATGAGTGCAACATTCTCTTTGCAAATTTCACACTTACTAGTTCTGACCACAATCAGAAGTGACAACATGGAGGGGTGTGTATAGTCTTACAGTACTTGGACCATAAGCTTTCTGTGCCAGAGATCATCTTTTTGTTGTGTGTTTATACAGTGCCTAGGTCTTGTGGGTACTACTGCAATATAAATAAATAATAATAAATAAAATTATATGATAGTATCTCAGTCTTATAATGGTTTCAGGGAACAACTGAATCTTTAAAATCATAATAAAATGATAACAGTAATTAATAAATAATAGCAAATATAATAATTAATACTATACTTCTTCTCTAGCACTTTCCAGTAGTAGCGCTCAAAGTGCTTTACAAAAGAACTAAGTATAGTCCCCATTTTGCAGATGAGAAAAATGAGGCACAGAGAGGTGAACTTTTTCTCCCAAGGTCAGCTGCCAGGCTAATGACAAAGCTGGGAATAGAATCTCATGTCTCCTGAGTCCCTGCCTAGTGCTCTAGTCATTAGGCAACATTGCCTCTTCAGTTTCATTAATACATTGGTGGGTTTGGAAAATCCCACTCTTTCCAGTCTGGCTCAAGACTCAAGTCTCATGAATTTTTAGCCTGACCAGGACTAGACTGAAATGTTTGATAAAAGTTTGCTTAAAGCTTCCAAACATGTGAACGCTTTCTTGGCCTACCTACATTTCTGATATTTGCCCATCATTAATTTGCTATATGTAATGCCATCTCTTGTTGGGGAAGGTAGGAAAAGTAGGGGAAGGGTTTCCCCTGCTAACACCAGATTTAAAGACTCTGCTGCCTTCTGATGCATTTTATTCATCTTGGGAACATACACATATAAACAGATTTGAAACCGGATTAGGCATGATTAGGTCCCTGTCACAACCAGCAGGGTAGAGGCCATTAAAAGCCAATCCTGGCACCTTTGCAAGAGGAGACATCCTGTTGGGCTCAAAATTAGTAAACTGATGTGAAATTATAAATAATTAGCTCCAGCCCTTTCACCAATCCTGTGAAAATTATTTCAAAAACCATTTTACAGCTGTTTGCTAATCCAGAGAAATAGTCTAGTTACCGCAGAATGTTTTAAATGCCATTAATAAAAACATTGGCATTCCATGAGGGGTTGTTAGTTGACAACTGCATGGATGCTACAAGGCAGCGGTAAGATCAAAAGGGGATTCTAAGGAAGAGGGTTTTGGAAATGTGGGCAAAAACCGGGTGTGAATGTCAACAAGCAATTACCATTCCCACTATGTAGCAGTCTTCTTTTATGGAAATGTGCATTATGGTGTAAACTGTGTGGCTTGTGTTTCACATGAGGTGCAGTCTCTTCCAGGAGAGGCCAGTGCTGCTTGTTAGTTGCACAAGAGTATCAGAGACAGATACTGTTGCCTCCCTCACTTCCTTACCCCAGAGGAGGCTATCACTATGGCAGGTGCCGTACTAGAGCAATCCTGGAGTGCCAAGAAGGGGTTAGTAACCAGCTCTAATGTATGGGTGCAAAAGGGCGCCTCCCTCACTACTACCACACCCACACAAGACTGAACACACTGCATCCCATTGTGTTTGCCTTATCAGGTGGACAGTAGAACATAGGGTCTAAAGGAGCCTTACAGTCTTAATTATGTGAGTGCTACCACTGTGGCTTTAATATAAAGTTCATGGTAGTTGGTTGGGTTTGTTTTGTTCCTCCCTTGGGTGTGCCAGCAGCATGTTCACAGCACACCAACATGAGCTTCAAGATAAAGAACTGATTATGGAAAACCTGACATCGCTCTCCGAATCCCAAATTAAAACAATTCTTTTCACCATAGGAATATTCTGCTTTGTATGCAGTTAGCTCTTTAATGTTATTTATTATTATTATTGTTTTATTTTATTGGCTATTCTCTCAACCTCTGGATAAAAAACCAAGCTGTGGTGCCCTTTGAGTCTCAAGCATGAATGTTATAGGGCTTCTATATTACTATCTTTTGATGCTGAACAGAGTGTTTCTGTTTCCTGTCTTTTCACTGGCAGAAACTCTTGCTTTTCTTGTTACCAATTTTAAGGTAGTGAGTAATTGCATGGCAGTGCTACAGAAAACATGGGGTGCCCCAAATTCTTCACAAAAATGTGGCTGCTCCATTATTGAGCCTACCTGTCATTGTGTAGTTGTACTGATTTCAGATGAACTACATTCGGATTAAAGGTACTACTCAATGGTGGCAAAATCTGACCCAAAGTGATTGGCACTTAGTCCAACAGCAAACTTTTAGTGAAATGATACAATCTAAGAGCCATGGGAAGAACTCTTTGTAAATCCCTGGCTGAAGAAGATCCTAAAAGTGTGTATTTGGGAAGTAAATTGTCAAGTCATGAGATGGTCTTTAAAGAGAACTTCAGCCAGAAGGACTTCAGCAATTGAGACAATCAGGGTACCTCCTCCGCGATCTCTCTTGTTATCTGAATAAACCGAAAACATATACAGAGCTATAATTCCTAATCTTACTGTCTCCTTTCCTAGCAAGTATGCACCATTAGATTGTAATTTGTCCAGGGGATGGCATAACATGGTAATAAACTCAAATGATGCAAAGGTTTCTTCTTTGGCATGATTGCTCCTGATTTTTCAGTTATATATATATTTTTTCAAATGAACTTTCCATGCTGACTAGAAAATGTAAGAATCTCATAATTGTATAGATTAGTGTCATCCTTGGACTGAAAACATACCTGTAATTAATGTAATTATATAATTAATGTTTTGTTTGTTTGTAATAATATAGTATTTCACACTATGCAAAGAATTTCACACACAAAGTGAAACAGCCATGTTTTTCGTTCTTGTTTCTTGGCAAATAAGAGAAAAGAAGACACTTTTTGCTGCTGAATTTTTAGCAAGTTCCCCCCACCACTGGCAACAGAAAACTTCCTCCAGCATTTCAGAAAATGTAAAATTTACTAAAAGCATCTTTGGTTCTGCTTCCTATTAAACAGCAACCTTCCATGTGTTTCAGTGATTCAGGATTGGTACAGTAAAATGCACAAAATAATGTTAAACTTGGCAAAAACAAAATTAGGAAGAAAGCTGGAGCAGAAAGAAACATTTATGGAGTCCAGAAAATGGTGTCACTATGTTTTTCTGGCTTTGTGCCTACAGTCTCCATTTGCACTAAAGAAAATTGCACCTTGGAGTATATGACCAGGAGAATTATTAAAATATTGCTGACTCTTCCACTGATTGGCTGGCACTGATGGCATTTCTGTGTGTCTGTCTGTAACTCAATAACTTTTGAATGTTTCATTTCATGAGTTCCAAAATTTCAGGGAATATCTAAGCTTCTGTGATAAGAACCCTAGTAATTTTGGGGGAAACTGGAAAATTGAAAGGGGGGATTTGCAAACACATGGGCTATGTCTACAAAGCAATTAAACACCAGCTGCTGGAGCATGTCAGCTGACTTGGATTCATGGGGTTGTAAAACTGTGGTGTAGATATTTGGGTTCAGGGTGGAGCCTGCATTCTGGGACCCCACGATGGGGAAGGGTGCCAAAGCCCATACTCCAACCCCAGCCTGAACATCTGCAGCCTGAGGCCCATAAGTCCTTTGTCAGCTGACAAGCTGTGTTTAATTGCCCTGCCATATGTTGAGCTCAACTACGGCTTCAAGTACCTCTGCAATTGTCTATCGATCAAACAACTGTTTGATGGTTCCCAGTAATGCCATCCCGTAAAACAATATCTCATCTCATCCTTGCTCCTCCTCTTGATAGATTTTAATGTGTTAACATCCTGGATGACTTTTCTCCCAGACCAATAACATGATGGGAGAAAGGGAGAATAGGGGAACATGGGAGAAAGGTGAGCATGGGGAGGGCCACAGCCCTTGGCATGGAGGGAGATTGGGGGACAGAACCCCTGGTGGAGGGAGATTAGGGGACCCGGATAGGGAGAGAGTGGGCACACAGAGTCCCAACATGGAGCTATTGTGGGAATGGGGGTTGCACACAGAGCCCCTGGCATGAGTATGACAATGAGGGGCACTGGTAGAGGGAGAGAATGGGGGCACATTGAACCCGTGTCATGGGGGAAGGATGGGACATCATGGTGTGAGAGAAAGAGGGAATGGAGGCACACAGAACCCCTGGCAGGGGGAAAATTGGGGGGATTGCAGGGAGATGCTGCAATAGATAAGGACTGGAGGTAGCATTCAGGGAGCTTGTGGGCTGGAATGCAGGAATTTAAGGAGTCCCTGGTATGTGTGATGAGTTTGTCCTACAGATGCTACAAAGCATGAGACCCCCTATTTATATTAAACACTTGAATCCTCCCATAGCCAGAGACTACCTGAAGTGAACAGGAGTTGTGCAAAACAGCCAGAAGAAGTATGTTTTTCTCTTTGCTTGTGACATACCCAGTAGCACTAAAGTTCAGGATTTGCTAATGTCGAAGAGGTTCTGTAAAAAAAAATGCTGCTGGTTTATGATTAACAGAGACGCAGCCGTTGCAAGGTGAAATGTGCTTTTTAGGACAAAATTGAGGTTCCATTTAAGTCAAAAGGAGTTTTGCTATTAACTTCAAGGGAATCAAGATTTGGCTCTCAATCTTTTGGGTGATCACTACTTTATGGGTTCGACCAACGAATTGCCATGTGCTGTAGAGGTTCACTGGAATTATTCTGATCTGATGATATTCAGGAAGCATCTTAGAAGTCTAAATTGAAAGCCAACTAGGCCACTTTAAAAAAATAAATTTCAGCTGTAGCATGATATATGAGATGTATATCTTTAAATGTGAATGTAGTTAACTTATTTCACACCCTTAGATTTACTTTGTGTGTCTGCATCATAAATGATTCCTGTTTATTATGCAACAGATTACGGCTCGCAAAAAGCATATATTCAACATTGTTGTACATGTCTCAATAAAAGTGTCTTGGCACATTTGGAGCCTCTCCAACACCACAGTTTAATAATAATAATAAAATTATCTTTGATTTATATAGCAGTTTCTATACCAAAGGATTCCAAATTACTTTACAAAGTACGAGCCCAGAACTGAAGTCCTTACTCAGACAGGTGGTCCCATTGACTTACTGGTCCACGTGAGTAAGGGCTGAAGGATGTATCATATATAACATATATGGAGGAATAGCTTGACTACAACAATGAATCACTGCAGGAGTACAGGGTGGTAGCCTGTCGGACAAGAAAAGCTTTGCAAACAGAAAAAAGAGGAGAAATCTCTACTATAAGCAAAATGCCACTTGGTCTTTGGGTCTAACAAGTCGGTTGGTGTTATTTAGCATAGTTCTACTGAAGTCAATGGAGTATCAAAAGTGTACATCACTAGAGGCTTTTGGTTCTTATGCAAATTATGCAAAACAGACAGGGCATTGGCTTTTAAGGTCTCATAATCCGTACAAAACTAATGTACCTCAGAATATAGAAGGGCTGAGTTAACACAGCTGTGATTTGAGCTTGTGCCTAGAAAAGAGCTATACATGTCCATCCTAATGGTTTGGTCCCTAAATCCATCTCTTCCAGCAGTAACTACTGCAATAGTGCTGGTCTCTGAGTAAATAACCTACAAAAACATGTATGGTATGATGAAGCATGTGGTTTATGCAAGTACATGGACACATTAAAATTTAAGCTCCTGATTCTGGTCTCACTTACACTAGTGTAAATCAGCAGGTACTCCAGAGAAATCAAGGGTGTTAGCTGTCATAGCTTTTGAATGACTCTTCTCTGGAGTGTTTTCTTAGGTGGCTCCTCTGAGTCTTCATTGCTCTGCAGCTTTGTAATTGCTCTGTTCCACTGCAGGACAGAGCGGCTTAGCTAGGAAGGGTGGTAGATGGCTCCTTGCAAAAGAACAGAAATTAGTAGGTTCATATATTTCTCTCCCATAAGATTTCCAGCCTATTTTTACAGGCCCATGAGATCTGCACAACACTTCAGAGAAGCAACTGAAATTCAGGAGACATATTTGAACAAACCAACCTCTGAACCTTTTGAGGTTTGTTATTGCTTAATGCGTGATCTCATTTTCAGTTCAATTATGGCTACTGCTGCTAGACTGCAGTTTCCTTATATTTTATCATGGCCTCTGGGAAAGAAGATTTTCTCAATGATTTCTGAACTGACTAATCCCGTTGAAAGAGCAGAAGTGGAAATGTGGAGAGCAGCGCTACTGAATTTGAGAAGTTGTAGATATGTTGGGTCAGATCCTCAGCCTACTCCAATGACTTTATTCATTGGTTACAGTGAAGTTATGTTGCATTACACCCACTTTAGCTCAGGGGATGTGCTTACTATGTACTCATATCAGAACTCGAAGGCCAAATGCCTCTGAGCTTTGGGGAAATTTCCTCCACTTCCAAACTTCATCTAATATGTGAATCAAACCGAAAATCCACACCCCAACTCTGAAAAAGTCTGTATCTAGATCTTAACTCGGAGGTTTAGGTTCCCCTCTGATACTCCTATCTTCTGCTTTACAAATGTACTGCCTTTTTCTTTTTCCTTTCAGATGATTAATTTATAGGGCTTCATTAATATCAGCCCTTTGTAATGACTCAATTATTCAGCTGAAATGGGGTATGAAAAAATAAGCGAAGAGGATACTCTAAAGGGACTGGACTCCACTTATGTCTTTTAGCCCTTGGTTCTCATTTGGGGCAAGGCAGAGCCACATATTTTTTTTGGCAGGGGGGCAGAGATTAGAGAGATTTTGCCTAAAGCGGAGCAATCCCTGAAGAAGCAGAGCTACTAAGATTATATTCAGTTGCTATGCAAGAGGAATAAGCCTAGAAGAGACTTCATGGGCCCTCTGCCTTCCCTTGTATATCTGAGAAAGAGCCAACTGACCCAGCAACAGTGGTAGAGTATCTATTTTCTTCTTGAAGGCAGAACTCTTTTGGGAATTCAAAAGGTATACAATGTGTAATTAAACACAAGCATTACCCCAGGTATTTTTTCTTATAACTCCTGAATTCAGACTGCATGTCAGAAGCCACTCTATATTCTTACCAAATCCCGCTCAGAGTGCCAATCAAAATGCATTCATGCTGTGCCTGAGAGTACAGTACCTCTGTCTAATTAAATGGGTAACTTAGGAGAAACTTGCTCCTGCAAAATGGGAGCACTGCTTTTTCAGCAGATGTCACTGTTTTTCTCTGTGGAGCAAACACTCTGATGTGTGTTCAAACTATTAAGCTACCTGTGTACGGAAGAAAATAGAGACAAAAAATCTGCTTACTACTGCAGTGTTCCACTCCTGCAGTAGCTGTTAGTCAAGCTGAAGATCTTGTGTCCTTTGATATGCAGGTCACCTTCCAGTTCTCTTGCTTGTACACTGTTGCCGTAACACAAAAACTTCAGTGAGCACTCATGCTGCAACTTCAAGTATGATGTCTTAAAAAGAAAAGGAGGACTTGTGGCACCTTATAGACTAACCAATTTATTTGAGCATAAGCTTTCGTGAGCTACAGCTCACTTCATCGGATGCAGCTCACGAAAGCTTATGCTCAAATAAATTGGTTAGTCTATAAGGTGCCACAAGTCCTCCTTTTCTTTTTGCGAATACAGACTAACACAGCTGTTACTCTGAAACCTATGATGTCTTAGTTACCCCTTACTGATCATCATAAAATGTACATAGAGACTGGCAGTCAAAGCTGGTCAGGGATCTAGAGAAGTATCTCTTTCTTAAATTCAGCTTTCTTTAATTAATATTATGATATGTATGTTTTATATTTAGAACAAGAGTGTTAGGGTATGCCATCAATGCAGAATTAACCCAGACTCCTATTCGGCTGTTGCCCCAACAACCCTCCCATCCACACACACAAAACTTTCTCACTGAAGTTTGTTGGTGCTTTAAACCTAGGCCAGCTGGCCCAGATGGGAGTATAAGCTAGAATCCAGGTGCTGCATTCACCTGGGCTGGTAACCTGCCAGCCTTGCAGCAAGGATGCATGCTAAATCACTCAAGTGCTGATAGTCCTCCAATGTCTTCTCTCAATTCCCCCCATATACCCAGAAGGACAGACAAGTTCTCCCACATTTTACTGGGAAAGAAATTTGCTGGCTCAAATTATTGCAGCACAAAGAAACATGAGATATGCCCTCAGAAGTCCTAGCAACATACATGTGTGAGTGTAAAGCCAGTGAAGATTCGGTAACTAGAGTATAGCTTTGAAATCTGGCTGTTGACACCCAAACTAGGCTAATCTGGGGATTTAGACATAGGTGCTGATCTCCTGGGTTAATTCTGCAGAGAATACACACCTTTAACTGTTAAAGCAGAGAGGTGTGAATGAGGACCTGAGCTCTCTTCCCATTGCTTCATAGGAGTGTTATGAGGTTTAATCAACTAATGTCTGAAAAGCACTTTTAATCCTCTTCTCGGACCTACGAGGCAGTATGTAACTGAGAACTGATGTTTTTTAACAATTGATTTTTAAAGTCATTAATGTATTGCTGCTCTTTATGTAATTGACCATTAAGACTTTAAAGTCTGATCTTGCAGTCCTTACTCAGACACCTCTCCCATTGAGATCAATGCAGAACTGGGCCCAGGCAGTCCAACTCATCATTCTTCACATTTGATTAGCACTACAGAGAGGGGGAAAAAACTTACTCTTAAAGGGATTCCTTTCTCTTCCCATTTGGGATAATTGTGAAAGTCATCATTAAAATATATTTATATTTAACACTCCACTGAGCTCTCACTGCATAGCCAATAATTTAAAGCATTCTGGCAAATATTCCATATTCAGTTATTGTTAGCATAGGACCAGATCACTTCTTCTGCCTTTGTAAGCAGAGAAGATGAAAACCCAGCAAATCCCTATTTGGGGCACCTGGAATGGAGACATTCTGCCTCATTTGTATCACTCCTTCCTGACAACCAGGGAAGATGTGGTCACCCAACCTCTGTCATTCTTAATAGCCAGAAAGTTTGTTTTTCTTCTCCAAATTGCTTGATGCCAATGCCTTCAATTTGGGAATGGACCTAGTTGTCATATGTCACCCAGGAAAACTTGTACAGAAATAAAATTCTAGTATTCATAATACAGTGGCTACATAATACAGATCCCCCATCTTCGTGGCTTTAGAGAGACCCAGATGCAAGAGAACTGGTACAGTTCTGCTAATCAGGGGTCATGAGTTGGATACTTAATTACTAACTAACTGTTCTCTTATTTGGCTGTAGAATTGGGGTTTGACATTTGTTAGTTTGTTTGACTAGTACTTCTGGAGGATCTCTTCACAAGAGCATTGATGTGGAGCAGGGAAGGGTTAGGGAAGAAATGGGAACAGGCAGATTGATCATCCGTTGGTATTAACAGCTACAGAGAAACTCTGCTTTTGTTCCACACATTGTGGAGGAGGATTACTTTCCCACAGATACCAGATGAAAAAAAATGATTTAAAGCAAATTTAATTCAATTGAGTTAGCTTAATTTGATCAGAAACCCCCCTTAACACTCATCTGTCAGTAGCACAAATTGGACGGCCCTGGGTAGAGGTGAATACACCCTCACCCAAGCTTTTTTCACTTGTTTAAGGTTCCATAGGCCATGGAGCTGGGGGACAATCGGCCAACCATTTTTAATCAGTGGTCCCACACTAAATCAGGTTCTGTACTAAACTATGTTGCAACACCTCTGAAATTTGACCCCTCCATACAGATGGATGTGAAGCCAGGCCAAACTTAAGTGAGTTGTGTTGCAACCTGGCACATGGGGAGTCTATTCCTATACAGAAGAGCACAGGAGAGTCCTCAGAGAACTTGATTTCTGGTGGCATCAGCTCACACACTACGTGGGTAAAAGAAAGAAGAGATGTGCCAGCTGAGTGAGACCTAGAGTCCCTGTGAGAGGAGCAAGGGGATCAGAGGGCATCTCAGTGTGGTCTTTGCTGTAGGGGTGGGGACCAGAAGTTGCTCCTTCCCAAACAATACCTGAATTTGCACCACTTCATCATCTATAACATGACCAGCTAACATGATTATTATTATTAATCTGAGCCAAACTTGGGTATTAAGGATTGTTTCCAATTGTATCTTAGAATCATGGGACTATAAGGGACTTTGAGAGATCATCTAGTTCAGTCCCTTGCACTCGTGGCATGGCTAAGTATTATCTAGACAATCCCTGACAGGTGATTGTTTAACCTACTCTTAAAAATCTGCAATTATGGAGATTGCACAGCCTCCCTAAGCAATTTATTCCAGTGCTTAACTACCCTGATAGTTAGGAAGTTTGTCTTCATGTCCAACCTAAACCACTCCTGCAGAAATTTAAGCACATTGCTTCTTGTCCTATCCTCAGAGGTTAAGGAGAACATTTTTCTCCCATCTCCTTGTAACAACCTTTTATGTACTTGAAAGCTGTCATCATGTCCCCTCTCTAGACTAAACAAACCCATTTTTTCAATCTTTCCTCATAGGTCATGTTTTCTAGACCTTTAATAAGTTTTGTAGCTTTTTTCTGGACTTTCTCCAATTTGTTCACATATTTCCTGAAATGGGGCACCCAGAACTGGACACAATACTCCGGTTGAGGTCTAATAAGCATGGAGTAGAGCAGAAGAATTACTTCTCATGTCTTGCTTACAACACTCCTGCTAATACATCCCAGAAGGATGTTTGCTTTTTCTTCAACAGTATTACACTGTTGACTCATGTTTAGCTTGTGATCCACTATGACCCTCAGATCCCTTTCCACAATACTCCTTCCTAGGCAGTCATTTCCCATTTTGTATATGTGCAACTGATTGTTCCTTCCTAGGTGGAATACTATGCATTTGTCCTTATTGAATTTCATCCTATTTACTTCAGACCATTTCTCCATTTTTTCCAGATAATTTTGAATTTTAATCCTATCCTCCAAAGCACTTGCAATACCTCCTAGGTTTGTATCATCCACAAACTTTATAAGTTTGTTTATAACGTTATAACTCTGTGCCATTATAATATTACCATGTTAATTTGATTGAGCTAGCTCAGCTGTTCCATCATGTAGGCAGGGCCTCGAGCTTAGTGGGACCCAAAACACACACAGCTAAAACAGTTGCAGAGTGATATTCATGTCAATCATTATGTTGGCTAACACTCTTGGAACCCAAGCATACATAATATTCATTGTACCACATGCCATATTCACAATGATAAATGAATTCAGCTATTCAGCTTGTGTTTCCCCCAAACAAATGCTCAAATGGCTGACCTTTCAAGAAATTAGGCTTGCCTTTCCTTCTCTGCTTTCCCTTCAAGTGAATATCTTTCCAGTGCAATGAAAACTGATCATCTGAAATCAGAAGGAAGACATTTAAGAGCTCTGAAAATAAATTCAATTTCCGGGGCTGGCTTTAAGGGTCAAGATATTTCTCAGAAGACTCTTAAAACCCTGATCCCAGATAGCGATATTCAAAGAAAATCATCATGAAATAGAAAATGCTGTGGATTTTCCTGGAAGATTAATATCCTTCATTTGCGGACCAAAATGCAAGATATTAATAACTAAACTGCCTTGAGACTGTGCAGGTATTGAAAATCACAAGACTGCATGTATAAGCATCCAAGGATCTTCTGTTGAGTCATCTGGTTAGTTGTTAAAGCCCTATATAGAAAAAAGTAGGCTGATTTCTGATGATTCATACTGACAGGTGGATCTTATTCATAGTGCTGGTTAGGACTTTTTAATTTTTCCATGGGAAAATTTCAATTTCTGCAGATTTTTTAAATTATTTTCTTAGGAAAATTTAAACAAAATACTTTTTGGGGGGTTAGTGCATGATGCACCATAGCCATAGACTCCTCTGATTCCCACCTACCCTCAACAAGCTGGGAGAAAGTGGTGCATTATGGGAGATGTAGTCTAGCCAGAGAACCCAAACCATAGATGAGAATGGGAGCATATGGCACCCAAACTACAACACCAATGAGGCAGCAGTATCATTGTGAATTGAAATATTTCATTTTTGTCCAGAATATTTGGGTTTTCAATATTTTTCAAAAAAAGTCAAAACCTTCCACAAAGGAGGGGTGAAAAATGAATTTCCCAACCAGGTTTATGTATTATAAAGTTAGGAGCAATATGAAAATTTGGATCTGAAAATGGGTTTGGAGAGGGTATCTGTTGGAAATTCAACTTGTGTAGTCATGTATATATGCTTACAATAGGTATCAACAAACATTTGCACTAACACTATTACTAAGATAATTCCCGTGATGGTGAATTTTAGAATCACACATTAGTCCCTACAATAGAATTTGTGAGCGCAAATTCTAACGCTTCCATGTAGACTGTTGAAAGTAATAGAGGGAGCACCAGAATTTGCACAGAAGAAATCTGAATGCATATATGTAAGTGTGCAATTTTGTGTACATGCATGTGGGGACTGATCTTTACTAATTTGCCCCATAATGTAACAAGTGGAAATAATAAACACACACAGACCACACATGGTATTTCCATCAGTGTCACACCAGGTCTTTGCCACATATGTCGCTGTACATCAGGCAGGAAAGGCAATCTGAAGTTAAGAAAAACAGAGCCAACCTAAGATCAAACAAAGAAACAGGGCCCAGCACCAAGAATCTGAGGGGCAATAAATACAAAAGCAGGATCAGCAGGAGAAAAATAGACACTGTGACAAAAGACGAGAACCTCAGGCACAGAACTAGCAGAGACAGAGACTTAGGCCGCAGTGACATATTGGATCTACCAAGAGCCACAAACAGATATTAGAGTCAAATACCAAAGAGAAAAAGAAAAAATAGTGAATGATAAACTAGTTTGGTGGTTTCTAGGCACCGACAAACAAGGAGAAGGAATCATTCTGGATAGAAATCCACAGCATGGAGATTTGGCAGAGTAATTATTTTTTAATCTATGTTTTTGGAATTTGTTGTGCTGTCATAAGAAAATAAATATTTAAGAATAATTGAAGGCAAATATATACTGTATACAATAGGTTTTTTCTTTATGGCCCAAATTTTCATCTGATCACCTTTTCTGCCAGCACAATTTATGATTCAGCTAAATAGTAGGAAGTGCAGGAACTCAGGCTATGTCCACACTACCGTGGTAAGTCGACCTACACTACACAACTTGAGCTACGTGAATAACGTAGCTGGAGTTGATGTACCTTAGGTCGAGTTACCGCAGGGTCTACACCGTGTGGGATCGATGGGAGAAATTCTCCCATCGACTTACCTTACGCTTCTCATTGTGGTTAGAGTACAGGGGTTGACTGGAGAGCGATCTGCAGTCGATTTGGTGGGTCTTTACTAGACCCGCTAAATCTACCACTGGTGGCTCGATCTCAGAGCATCGATCCTGGCTGTAGTGTAGACCTGCCCTCAGATTTGCACCTGCAATTCAGACATAGGTGCCAATCTAGTGGTACAAACTACTCCTGCCAAAAGGATGCCACCCTTTTGAAAATTTGGCATCTTCTCTGCTTATATAGGAATACCTATCAGATCATAGGAATGAGAAACAACATTCCTATATTATATTTTCTTTTATATACACAGGGTCAAGTCATTTTGAAAATGGTGAATGAATGAATTCCATTAACATTTGTCAACTCAAAGAAGGAATTTTAATAAGTTTTAGAAAACTGGTATGTTGTGAAAATATGGAAGGGGAGAGAAAATGTATAGCATTACTTTCTCTCTTTCTAGTTATTCTTATGAGTGGTCCTGCAGTCTGGTTTTTCCAAAAAATATATTCCAGCAAATTGACTAATATCAATAACTCTTATATGTGGCCTACCTTTATTATAAACTTCCCATGACTCCACTGTTGTGATTCGTTTTTTTGCTAGAGTGGTGTGTTGGTTTATATATTTGAATTTGATTTTTAATGTACACTTATCACAGAGTTTAGGCACATGTAAAAACAATTTTAAACATATATGCAAAATTATAGAGACATTGAAAACAAGGTCATATGCTCCCACTTAACCCATAATTCCATCCCATTCCTGTCTCTAACACAGAGAAAAACAACCCTCTCAATTTAATCTACCCCTCTCAGGGGAAGGGGAGAGGCAAATAGTACATGAGAAGTCTCCTGCAAGCCCAACAATCAGCTTCAGTTAGCACACCGAAGTTTCCACAACAAAGCAGTGACACCATTTGTCCAATATAGGGCCTTGTTTTCAAAGCTGCTAAGCACCAGTAACTCCAGTTGAAGTCAGTTGGAGCTGCAGATGCTCAGAACCTCTGGAAATCAGATCTGTATTGTATAAAGGAAGCCCAAGATTAGGGAAGTAAAGAAACACTTTCCGTTAAAGTACAAGATTTCTCCATTCATCAAGAACATGTTTCAATTGCTGTGTGGTGTAATATGTTATAATACACAGTTCCCCCCATTTTATCTGGTTTCCAGACCCCTTAGACCAATGGTTCTCAACCTTTCCAGACTACTGTTCAGAAGTCTGATTTGTCTTGTGTACCCCCAAGTTTCACCTCACCTAAAATCTACTTGCTTACAGAATCAGGCTTAAAAATACAAGTGTCACAGCATAATATTACTGAAAAATTGCTTACTTTCTCATTTTTACCATATCATTATAAAATAAATCAACTGGAATGGAAATATTGTATTTACATTTCAGTGTATGGAATATAGAGCAGTATAAACAAGTCATTGTCTGTATGAAATTTTAGTTTGTACTGACTTTGCTAGTGCTTTTTATGTAGCCTTTTGTAAAACTAGGCAAATATCTAGATGAGCTGATGTACCCCCTGGAAGACTTGCGTACCCCCAGGGGTACATGTAACCCTGGTTGAGAATCACTGCCTTAGGGAGTGGCACTGCTGTTTATCTCTTTAGTTGATTTTTTTTATCAATAGAGTTTCCAAATCCAGTCCAAACTGGCAGAGGCCAAAAGTCATTTTCATTGATAGCCATCCATCTTCACAATTAGCACTAACTGATGCTCTTACTTGAAGAGACCAAAGATTGCATAGGTCTTGGTAACCAAGCACCCCCTTCACTTCGAGGTGTAGTAAGGTTTGAGGTTGTGCTGTTTTAGGAGACATCTGTACTGTTGATGGTCATGCCAGATCTTTTCAACTTAGCGAGGACTTCATTCTGCTTGGTTGTCAAACTAGCACCATTCACAGGCACTAAAAACTGCTTTTGAATAAAAGTAAAAAATTAAGTGACTTGTGGTGCTTATGGAAGGAATCAAAATGGGAACTCTAGTAAGTGAAGTCATCTTCTGTTTTTATCTATAAAACAGATAAAGCATAGGCAGTGATAGCACAAGCTTCACATTAGCTCAATACGACCTTAGAAGGGAATTACATCTCAAGCCAGAAGACATTCAGACTGCTGCTGGTGAATTTTTTCACTCAAAACTTTTTCAGCATAAACTATGGAAATATTTTGCTAATTTGTGTCAATTTAACCAAATTATTATGGTTAAAAAAATCATAATGTTTCAAAATTTATTTTGTTTTATTAAAAAAAAAAATTTCCAAAACATTTAAAAAATGCTTGAAGTCAAAACAACACACTTCATTTCAGGTAAAAATAAAGCTTTGCTTGAGCCAAAATGTTTTGTTTTGTTTTTTACTTTTTGAGTCTTAGAAATTAAAACAACAACAAACCCCCCCCCTCCCCCCAAAAAAAATTTGGTTGGACCTGAAACTTTTTTTTTTTTTTGGAACTGCCAGTTAACTAAAAAATCTTTTATTAATCCAGCTCCAATGTAGACCTTGGTTTCTCTGTGAAGGCTGCTGAAAAAGATTTCCATTAGTATAAAAAAAAACTGCTTTGTTTTGTGGTGTGGACATCTATTGCAAAATTTTCAAGCTGAGATTCCTAAAGTTCGGCACCTAAATCCATATTTAGGCCTGGTCTACACTACGAGTATATGTCGGATTTGGCAGCGTTAAATCCGAATTAACCCTGCACCCGTCCACACAATGAAGCCATTTTTTCAACATAAAGGGCTCTTAAAACTGATTTCTATACTCCTCCCCAACAAGGGGATTAGCGCTGAAATAGACATTGCCGTTTCGAATTCGGGTTAGTGTGAACGCCATTCGAAGGTATTGGCCTCCGGAAGCTATCCCACAGTGCACCATTGTGACCGTTCTGGACAACACTCTGAACTCGGATGCACTGGCCAGGTGTACAGGAAAAGCCTTGGGAACTTTTGAATCTCATTTCCTGTTTGGCCAGGCGAGCTCATCAGCACCGGTGACCATGCAGTCTCAAAATCGAAAAAGAGCTCCAGCGTGGACCGAACGGGAGGTACTGGATCTGATCGCTGTACGGGGAGAGGAATCCGTGCTATCAGAACTACATTCCAAAAGTCAAAATGCCAAAACATTTCAAAAAATCTCAGAGACCATGAGGGACGGAGGCTACATCAGGGACGCAACACAGTGCCGTGTGAAACTTAAGGAGCTCAGACAAGCATACCAGAAAACCAAAGAATCAAACGGACGCTCCGGGACAGAGCCCCAGACATGCCGCTTCTACGCTGAGCTGCATGCAATTCTGGGGGGGGGGGGGGGCGCCACCACTACCCCACCTCTGTCCATGGATTCCGATGATGGGGTACTTTCCACCATGGCTGAGAATTTTGCAGATGGGGAAGAGGAGGAGGACGACGATGAGCTTGGGGAGAGCACATAGCACACTGTTCTTCCCGACAGTCAGGATCTTTTTATCACCCTGACTGAAATACCCTCTCAACCCAACGAAGCTGGAGAAGGGACCTCTGGTGAGTGTACCTTTTAAAATATAATACATGTTATAAAAGCAAGCGTTTTTTAATGATTAAGTAGCCCTGAGGACTTGGGATGCATTTGTGACCAGTACTACTACTGGAAAAGTCTGTTAACGTGTCTGGGGATGGAGCGGAAATCGTCCAGGGACATCTCCATGAAGCTCTCCTGGAGGTACTCTAAAAGCCTTTGCAGAAGGTTTCTGGGAAGAGCAGCCTTATTCCATCCTCCATGGTAGGACACTTTACCACGCCATGCTAGTAGCAAGTAATCTGGTATCATTGCATGACAAAGCCTGGCAGTGTATGGTCCCGGTGTTTGCTGGCATTCAAGCAACACCCGTTCTTTATCTCTCTGTGTTATCCTCAGGAGAGTGATATCGTTCATGGTAACCTGGTTGAAATAGGGGAATTTAATAAGGGGACATTCAGAGGTGCCCGTTCCTACTGGGCTGTTTGCCTGTGGCTGAAAAGAAATCTTCCCCGCAGTTAGCCATGCTGTGGGAGGTGGGGGGCATTGGCGCTGAGCTGTTCGCGTTTGGCTAGCAGGGATCTTCCCTGATACCAGCCAGGCAGTGTGGGGAGGGGAAAAGTGATCATCCCAGGGAACTGGATGCGGGGAGGGGGTTAGTTTGGTTTCTGCTGCTGCACGTTAACAGGAAAACCGCAGCACTAACTGGCCAACTCAATGGGCTTTGCTTGGTATGGGAGAGGAGGGCGCTGCTATTATGAAGGTTGCAGAAGCTGAAAGACTATGGCTTACCATGGCCGCCTGCAAGCTGAATTCTGTTGCCCAGCCCTGCGTGTGTGATCTCTAATACCAAAGCCGCAGGCAATCAATATAAGATGCAAAATGCAACCTTGTACCAAAACCACATGTGCTATGTAATGTGAATAGCGTTGTTCACCGTGAAAGAGTACAGCCATTGTTCTGTAAAATGTATTCTTTTAAATACTTCACTCCTTTTTTTTTCCTCCAGCAGCTGCAAATGTTTCAAGCCTCCCTCCTCCATCCCAAAGGCTATCTCAGATAAAGCGGCAAAAAAAACGCAGGCATGATGACATGTTCTCTGAGCTCATGCAGTTGTCTGGCACTGACAGAGCTGTGTGGAGGGACACAATAGCAGAGTACAGGACAGTGGCCAATGAACGTGAGGAGAGGTGGTGGCAGGAAGATCAGAGGAGGCATGAGGCAATATTGGGGCTACTGCGGGATCAAACGGACATGCTCTGGAGTCTGGTGGAGGTTCATGAACTGCAGCAGGATCACAGACTGCTGCTGCAGCCCCTGCTTAACCGCCCTCCTTCCTCCCCAAGTTCCATAGCCTCCTCACCCAGATGCCCAAGAACGCGGGGGGGGAGGGGGAGGAAGGGAGGCTCCTGGCACCCAACCACTCCACCCCAGTGGACAGCCCAAGCAATAGAAGGCTGGCATTCAACAAGTTTTAAAGTGGCCTTTTCCTTCCCTCCTAACCTCCTCCCACACCCCACACAGGCTACCTTGTGAGTTATCTCCCTATTTTTATAAGCAATTAATAAATAATACATGGTTTTTAAATGATAGTGACTTTATTTCCTTTGCAAACAAGCTGTGATCGAAGGCGGGAGAGTGGGTGGCTTACAGGGAATTTAGAGGCAACCAAGGGGGTGGGTTTTCATCAAGGAGAAACAAACAGAAGTGTCACATGGTACCCTGGCCAGTCATGAAACTGGTTTTCCTGCTGTGCTCTTCTAACCACCCTGGTGTCTGGCTGCCCGTATTCAGCGGCCACGCAATTTGCATCAACCTCCCATCCCGCCATAAACGTCTCCCTCTTACTCTCACAGAGATTGTGGAGCACACAGCAAGCAGCAATAACAATGGGAATATTGGTTTCTCGGAGGTCTGAGTGAGTCAGTGAACTGCGCCAGCGACCCTTTAAACATCCAAATGCACACTCTACCACCATTCTGCACTTGCTCAGCCTATAGTTGAGCAGCTCCTTACTGCTGTCCAGGGTGCCTGTGTACGTCTTCATGAGCTAGGGCATTAAGGGGTAGGATGGGTCCCCAAGGATAACTATAGGCATTTCAACATCCCCAACAGTTATTTTCTGGTCTGGGAAGTAAATCCCGTCCTGCAGCCATTTAAAGAGACCAGAGTTCCTGAAGATGCGAGGGTGATGAACCTTTCCCGACCATCCCACGTTGATGTTGGTGAAACGTCCCTTGTGATCCACCAGTGCTTGCAGCACTATTGAAAAGTACCCCTTGCGGTTTATGTACTCGCCAGCTTGGTGCTCCGGTGCCAAGATAGGGATATGGGTTCCGTCTATAGCCCCATCACAGTTAGGGAATCCCATTGCAGCAAAGCCATCTAGTATGATCTGCACATTTCCCAGAATCACTACCTTTGATAGCAGCAGCTCAATGATTGTGTTGGCTACTTGCATCACAGCAACTCCCATAGTAGATTTGCCCGCTCCAAATTGATTACCTACTGACCGGAAGCTGTCTGGCATTGCAAGCTTCCACAGGGCTATTGCCACTCACTTGTGAACTGGTATTCTTGTGCTTTAGGGCAGGGGAAAGCAAGTCACAAAGTTCCATGAAAGTGCCCTTACGCATGCAAAAATTTCGGAGCCACTGGGAATCATCCCAGACCTGTAACACTATGTGGTCCCACCACTCTGTGCTTGTTTCCCGGGCCCAGAATCGGCGTTCCACAGCATGAGCCTGCCCCATTAACACCATGATCTCCAAATTGCGGGGGAACACGGTTTTAGAGAAAAGTGTGTTCATGTGCTCATCACCGCGCTTCCATCGCCTCCTCGCCTGGTTTTTCAGGTGCTGGTTCTGCATAAACTACACGATAATGTATGAGGTGTTTACAATGGTCATAACTGCTGCAGTGAGCTGAACAGGCTCCATGCTTGCTGTGCTATGGTGTCTGCTCCTGCTCGGGCAATACAGGGAAAAGGGTGCAAAACGATTGTTTGCCGTTGCTCTGACGGAGGGAGGGGTGACTGACAACATGGCTTACAAGGTATTAAAATCAACAAAGGGGGTGGCTTTGCGAGAAACAGAATGGCCCCCTCAATGATAGAACTCAAAACCTCAAGGATAGAACTCAAAACTGGGTTTAGCAGGCCGTTGATTTCACGGAGAGAGGGAGGAGAAAATTAATACAAATCAAATCTGGTCTATTTCTTGTTTTGATCCACTTCATCTATCTTTATACACCTTGCTGGCAGCAGACTGTGCAGTACGACCGCTAGCCATCATCTTCTCCTGGCTGCTGATTAAAAGACAGTGCACTAGGACTGCCAGTAGGACCATGAGACGAAACTTAAAAGAGAAATGACCTGGCTGAGTCACTCCCATGTTTGCCCAGGTGCCCTGACCTCATCGAGGTCAGTTAAAAGAGCACCCTGGACTATGTCGACAACGGCTACCAGTCATATTGCGCTGTCTGCTGCCAAAAGGCAATAAGCTGCTGCTGTGTAGCAATGCAGTACCACACCTGCCAGCACCCAGGAGACATATGGTGACAGTGAGCTGAACGGGCTCCATGCTTGCTGTGGTATGGCGTCTGCATGGGTAACCCAGGAAAAAAGGCGCAAAACGATTGTTTGACGTTGCTTTCATGGAGGGAGGAAGGGAAGGGGGGGGGTTGATGATATGTACCCAGAACCACCCATGACAATGTTTTAGCCCCATCAGGTATTGGGATTTCTACCAAGAATTCAAATGGGCGGTGGAGGCTGCGGGAACTCTGGGATAGCTACCCACAATGCAATGCTCTGGAAGTCGACGGTTGCCTCGGTACTGTGAACGCACTCCACCGACTACATGCACTTAGAGCATTTGTGTGGGACACACACAATCAACTGTATAAAAATGCTTTCTACAAAACCGACTTCTATAAATTCGACCTAATTTCGTAGTGTAGACAAGTTAGACATTTCATTGACCTTTGGTCTGATCTTTGAGGTGTTGAAGCCCCTGAGTTCCAGCTGAATGCAGTGGGAGGTCTGGGCTCAGTACCTCAAAAAATCAGACCACCAACTTGAAAAATTTGACTTTATCAGCTATGAAAGCTGATGGGTCATTACTAATTTGGAAAGGATTTGAACTAGTGATCCACAGGAGATGTGAAAGGCCCCATTATGGCTATTGTGATGTTGCCAATAACTGTAGAAGTGTACTGATGGCCTGATCCTTCAATATCCAGAGCACCTCAGACAGATGCTGATCATTCTCAAGGAGTCGAGAGCACTTTACTGGATCTGTCCCTAATTGTTGGTATATGATTCTCTTACTTGTTGTTGTACTTGGCTGATACCACTGCCTGTTTTTTATTGTTTAGCATTGCATGATCAGTGCCTGATGCCTTCTGCCATTTTCTTCTGAGATGACCTTCCTTTCTCTCAGTTCCTTGCTCTTTCCCTTTGCTTGGTTGGCTCTGCCTCCTACTGCCACTAGCCAACCTAGCTAACTAGTAATGTTATTTGCTGTCCTATTTCATGACTCAAGTACTTAGCTTGCCTGTCTCTGATATATGAGATTGGCTTTACTGTGTCCACTTACATCCTTCTCAGATCTTGCTTCCAAATACTAAATCTGCCTAAGAGAGTTTGGAATCTAAATCAGCTTGGACCACAACTTCCTTTCATCCTCTTTAGTTCCCTGTGGCTTTTGTAAGGGGAAGAAAATGTTTGTATTATACTTAGAGCAAGGAAATTGGAATAAGGAGACCTGGAATCTATTCCTGGCTCTGCCACTGACTCACTTTTGTGACTTTGGGCAACTTAATTAAAGTTGTGTCCACTCTTTTTAGGTAACCTCAATTTCTGGGCATCCTTATTTGCACACCTCCTGTATGCAACTAAAATAACTGGATACTTGAAAACATAGGATTTAGCTTCTCTATATCTCAGTTTCCTGATTTAGAAAATAAGGTCACTTCAGTAACTCAGACAGATGTTAGGGGCCTGTAACAGGAGTAGGTAGGTGAGGTTCTGTGGCCTGCAATGTACAGGAGGTCAGACTAGATGATTATGATGGTCTCTTCTGGCCTTAATGTCTATGAGTTGATGAGTTCGTAGTTCTGGTTATCTATCTCTCAGGAGAAATGTGAAGCTAAATTCATTAATGTTTTTAAAGCGCTTTTAGAGACTTGGAAAGAAAGTTCTATAGACGTTTACAGTATTAATCATAAGTATGTGATTATAATAATTGCATACAAAACTATATTAAAAGAACATTATTATGATTGCAAAGTCAAGCACTAAAAAGTTAGGAAATGCCAGAATTAAGGTTGCACTGGCAACATTAAATCTGCCTGCCCCCTTGTGCATATGCATTATGATGCAGTTTTTAATTACATGATCACATACTATATTTTCCACAGGACTCCTGAATCAAATCCACAGAATGGTCTATGCTCACTAAATGTGCAGTTATTCCATATTTTGTTTTATCCTCATTGTTCAGTGTGTGGCTCCATGCCTTATGTACTGCACACTATTCAAATCCTGCTGTGAATACAGAATTATTAACTTCCTCATGGGATTATCTGTGTTGCTCCCTAATGTAGCATCTGGGTGCTTTGCAAGCATGAATTAGTCTTCCTAACACCCCTCTGCGTGGAGTTGCATGTTTGGAGCACATCAGGAGCTTCACAATCTGCACTGGCTTCCAGTAAGTTTCCAGGTGGAAACCAATGTGTTAGTTTTAAGCCATAAATCTCTAAATAATTTGGAACCTGGTAACCTGACAGATCACTTCTCTCCCCGTAATATACTGCCACAGTTGAGATCAGCAGAGATACTTGAGCTGCAACTCTCTCAATATAAATGAGAGAGAGCAGCTGGCCGGGTGTTCTCTGTGAGGATCTTCAGTTTTGGAAATCATTCCCCCACCAGTTGGTCCAGATATGTTAAACTTCTCGGTGTGTTGTAAAGCCCATCTTCCCCCCCTTTCTTAAGGCCGTTGATGAGGATGGTGGGCTGTGGTGGATATATTTATGGGCTGTCCTTATTTTATTTTGTTATTTTAATGTATGGGGAGAACACTGAACACTGGTGAGGCGCTGTTAGTTGTATTTTAGAAATGCGAAGAAATAAATAAAATAAATACTGCTAATCAACTTTTGCAAATATTCATTTCAATTGTTTTTTGAGGATTTTTTATATTGCAGTTGTTTTGACTATGTTTGCTGTCCTTTTGTGTTTGCTTTTTGTATATATTCTAGCAAGTATGTTTACAAGCAGGAATATTTGCTGAAATGGAATTGTAAGCAAATATTGCACAATATTTGTAGAAAACAATTTTCCAACTCATACTTTCAATGGAAACCTAATTGTGAGAGTTCTGCTCATCCACTAATGGAACAGAAAAGTATGGTACCATGTGGTTCACAAGTCCAGTCAAAGAGCTTGAAGACTGATTCTCAAGTATTTCAACTTACTGTATATGAAGAAGTTATAGACAAAGAATTATTCTCTGAAATTATTCAACCGTTTTTAGTATGGCAAAAATCAAGAGACTCCCAATCTGTTCATAGCCAGGTAACAAACACACAAAAAAGGGTGGCAGTCCTTGAATATATTTTTCTTTGGGTATTATTTTCCCAGCTCTATTTAAAGTCCTCACTCCTGACGCCTTCTCTTCACGTAAAAGATTACCAGGGCTGCTGTAATTTTTATAAAATATATTAACATATATTTGAATACCTTATTTTAATATTTTTCATAACTAAGAATGGAGAAACTAGATTTGGAAGAAATAATAGTAATAAAACAGTCCTAATCTTTGTCTAAAACTTGCAATGAAATGAACTTGTCACTGGCCCCCCGGCAAAGATGAGCCTATATGTCACAATGCAGCCCTTAGTCATCATCAGTACCAAATTAACTGGTCTAATTTATTGAAATGCCATGCAGCACAAAAAAAATGTTGGATGAGGGGGAAGAAGTGAATAAATGCATGCTTTGTATCTTTCATCTTGATGTACAATAAAGTAACTGAGCTAACATAACGTCAGCTGTATGCTGGCTCTCAAGATAAACTTGACATATAAAAGTGACAGCCCTGTGACTGTCCTTGGATGAACTTGGGAGTTAATGTTTTCTTGTTCTATACTCATGCAAACTTGACCTCTGTGCTTATGACTGTGGGAGGTTGTTTATTTCCTCATACACTTTTCTACTGCAAGGTTCTTTTATAAGGAAAATAGAATTCAAGTAAAATTTTGCTGTAGGACTTTTTCATTGTGATGGGATTTCTCATGAATCTTTGATTAGCTCTTGTGTCTCAAGGTGGGGGCTACAGGCTGAGCTGAGAGAAGCAGACACTCTACACTATCATGCTAGCATATTGTGTACTGCCACTTTAAACAGTTCATGCATGATCATCATCAGGGTAGCTCCTGCTGTCAGGGCCACTAGATGCGGAGATGAGGAATTCTGTGCCAGCCACAGAACAAGACCTGTTGCAATATAACTCCTGTTATAAAGAGTATGCTGTTCAATATTTAATACACTCAACTCTAAGACTGGATAATTCCTAGTGTTCCTGAGTTCCAGTGAGTGGGGCCTGTTTATTAAAAGTAATCAAGATGTTACTGATACCAGTCAGCTCTGTGTTCTTGGGGAACCAGGGTGCAGTATCTAGCCCGTCAGACTCATGAAAGACCCCCCACCAACACCAGTCTTGCTTGAACCAAAACTGATACTTGCAGAGAGCAGTGAAGGGTGTTGGGAGGCACACCTAGACCCCTCCCGACAAGGGTGACAAGATTAAGGCGTCTCCATTAGCATACAGAATGGAAAACAGAGGCAACTCCCCTAGCCTCATCTGCATGAAAGATGGGACAGGGAAACATCTCCATTAGCATACAGAATGGAGAATAGAGAACCGTACTGAACTCTGGGACCAGAAAAGCAGGGAAGCACTGCATCATGGGGGATCTCTGCTCCAGATATTAATGAACCTATGCCTGCACACAGCCAGCTCAGCAGTTATCAGTCCAATTCTAGTAATAAATCCTTGATTGATATCCAAAATACTGAATCAGCCTAATTCCACTGTGAGCTTCCTGGAAGAAACACCACCCATAGCCAAGAGTGATCAGATCCTATTGTCTAGCCTAAAGAAAACCCTTGAGTCATCAGTTTACCCATAAACAAATCTAGTGTTCTCCCTTGAACCACTGTATTTTCTCTACAAACCTATGCCCAAGTAAGTGTTCTGATGCTTGGATCCAAACCATGCATCGGTCCCACTAGGACTCCATCTTCTCATGACTGATCATGCTGGGGGCGCTGCCTGTCTCCAGCACTCAGGACCCTGAGCTACGGCCATCATCTGGCAACCCCGACCAGTTCAAGCCTCATGGAGTGGGTGAGATCCCTCCCCCTCTCTCTCTGTGTTTTCTTTTCTACCTCAGGTATTAATCTTTAATAATGTAACTGTTATGCTGGTTTAGGCTGTCCTTGTGTAGTTATCATTATTATTCAGTAAATAACTTTTATGGTTAAGCTGGTTGCTTTTCTCTCTCTCTGAACTTTAGTCTTTTGTGTTTTTAGTTTCCCCATTTACTCTGCAGCAACACTTCTTTTACCTAAGCTAAAAATCCCTGTTGTGCTCAAAAATACTGTGGGGTTTGCTCATCAAGTGAGTTACTACCAGTACAATTGTGATGTGAAAGTGGGGATAGGGACATGCTAAACCTGTGACATACAAGGGTGGCAGCTTGAAAGTGCTTGAAAGGAGGGGAGATGTGCGGGAGCAGAGCTTACTTCAACCAGGCAGAAGAGGGGGAGCTCCCCTTTGCTTTGAGCATAGAGAAGGAGGGAGTTGTGCTACCTCTCTTCTGTCTAGCTCTAACTCCTGCTTCTACATCACTTGACTTTGTCAGAGGGGAGAATGCATGGCCCATTGGAGGAACAGAGGAGCAGGGGCAGCTAATGATGTTTAAAAGGAGAAAAATACAAGGCACCTTTAGCCAGCTGCACTCTTTACAAAGTCAAGCTGTTCTATAACCTTGAGTTGTTTATTTCCTCTGACTTCTCTTGCCTTTTTCTTTCAGTAAATCCTTCACTATACATAATTCTCACTATACATAATTCTTACATAAATATGGCAGCCTCTTGCATTAAATTATAATTGGCAGCCTCCAGCAGTGCATTATAATGCAATAAGAAATTTGCTTTACCACACTATTTTCTCTTCCTTTATGTGATGAGTGATAACTTGTTGGTTTTGGTCATCAAAGTGACATTTCCAGAAATAATTTTATAACAAGTTGTGCATTTAAAATAAATATGCAGTACCATCTTTTTTATCTGTGGGTCTTTAGGGAAACCAAAAAATCTTTGGATAAACTGGTAGGGAACGGAGTTGGATGATTTTAAAGGATGCAAGCCAGCTAATATGACCCCTTTAAAACTGTCTGCTCCAAAATGCCAGCCAGCATGCTGTTTGCCAAACTCCCAGACTGCAGAATGCAGTCCCTGGCCCAGGAAAGCATCAGTGGATTCTTCACCACACTCCAAATTTTCAGGAACCCATAGCACAGTGACAACTATTGTACTGCCCTGTATGATGTAGCCAATTTTTGTTTATTCAGGGTTTTGGTTGTATAGGATCATATGGTGCAAAATATGTGACTTTACCAATTCTAAAGAAATTAACACAAGCACTAGGGTCTCTTCATAAAGAACAGTGACAGACAGCACTTCCTTACCAGCTGTTCCCGATAAATATTTTATATCTTTTAGTGCTATGGCATATTGCAGGTGTTTAAAAAGCCCACTCCTAAGTAACCAGAGGAGCTAGCAAGGGACCAGCTAACAGGGGAGGTTTGCAAGGGAGCTTTCCAGATGAAGGAGAAGCAACCACATGACCCTTGTGGCAAGTTTGTTGCTTTAGTGTGTGTATTCATGTTTGTGGTGTGCTTGCTGATTGACTGAAGTATACAGTGTCAACTGTTTGTTTGGGAAGTATACAGTGTCAACTTTTTTGGTTCTCTTACTATGTTTTTTAATTTGGGGTATACATTTCATTTGAGCCTCTATTATGGTGTCTTTAAAATTTTTCCATCCAGCTTGCAAGGATTTCACTTTTGGCACTGTACCTTTTAATTTCTCTTTAAGGAATGTCTTCATTTTTGTATAGTTCCCCTTTCTGAAATTAAATGCTACCATGGTGGGCTCATTTGGTGCCCCCTCCCCCCAGGGATATTAAATTTTATTATGTTATGGTCACTATTACCAAGAGGTTAGGTTATATTCACCTCTTGGACAAGATTCTGTGCTGCACTTAGGACTAAATCAAGAATTGCCTCTCGTCTTGTGGGACCCAGGCCTAGCTGCTCCAAGAGGCAGCCATGTAAGTTGTCAAGAAAGTTTCTCTCTGCATCCCATCCTGAGGTGACATGCACCTAGTCAGTCTGGAGATAGTTGAAATCCCCCATTATTATTGTGGTTTTTAAATTTTTATAGCCTCTCTCAACCTGATCATCCCACAGTCACTATCACCATCCTGGTCAGGTGGTCGGTAGTATATCCCTACTGCTATATTCATATTATTCAAGCATAGAATTCTTATCCATAGAGATTCTATGATACTGTTTGGTTCATTTAAGATTTTTACTTCATTTGACTTTATGCTTTTTTCACATATAATACCACTCCCCCACCAGTATGATCTGTTCTGTTCTTCTGATATATCTTGTATCCTGGTTATAACTATATCCCACTGATTATCCTCATTCCACCAAGTTTCAGTGATGGCTATCATATCAATATCCTCATTTAATATGAGGCACTCAGGTTCACCCATCTTACCATTTAGACTCCTTGCATTTGTATATAAGCACTTAAAAATGGTCACTTTTTAGCTGTCTGCCATTATGTGATGTAATTGAATGGGACTCTTTTTCATTTGTCTGTTTCTCATCAGATCCTACCTGTATTTTATCATCTTCCATCCTCTTTTCCTTATTAGGATATAGGGAATCTCCATTAATAGATCTTCCCCAAGGGATGTCTCTGTCTGAACCACACGCTTCTCCGCATCTGTTAGCTTTCCCCTAGCCCTTCATTTTAAAACTGCTCTATGACCTTCTTAATTTTATGTGCCAGCAATCTGGTTCCATTTTGGTTTAGGTGGAGGCCATCCTTCCCGTATAGGCTCCCCCTTTCCCAAAAGTTTTCCCAGTTTCTAATAAATCTAAAACCCTACTCCCTACAACATTGTCTTATCCACGCATTGAGACTCTGCAGTTCTGCCTGCCTAACTGGCCCTATGAGTGGAACTGGAAATATTTCAGAGAATGCTACCATGGAGGTCCTGGACTTCAATCTCTTACCTAGCAGCCTAAATTTAGCCTCCAGGACCTCTCTCCTATCCTTCCCTATGTCATTTGTACCTACATGTATCACGACCACAGACTCCTCCCCAGCACTACACATAAGTCTGTCTAGATGTCGCGAGAGATCTGCAGCCTTCGCACCCAGCAGGCAAGTTACCATGTAGTGCTCTCAGTCATCGCAAACCCAGATGTCTATGTTTTGAATGCTTGAATCCCCCATTTCTATTACCTGTCTCTTACTAATAACTGGAGTTCCCTTTCCCGGACAGATATCCTCAGTGCAAGAGGATACCGTAACACCATCTAGAAGGAGGGTCCCGATTATGGTATCATTTCCCTCTGCTCCAGTTTTATGTTCTCTTTCCCTGAGACTTTCATCCTCCTCAACAGTATAGGGGCTGTCAGACCTAGTGTGGGACTGCTCTACTGTGTCCCAGAAAGTCTCATCTATGTACCTCTCTATCTCCCTTAGCTCTTCCAGTTCATTTGAGCATAAGATTTCATGAGCTACAGCTCACTTCATCGGTTGCATCCAATGAAGTGAGCTGTAGCTCATGAAAGCTTATGCTCAAATAAATTTGTTAGTCTCTGAGGTGCCACAAGTACTCCTTTTTTTTTTTGTGAATACAGACTAACACGGCTGCTACTCTGAAATCTTCCAGTTTAGACACTCTGGCCTCCAAAGCTTTCCCTCTGAGGACCAGGAGCTTGTTGCATCAAATCCACATGTATGCTACCCATCCATAAGGCAGGTAATCATACACGCTGCATTTAGTGCAATAAACTGGATAGCCTTCCCCTCTGTTGCTGGACTTCTGACTGCATTCTCTTTTTATTCCTGCAGCTCTTTCCTTTATTGTTGTTTTGTTTTCATCTGGGAGGGTTTATTGCCTGAAGGTTATCGAATATTAATAAAGTGTATCTAGCCGCCCCCACACTTTCCCTCTAAACACCCTCGCAAAACTCCCCTGTTTGCTGCTCCTGTTTGCTAACTCCTCTGGTCGCTTAGTAGCTGCCTTTTAAAACCCCTGTTTTTCTTGAGTAGACCCCACACACCCTGGTTATGGGTTGATGGGTGCTAAAGGGCTTGGGGATCAAAGCCTTGTTAAGAAGCTCTCAGCCTTGCCTAGCAGGCTGCTAGGCTCAGCACAGGGTCTCCCAAACAAACAGCTAAACAACAAAGTAAAAGAAACAGCTAGAGGCAAAAAGGCATCCTTTAAAAAGTGAAAGTTAAATTCTATTAAGAAAAATAGAAAGGAGCATAAACTCTGACAAATGAAATGTAAAAATATAACAAGGAAGGCCAAAAAGGAATTTAAATAACAGCCAACCAAAGACTCAAAAATTAACAGCAAATATATATAAGTACATTAGAAGCAGGAAGGCTGCTAAACAACCAGCGGGGCCACTGGATGGTCAAGGTTATAAAGAAGTACTCAAGGGAAATAGGGCCATTCTGGAGAAACTAAATGAATTCTTTGCATCGGTCTTCACAGCTGAGGGTCTGAGGGAGATTCCCAAAAATGAGGCAGACCTTTTAGGTGACAAATCTGAGGAACTGTCCCAGATAGAGGTGTCATTAGAGGAGGTTTTGGAACATACTGATAAATTAAAAAGTAACAAGTCGCCCGGTCCAGATGATATTCACCCAAGGGTTCTGAAGGAACTCAAATGTGAAATTGCAGAACTAATAAGCGTGGTATGCAAACTAGCATTTAAATCAGCTTCTATGCCACATGGCTGGAGGATAGCCAGTGTAATGCCATTTTTTTAAAAAAAAGGCTCCAGAGGCAATCCTGGCAACTAGAAGTCAGTAAGCCTAACTTCAGTACTAGGCAAATTGATTGAAACTATAGTAAAGGACAGAATTATCAGACACATAGATGAACACGATTTGTTGGGGAAGAGACAACATAGTTTTTGTAAAGGGAAATCATGCCTCACCAATCTACTAGAATTCTTTGAGGGGATCAACAAGCATGTGAACAATGGGGATCCAGTTGATATAGTGTACTTAGATTTTCAGAAAACCTTTGACAAGGTCCCTCACCAAAGGGTCTTAAGCAAAGTAAGTTGTTATAGGGTAAGAGGGAAGGTCCTTTCATGGATCAGTAACTGATTAAAAAGATAGAAAACGAAGGGTAGGATTAAATTATTAGTTTTCAAAATGGAAAGAGATAAATAGTGGTGTCCCCCAGGGGTCTGTACTGGGACAAGTACTGTTCAGCATATCCATAAATGATCTGGAAAAAGGGGCAAACAGTGAAGTGGCAAAATTTGCAGACAATACAAAACTACTCAAGATAGTTAAGTCCAAACCTGACTGCAAAGAGTTACAGAGAGACCTCACATAACTAGGTGACTGTACAGCAAATAGCAGATGAAGTTCAATGTTGATAAATGCAAAGCAATGCACATTGGCAAACATAATCCCAACTATACATATAAAATAATGGGATCTAAATTTGTTGTTACCATACAAGAAAAAGATCTTGGAGTCATTGTGCATAACTTTCTGAAAACATTGATTCAATGCTCAGTGGCAGTCAAAAAAGCTAATAGAATGTTGGCAATCATTAGGAGAAGGATAGATAATAAGACAAAAATATCATATTGCCTCTATATAAAACCATGGTACACCCACATCTTGAATACTGCATTCAGATCTGGTCACCCCATCTCAAAAAAGATATATTGGGATTGGAAAAGGTACAGAAAAGGGAAACAAAAATGATTAGGGGGTATGGAATGGCTTCCATATGAAACGAGATTAATAAGACAGACTTTTCAGCTTGGAAAAGGGACAACTAAGTGGGGATATGATAGATATCTATAAAATCATGATAGGTGTGGAGAAAGTAAATAAGGAAGTGTTATTTATTCCTTCTCATAACACACGAACAAGGGGTCACCCAATGAAATTAATAGGCAGCAAGTTTAAAATGAACAAAAGGAAGTATTTATTCATACAACACACAATCAATCTGTGGAAAGAGTATGTTGTGAAGACCAAGACTATAACAGGTTTCAAAAAAGAACTAGATAAGTTCATGGAGGATAGGTCCATCAATGGCTATTCGCCAGGATGTCCAGGCATGCAAAACCATGCTCTGAAGTGTCCCTAGCCTCTATTTGCCAGAAACTGGGAATGGGCAACAGGAGATGGATCACTTGATGATTACCTGTTCTGTTCATTCCCTCTGAAGCACCTGGCATTGGCCCCTGTCAGAAGACAGGATACTGGGCTAGATGGACCATTGGTCTGATGCAGTATGGCTGTTCTTATATTCTTATAAATATTGATAATATATTGATATTTTAACATTTGCTATACAAATTAATGAATTACTGTAGCAAACACGCAGAAGGAATGGGGTGATTTGTTACTCTGTATCTTCCCCAATTTGCTGTCTTCCCAGGGCTATGCATTACCAGTAACAAATTGCCGCTTTTGCAGATCCAGACTAACACGGCTACCCCTCTCTCTGATACCGTAACAAATGGAATCAGTGCTGCTTTCTCATTCATATGTATTAGTTGTAACAGAAGAAGCCTTATGGTTCATTAGGGTCAGTTCAGCAGAACCTTGATCTCTTCAGATGTGTGCTTTTTAATTGTAATGAATTAGGGCATCTCAAAAAATCAAGTTGTTTAATAGTCACTTTTAATTTCTGATAACTGGCAAGAGAGAATCAACCAATTCCAAACTGCCAATACAACTTTAGTGCTCATCTCTGAAAAATAGCACCACGTCAAGACCATAAATCATTTGCACCTGTGAGTTACCTTCTCAAATAGTGGAATTTAGAATTGCATTACGTAAAATGTCTGTGATACTGCTGGTCCCAATGAGATATCTGAGGTTGCAGTACACAGTAATGTTTTTATTGTTATTAATTATTCTTGTTATATTTTAGTACAGTAATTTGTGTAAAGGGACTACTCACACTTTACTCATAGGAGGCAGGCTGGGAACATCCTGCTTTATTCAATTGCATTGCAACAGAAGAGGGGAAAGCTCCCTCATACAAAACAGGAAGTAAGGGATCAGTGAAGCATAATACTCATAGTACTCTGGGTAACCCAGTTAGCCCTATCATGGAAATTTTACTATTGTAATAGTAATACTGCAAATTCAGGGGTTCATTGCACTAGGCTGCACATAAACATAGCAGGACAAACCCTCAAAGAGCTTTAGACTAAATAGGCCAAAAAGACACAGGGTGGAGAGGTGATGTGCCTTTCCCTACATCACACAGCAGATCAGTGGTAGCTGGGAATAGAACCCACATCACCTGAATCATTGACCAGTATTCTACTTAAAATCCCTTTGAGGACAGCTTGGCAGGAGAAACATTCTTAATACTTCTCTCCTTTATCCCTGAATGGTCAGTCTTGTAGTTTGATACAAGAGTCTTGATCTGCATTGATTTATAAATTACTAATATTTAGTCAGCAAGAACAATGTTTGGACTTATAAAAACATAAGAATGTCCATACTGGGTCAGATCAGTGATCTAGCCCAATATCCTGTCTTCCTATCCTCCATGAATTTGTCTAATTCTTTTTGAACCCAGTTATACTTTTGCCCTTCATGACATCCTCTGCTAACAAGTTCCACTGCTCATCCAGGGGCAGAGGCTGTAGCAAGCAGTGGTCAAGCTACCTATGAAAAGAGAATCAGCTACACAGTCAAGCAAAGCAGTTTGGCATAGCTTTACTCTCAGCTTGATTGATTGTTTTATAGACCGCTTATGGCTCATGAAGATTTTTTTAATCATAGATGCTACTATTTAATTTGATGCCTTTGTTCAGTATATTT
This sequence comes from Natator depressus, assembly GCF_965152275.1. NCBI lineage: Eukaryota > Metazoa > Chordata > Testudines > Cheloniidae > Natator > Natator depressus. The sequence goes on along the minus strand of NC_134239.1, from coordinate 53,502,256 downwards.
GATTCTCCATATTCTAGAAACTTTTTTTAATTCAGCTAAACATTTTCAAAGCTCATTGGCACATTGCTGTAGATATAATTACAATTTCAGTTGGCACAGCATTTTGCTGTTGATTTCAGGGTAGAAAATGGTTCCCTTTGGTGCCTTTCTCTTTCATGTGGAGCACAGAACCTAACTGCTGTGACCACTTAGGTGACAAATTTGGAAGATACAAGACCGCAGATGGAACGCTTTCAAATTTGTGTTTCCAGCAGTAGCATCTGGGTCTTTGGCTTCCTGGCTGGCTCCTTATAAGATCTCTTTAGTATCTTCACCACATTTTCCAGTTATGGCAGCTGCAGAGCAACCCATAGAATTAGGTCAACATTTGATTATAGACGGGTCTTCTTGAAATACATTGTAAATGTCATCAATAGGGAAGAATTTGTTTATTGTTGTTATAACTGTACCTTAAAAAAAAAAGACTATATACAATGTTCTTATACCGTCATATTGACCGAGAAGTCGGTTTGCTCCTATATCCCCATAAATGCTGGCCCACTTTGTTGGGAAAGGAGTATGTACTGAGCGGCTAAAGCAGTGGACTGCCAGGCAGGACTCTTGGGTTCTATTTCCAGTTCTGTCTTTGCACTTCACAGAGTTAATATTTGTAACATGCACTGAGATCCTCAGATGAAAGGCACTAGGGAAGTGCAAGGATTTTATTATTATGTGCATGCACTTACTGTGGACATGCTAAACTGTAGCGCTAAAATGCCTTATTTACTTTGTGTGACGAGACTACTTTCTGCCTGCCATAAGCTTGTTTAAAAGTTTCTATATATTCTTATAGGAAATAATATAATATTTCAGGAGAACAGCTTTAGGGCCATATCAGTTTCATTAAAGTTTGTGGCAAATATCCCTATCGTTATAAAATGGACCAGGATGTAGTCATTAGGGCATGCATTCTATCATGGACTGCATGTAAAACAGTACATTTTTCTTTGCTACAACATAAATGTATGTTCAAGACACATGAACAAACGGTGAATTTCTTGAATGTATCTCTGAAAGATTTTGCTTTTATAAAATATGACCCAGATTACATATACTTTGCATGTAGTTCAGAAAAAAAATTCTGTAAACAAGTTGAAATTTGTTTTAAAAGTCTCTCTCTCCTTCTCCTTACTTTGAATTCCTTACTATTTACTTTTGCAGTTCAATGCCATTTTGTGGTGGAACCGTATTCCAGTCAACCTGGCTATTAATACAGTAAATGGCTTTAAGTGGAGATAAAGACAGTTAAGTAACTCTTGCTTCCTCACATCACATGATGAAAGCATAATTCAACGGGAGCAGTGACAGCTTTTAATTTATGAGTTCTTTTCCAAAGACTTGTCTATCTAGACAATGATATGTCTGAGGTTGAAGTGTCTTTCAGGACAAGTGATTCCACATTGAGCTTGTGTTCATGTAACAAAGATCCAGCCAGCACTGAAAACACGATGAGATACAATGATTTAAACACAGCTTCATTATTCATCATTATAGAGCCAAGCCATAAAAGAATAGTAAAAGTTAGAGATGAAAATGCCATATTAGTTCAAGCAGGATTGCAGATGGCTTATCACAACATATTTTCTAGTGCAGTGGTTCCCAAACTTGTTCCGCCGCTTGTGCAGGGAAAGCACCTGGCGGGCCGGTTTGTTTACCTGCTGCATCCGCAGGTTCGGCCGATCGCAGTTCCTACTGGCCACGGTTCACTGCTCCAGGCCAATGGGAGTTGCTGGAAGCAGCGGCCAGTATGTCCCTTGGCCTGCGCCGCTTCCAGCAGATCCCATTGGCCGGGAGCAGTGAACTGTGGCCAGTGGGAGACGCAATCGGCCGAACCTGAGGATGCGGCCGGTAAACAAACCGGCCCGGCCCGCCAGGGGCTTTTCCTGCACAAGCGGCAGAACAAGTTTGGGAACCACTGTTCTAGTGCTTTGTCTAGTCACCTTACTGAAGATGTGTTCATATCTGTGATTCTTTACCGTTGTCACAGGATAATTTTAAAAGTCTCAAGTGACAAAGCTTCTACCATATGATTTGGGGGACTATTTCACATGTTATTGTTGCGAAGTTTTTCCTATTTAATCTATTTTTAATTTTCTTAATTTCATCCTCATTACTCTGGTCACCACATTAAATAATTCCTCTCCTTCCTTCTTGTTTAACACACCCTCAAAAAGTTGTAGACATGCTACCCAGGTTATACATATAGTGTTTGCTTTGTGTAATGATGCATTTGGCCCATGTACAATATACAGTTCTTACATTTGCCTCAATAGCTACAGTGTTTTATTTAATTCCTCTAAGTTTGGTTGGCTTTTTAAAAATCTTTTACAAAATAAGGAAATATAAAGGAACAAAATCATTTTTAAATCAAGTCAATTTGTAATCAAATCTCTGACTCCTGACTAGAATGAGGAATGTATATTTATAGAATTTGGAAACTTGTGGGCAATCACACACATAGCCCTGGTACGATGAACTGACATGCAGAGGTAACAAAACATGAAATTTATTTCTGTCCAGTATGAAGGGAAAAAAAAAGGCCCACAAAAATCAACTTACTGTAAGTAATAGAGGGCATTATCGAGGCAGTAATGCTGAACAAATCACTAATCAGTTCACAATCCTTTTGTTTTCAGTATGAAACATCAAAATCAGTGACTGTCTGATACAGGGGATAATTTCAACAAGATTGCTATAGTAAACTTGATTTGGAGACTTAATGTATTCTTTCTTAACTTTATGTAGTTCAGTTATCATCCATGGCTTGCTTTCCTGGTGTTGTTCTATAGCTAGAAAAGTTTCTGAAATACTATACTTGGATTTGAAAAAAAAACCCAGCAATTTTGATAACATAGGGTTTCCTTCAACCTCTTCTTCCCCTCTATCCTTTCCCCCCTCCCCAAAGCTATAAAATAAAACAGTTTTATTGGCTGGCAATATGGAATTGGGTGAACTTGTTATAAAAAATGTGAACCAATGAGAGGCATCCTAGGTGGTAACATATGCTGTGCTATTAAAATAATGGAGAACATATTGTGCTGACATTGGGAGTTAATTCATTATTTAGTATTTCAGCCTAATGAAATATAGTCAGCATGTCAGATACTGGTGTCATTTATAGTTATATAAAACCAGATTAACTTCACAGGGGCTTCAACAGGAGTTACTGCACATTTACTTCAGTAAAGCTGATCAGAGTCTGGCCCTGTATCTCATCCAGCTTTGCTTTACTTCCATAAAAGTTTGACTTTTTATCCATGTCACTGAATAACTGGTTATTAAATATTACGCATGCCTTGTGAGGCACAACTGGGTCAATGTTCCAACATGCTGTTAAAGGCCACTGTTCTATTGGAGGTTCTATCATGCAGATAAGATTCAAACTGAAGTTCTCTCCCAGGCTTGTGCTCAGTGAAGATCCTATGGCATGGTTTTGTGAGAGTAATGTGTTAGCCCAAGTTTCTTGGATAAAATGAACTTTGCTTAATTACATTTTACCTTCTTAAATTCCTTCCTTTGTGTCAGTTAGTCAAGGTATTTTTCACTTTCTGTCCTAAGTTATCGTATAACGTTGCTATGTGCTGTTAAACAGCTGCTGCGTTCCACCCCAGTGGAGACTGCAATTCACTGGTAGTGAAGTTGATTGCTGTGTGCCGGGTTTATGAAGCACTCTGGGATCCTTTGGGATGAATATAAATGCAACATATTTTAACAAATCATCAAGGACTTCACAGCAGTCACTATACTGCACACCATGGCAATTGGGAACTTCACAAAGGCAGAGGTGATAAAACTCAGATTCTTCTTCTTCTGAATTACAGACCTCTGCCACCTGAGCTAAAGTCACTGTTAAAAGCATAGGGCCCATGATATACAACTGAGTCTTTTTCATTCTGTCCATCAGAGGTCAGTGGTACAACTACACTAGCTAATTCTTCAATGGCATAGATCAACTTCCAGATGAGAAGGTAGTGTACAAATGTCTCCCTTCTCACATGGAAGGAGGCTATGAAAATTCTTTGTCAATGCCCCTGTCCCTTTAAACAATGTTAGGGCCTTCTGTAGGTGCCCCACATGGTAAGTGCTCTGGTCATTTCTTGGGAAGGGAGTTTGAGTAGGTGGAGATAGGGCTGGAAGGGTCTGTGTTGTGTTCAGTGATCATTCACACTATGGCCATTAAAAACAAGAGCTTCACAGAGCCCTGAAAAGATGCTCGGTCATGACTGGGACATGGGGAGTCAGAACTAATGGTCACAACAGGGGACAGGAATCAGGCTGAGTCAGGTATCAGGAGGTCAGAGTCCAAGCCAGATACAGGCCAGTGGGCAGGTTACTGGGAGGTCAGAGTCTGAGACAGGCCAGAGAGCAAACCAAGAGTCTGGCTTCTCGAGGCAGGCAGTTAGGTTCTTACATTGGCAGACCAAGTGCCAGCTCATGCCAATGTCCCTAGGCCTCACTGAACACTTACAAATGCAAGCTGGTAACCACCCAACCATGAAGAGTTACAAGTAGTGCCATCAGCTTGGATTCTGAGGAGAGGGGGAATAAAATCCTGGGCAAGGAGAAACTTGGTCTTTTATGCTGTCTAGACTCTGAGGGTCAAAGATTCCTAAACGTAAGCAAGAGATTCCCAATGCTGTTTGGAATGGGGCAGCTCTATATGACATATAGAGATGCTTATTATAGAAGTTGTGACAAAGCTGTGTCCTTGTCTCCGTGGGTCCTGCGTTTCCTAGCGGATTTCGCTAGCCTCAGAGACTCACTGTGACCCTCCACATAGCCCTTCTCTCTATCAAGAGGCAAGGGTCACAGCCTACTGAGCCATTTTCATCACAAGCCAGCGATGGAGGTGAGAAGAAGCTATTCTCCCTTGCACAGTCTCTGTTGTCTCCAAGTCTCAGTGATTAATCAGAGGTTGGCAAAGGGGGAGCCCAAGCCCACCCTCTACTCCGGGCTCCAGCCCAGGGACCCTAATAGTATCAGCTATGGTAGCTGACTTTTTAGAAACAGGACGTGTACAATTCCCAGAGCAGACCTCAATTCCTCAAGATCCACTTCACCCTTACCTCAGGGCCTCCTTCCTTGTGCTTGATATGGTGTGTACTGCTCAGTCTCTCCAGCAGCACAACTTCCTCCTACAGCTCCTGACATGCGCACCCACCTGACTAACTGGGAGGCTTTTAACTAGTTTCAGCCAGCCCCTGATTGGCTTCAGGTGTCCCAATCAATCTAGCTGTCCTCCCTACCTTCTGGAAAGATCTTAATTGCCCCAGGTGTCTTAATTGACTTGGAGCAGCTGCCATTTGCTTATTCTGATAACAGGGATTTGTTTAGCCTGTAGCTAATATATCCATCTCCCATTACTTTACTATAGCCACCTGGCCTTACCCCATCGCATTCCGCCCTCCCCCGCCTGCTCAACACCATAGAGTTTGCAGCCCCTTTTCTGGCTCCTCACGAATATTTTATTATGCTTTTGGCTCCACTTTTCCCCTCACCTTTTTATTTACACACTCCCCATCCGTGGCCCCACAAAATCGCGAGATCTCCTGGTTAACCTCCTCCTAGCCCTAGCTGAAACAGCCATTTATAAAACCAGAGAGGCGAGGTTGGCTCATGAAGCATCCTGCGATTGTAGGGCCGTTTTCCGATCCTCAGTACATTCACGTATCCGGGCGGAGTTCCTCTGGGCGGCATCCACCGACTCCCTTGATGGGAGCGGTGGGCGCTATCCGGGGTTCTCTGCTCAGTGACCCCGTCCGGTTCCCTCCGTCTGACCCTTTGATTGAGGGGAAGAGTGAGAGACCCCAGCCCCAGCCATTGCCGCTGTGGATACCATCATCACTGTCACCTAGGAGGGGTCCTATAACACGTGGGTGTACACCCCCCCACCCCCAAACCGCCCACCCCGCAGCCGTGCCCATCTTGTCGGGCACTCTCAGGAGAGGAATAATCGGTGACACTGGGCGTGGCACTAGGTAACTCGAGGGGGTGGAAGACCACGAGTGTCGAGGAAGCCCCCCCGCTCTAGGCCCAGGCTAGCCTGAACACTTCTCCCTCCTGAAGGCTGCTGTGTTATACCTTCTGTTTGCTTTTGTTTTGTTGCATAGTTTTGCTTTATCCTCTTTGGTGATTCTTTGTAAGTGTTACACAAATAAAATTCTTTTCTGCCTTAAAAAAAAACAAAAAAACACCATAGAGCTGGCCAACTTGGGACGCCAGGCAGTGTGCTTGTGACAGACCATCAGCATTGCTGTGGTGGCACCAGCCCTGTGCCGTATGTGGAACTTGAATGATTGGAGGGATAAGAACCACCTGGTGACCCTTGCATTCTTTTCCTTATTCTGCTGCATCCACTGGAGGGGTGCATGGTCCGTCACAAGAGTAAATCGCCAGCCTAAGAGGTAATAACGCAGTGTCTCCATAGCCCATTTGACAGAAAGGCATTCTCTCTCGACTACTGTGTACTGCTGTTCTCTTGGGAGCAGCTTTCTGCTTAGGTAGAGGATCAGGTGTTCTTCTCCAACCATTTGTGACAGAACCGTCTGTTAGGATATAGATATTCAGGCCTGTCTGCAAAGGCCTGTACTTTAAGAATTTAGGTGTATTCTTATCACTTGGCTAGTTCTAGAGGTATAAAAGAAAGAATCAAAATCACTGTCTGCTGGTGTAAGGGCCTTCTCTTACTGTGACAGTCTGAGGCCCTGTGCTTAGGCTAAGGCCTTTGGCTAAGCAGCAGAGGCAGCCATAAGCTAGGAAGCGACCGGTCACATCCTCACATTCCAAACTAGTCACATTGAAAGATACAATACAATACAATCCTGTCCTGATAATGCCTATCACCTCCAGAGAAAGGGAAGTGCCTAGAAAATGTAAAAGGAAACAGCATCCTGTCTGGCAAGAACTCACTTATCAATACTGGGATGTGAAATCCTCACTTCTGTATTGTTTTGTCATTATAGTTCCCACTTTGCTATTGTTTGTCTGTATAATCTCTGTCTGGTTCTGTGATTGTTCCTGTCTGCTGTATAATTAATTTTGCTGGGTGTAAACTAATTAAGGTGGTGGGATATAATTGGTTACATTATCATGTTACAATATGTTAGGATTGGTTAGTTAAATTTCAGGAAAATGATTGGTTAAGGTATAGCTAAGCAGAACTCAAGTTTTACTATATAGTCTGCAGTCAATCAGGAAGTAGAGGGGTGGGCGTGGGTGGGAGGGGGTGGGCGTGTGGGTGGGGGAGATGGGAACAGGGAATGGGGGTAAGGAAATTGGAATCATGTTTTGCTAAAGGGGGAGATGGGAACAGGGAATGGGGGTGCGGAAATTGGAATCATGTTTTGCTAAAGGAGGAAATGGGACCAGGGAATGGGGGTAAGGAAATTGGAATAATGTTTGGCTAAGGGCAGGAATGGGAACAGGGACACAGGTGTAAGGCTCTGTGGTGTCAGAGCTGGGAAGGAGGATACTAAGGAAGGAAAGTGGAATCATGCTTGCTGGAAGTTCACCCCAATAAACATCGAATTGTTTGCACCTTTGGACTTCGGGTATTGTTGCTCTCTGTTCATGCGAGAAGGACCAGGGAAGTAAGTGGGTGAAGGAATAAGCCCCCTAACACTGTCCCCAACCCCACCTTGGAAGCATCTGTTTGTAAAATATATTCCTTGTTAAAGTACAGGGCTATGAGTATGGGGTCATTACAGAGGGGCGTCCGAAGGTCTAGGAATGCCCCCTCTGCTGCATCTGGACCTCGGGCCTTCACCAGGTCTGTTAGGGGACTTGCTGTAGTGGCAAAGTGGAGAATAAAATGTCTGTAATAGCCTACCACACCTAGGAACACACGGACCTGTTTCTTTTGGGTTGGCCAGGGCCAGTTTTGAATTGCCTCTAGCTTATTCGTTTGGGGCTTCACTACGCCCCTTCCTACAATATATCCCAGGTACCTAGCCTCTGCTAGCCCTATGGCACATTTAGCGGGATTTGCAGTGAGTCCAGCCCACCTTAAGGTGTGCAGTACTGCCACAACATTCTCCAAGTGGGTTCCCCAGTCTGGTGTATGGATGATGACATCATCTAGATACGCTGCTGCATAACTAGTATGGGGGCACAGCAGTTTATCCATGAGGCGTTGGATTGTGACCGGGGCCCCATGTAACTCGAAAGGGAGGACAGTGTACTGGAATAGCCCGTCTGGGGTGGAGAACGCTGTCTTTTCTTTAGCTTCTTTAGTCAGGGGAATCTGCCAATACCCTTTTGTCAGATCCAAGAATCGGGCACTACCCAGTCAATCAACCAGTTCGTCGATGCATGGTATGGGGTATGCATCAAATTGGGATACTGCATTCAGGAGGCGAAAGTCATTACAGAATCTCGTGGTACCGTCAGGTTTAGGCACTAGAACGATTGGACTGGACCACTGACAGTAAGATACTTCAATAACCCCTAATTCTAACATTTTCTTTACTTAGGCCTTGATTTCTTCTCTTTTGGCTGCTGGGATTCGGAAGGGTCTCAGTGTTACCTTGGCTCTGGGGATCGTGCAGATATGGTGATAGGTCTCAGTTGTCCACCCCGGTTTTGTAGAGAACACATCTCGGTTGCGATTAGTCATGTCAGCTGCCTTGATCTTTTGTATCAGCGTCAAGTTGGGTGATATCCTCATTTGCTCGTGTAAGTTATCCTCCTGGGGAGGGGTCTCCTGGGTGACTAAGCATGACTTTCGATCATGCCAAGGTTTTAGAAGATTGATGTGGTAAATTTGCTCTGGTGTCCTGCGGCCTGGCTGCCACACCTTATAGTTCAGCTCTCCCATGGCTTCGATCACTTCGTAGGGTCGCTGCCACTGGGCCAACAGTTTCTTTTCTGCTGTGGGCACCGGGACCATCACTTGATCCCGTGGTTGGAACTGTCAAAGCTTTGCTGGGTGGTTATAATGGGTTTGTTGGGTCTCCTGTGCTCTCTCCAAATGTTCCCATACAATGGGCATAACTCGGGCTATCTGATCCCTCATCTGCAGTACATGCTCAGCTATGTTCCTTCTGGGATTTGGCTCCTCTTCCCAAGCTTCTCTGGTTATATCCAGTATGCCCCAGTGGTGGCGTCCGTATAGTAGTTTGAACGGAGAGAAACCCCTAGAGGCTTGTGGAACCTTCCAGATGGCGAACATGAGGTAAGGCAAAAGGGTATCCCAATCTTTCCCATCCCAGCTCACCACTTCCCTGATCATGGCCTTGAGGGTTCTATTGAATCTTTCCAGAAGGCCATCTGTTCGCAGGTGGTATACAGGGGTCGTAGGGCTTGTACATGGAGCAATGAACAGAGATCTTTCATCAACTTGGACACGAAAGGTGTCCCTTGATCAGTCAGTATCTCCTTGGGTATCCCAACCCAGGCAAAGATCTGTACTAGCTCCTTAGCTATTGTCTTGGAAACCGTGTTGCATAGGGGGATGGCTTCCAGGTATCAGGGGGGCATAGTCTAGTACAACCAGCACATGTCGGTGGCCCCGAGCTGTCTTCTCTAGGTGCCGAACCAGATCAGTGGCTATACGTTCAAATGGTACCTCTATTATTAGAAGAGGTATCAAAGGGGCCCACAAGTGTGGGCGAGGGCTATGTAGCTGACGCTCCGGACAAGAGGCGCAGTATCGCCGGACATCTTCATGTACTCCTGTCCAGAAGAACCTTCGCTGGATCCGTGCCTGGGTTTTCTCCACCCCTAGGTGTCCTCCAAATAAGTGACTGTGGGCTAGTCTCAATATGGCTTTTTGATGTTTTTGTGGAACCAGAAGTTGATGTATCTCTTGCTCCTGCATTTGCACCACACAGTACAGGAGATCTTTCTTCACTATAAAGTAAGGTCCTGGACCCCGGACCTTCCCATCCACGGGTATCCCATCTATTTCGGACACCTCTTTCCTTGCATTATCATATCTAGGGTCCTCCACCTGGTCCCACCCGAAAGTCTCTCTCCTGGGACTAATCTTCCCGAGTTCCCAGGGCCTGGCTTCTGCTTCTTCCAACGGCTCACCGCTATCACGGCTTGGGCCAGCCTCTGGCTCACCTTCTGGGGTGGTAGTTTCTCTGATGGCTGCTCATGTCCATCTGCCTACTAGGGCAGTCTTCTGGTCCTGGGTCAGGATCCAGGTTCCTAAAGCTTTCACAGCCTTCCTCTCTTTTTTTTTTTTGTCTTCTGGGTTGTTTTTTTTTTTCGGCGTGGGGGTGGGGGCTGAGAACAGATCCTAAGAAAACTCAGTGAATATTGGGGGTTGACATTCCCCTGGCAATGAGTCGCTGCACTCAGGGTCCCCACCTCCCTCCCTTGGGGGTTAGGGAGTTTAGTCCCAGGGTTCCCCCCACTCAGGCCAATCCCTTCCTTCTGGGATCCCCACTGGTTTTCAGGTCCCCCTCTTCTTCCACCTAGGAGTCCCCAGGGGTTTGGCTGCCCAAACTTCCAGAGTCGGGGTCGGGTGCTTGCTTCAAAAGGGGCCTTCCTTAGGTAGTCAGGTCAATTCCCTGGCTGTCATGCATCTTTCTACCAGCATGATCATCTTGTCATAGGTGGATGGATCGTTCTGGCCTACCCATTTGTGGAGATCTGGTGGCAGTCCTCGTGTGTCATGGTCCATGACCAGGGTCTCCAAAATCTCCTCTGGGCTGCACATCTCCATCTGTAACCACTTCCACGCGAGGTGCATGAAGTCGAATAGCTATGAGGCAGAGGCATCAGCAGCCCAGAACTCCCAGGTTCCAGCCCTGCAGCTTCTAACACTCTCTGCCTACAAAGCTAAGCCCTTAAAGGTAGAGTTTCTAATACCATAGGTCTGGCACAACCCCATCCCCTTCTTGGCAGTTTGGTTTTCCATATGGAAGGGAGGTAATACATCTCAGAATGGTTACAACTGCCACTCGTTGCTTATCACTGGACTGTTGCTGCTCCCCAGCTCCAAAATGTGAACCACCACACCCAGTCTCTTGGAGGTGGTTTATTTCTTAAACAGAGGTTATCAGTCAACCAAACGGAAAATAATTTTAACTCAGTCCTTGACCTGAGGCTTCAAGGCCACCCCTCCCAGGGGTCTCTGGCACTCCAGCTCCTTCCAGCCTCAGTCAGATCTGCTCCCCTCCTGGAGCAGCAGCCACAGGAGCACTCACTCCAGCGACCCCCCACAGGACCTTGCTCCACCCCAGTGTGGATTTCCCTACCCAGATCTCAGCCTGTCTCAATACTTCCTTCCCCCAGCTGCCTACTAGCAACCCTTTTATAGGCCCAGGTGTAGCCCAGCCCTCTTTAATTAGCTGGATTGGGCTCACCTCCTCTCCAGGGGAGCTGGGCTTAGTCTATCCACAGGGACCAGCTACTCTGTGATACCCGACCTGGGGTATTCTATCTGCTACCCAAGATCCATAACCTGGAAATCCTGGGCACCCCATCATCTCGGGCATTGGCACCCTGACAGCAGGATTGTCTGGCTATGTAAACTCCCACCTCAGGCCCTACGCTACCAGCACTCCCCGCTTTCTTCGAGACACCACTGACTTCCTGAGGAAACTACAATCCATCGGTGATCTTCCTAAAAACACCATCCTGGCCACTCTGGATGTAGAAGCCCTCTACACCAACATTCCACATAAAGATGGACTACAAGCCATCAGGAACACTATCCCCGATAATGTCATGGCAAACCTGGTGGCTGAACTTTGTGACTTTGTCCTCACCCGTAACTATTTCACATTTGGGGACAATGTATACCTTCAAATCACTGGCACTGCTATGGGTACCCGCATGGCCCCACAGTATGCCAACATTTTTATGGCTGACTTAGAACAACGCTTCCTCAGCTCTCGTCCCCTAATGCCCCTACTCTACTTGCGCTATATTGATGACATCTTCATCATCTGGACCCATGGAAAAGAAGCCCTTGAGGAATTCCACCATGATTTCAACAATTTCCATCCCACCATCAACCTCAGCCTGGACCAGTTCACACAAGAGATCCACTTCCTGGATACTACAGGGCTAATAAGCAATGGTCACATAAACACCACCCTATACCGGAAACCTACTGACCGCTATTCCTACCTACATGCCTCCAGCTTTCACCCAGACCACACCACGTGATCCATTGTCTACAGCCAAGCTCTACGATACAACCGCATTTGGTCCAACCCCTCAGACAGCGACAAACACCTACAAGAGCTCTATCAAGCATTCTTACAACTACAATACCCACCTGCTGAAGTGAAGAAACAGATTGACAGAGCCAGAACAGTACCCAGAAGTCACTTACTACAGGACAGGCCCAACAAAGAAAATAACAGAACACCACTAGCTGTCACCTTCAGCCCCCAACTAAAACCTCTCCAACGCATTATCAAGGATCTACAACCTATCCTGAAGGACGACCCATCACTCTCACAGATCTTGGGAGACAGGCTAGTCCTTGCCTACAGACAGCCCCCCAACCTGAAGCAAATACTCACCAGCAACCACACACCACACAACAAAACCACTAACCCAGGAACCTATCCTTGCAACAAAGCCCGTTGCCAACTGTGCCCACATATCTATTCAGGGGACACCATCATAGGGCCTAATCACATCAGCCACACTACCAGAGGCTCGTTCACCTGCACATCTACCAATGTGGTATATGCCATCATGTGTCAGCAATACCCCTCTGCCATGTACATTGGTCAAACTGGACAGTCTCTACGTAAAAGAATAAATGGACACAAATCAGATGTCCAGAATTATAACATTCATAAACCAGTTGGAGAACACTTCAATCTCTCTGGTCACTCGATTTCTGACCTAAAAGTGACTATTCAACAAAAAAACTTCAAAAGCAGACTCCAACGAGAGACTGCTGAATTGGAATTAATTTGCAAATTGGATACAATTAACTTAGGCTTGAATAGAGACTGGGAGTGGTTGAGTCATTATACAAAGTAAAACTGTTTCCCCTTGTTTATTCACCCCCCCCCCCCGCCCCCACTGTTCCTCAGACGTTCTTGTTAACTCCTGGAAATGTGCTGGAAATGGCCCACCTTGATTATCACTTCAAAAGGTTTTCTCTCCCCCAGCCCCACTCTCCTGCTGGTAATAGCTCATCTTAATTGATCACTCTCCTTACAATATGTTTGATAAACACTCATTTTTTCATGGTCTGTGTGTATATAAATCTCCTCACTGTATTTTCCACTTTATGCATCCGATGAAGTGAGCTGTAGCTCACGAAAGCTTATGCTCAAATAAATTGGTTAGTCTCTAAGCTGCCACAAGTACTCCTTTTCTTTTTGCGAATACAGACTAACACGGCTGCTACTCTGAAACCTACTCTGTGATAGTGTCCTACATGAATGCTACCAAGCCATTGTAGGGGGACCGAGCCAATAAGCAGCACAGCTGTGCTGCCTGGGGTGAGGGGCAGTGGAAAGGCAGCTGTGACTGCAAGGAGGTTGCTTTGCTACATATCCTTGAGATCTGCAGTATTCACTTCAGAACTGTATACACTTCTCCCCTCCTATTACTGTCCCATTGGTTGTCTGATTTATATAAAGCTTTATATACATAATCAATACATGTAATTCTATCTATTGGTTCAAGAAGATGGAGTGCCATCCTTGTAATAAAGAAGAAATATTGTTGTTGGCTACTTCCATCTTAAGTCTTCTAGAGAGTAATCTGCTTTATCTCCCCATTCATAATAGGGTAGCAGCAGGAAAACTCCATTACTTGAATCTCCTGCTTTAGCTCATTCTCTGGGGTTTTCAATGTGTGAGAAAAAATGACTCTATATTTTTATTGTCATCATCATCATCGTCATCTCCTCTTTGTATTATTATGTACAGTATAGTAGCACCTATGAGGATCAGTAAATGTCATGGCCTTATTGTACAAGTTGATGTGCAAACACACTGACATACCCAGGGTACAATTTGGACTGATGATCAGGTGTGTCCCCTCAATTCTCCAATCTGGGGTGCCTTTTATACTGCTTTCCTGTGAGAGCTATGGCTCCTGGTCTACTCACACACAGCCTCCAGAACGTAACTTACTCTCAGTTATAGTGTATGAGTGTTACAGCCAGCCACACTTGAATTAAACTGCAAAGTGACACCAGCAAACTCCCAGTCTCAGACATTCCCTAGGAATGTTCATCTTGTACCGCTCAGTTCTCTCCTGGACAATACAAGCTCATATAAAGTCCATCATTTTATTAGTAGAAAATGATATGCACAAATTCTGTTATCATAAATGGAGTTTCCCGAACACTTCAACCACCCAGTCTAGATAAAACTATAAAACAAGTTTATTAACTGAAAAGAGAGAGATGTTAAATTAATACAAGTAATGAGGTATAAGAGTCAGAATAAGTTATAAGAAAAATAAAAGTAAAATGCATCTAATGCCTAATTTAACAAGCAAAGTGTTTTCAAAGCAAAGTGTCTCACCACCACATGTTTCAGCAGTCTTACTAGCTAAATTTCTTTCAGTCAGAATCCTTCCCCCAGTTCAATGCTGCTTCCTTTGTTCTTCAGGTGTTGTGGATGCCGTGGGCAGAGAGAAAGGGAGGAATCATTTGGGGCATCTGCTCTTCTTTCTTATAGTTCTCTCTCTTCTTCAAAAAGCATCTCCAGCTGAGGTTCAGGAGACAGAAAGTCTGTGTGGACGGGAACCCCAGGCTGTTTCTTTGTCAAGATGTAGATTTCACTCACACCCTCTCTCCTGCCAAAGAATGACCACTTAATTCAGTGATGGTCCATTTGATTTTGTTGACTCCTGGCTGAGGTGTCAGCTTTCCTTGATTATCATGCGCATTATAAAGAGAGGTTTCAAAGAGGGATTGGCTATTACCAGCAGGAGAGTGAGTTTGTATGTGTGTCTGTGGGGGGGGCGGGGGGAAGGGTGAGAAAACCTGGATTTGTGCTGGAAATGGCCCTCCCTTGATGATCACTTTAGATAAGCTGTTACGAGCAGGACAGTGGGGTGGGAGGAAGTTTTGTTTCATGGTCTCTGTGTGTATATGTCTTCTGCAGTTTCCACAATATGCTATGCATCCGATGAAGTGAGCTGTAGCTCACGAAAGCTCATGCTCAAATAAACTGGTTAGTCTCTAAGGTGCCACAAGTACTCCTTTTCTTTTTTCTTTTTAGCTTTCCTTTTGTCTCTGGTTCCTTTTGTCTCTGTCAACTGGTTTGTGGTAGCTCCCCAGACTTGGAACAGGCCTTAGAAATACTATACAGAGGAATCTTATAACTTTACAGACATATTTTACCAGGACAATAATGAACAGCAAATAATACCATAAACAGGTGAACACAAGGGCACAGACTGTCAGACACATACAAAGACATGGCTATGGCATCGCATTTTACTATAATGATTTTACAGGGAATGATATACACTATGGAAATAAAATTTAGATCCATGAAACACTCTAAAATCTTTTTTGTCTTGTTAAATAAATTATCCTAAGAATTAGTGTTATCTCAAAGTTCTTTTCAAATCACAAAGATGTTGATGGGGTAAAATATGACACAACTTTGTTTGTTTTTAACTGGAAACTAAGTCACTTTGGAAATTTAAAGTTCATTTTTATCATGAAAAATAAGGTCACTTTTAAGGTGATAAAAAAAAATGGAATGCCTTAGATCTGCAGAAAAGACACAGCTCAGAACAGATACTGTACAAGCAACACACGCTTCTGTTAAATAAAACCTGTGCACTGGAGAAAAGGAGAAATATATATATATATATATATATATATATATATATATATAAAGTCCACTCTGTGTTAGTGACTATAGTTCATAAAATTCTATTGCTGCCCACTGAAATTTTGAGCAGCCTTGCTGCTGATGTGATTAAATTATAAATGAGAAACTTAATTTCAGCTGCTCCAATAAATATTCCATCTTCCTTAAATCAAATCATAAATTAATTTCACTCTGCCAGCAGACTCTGGAGCCTAGAGTATGGTGCTGGTAACTCTACATATATATGCAATATTGTTATGGTTCTGTAAAATAATGTGTCAGGTGAGATCCAAAGAGAAAATAATGACAGCTCAACCAAGTGCTGGAATGCCAATGAGATCAGGTCTCGTTATTAGTATTAGTGAGAGGATATTGTTATTAAAATCTTCATCAAAACATCACAAGAGATGCTACACAGAACTCTGAGACAATGGCTGTCAGAGGGGCCATTAGTAAATAAAAAGGGTAACTTAACTGTAAAAGAGAAAAAAAAAAACAGTCTTAGGATGTGAGGTACATTTTTGTTCCCAAGTCACAATGAAGCTAATTTTTAATGCAGAACAGAAGAATTAAATCCACTATTTTATTACAGCAAACATTTTTTTCTTCTGTCTGGTGCAATAAAATTGTGCATTTAAATATATGTGTTTATATAATATTCTATAAATGTATAATGCATCAATGAGATTCTAGAGGCAGTACGTTGCTCAAAATGCAACACTTAATTTAAGGGTTCTCTGCTCTCTTTGTCATTGTGTGTAAAAAAATGAATTCCTTGGCACTTGCAGAGGGGAAGAATTCTTTATTTTGTACTTTTCACCCTCCCCTTCTTTAAATATACTGACTGATACCATGCAACTTTGAAGAACAATAGTATATGGAACAATCTACATTCCATTTGGCATAGCAGGACTGCACTTTATTGATAATTAAATATTGAGCATGGAGGATGAGCTTGGAAGTTCTGAAACAGAAAATCTGTACCATCTGGATTTCCTAAGTCTCCACAGTTAGGCCAGAAATCTTGAATGAACAGTTTTTCTTGTGACATTTCTGGTAATTTCATGCTGGAAACTTCACAAGAATAGCCTATGTCATCCTATCTCTGACTTACTTGGAACATGATTCTGCATTCTTTACTCAAATTGATCATTACTTACTCAAGACAGTCATATAGGGCTCTATTTTCTTTTGTAAAACAAAACCCCAATCTTCCAGAGTTCCTGGGGGTAACTGTGACCAAGGCAGTTCCTGATACCTTCAGGTGCTTTCCC
Source organism: Natator depressus (assembly GCF_965152275.1). Classification (NCBI taxonomy): domain Eukaryota; kingdom Metazoa; phylum Chordata; order Testudines; family Cheloniidae; genus Natator; species Natator depressus. The sequence continues at coordinate 53,485,179 of NC_134239.1, read as the reverse complement.
CACAAGGGGTAAAATTCTCCCGTACTGAGGTCTAGCATAAGGCCTATGCACCACTTACCAAAAAGTTGCACTTAAACCGTATTTTGAAGCTTAACTCAGACGTCTGTGGTATACAGGTCTTCCACTGACACTCTGCAAACAGGTGAATTTCACCCAGAAAGGTCCTGATCCATCTCCAACTGAAGAAAATGGCAAAAAGGGAGAGTTTACATACAAACATAACCAAGGAGGTTCAAACAAAAAGATCTCTTAGTGCAGCATCCAGAAATCCCATTGCCTGCAGCACAACTGGATTTTGAGAGATCACTTTCTGGTATGCACCACTGCTGTGACTCATAAAACACAGCCCACCATGCTCACCATGCTTTTCTTTCTCTCTCTGGATGCTTGGGCATACAGTGTAACTGCACAATGTGCAAGCTACCAGATGAGTGCAGTTCTAGATTCTGGTTTCTCTATCTTGTTTGCTGGAGAAACTTAAGAGCACATTTTTGCTATATCTTGCACATACAGGGCCTCCTAAACCAAAGTCCATTGACCAAAACCCACTCGTGAAAAGACTCTGAACACAAATTCCACAGCATACACCAAGTTAGTTACTGCATGTTAAAAGCTGCACACTTGAAGCCATTTGGTGTGCACAGCAACAACTTTATTCAACCTACTAACCAGAGCTCATCAAAACTCAGAATTTCTGTTCCACAAGAAATTTCAACATTTTGAAAATTCCTTTTATCTTCAATCTAAATTTCAAAATTTTCAATAAAACAAATATTCTGATTTTTTTTTAGATCAAGCAAAACAAACTTATTTAAGTTATTTATTTTGATAGGGTCAAAAGAAGCACTTTATTTCTATATATTATAATAAAACAGTCAAAATAAGCACTTTGATCTCTCTCTCTCTCACACACACACACACAAACACACACAAAATTCAGCAAGGTTTGATCCTAAAAAGTCAACAAAATCAATATGTTCCTTTTGAACTGTTTCATTTTGTTGAATCAGAATTTTCTGAGAGAAAACTGTACCATGGGGAAAATGTTGACAAGCTCTACTACTGATTTATACACAACACTACATATTCTTATATATCACAAGATGACTCTCTTTCTATTAACTATTTACATACATAAGTACAAATGTTTGTTAAACAGCACACCAAATAACTTTAATGGGTTCTGGATCAGGCCAGTAATTATCTTAATTTTTAAATGAATAGTAATTGTTTCCTATAGTTTCCCTTTGGAGAGTGCTTTCGGAGCTTGTGGTGGGTCTCACATCTGCTACTGTGTGTATTTTAGCTTAATAGTTAATTGGCTTTGGTTTTATTTGATCATTTCTTTCAATAAAAAAATGAATTATGAAATGTATTCCTGAAAGGTTTTTTGAAGTGAAAAGCTTCCTTCTTTATTTATTTTCTTATGTGATGTGTTCTGGGGCAAGCAAATATAAATGCAGCAAGAAGTCATTTCAAAACTGTTTATCCTTTTAATATTAAAACTAGCAGGGTTTAATTTCATGTCTAGGAAATTAAATCACAGTTGATGATAAAAACATGTAAAATTCATTGGTTAAGAAAACAGAAGATGATCTGCAAAGGTCAGCATGCATAATGTAAAATTATTTGTGTGTGAATTAATGGAATATTGGCTAACAAATGCTTTGTGATACAAGACTGTGGCTCCAGGCTTAAACACTCTGTCAACGGCAATTTTTCAAAGTCATCCCATAACCAGTAGTTTATTTTTAATAAATGGAGCTAAGCAAGATAACCAATTAATATTTCTGGAATTAGTTAAGAGGTGAGGCTGCTCAGATTCTAATCACAAATGACATGCAGAGAATAAATTGTTCAGAAGACTGGAGCATGCAAATGTAATTGTTTTTCTTTCTGTACCCCACACCATTTTTGAAAAAGTAAATGTATGAGCTAATTAAAAACACATAAGGAAGGCCCTATTTCCTCCTCCTTTAGCAGTCTCCCCAATCCACTCTTTGCTTTAGCTCATCATTTTCTAGACCTCATACTTCCATAGAAAAGCGTGAAAATGTAACTCAGGTGCACCCTAAAGAGCTGAAAAACAGAGAGTAAAGAGAAAGTCTCTATATTTATTTATTTAGTAATCTTAGCATTTTTAACCCCATCTCTTGATTTTGGGAGCCTGTCTCATGATTTTTGAATGCTTGGGGGTCACAACACTGGGAAACATTGCTCACCTCTCACAACTCCCCCATGTGTTCCGCCTACTCTTCCTTCTGTTTTGTTTCTTGTATCTCTTTCTGCCACTTTCACAACTGTTTTTTTTCCACTCTCCTGCTTACTTTTAGAAGAACTTCCCATTTCCTGTGCATCAACTATCCACTTCTCCTTCAAATCCATCCTCTAAACCCTCTTTGTCTTTGCTTTACACCTTTACACCTTTAACCTCCACTTCTATGTTTTGTGGTCCTCCCCTCTCCTTTCCCCTACCTCATTAGCATCAGTAAAATAGCAGGATTTACTCTATAAGGCTTACACATAATACTATAAAACATCATTATCTCTTCTATCCTTATCTGTTGTCTGTCCATCTATCTTAGAGTTTACCGTCATGTCCATCTCCATAATATCTAAGGCCTGGAGAGGTAGGCATCCAAATACCTTTGAGGGTCTCTTATTTTAATTTCCCAAGTTTGTCTGATGTCAATTGCAAGCTCTTTGGGATAGTAGCCATCCAATTATTTTCTTCAATCTCTGTAAAATACCCTACAAAGTCATGGTGCTATATAAATATTAATAGCAAAGTTTCATTTCCCCTTGCCCTGATCCTACTTCTGACCCTACTCCAAACCTGAACATCTATCTCAAGGGATTTCATCACTGATCTCCCCAATTCTCAGGGCTGCACAACTATACTGTTCATCATCAACTTCCTCACCAAAATAGAACACTTTGTCCCTTGTTAGAAACTGACTACAGAAGGTGTAGCTCATTTGTTTTTCAACCACATCTTCCAGCTCCATGGGTTACCAAACAACATTACATCTGATTATGGGCCATAATTTGTCTCCCATTTTTGAAGAGAATTGTTCAAACTCCTGGAAGTAACCCTACACATTTCCTCTGCTTTCTCTCCCCAGACAATCACAACAGCTAAATCAATTTCTAGAACCATATCTCCACTGCTTTGTCACCGACCATGAAGATGATTGGTTCTGACTTTTACCTTTTTGGCTGAATTTGCTTGCAATAACTCTAATCACAGATCAACCCATCAAAGTCCCTTCTATGCTAATTATGGGTTCCACCCCCATTCCATCTATCTCTATCACCGATCTTCTGCATCTCTGCAGCCTCTGATTTTGTTCAACACCTCCACTGAATCAAGAGGAATTGAAATTAAACTTAGCCAAGGAGGACTACAAATGATACGCTGATCTCCATCGACAGGACATTCCTCATGATGCAGTCAGAGACAAGGTATAGCCCTCCATTCAACACTTGGATACCTCCTGACCCTCAAGGAAACTAGACAACAATTAATTTGGCCCATCCTGGATCATTTAACAGATCAACCATGGCCTTCAAGTTTCAGTTACCCCACACCATGAATGGATGAAGATACAGCCAATATTCCAAGTTTCCTTCTTCAAGTAATATGTGGATAACTCCTTTTCTGGTTGCACACAACCACCATTCCCCCGACTCCCACCCATTGTTCAGTATCAGGAAGAATAGCTGGTGAGATAGGGTCTGGATTCTAAGATCCTTAGATCATGACTCATGTACCTCATGGACTGGGAATGGTATGGCCCAGCTGACAATTTGTGGGAACTGGCCAATAACATACATGCACCCAACCTCCTTTGAGAATTCTATCAACCTCACCCTGAAAAGCTGGGCCCAACGACAGTGGGGAAGCATTCTTTAGGGGTAGAGGGGTGGGGTGGGAGGTTGATGTGAGTGAGGTCATCCCTGAACTACAGTCTGATTAACCCAGATGTGGTGATGAGTTATTCTTGTGCTAGGCTTCAGTCAATCCACAATCCACAAGCTGGTCTCTGATTTTCAAGTCAGGTATATAAGCCTCAGAGGAGAAACAGCAGCTCAGTCTGCAGAATGTCACTTCATGGCTTGGAAGTCTCCCCTGCCTGATAGTGGTGAAGACTCCACAGATCTTAGCATGCTCCAGCACTGCTCTGATTCCAGGCTTGTTCCCAGTCCTGCTACAGCCCTGTCCTTGCTCCAGCATAGCTCCCAGCTGTACTCTTGCCTTGTTCCAACCTGTTCTTGATTCCTGACTCCATCTCCAACCCCTCACTCCAGTACCTGGCCCAGATGCCAAATGCACCAACCACTAGTCCTGGCCACCATGGCTCCAACCACTAAGTCTGACCCTCCAAGTCTCGATTTTTGACAGTTTCGCTATCATGGCTGCCACCTGCACCATTTCCTGGGACACTGGGATCTTCTGTGACACTGCTGGGCCTTCATCAACTCAATTCTGAGGGGTGTCCTCATTAGATTGGGACAAGAAAGGGACCCAGATGACATCATCATATCCACCAACTCTGGCTAAATCAACTAGATTTTGTCATCTACCCTAGCCCCCCTGTGTACCCTTTTCCTGTCTCACCTAATTTCTTCTCTTTTCTCTCCCTCTCCTTTTGTTTTCTTTTAATACACGTCTAGCTTAGTTGGCCAAGAGTGTATATTTTGTAACATTACTGTTAGTTGCCTCTTTGGTCACAGGCTAACAGCACTATCCTAAACATTCCTATGATGGTACAAATTTACCAGGTCTCAGAGTGGCTGATAAGACCTTGTGCCTGTGTTTCTCCAGCATCGGGATTGCAAGTAGAAGTCAACACCAGAAAAACGCTTTTTCATCTTTGCTGTTCTTTTCTTTCTCACTGGCGTGCCCTTGTTTTCTAGAAAACAAGATGGGACTGTAACCACCAACAGCAGCAGCTCCAGCCCATGTCAACTTCTTGTTTCCCCCAAAAGGACAGTTATGATCATCTTTAACACCATATAGAAGTCTGGGAAAGTCAGGGAGGGAGGGGACAGGGAATTCCTTTTAAAAACTCTCTCCAGCTAAAGGGAAAGGGAACAAGGGATGTTATTAAAATGAAAGTCTTACATAATAGTTTACATTTGAAATACCGTAACCTTTTTTAAAATTCTCTTCTGTGTCTTTAATAAAAGATTAAAAAGATGTTTAATGGTGTGTTTGCCAAGGTACTAAGAAGGCTGACATCTCTATATACCAAACCCCAAATCTTTAAACAGGTTAAATCCTGTTTAATGTTGGACAGTGACAGGATCATATTAACACCTCTGACTGTTTGGGCCCATTTATTCCATCAAAATTACTACAACAGAGTATTGTCCAACCTTTCACACTATAATGACTGTTTGAGAAAGATTCAGTTCTCCTTCAGCAGAGATCATTGTTTGGTTTGCATTATTATTAATTTATCACATTTCCCCCCTTTTCTTTTTTTTAAAAGATATAACATAGGGCAGAGCTAAAAATCTACATTGACATTAAGGAACAACATAGATATAATAAAGAAGAGTTACTGTATGTCACATAGAGGGAGGTAATATCTCTAGAATGATTGACCAACACACTCCTGGCTTATAACTTACTTCAAAGCTTCATTGTGGGTAAATACAAAATATAGCAGGGACTATAAAGAGACTCCTGAGGGTAAGCAGATGGAAAATAAAGAAACTTTCAAAATCCCTCTGAGGAGTACACTGGAAATAATTGTATTCTCTGGTGCTCATATAAAGCAGCCTCATGCATCAACCAACTGTCTAGCCTGTGTCCAGAAGCAAGCAGCAGACATTCACTGGTACCAAAGTTACATAAACGCACAGTGGGAGATAAACTGTGGTATGAGGCCCTGCAAGAAATTGAATGGTGACACATGATAACAATCATCCAGAAGATGAATAACAAACTTGTTCAATGACAATATTGAGGCATTTATAAGCATGAAGATGACACAGTCCCATAGCTCTGCTGGATTTCTTGTGCCAGTCTGAAATTTCTCTATCATTACTTCATCCTCTCAGCCATCTTTAATACCCATGTAACAAAATGAGCAGAGTCTACCCCAGATAGCAAATTTCACAGAAACGCCATGCATTTTTCAGGGGCTGATTGTAAACCCAGTGAGAAAAAATCCCCAAAGTAATTATTTTGAGTTGATGTGAAAACATTTTAACAGTAAGACACTATATGTATGTGACTAGTCAAACTTGTATCATTTTTAATTTGCTACATTATTTATTTTCCTTTCTGTTTGAGGTGGCTTGTTGGGTGTCACCATTTTAGGCCTCATCAGGAGGATGAGCAAAGTGGAGGTAGAAGGTATTGTCAAGCCAGGCCTTAAAAACCTCTAAGGATGGAGATTGCACCACCTCCCTAGGTAACTCATTCCAGTGCTTCACCACCTTCCTAGTAAAACAGTGTTTCCTAATATCCAACCTAGACCTCCCCCACTGCAACTTGAGACCATTACTCCTTGTTCTGTCATCTGCTACCACTGAGAACAGTCTAGAGCCATCCTCTTTGGAACTCCCTTTCAGGTAGCTGAAAGCAGCTATCAAATCCCCCCTCACCCTTCTCTTCTGCAGACTAAATAACCCCAGTTCCCTCAGCCTCTCCTTGTAAGTCATGTGTCCCAGCCCCCTGATCATTTTCGCCCCTCCCCTTTCAAAGCTCCAGGAAGTATCTGTGTGCTGCTCCCTTTGGGGGACAAACAAAGAGCAAATCATTGGAATGCTCCTGTTCTGCCCTGCGCTAGGAACACAGCAGCAGGCAGATTGCTGCTGCAGTAGGAGGGGGACAGACTGCTGTGCTGCTTTGCCATTCCTCAGCATGGAGAGCTCACAGAGTTACTCATGATGCTGCTCTCGGCAGGTGAGGGGGCTGTGGGAGAATCCCAAGATGCGCAGCGATCAGCCTTTCCTTACCACACTACTGCACTGTGGGATACATACCCACAGTGCATTGCTCACGCTGTCAATTATGGTGCCCCCAATGTTGACATGATCAGTTGACAGAGGGAGCAAGTGTGAACACCCTTTGGCGATTTTTGTTTTGTCGACTTTTGGGTGTGGACATAGGTTTTGTCAACAAAACTTGGTAGTGTAGACAGGCCCTAAGA